>NC_091287.1:527639881-528271131 GCF_032444005.1 Ranitomeya imitator
ATGAGCTAGAGCAAGCGGGTACTGGTAGGTACAGGAAAGTAGTAGCGGGAACTGGCACGTGGGCTCCCACAACGTTTCCTCAGGACCGATCTCCTTTCAATCAACAAGAAACATGTTTTTTTCTCTTACCCTCTTAGTGGTTAGAACATTCTCTACCTCGAAAACATCTTCAATGCTGACAGGAGCAGGAGTGGTACTTAGGTCCATGAAGAAGGGACTGAAGAAGACAGGCTTCAGGAGAGACACATGAAATTAATTGGGGATTCGTAGAGAGGCCTGGAGCTTGAGCTTCTAAGCTATGGCATTAATCTGTTTGAGAACCTCAAGCGGACCAATGAAGCAAGGACCCGATATATATGAGGGTAGCTTGAGATGGACATATGATGAAAGCCAAACCTTGTCCGCAGGGCGAAAGAAAAGCTGGTTCAGACATCTCTTGTGCACGTGTCTCTTCATCCATTCCATTTGGAAGATTTCATTAAAGAGGTCTCGGTGTCTTCCTAGATCTTAAAGATGCCCTCTAGGAAAGTTTCAGCATCAGGAATATGGGTGGTAGCAGATGCATGAAACTGAATATTTGGGTGTGGACTGTACACCATGAAAAATGGGGATTTAGCTGAGGATTCATTCACATGGTTGTTACATGATAATTTTGCCCAAGGTAGGAATTCGGCCCAATCACTGTGGTGAGCATTGAAAAAGTGCCGCAGATAGTTATCTAGAATCTGGGTAATCCATCCTACATGGCCATTGAATTGTGGATGGTAGGCAGAAGAAAAGTCAAAGGTGACATTCAGTAGTTTGCTGGTAGCCCTCCAGAAGCAAGATGTAAATTGTACACCTGCATCAGAGACAATATGAAGAGGTACCACATGGAAGCAAAAAATATATTGAATACATTTTTCTGCAAGCACAGGAGCAGACGGGAGACCACACAGCGGAGTAAAATGGGCCATCTTAGACAAGCGATCTACAACTACCCAGATGCCATCTCGAGTGTTAAAAGCAGACTTCCATTCGTCCCCCTGGTGAAGATGGAACTGCCAAGAATGGATGGACTTGACAAGTACAGGCAGCCACGGCAGGAATACAGGGAGACAAGGGAAGTATAGGTAGGTAAGGATGGAATCCAGACTTGCATGGTAGGTGCAGGCAGGTACACCTGGTATGCAGACAGGCACAGCAGTTGCAGGCAGGTACAGCTGGTACACAGACTAGCATGGCAGGTGCAGGTAGGTACAGCTTGTATGCAGACAGGCATAGCAGGTACGCTGGAAGGCACAAGGAGGAACAAGCAAGAGCAAGTGGGTACTTGTGGGTACTGGTAGGAACAGGCAGACAACAGACCTAAAAACTAGCAAGTGTGCACACTAACTGACTAAACACGTTGTTCAGACACCTCACAACAGGTGGAGGTGCCTTAAATTATGTGTCTCCCAGCCATTGGCTGGGAACACTTTAGGATGGGGTGCACTGTCCCTTTAAGAGGGCAGAAGCACACACAGGTCTTAAGTACAATGCGCAGGCATCTGCGAGCAATACGCAGACCCCGGGCAGCAGCAGCAGGAGAAGAGTAAGAAAGTGTGGGACGAGGGGGCCACAGCTGTGAGTAAGTTGGCGTACCTGTTGGGGGAGGGAGGAGGCAGGCAGGGATGGCAGCACTACAGAAAGTGCCTTAGATAACTAACTATACAATTACTGCAAATTACATTTGTGACTGTGGAGACCACTGAAGCGTAAGACCATTGTTAGTTATCAGATCTGTGCTAATAAGCAATTCTTAGAAAATGGCTCTAATTAAATGAAAAACAAAAGATGGACTGATTTGTCTAGCTGTATGGTAATGTTGAAAACCATGGAGCGGACATTTATTACTCCGATGTTTAAGCAAGCCAGTGTGATCTATGCACATCTGCATGGCGTATATATACACAAAAGAACCAATTATGGCCATGTTGGTACATACTTACAACATACAAAAGACAGGATATAATTTGAAATTACTGTAGGAGACTACATCATCCTTTTCCTAAGACGGCACTTAATGATCTTATAATGATAGATACAGAGACTTTCAATCAGCATAGAAAACAAACACAACGGTGTTTCGATTAAGTATAATCTTCATCGTGTGTGTCTTCTGATAGACTACATTGTGTAGTATTCCTTCTTACTTCATGACTCTGCTTCTTTCCTGTATAATCAGTGCTTATTTAAGAGTGGTGGACAATTGCTGTCGCTTTCCTGCCCCAGAAAGACGCATATCGCATCAATGTATTGCAATGTGAATAATGTCCTGCATCTTATTTAATTATTGTGTAAAGAGAATTGTAATTTATTGTGAGATAGAGTGTATTAAGCATTAATAATATGTTTCTGTGGTGTGTAGTAATGTAAGATAAGTAATTGTCACGATCCATTTTTGGATTTGTGGCAGATCTGGTTTCCCTCAGATTAAAACTTTTTTTCCTTTCCGGTCATCGGGGGTCAATGCAGTTTTCCCCGTGGCCTGCTGGTGTAATTGCATTGCTGCTGGGTTAGCTGATGTGGGTGGTGACCACTCCCACCATCCTTCATGAGGTTACCTGATGCATCAACTGACTGTCGGTGTTAGTTCATTCTGCAGCGACCTAGCTGGGAGAAGGAGCTTTCTGGGAGCAGTGGTTCTACAGCTGTGTTCTGTTTATCTGGTGTCGTTATCTTGCTGTGCTGTGCTTTGCAGCAGAAAGCTAAGTGCGGTATTTTTAATACCCTGTCCCTTTCAGTGTCTGTCTTACCTTACCTTGTGTTGTCTTAGTGCAGTGGTGGGACCGGTGTTCTCCCTTGACAATTCCCTATTTAGGGATAGGAGCAGGGCAAGTGAGGGTTTAGGTATCTTGCTCAGCGATGGGGCGAAAGAACCCGTATAGGGACATTAGTAAGAGCAAGACACATCCTCAGGTGAGTGCAGGAGGTGTCCATTCCCTGTTCCCTACCAACAAGGCTCACTGTTGTTAAAGTTTCCCTGGTGTCCCCTGGTCTGTTGTGCCGTCTGGTGACCGACCAATCGTTAGGTCGTGTCACACCGCTTTGGTCACATCGCGACAGTAATGTAATGTAATGCATAGTGTAAGGTACAGTGTTAAAGGGCCACTGTCACTCCCCTCCAACCGTTATAAACTAAAAGAGCCACCTTGTGCAGCAGTAATGCTGCATTCTAACAAGGTGGCTCTTTTAGTTTTGTGTTCATGTATTACTAAAATAAGCGTTTTGAAACTTTTCAAAAATACCTGTCTTTGTCCACGGAGGCGGGTCTGAAGCCTCCTCTGTGAAGCGCCCAACTGCAGTCACTCATCTCTTCTGGGGCGATGGTCGCCGCCCCCTGCGCGCTGTTTTCTTTTGAAATCCGGCGCCTGCACTGTGCGTGCCTGCCTGGGGCAGGCGCAGTGAGAATTGGCCGTCATAGCTCTCAGATGCCGGGTTCCTGCCTGCGCCTGTGCGGTCAGTGCGGCCACCCTGTTACTGAATCCGCGCCCCGCACTGTGTTATGCATCATGCACAGTGCGGGGCTGGGATTCCTGGGCATGCACACTGCGCTTGTCAGATGCTCCCCCAGGTTCCCCGCCTTCCAGCGTCGGTCTGTGCAGGAATCTGCCCAGGAATCCCAGCCCCAAAAAACATGTAAAACACACCAAATCTACAACAGGAGATAGCGAACTTAGAAATAAACATAACGACATCCTACTCATCAGACTGGCAACATGTTATAAGATAACTATATTTTGTTTTTTATCCGATAACGTAGTGGGTACACTTTAAACCTCACATTTATTGAAGGTAACCAAGGGGACGACTATAAGAAGATGGACATATCTGTTATGACCACACGGAATGACCTGATAGTTACTGATAATATAGGACGAGCTCTGGGACGTGGGAACTCTGCTGACCGCAATCCCTAATCCTATCAACCACACTAGAAATAGCCGTGGATTGCGCCTAACGCTCCCTATGCAACTCGGCACAGCCTAAGAAACTAGCTAGCCCTGAAGACAGAAAAATAAAGCCTACCTTGCCTCAGAGAAATTCCCCAAAGGAAAAGGCAGCCCCCCACATATAATGACTGTGATTAAAGATGAAAATACAAGCACAGAGATGAAATAGATTTAGCAAAGTGAGGCCCGACTGTTGTGAATTCTGTGGCTGAATTCACTCCTGTGGTCACAAGTGGTATTGCAGCCTCTGGGCTTCCTCCCTCAGGTGTTTTGGTGAGCTCGTTGGCTGCCTTGCTATTTAACTCCACCTGAGTCTGTCTTCCTTGCTCCTTGTCAATGTTCCAGTGTTGGATCTGAGCTACTGCATCTTTCCTGTGGCCTGCTGCTCTGCTAGATAAGTGTTACTTTGTTTTTGTTTCCGTTTTTTCTGTCCAGCTGTGCTATTCTCTTTTGCTGGAAGCTCTGAGACGCAAAGGGTGCACCGCCGTGCCGTTAGTTCGGCACGGTGGGTCTTTTTGCCCCCCTTTGCGTGGTTCTGCTTTAGGGTTTTTTGTAGACTGCATAGTTCTCTTTGCTATCCTCGCTTTGTCTAGAATATCGGGCCTCACTTTGCTGAATCTATTTCATTCCTACGTTTTGTCTTTTCATCTTGCTAACAGTCATTATATGTGGGGGGCTGCCTATTCCTTTGGGGTATTTCTCTGAGGCAAGTCAGGCTTGTATTTCTATCTTCAGGCTAGTCAGCTCCTCAGGCAGTGCCGAGTTGCATAGGTAGTGTTAGGCGCAATCCACTGCTGCTTTTAGTTGTGTGAGGATAGGTTCAGGTATTGCAGTCTGCAGAGATTCCACGTCTCAGAGCTCGTTCTATTGTTTTTGGGTTATTGCCATATCACTGTATGTGCGCTGATTACTGCACACTGTGTTGCCTGATAGCACAGCATAACAGTACAAGGAGCCCAACCAATGATTCTCAATAGAGGGAAAAAAGAAGTCCTGACATCATTTTTGTTTTGTTTTTTTTTCCTCAGCTCTGTCTTCAGTTTTTTTTTTTTTTTTCCCCTAGACATTAGAGTGCTTCAGGACACAGCTGTGGACATGGATATTCAGGCTCTGTGCTCCTCAATGGATAATCTCGTTATAAATGTACAAAAGATTCAAGATACAATTGATCAGAAATCTATGCTTGAACCAAGAATTCCTATTCCTGATTTGTTTTTTGGTGACAGAACTAAGTTCCTGAGCTTCAAAAATAATTGTAAGCTATTTCTGGCCTTGAAACCTCATTCTTCTGGTAATCCTATTCAACAGGTTTTGATTATTATTTCTTTTTTGCGCGGCGACCCTCAGGACTGGGCGTTTTCTCTTGCGCCAGGAGACCCTGCATTGAGTAATGTTGATGCGTTTTTTCAGGCGCTTGGATTGCTTTACGATGAGCCTAATTCAGTGGATCAGGCTGAGAAAAATTTGCTGGCTTTATGCCAGGGTCAGGATGATGTAGAAGTATATTGTCAGAAATTTAGGAAGTGGTCAGTACTCACTCTGTGGAATGAATCTGCACTGGCGGCTTGGTTCAGAAAGGGTCTCTCTGAAGCTCTTAAGGATGTCATGGTGGGATTTCCTATGCCTGCTGGTTTGAATGAGTCTATGTCCTTGGCCATTCAGATCGGTCGTCGCTTGCGCGAGCGTAAATCTGTGCACCATCTGGCGGTATTGTCTGAGAGTAAACCTGAGCCTATGCAGTGCGACAGGACTATGACTAAAGTTGAACGGCAAGAACACAGACGTCTGAACAGGCTGTGTTTCTACTGTGGTGATTCCACTCATGCTATTTCTAATTGTCCTAAGCGCACTAGGCGGTTCGATAGCTCTGCCGTCATTGGTACTGTACAGTCCAAATTCCTTCTGTCCATTACCTTGATATGCTCTTTGTCATCGTATTCTGTCATGGCGTTTGTGGATTCAGGCGCTGCCCTGAATCTGATGGATTTGGATTATGCTAAACGTTGTGGATTTTTCTTGGAGCCTTTGCGGTGTCCTATTCCGTTGAGAGGAATTGATGCTACACCTTTGGCCATGAATAAGCCTCAGTACTGGGCCCAGCTGACCATGTGCATGGCTCCTGCACATCAGGAAGTTATTCGCTTTCTGGTACTGCATAATCTGCATGATGTGGTCGTGTTGGGGTTGCCATGGCTACAAACCCATAATCCAGTATTAGATTGGAACTCTATGTCGGTAACCAGCTGGGGTTGTCAGGGAGTACATGGTGATGTTCCATTTTTGTCTATTTCGTCATCCATTCCTTCTGACATCCCAGAGTTCTTGTCTGACTTTCAGGATGTATTTGAAGAGCCCAAGTCTGATGCCCTACCTCCGCATAGGAATTGTGATTGTGCTATCAATTTGATTCCTGGTAGTAAATTCCCTAAGGGTCGTTTATTTAATTTGTCCGTGCCTGAACACACCGCTATGCGCAGTTATGTGAAAGAATCCCTGGAGAAGGGACATATTCGCCCATCGTCATCACCATTGGGAGCAGGGTTCTTTTTTGTAGCCAAAAAGGATGGTTCGCTAAGACCGTGTATTGATTATCGCCTTCTTAATAAGATCACTGTTAAGTTTCAGTATCCCTTGCCATTGATATCTGACTTGTTTGCTCGGATTAAGGGGGCTAGTTGGTTTACTAAGATTGATCTTCGTGGTGCGTATAATCTGGTGAGAATCAGGCAGGGAGATGAATGGAAAACGGCATTTAATACGCCCGAGGGTCATTTTGAGTATCTGGTGATGCCGTTCGGACTTGCCAATGCTCCATCTGTTTTTCAGTCTTTTATGCATGACATTTTCTGTGAGTATCTGGATAAATTCCTGATTGTTTACTTGGATGACATTTTGATCTTCTCTGATGATTGGGAGTCTCATGTGAAGCAAGTCAGAATGGTTTTCCAGGTACTGCGTGCTAATTCCTTGTTCGTGAAGGGATCAAAGTGTCTCTTCGGTGTGCAGAAAGTTTCATTTTTGGGGTTCATCTTTTCCCCTTCTACTATCGAGATGGATCCGGTTAAGGTCCAGGCCATCCAGGATTGGACTCAGCCGACATCTCTGAAAAGTCTGCAGAAATTCCTGGGCTTTGCTAATTTTTATCGTCGCTTCATCTGTAATTTTTCTAGCATTGCCAGACCATTGACCGATTTGACCAAGAAGGGTGCTGATTTGGTTAATTTGTCTTCTGCTGCCGTGGAAGCTTTTCAGGAGTTGAAGCGTCGTTTTTGCTGTGCCCCTGTGTTGTGTCAACCAGATGTTTCTCTTCCGTTCCAGGTCGAGGTTGATGCTTCTGAGATTGGAGCAGGGGCGGTTTTGTCACAGAGAGGTTCTGGTTGCTCAGTGTTGAAACCATGTGCTTTCTTTTCCAGGAAATTTTCTGCTGCTGAGCGTAATTATGATGTGGGCAACCGAGAGTTGCTGGCCATGAAGTGGGCATTCGAGGAGTGGCGTCATTGGCTTGAGGGAGCTAAGCATCGCGTGGTGGTATTGACTGATCATAAGAATCTTACTTATCTCGAGTCTGCCAAGCGCTTGAATCCTAGACAGGCCCGTTGGTCGTTATTTTTTGCTCGTTTTGATTTTGTGATTTCGTACCTTCCGGGCTCTAAAAATGTGAAGGCGGATGCTCTGTCTAGGAGTTTTGTGCCCGACTCTCCGGGGTTATCTGAGCCGGCGAGTATCCTCAAGGAAGGAGTCATTGTGTCTGCCATCTCTCCTGATTTGCAGAGAGTGTTGCAGAAATTTCAGGCTAATAAACCTGATCGTTGTCCGGCCGAGAAACTGTTTGTCCCTGATAGGTGGACTAGTAAAGTTATCTCTGAACTTCATTGTTCGGTGCTGGCTGGTCATCCAGGAATCTTTGGTACCAGAGAGTTAGTGGCTAGATCCTTCTGGTGGCCATCTCTGTCACGGGATGTGCGTGCTTTTGTGCAGTCCTGTGGGATTTGTGCTAGGGCTAAGCCCTGCTGTTCACGTGCCAGTGGGTTGCTTTTGCCCTTGCCGGTCCCGAAGAGGCCTTGGACACATATTTCGATGGATTTCATTTCTGACCTTCCCGTTTCTCAAAAGATGTCGGTCATTTGGGTGGTCTGTGATCGCTTTTCTAAAATGGTCCATCTGGTGCCCTTGGTTAAATTGCCTTCCTCCTCTGATTTGGTGCCTTTGTTCTTCCAGCATGTGGTTCGTTTGCATGGCATTCCTGAGAATATTGTTTCTGACAGAGGTTCCCAGTTTGTCTCGAGGTTCTGGCGAGCCTTTTGTGGTAGGATGGGCATTGACCTATCTTTTTCCTCGGCCTTCCATCCTCAGACTAATGGCCAGACCGAACGAACCAATCAGACCTTGGAAACATATCTGAGATGTTTTGTTTCTGCTGACCAGGATGATTGGGTGTCATTTTTGCCGTTGGCTGAGTTCGCCCTTAATAATCGGGCCAGCTCGGCTACCTTGGTCTCTCCATTTTTCTGCAATTCTGGGTTCCATCCTCGTTTCTCTTCAGGACAGGTTGAGTCTTCGGACTGTCCTGGTGTGGATTCTGTGGTGGACAGGTTGCAGCAGATCTGGACTCAGGTAGTGGACAATTTGACCTTGTCCCAGGAGAAGGCTCAGCTTTTCGCTAATCGTAGACGCCATGTGGGTCCCCGACTTCGTGTTGGGGATCTGGTTTGGTTATCTTCTCGTCATATTCCTATGAAGGTTTCCTCTCCTAAATTTAAACCTCGTTTTATTGGTCCGTATAGGATTTCTGAGATTCTCAATCCGGTGTCTTTTCGTCTGACCCTCCCAGACTCCTTTTCCATACATAATGTATTCCATAGGTCGTTGTTGAGAAGATACGTGGCACCTATGGTTCCATCTGTGGAGCCTCCTGCCCCTGTTTTGGTGGAGGGGGAATTGGAGTATATTGTGGAGAAAATTTTGGATTCTCGTGTCTCTAGACGGAAACTCCAGTATCTGGTCAAATGGAAGGGTTATGCTCAGGAGGATAATTCCTGGGTTTTTGCCTCTGATGTCCATGCCCCAGATCTTGTTCGTGCCTTTCATGTGGCTCATCCTGGTCGGCCTGGGGGTTCTGGTGAGGGTTCAGTGACCCCTCCTCAAGGGGGGGGTACTGTTGTGAATTCTGTGGCTGAATTCACTCCTGTGGTCACAAGTGGTATTGCAGCCTCTGGGCTTCCTCCCTCAGGTGTTTTGGTGAGCTCGTTGGCTGCCTTGCTATTTAACTCCACCTGAGTCTGTCTTCCTTGCTCCTTGTCAATGTTCCAGTGTTGGATCTGAGCTACTGCATCTTTCCTGTGGCCTGCTGCTCTGCTAGATAAGTGTTACTTTGTTTTTGTTTCCGTTTTTTCTGTCCAGCTGTGCTATTCTCTTTTGCTGGAAGCTCTGAGACGCAAAGGGTGCACCGCCGTGCCGTTAGTTCGGCACGGTGGGTCTTTTTGCCCCCCTTTGCGTGGTTCTGCTTTAGGGTTTTTTGTAGACTGCATAGTTCTCTTTGCTATCCTCGCTCTGTCTAGAATATCGGGCCTCACTTTGCTGAATCTATTTCATTCCTACGTTTTGTCTTTTCATCTTGCTAACAGTCATTATATGTGGGGGGCTGCCTATTCCTTTGGGGTATTTCTCTGAGGCAAGTCAGGCTTGTATTTCTATCTTCAGGCTAGTCAGCTCCTCAGGCAGTGCCGAGTTGCATAGGTAGTGTTAGGCGCAATCCACTGCTGCTTTTAGTTGTGTGAGGATAGGTTCAGGTATTGCAGTCTGCAGAGATTCCACGTCTCAGAGCTCGTTCTATTGTTTTTGGGTTATTGCCATATCACTGTATGTGCGCTGATTACTGCACACTGTGTTGCCTGATAGCACAGCATAACACCCGACTTACTGAACAGACCGAGAATAGGAAAGGTTACTTTGCGGTCAGCACAAAAACCTACAAAAAGACCACGCAGAGGGCGCAAAAAAAGACCCTCCGCACCGACTCACGGTGCGGAGGCGCTCCCTCTGCGTCCCAGAGCTTACAGAAAGCAAGAACAATCGAAATAGCAAGCTGGACAGAAAAATAGCAAACCAGAGAAAAAACAAGCAGTCACTTAGCTTCTGCTGGGAAGACTGGTCACAAGAACGATCCAGGAGTGAACTAGACCAATACTGGAACATTGACAGGTGGCCTGGAGCAAAGATCTAAGTGGAGTTAAATAGAGCAGCCAGCTAACGAATTAACCTCGTCACCTGAGGAAGGAAACTCAGAAACACCCACAGCCACCAGAGAAAGTCCATGGACAGAACCAGCCGAAGTACCATTCATGACCACAGGAGGGAGCCCGACAACAGAACTCACAACAGTACCCCCCCCTTGAGGAGGGGTCAGTGAACCCTCACCAGAGCCCCCAGGCCGACCAGGACGAGCCAAATGAAAGGCACGAACCAGATCGGCAGCATGAACATCAGAGGCAAAAACCCAGGAATTATCTTCCTGACCATAACCCTTCCACTTGACCAGGTACTGGTGTTTCTGTCTCGAAATACGAGAATCCAAAATCTTCTCCACCACATACTCCAACTCCCCCTCAACCAACACCGGGGCAGGAGGATCAACGGATGGAACCACAGGCGCCACGTATCTCCGCAACAATGACCTATGGAACACATTATGGATGGCAAAAGAAGCAGGAAGGGCCAAACGAAATGACACAGGATTGATAACCTCAGAAATCTTATACGGACCAATGAAACGAGGCTTAAACTTAGGAGAGGAAACCTTCATAGGAACATAACGAGACGACAACCAAACCAAATCCCCAACACGAAGTCGGGGACCCACACAACGCCGGCGGTTAGCGAAACGTTGAGCCTTCTCCTGGGACAATGTCAAATTGTCCACCACATGAGTCCAAATCTGCTGCAACCTATCCACCACAGTATCTACACCAGGACAGTCCGAAGACTCAACCTGCCCTGAAGAGAAACGCGGATGGAAACCAGAATTGCAGAAAAACGGCGAAACCAAAGTAGCCGAGCTGGCCCGATTATTAAGGGCGAACTCAGCCAACGGCAAAAAGGACACCCAATCATCCTGATCAGCAGAAACAAAGCATCTCAGATATGTTTCCAAAGTCTGATTAGTTCATTCGATTTGGCCATTTGTCTGAGGATGGAAAGCCGAGGAAAAAGACAAATCAATGCCCATCCTAGCACAAAAAGATCGCCAAAACCTCGAAACAAACTGGGAACCTCTGTCAGAAACGATGTTTTCCGGGATACCATGTAAACAAACCACATGCTGGAAAAATAGTGGCACCAAATCAGAGGAGGAAGGCAATTTAGACAAGGGTACCAAATGGACCATCTTAGAAAAGCGATCACAAACCACCCAAATGACCGACATCTTTTGAGAGACGGGGAGATCCGAAATAAAATCCATAGAAATATGCGTCCAGGGCCTCTTCGGGACCGGCAAGGGCAAAAGCAACCCACTGGCACGAGAACAGCAGGGCTTAGCCCGAGCACAAGTCCCACAGGACTGCACAAAAGAACGCACATCCCGTGACAAAGACGGCCACCAAAAGGATCTAGCCACCAAATCTCTGGTACCAAAGATTCCAGGATGCCCAGCCAACACTGAACAATGAATCTCAGAGATAACTCTACTAGTCCATCAATCAGGGACAAACGGTTTCTCTGCTGGGCAACGGTCAGGTCTATCAGCCTGAAATTTTTGCAGCACCCGCCGCAAATCAGGGGAGATGGCAGACAAAATTACCCCCTCTTTGAGAATACCCGCCGGCTCAGGAACACCCGGAGAGTCAGGCACAAAACTCCTTGACAGGGCATCAGCCTTCACATTCTTAGAGCCCGGAAGGTACAAAACCACAAAATCAAAACGGGAGAAAAATAACGACCATCGAGCCTGTCTCGGATTCAACCATTTGGCAGACTCAAGATAAGTCAAATTCTTGTGATCTGTCAAGACCACCACGCAATGCTTGGCTCCTTCAAGCCAATGACGCCACTCCTCGAATACCCACTTCATGGCCAACAACTCTCGATTACCAACATCATAATTGCGCTCAGCAGGCGAAAACTTTCTAGAAAAGAAAGCACATGGCTTCATCACCGAGCCATCAGAACTTCTTTGCGACAAAACAGCCCCAGCTCCAATCTCAGAAGCATCAACCTCAACCTGAAACGGGAGCGAAACATCTGGCTGGCACAGCACAGGGGCAGAAGAAAAACGACGCTTCAACTCCTGAAAAGCCTCTACAGCTGCAGAAGACCAATTGACCACATCAGCACCCTTCTTGGTCAAATCAGTCAACGGTTTAGCAACACTAGAAAAATTAGCAATGAAGCGCTGATAAAAATTAGCAAAGCCCAGGAACTTTTGCAGGCTCTTCACAGATGTCGGCTGAGTCCAATCGTAAATGGCTTGGACTTTAACAGGGTCCATCTCGATAGTAGAAGGGGAAAGAATGAACCCCAAAAATAAAACCTTCTGAACTCCAAAGAGACACTTTGACCCCTTCACAAACAAAGAATTCGCACGAAGGACCTGGAACACCATTCTGACCTGCTTCACATGAGACTCCCAATCATCCGAAAAGACCAAAATGTCATCCAAATATACAATCAGGAATTTATCCAGGTACTCTCGGAAGATATCATGCATAAAGGACTGAAATACTGATGGAGCATTGGAAAGCCCGAATGGCATAACCAGGTACTGAAAATGGCCCTCGGGCGTATTAAATGCTGTTTTCCATTCATCGCCTTGTTTAATACGCACAAGATTATACGCCCCTCGAAGATCTATCTTGGTGAACCAACTAGCCCCTTTAATACGAGCAAACAAATCAGACAGCAACGGCAAAGGATACTGAAATTTGACTGTAATTTTATTGAGAAGGCGGTAATCAATACAAGGTCTCAAAGAACCATCCTTCTTGGCCACAAAAAAGAACCCTGCTCCCAATGGTGACGACGACGGGCGAATATGACCCTTCTCCAAGGATTCCTTTATATAACTCCGCATAGCGGCGTGTTCTGGCACAGATAAATTGAACAATCGGCCCTTAGGAAACTTACTACCCGGAATCAAATTAATTGCACAATCGCAATCCCTATGAGGAGGTAGGGCACTGGCTTTGGGTTCATCAAATACATCCCGATAATCCGACAAAAACTCTGGAACTTCAGAAGGAGTGGAAGACGAAATAGACAAAAATGGAACATCACCATGTACCCCCTGGCAACCCCAGTTGGACACAAACATGGTTTTCCAGTCCAATACTGGATTATGAACCTGTAGCCATGGCAACCCCAAAACGACCACATCATGCAGATTATGCAACACCAGAAAGCGGATACCCTCCTGATGTGCAGGAGCCATGCACATGGTCAATTGGGTCCAGTACTGAGGCTTATTCTTAGCATCAATTCCTCTCAATGGAATAGGATACTGCAAGGGCTCCAAGAAAAAACCACAGCGCCTAGCATACTCCAAGTCCATCAAATTCAGGGCAGCGCCTGAACCCACAAATGCCATAACAGAATAGGATGACAAAGAACAAATCAGAGTAACGGACAATAGAAATTTAGACTGTACAGCACCAATGGTGTCAGACCTAGCGAACCGCTTAGTGCGCTTAGGACAATCGGAGATAGCATGAGTGGCATCACCACAGTAAAAACATAGCCCATTCCGACCTCTGTGTTCTTGCCGTTCAGCTCTGGTCAAAGTCCTATCACATTGCATAGGCTCAGGCCCATGCTCAGATAGTACCGCCAAATGGTGCACAGCTTTACGCTCACGCAAGCGTCGATCGATCTGAATGGCCAAAGACATAGACTCATTCAGACCAGCAGGCATGGGAAATCCCACCATGACATCCTTAAGGGCTTCACAGAGACCCTTTCTGAAGATTGCTGCCAGGGCACATTCATTCCACTGAGTGAGCACAGACCACTTTCTAAACTTCTGACAATATATCTCCGCTTCATCCTGACCCTGACACAGAGCCAGCAAGATTTTCTCTGCCTGATCCACTGAATTAGGTTCGTCATAAAGCAATCCAAGTGCCAGGAAAAACGCATCAACATCACGCAATGCCGGATCTCCTGGCGCAAGAGAAAATGCCCAGTCTTGAGGGTTACCGCGTAACAAAGAAATAATGATCTTTACTTGTTGAACAGGGTCACCTGAGGAGCGAGGTTTCAAGGCAAGAAACAATTTACAATTATTTTTGAAATTCAAGAACTTAGATCTATCACCAAAAAACAAATCAGGAATTGGAATCCTAGGCTCTGACATCGGATTCTGAACCACAAAATCTTGAATGTTTTGTACACTTATAGTGAGATTATCCATCAAAGAGGACAGACCTTGAATGTACATGTTTACACCTGTGTTCTGAACCACCCAGATGTAAAGGGGAAAAGAGAGACAAAACACACTACAAAGAAAAAAAAATGGTCTCAGAACTTCTCTTATCCCTCTATTGAGATGCATTAGTACTTTGGGCCACCTGTACTGTTATGACCTAGTGGTCAGGACAATAATGGACCTGGTGGATAAGAGCACACGGAATGACCTGATAGTTACTGATAATATAGGACGAGCTCTGGGACGTGGGAACTCTGCTGACCGCAATCCCTAATCCTATCAACCACACTAGAAATAGCCGTGGATTGCGCCTAACGCTCCCTATGCAGCTCGGCACAGCCTAAGAAACTAGCTAGCCCTGAAGACAGAAAAATAAAGCCTACCTTGCCTCAGAGAAATTCCCCAAAGGAAAAGGCAGCCCCCCACATATAATGACTGTGAGTAAAGATGAAAATACAAACACAGAGATGAAATAGATTTAGCAAAGTGAGGCCCGACTTACTGAACAGACCGAGGATAGGAAAGGTTACTTTGCGGTCAGCACAAAAACCTACAAAAAGACCATGCAGAGGGAGCAAAAAGACCCTCCGCACCGACTCATGGTGCGGAGGCGCTCCCTCTGCGTCCCAGAGCTTCCAGCAAGCAAGAACAATCGAAATAGCAAGCTGGACAGAAAAATAGCAAACCAGAGAAAAACAAGCAGTCACTTAGCTTCTGCTGGGAAGACTGGTCACAAGAACGATCCAGGAGTGAACTAGACCAATACTGGAACATTGACAGGTGGCCTGGAGCAAAGATCTAAGTGGAGTTAAATAGAGCAGCCAGCTAACGAATTAACCTCGTCACCTGAGGAAGGAAACTCAGAAACACCCACAGCCACCAGAGAAAGTCCATGGACAGAACCACCCGAAGTACCATTCATGACCACAGGAGGGAGCCTGACAACAGAACTCACAACACATATCCACCCTATCATTAAAGCCTAGCGGGCCCATCGCATTCGTCTGCATAATCCATCTTGCCTCTGTCCTTAGTAGCATATTATGTAAGTCGCCCCCTCTTATGGGTAGGGTAACTTTTTCTATGCCCGCAAATGTCAGAACGCTTGAATCACCACCATGTGCCTCGCGAACATGATCTATTAATCGTGGTACTCCTTTGCCCGTGGCGATTGTGTTGCAGTGTTCACGGAAACGCATGTATAAACATCGTATAGTTTTTCCGATGTAAAAACGTCCACATGGACAATATATCACGTAGACCACGTATTTTGTTTTGCAAGATATAAACGTGCTAACTTCGTGCCTAATGGGGCCAATATTCAAAAACCGGCCCGTTATGTGATATTTACAATGTGAACAATGCCCACAGCGATGATTCCCCTTCGGTGCACTGGAACTCAACCAATTGTTTCTCTCGCTGGGTAATCTATTATGCACTAAAATATCTCTTAAATTTTTGCTGCGTTTATTCGATATTAAAGGGCCTCTTTTTACTATATCTGTAAGGTCTCTGTCTTTTTCAAGGATATGCCAATTTTTTCTTATTGCGCTCCGTATGAAACCATCAACCAGACTGCAGATAGATGGCAGTGCTACTGTGAATGGGAAAAAACACTGCTGCTCCTGTTCTTTTGCAAGGTCCTGACAATCAGACCCCTTCTGATCAGTAAGTAAAATACCATTATGTTTAAGGTTGGGGGATCTCATTTAGGCTGGAGTCACACACAACGTATAAAAAAAAGGTCCATTTTACACGGACGAGAATCGCAGAAATGTTCACAGAAACAGTTCCCCGTATGTCATCCGTGTGCAGTGCGAGGATGTGATTTTCTCGCATGTAAGCATCCGTATGACATCCGTATGGCGAGATTTTCTCGCCGGCTTGCAAAATGGACATATAATGGATCCATGGACACAAATATTCATGAAAACATATATACAGTCTATATATATATATATATATATATATATATATATATAGACTGTATATATACATATATATATGTCAGTGACACACATACCTGTCTGTGTTCATCATCTCATTAAATACATTTACATTTGACCAGCTTAATTTTCCAGTAATTACCTGCGCCCCCGACAACCAATGTGCAAAAATTTTGCTTGGGCCAACTAGTATAACCTTTATTATAACATTAAAATAACATTAAAATACTACTAATCAAGGCCACTTTGCTCTCTCATGCCTGTTCACTAGACCCAATCTATGGTCCTTAGAGGGCAATATTTTATAGTGAATACATATGTATCATATTCCTCAGATATCTTTGTCATTCATAGTGTCTTATTCCTAACCATCTATCGATAACCATGGTAATGAGTTGAGAGGGTGATATCGTACGAAGGTTTAATACATAAAACCTACTACCCTTATATACTCTCTTAGGAACTATTGCACTATACCCTTCTATCCCAAGAACACCAATCGTGGTCTCTTGTTAATTTGCTACAGGGTAATTATGCTGTACACCTAAATAAACCAATGTCAAATAACTTGGTCCTAAAAATGACCTCAGTGGACCTGACAAGACTCACCTAAATGTGTAAACCCTAAACACCCTAAGTGTGAACACTCCTATTGATTCCTTCCAATTTTATTAGCTGACAGACCAGTGCCTGTAAACACTCATTATATTTCATTCAAATCGCCTAGATGCATTCCGCCCCCACTGTTTCTATGGTAGGCATGTCAGGAGGCTAGATCATATTATGATTGTGAAAGAACATAATTCAATAGTCAGCACCTGAGCGTCTATATTGCACTCCCGGTCACGATGAGAGCCGCGGGAGCGAGATCATTCCACCTAGTATCCGTAGACCACCTACGGAACGCGGAGCAATACTCCAACACTTGCCGGTCTCCCTGCTGAAACCAACTTAATTTAGACTCAGCAAAAGAGGCATGGTCGGAGTAATCATAAATTAGACCCAGACAATTAAACTATTATTCGACTGTCTTAAGTGACTGGGAATTAGGCGGGAGAGAAAATGGCCAGGCTTTGGAGTCACCCTGGAGAAGAGATTACAATCCCCACTTGCTTACTGAGGAACAGCAACGTAACCTAAAATATAGTCTACAGGGTTCCTTAAAATCCACAAACTTATCCCTACCCCCCAGTGAACCTATCCGGCAAAGCTATCTTGGATTCCAACAAGGGTTGCCCGGAGGCCGCGAACCTCAAGCCTTTAGTACATGGACGCTGTAAGACAACTATGTACAGGTCTTCCACCTCTAGGCTACGTGTTTGTAACTGCTCAGGCCGAGCAGCCACAGGATCCATAGTTGATCCAAAAAGGTATCAGCTGGTGATAATGTCACAATACTGTAGCAGGATTTCCTGGGACAAGGGGCTATCCCTGTGCCCCAGATTACCCCTGATGGTGGAGATGCTAGGGTCTTGTACCTTGCTATCCTCCTATATGCAAGCTGATCTGTTTCCTCCTCCACCCTGGGAGGTATGGGACAGAAGTGTATAGGATAAATTAAGGGCAATGAGTAAGGTGCACCAAAATGTATTATACAATAAACATAAAGGAAAATAAGTGTCAGGGACAGGTGCTACAGCTTGCATGGGAAACAAGGTGCAAGAAAAGAGAAAACAGACCAATGCAAATGTAGTGTGCACACTTGATTTGTTAAAAAATCTATGACAACTTTATTAAGTACCAAGGGACATACAGGAAAAAGATTAAAAACCATATAAAAACATGTATATGGGCAATACATGATATAACCGACACCCCTGGATGATATGAAAGCGAGGCAAATAGGAATGTGTGGAGATACACTGTGCATTAAACGTGCAAAGGCATAAACAAACAGGACCATCAGTGCATGTATTAAAGATTCACATGATATGAAGACCTATAAAATGGTAACCATGGTACCAATAGTAAATAAGCCTTCTGAGCAACAAATATATATATATATTAAAGACTTGCTAGAAAGGTAAGGACATAGAATGGGGAAAGAGAATTTTTCTGTGTCCCTATTACCAGACTACAAAATTAGAGCGCAATGACTTACATATACAATGTGTATTGATCATAAAACTGTACAGTGATGGAGTATTGATCCGAGTTCCAAAGGTGGTCTACGAATACTAGGTGGAATGATCCTGCACCTGCAGCTCTCATTGTGTATATACAGAAGTGTATAGGATAACACAACACTGACAGGCAGGGAAAACTGACAGGGATAAAAGAAAACTACAGAGAGGAGGAATAGAAGAGGCAGAAGCTTACCTGTCCCAGAAGTTTCCCCAAGCATTGGACCGGCGGTTACTGGAGTCGGAGAGGCCTGCACCACCGATGCCGACATCACTGATCCAGCAGAGACCGCAGGTGACAACCACCCTGGAGGAACCCGGACCGGAATCCAGGAAGGAGACGAATCCTGATGCAGTAGGATGGAAGCATGGAAGAATACAGCGATCACGGGATGGGTGCGACTAACGTGACCAGAGTGGTGAGTGCACCCCAGCCCCTTCCCCCTGAAGTAAGGCCCATGCCACAAATGCAGGTCCCCAAGGCCCAGTCTCCCTCCATTACTGAGATGTCTCTGGGTGCCGTCTCTTCCTATCAGTCGAGAGAGGGTCCGTTCTCTACGCCTGGCCAGGTCGCCTGGATCGAAGATGTAATCAGGCGTAAAAAACAATGGGAGCATGAGGTCTGGGCAGAGTTGCACCAACGGGGAGAAGGCACTATGGCAGACCGCCGTATAAGTGGACAGCTGGTTTACACAGATGTGAACCGCAGCTATGGATTTATTCATGAGATGGAGACCAATGTCAAGGGCTACATCAATGCTGCCTCAGTCAAATTTGGCCGACCCTTGTGGGAGGGAGACCGGGTCAGTTTCTTCAGAGAGAATGGCCCTCGTGGTTACTATGCTGTGACCATTAAATTGCAAAATGAGGAGGACTTGGAGCTGTATGTGGGCCCGGAGTGGGCTCATTCGAATCCTAGTACCCTGAATATTTTTCAGCGATACCCTACATCCAGATTGACAACTGCAACACCTGCGGCTGCAGGGTCATTCGCTTGGACACGGCGCTGATGATGAATCGGCATGGGATGGGTGCCGTTAAACTTCTACTGCTTCTACTGGATGGGACTGTTCCACGTCCCTGTTGATGTGCTTGTTGCACCAAAGGAAATAAGGACTGTTCCACATCCTTGGCCAAAATTGAATGGGACTGTTCCACGTCCCTGCGGGCTGAAAGAGCCCTGATTATCCTCAAATGAAAGGGGTTGAACTGTCTTTTTGTTTGTTTTTTTGTTGCGCCTGTTGCGCCCTTTCTGCTGGATAGCAGAACTTCACCAGTTTAAAAGCAGGGTCCATGGATTAGTGGACCGGACGCGGCTGCAGCAACAGACTGGACTCTATGACCAGGCAGCGCACATGTGGCACACAGAGTAGTGCCATAATTAAAGGGAGGGGGTCGCCTCCCTTCAAGAACTGTTGACCCATTGAAAGGGTCCTACAGTCCTACTCCTGTATAAATATGTTAAAATCTACCTTTAAGAGACTGAACTGTTTAAATGTAGTAAACGGTGTCATTGGAAGGACTGTCTCCTGACACATGTTAAAGTTTAAGTGTAACCTGGAGGACTGTGAGCCAGGAACTTGTGATTTTATTAAGGGACTCTACTGTGGAGCAAATGGGCATTACCTGATGGCGGCAGGTGGCGTCTGGTGTCTCTTACAGAGCAAAAATAAAAAAGGACTTTGTTCAAGCATGTTACCTCCCTGCGTGGAGTATTTATTTTAACTAATAAATGTGTTCGGTAAATGGTCCGGGATGACCATTGTTAAAAGAAGGGGGAATGTAAGGGGGTTGACTGAAGCCATGAAATGTTATGTATATTTAGTATTTATTTATGCTTTAAAACATTGTATTGTTTCTAACATGTATTAGGGAGAGCGTAGTACCCTAGTTGGCCCACTCGATAGGGGTGGAGAGTTATTCAGCTTATAAATAGATAAGTTGGCAGAGCTAACGGCAGTTAACCTGAGAAACATCTGGAGATTTGAATCAGTTGGGCGGGAGCGCTCTGACAGGGCAGTTAGCTCTGTAGCGTGGAAGAAAGGAACCCAGTTATACAGTATTCTGGATTAGGGCCTCATCAGGGAGTAAAATCAGAAGGAGCGGTAGCACTCTGGAATTAGTGGGTCTGCAGTTGCAGGAAGAGAATTGAGCAGTCCGGCAGGTCACTCAGAATGTGGCGCTTGCTACCTGGGTGAATGTAGTCGAGACCAGGGCGAATCGATTTAGAGGTACCCCTATTGAAGCAGGACTGAGCAGGTATGACACTGAGAGACCAGAGAACCCGGTCCGTCCCGGAAGCGTGCTTGATGACAGGAAAGAAAAGACAGGGACAGAGGAGGAATTGGCAAATGTCCACCTTGATGATGTTAATGGAAGGAAAATGTATGCGCTGTGTTCCTGAAACAGTAAAGTTAATAAAGCAAGCGTTGAATTGGACTGTGCCTCTGTTTTTGAACCAGCGTCTGAGAAGAAAGAAATAAAAGGTAGCTGACTGAGAGTCGAGGAGTGTATGTGATGGGGGGTCAGGGTGTGCAAGAGACTTTTACCTCAGCCACGACTACCGCCCTGTCCCTCCCTCTCACCACTCTACACTTACATTCATATTCACATGATAGAACAAGTCACTGCATTTAAAAAAAACATATTCTACCTGTGCTGCTGTCATCGTTCTTATCATTTGATTGGCTACATAGTGTTCTATGCCCACCCACCTTGTGACATTTCAGGAATCAGGACCATTGTCAGCAGCAATATAATTATGAGTGAATAGGTCACTTCTTCCCACAGGATCATGACACTCTTCTCCTACTGCTGTCTTTTTTTTTAAAAAAAATGACTTGCGGAGATCATTCTGTGGATCTGAGTGGCTGCAATGTGTCCTACCCATTCACCGTGAAAATACATTCTTTTTAGATGGACCTCTACCTTTACTAAACCTCAGCTCATAAATTTCTGTCTCCCCCAGAATCAGCACCTTCGTCTCCTACTGCTGTCAATATTGCCATCGATAGATTAGCTGCTTGGTATTCTCTCCCATTCTTTTCGTGCCACTACTTCTAGCTTTGACCATTATCTATAAGTATTTAATCAGAAGAGTTAAGTCACTGCTAGCTACAACATCAGTACACACCTCTCCTGTTACTTGTCATGCTAGAACGACTATATAAATGCTAACCTTGCGAACTTCATGGCGTTTTGTGACCATTGCCTGCATTTATATAATTGCAAAAGTGAAGTGAACCAGTCTCTGCCTAGCACAACAAGAACATCATATTCCTCTCCTGCTGGCATGAACATTTCTAGAATCTAAACCGCTATATGGTGCTCTCTTCCTACCAACTTTATGACACTTCTTGACCTTGACTACATTTATATAATTAAAAGATCGGATTGGTCACTGTGTCCCTCAAAATCATTACACTACTTTCCTGTTGCTGTCATCATTTCCATATACCAAAACAAGAAACAGAGATCCCTAAAAAATAACTTTTAATAATATCATTTAAAAAGACTATATTTATCCAAAGTATTGATAAAACAGTATTAAATGTACCTAGTGGACCCTAGATCGAACTACAATGAGTCCTACCTGGCAGTGGAGGTTGGCACCCTACTTTTCTGCGGTTGGCGCCCCCACTCCTCGACGGCTTACCCTTTCAGGCCCTATTAAGGACCTATAATAAAGGAAAGGCTCAATAGGCCCTACTCTAGACACCTAGACTAGTCACCTACCTACCAGTGGAGGTTGGCACCCTAATTTGCTGCGGTAGGCGCCCCCACTCAACGGCGGCTAGCCCTAGGGTCCCTAATAATCCCTATAGTTTGGGATAGACAAAAAGATTTTGTCCCACAAACACCACCAATACCCGTAGAAGAGAAAAAAAGAGAACAAGAAAATAAGATTAAAAAAAAAACAATAAATTTGAAAATAACGAAAAAAATGACACTGTACTCTGCTGATGTACCATAGAGAGCAAGCCAACAATGCTATGATGGAAACAATGTATTCCCCTCCAGATAATATAATATAGCCCAAATACGGGTATGCTGGGTGCAATAATATTAATGTCCACAAACAAAAACCCAGCACTTAAATGGAATCCACTCTTGTGACACTACATAATATGCCAATGCTTGATGTGAAATAGCAAATAGTGTGTGTCCATAAATATGGCACAACCACCATGACAAAGAGTGGACAAAAAGACAACCTTAAAGGCAGCCACTGGGATCACAATCACCACTAGGTAATAGAGCGGCGAAGACTCATCAGAGTATAAAACATGAGGCTTTAAGGACACAACTGTCTTAACAGTGCAAAAATAGACAATCAGGATTAAATATCACCAGTGTACTCATCTATTTGCTGTATTCTCATGGTTAGGATCCGGCTGCTGCCACAAAATACAGAGCGGTTATATGTAGATGGACATCACCAGCATCTGTCAGATGGTCCCCAAGCAATGCCCGACGCGTTTCCCCCCCATAGGGAATGGCGGAGGTTCATCAGGGGTTATGTAGTCATGCACAGGATGAAGGTGCTGTTGCGGCTGTTGTCATCATTTCCACCATTAGATTGGCTCTGTCTGGTATGTTCTAGTCTTAACTTTTTGTAAATGTCATTTTTTCTGTTTCTGCATTACAGTAGAATTAAGCACATAAATACCATGTGTGCAGATCCTGCAGCAGTGATCGGTGCTGTAAATTCCCCTGCAACTACATTGTTAGCAAACACTGGAGAGAGGGCACAAGGGTCAAGTAAAAGACATTTGGGGTGGACAAACAGCCAGCCTTCCTGTCCTGGTGGGCAACACTTGTCATCTATTGCTCAGCTCTAATTAAAGTTGAAGTCTGCGATCGAAATGCATCACTTTTCTTTCCTCTTTGTTGATTTTTGCCTTTGAGTGCCATGCAATCTATATATACATATATAATTGTCTAAAGGTCACTTCCATCTGTCTGTCTGTCTTTCTGTCTGTCTGTCTGTCACGGATATTTATTGGTCGCGGCCTCTGTCAGTCATGGAAATCCAAGTCGCTGATTGGTCGTGCACAGTCCGTTCCTTCCTCCCCACAGTCAGTGCCCACTCCGTACTCCCCTCGGTCAGCGCTCACACAGGGTTAATGGCAGCGTTGACCGCAGTGTAACGCACTCGGTTAACGCTGCTATTAACCCTGCGTGACCAACTTTTTACTATTCATGCTGCCTTTATAGAGGAAATAGACAATATCCGTCAGGAAATCCGCTCCCAATCACCAAGTTCAGTGCCTCCCATCCCTCCCTGCATTTCCCCTGGCTCACTCTCCACATTCGATCCCATCACAGAAGAAGAAGTCTTCAGGCTCCTCTCTTCTTCTTGTCCGACTACATGCACCACCGACCCCATTCCCTCACATCTCCTTCAGTCTCTCTCTCCAGCCGTCACAACTCACCTAACTACAATCTTTAATCTCTCCCTCTCCTCTGGCATTTTCCCCTCCTCCTTCAAACACTCTATCATTACTCCATTACTAAAGAAACCCGCTCTCGACCCATCCTGCCCAAATAACTACAGACCAGTCTCCAATCTACCCTTCATCTCTAAACTCTTGGAGCGTCTGATATACTCCCGCCTTACCTGTTACCTCTCCACTCACTCCCTCCTAGACCCTTCACAGTCCAGTTTCCGCCCCCTACATTTGACTGAAACTGCACTCATCAAAGTGACCAATGACCTTCTGACAGCAAAATGTGATGGTGACCACTCTCTGCTTATTCTTCTCGACCTTTCTGCAGCTTTCGACACTGTTGACCACCCTCTCCTACTCTCTAGGCTCCAGTCACTAGGCATTAGGGACACTGCTCTCTCCTGGTTCTCTTCCTACCTTTCTGACCGCTCCTTCAGTGTTCTGTTCTCTTGCTCCACTTCATCTCCTCTTCCTCTCACTGTCGGGGTACCTCAGGGCTCAGTTCTTGGCCCCTTCTCTTCTCCCTCTACACAGCCCCAATTGGACAGACCATCAGTAGATTTGGCTTTCAGTACCATCTTTATGCCGATGACACACAACTATACACGTCAGCCCCTGACCTTACCCCCGCTGTACTACAGAACACCACTGACTGTCTGTCCGCAGTCTCCAACATCATGTCCGCTCTCTATCTGAAACTCAACCTCTCCAAAACTGAACTTCTTGTACTCCCGCCATCTACTAACCTCCCTAAATCTGACATTTCCCTCTCCGTGGGTGGCACCATAATAACACCCCGGCAGCAGGCGCGCTGTCTGGGAGTTATGTTTGACTCCGATCTCTCCTTCACATCCCATATACAATCTCTTGCCCGCTCGTGCCACTTACACCTAAAGAATATCTCTAGAATCCGCCCTTTTCTCACCATGGAGACAACAAAAACTCTCACTGTAGCCCTAATCCACTCCCGTCTGGACTACTGTAATGCTCTATTAATTGGCCTCCCCCCAAGATATTAGGACCATCCACAATTTGCATGGTTTTAGGCGCTCACTCAAAACACATTTGTTCAGAGCGGCCTATCACGGTCACTAATCAAACTCATTTTATGTTTGTGTGTGTGTGTAGCCCATTCACTATCTCCATCTACTCCCCAACTCCTGAAGATGGCTGGACCATCATTGTAAATACATCATTGTAAATACACACCGGTGCTTTGTATCTCCTCCACCTCATTGTAGATTGTAAGCTCTGACAAGCAGGGGCGGCTTATTTCGCTTTAATTATTGTATTGTATTGTGTTTCGTGCCCTCCGCTCCGCTAATGACCTCAGGTTAGCATCCTCAATAATCAGAACCTCCCACTCCCGTCTCCAAGACTTTACACGTGCTGCGCCGATTCTTTGGCATGCACTACCTAGGTTAATACGATTAATCCCCAATCCCCACAGTTTTAAGCGTACCCTAAAAACTCATTTGTTCAGACTGGCCTACCGCCTCAATGCATTAACCTAACGATCCCTGTGTGGCCTATTTATAATAAAAAAAAAAAAAAAAAAAAGGTTCCTCGCATCATGTTCTCATACACTTTATGCAGTATTAGCCCTCTGTGTCTGTACTGCTACATACTGGTTCATGCAGCTTTACATGAACACCTGAGCCTTACACTATAGCTGGTCCGAATAACTAAAGCAATTGTTACCATCCACCTCTCGTGTCTCCCCTTTTCCTCATAGTTTGTAAGCTTGCGAGCAGCAGGGCCCTCATTCCTCCTGGTATCTATTTTGAACTGTATTTCTGTTATGCTGTAATGTCTATTGTCTGTGCAAGTCCCCTCTATAATTTGTAAAGCGCTGCGGAATATGTTGGCGCTATATAAATAAAATTATTATTATTATTTATTATTATTGTTAACGTTGTTACTTATGTCTGTTGTGTTTGATACTGTTAAACTGTAAAGCGCTGCAGAATATGTTGGCGCTATATAAATAAAGATTATTATTATTATTATTGCTTGTGATTCCATGGTTCCAGTTAGCTGCTCGAGTCACAAGACTACCACAACAGCCTCTGTTGTTCCATCTGTATCACCCTGTTGCACTTATACCATCTCTCAGTGCTGCATAACAGCTGTAGATCCTGACCAGGGAGTTTGAGGATACTCCTCAGGAGGTGAAAGATAACATTACCATAATGATCTTCGCTGTGGGATCCCCTATCTTCTTTGTAGGCTTCTGGGTTGGACAATGTTGCACAAGGAACAAATCCCAGGTTTGTGTTTCACTGGATGGTACATTTACTGTATTCTAGGTTTGGAGATAAAGAGTTTTCAGGATTTCTTCTGATTACAAACTACAAAATCCTTTGAGATGCAACCCCGTAATCTCTCTTTGCCAATGCAGGGGGTTCTGCTGACTCATAACAGCAGCTGGATAGCTGCTCTGATAGAGCCCCCAGGCACTCCGCATCCTTCCTTGGTTTATTGAATCTGCATCCAATTACCACCTATTAGCTCTACCCTCCACTGTATATACCTTCTGCTGGCACTGACATCAAAGAGCTCAGTTAAGATGAGCTTGTGGTTTGCCTAATTCTGCAGCCTGGTGACGCCTTGACCTCAAAAACCATGTTAATCCATGTTCCATTAGTAGAGAATTAATGTATAATATAATCATCTGCAACCACAGCGCCTGCAAACGACGCATTGGGCACAACGTTCCCTGGTATTATGAAATTGGACTGTGGGTAAACCATCTGTATAACCTTTCAAAGTGTTCTTTTAAATCCTTGTCTTATGTTCCGCACCAAAGATTCTGTACCAGATATACTACGGTGTTTCAGCTTCAGCTGGAAGTGTATGGAGCTGTGTGCCAGCTGTGTTATACAGCTGACATCTGCATGCAACTGACGGGATTGGAGATTACTCCAATCCCAGTAGTTCAACCTCTTAGATGTTGTGGTCAGTAGGGTTGAGCACATTTTTCAGTATTTAGTTCAGATTTAATTCGCCGACGAATATGGTTTTTGCAATATTCGCCGAACATAGCCGAACGCCATTGGAGTCTATGTGAGTAGAAATGAGCAAATATGTTCAGAAATGATTGTCAAATATAAATTCATCACGAATATGCAACCAATTTGGCACGAATATGACAAATTTGGATTTGGCGTTTGTTTACGAACATATTCGCTCAACTCTAGTGGTCAACTGTGTTTGTGGCATCTAATTTGTTAAAATTTGTTTACATGGACTGACTGGTGGCGCGATACGACTGCCGATCGGTAAACTTTTACCAATGGGCGGTCGTTTGACTGCCTGTTGACACAGACAGACTGTCACAACTACCAGAGGCTATGGGTTCAAAAAGGCTACCTCTGTCAGACTTAGTGTAAGGAAAAGACCCGGACCAAGCGTCCCAATGTAAGGGGCTGGACCAGGGCTGTAGTCATGGCCAAACACTTTGGTATATCAGTACCCTGGTCTCCCAATACATGAAAACATTGTCCATTACTTTGTGTACCTGTGGCTCCATTTTCTGTACCGTAAGGGCCACCTCTGCTTCGCTGTAGGTTCCCATCAGTGGAAGCAACAAAGATTGAGACACAGTCCTTTTCAACTCTTGAATAAACAACTTTACTGTTTCCTTTACACTGTACTGTTGTGAATTCTGTTGTCGAGCTCCCTCCTGTGGTCGTGAATGGTACTTCGGTGAGTTCTGTCCGTGGGCTCCTTCTGGTGGCTGTGAGTGGAGCTGCTGCTTCTGAGGTTCCTTACACAGGTGACGTGGTTTATCCTTTGGTTGGCTGCTCTGTTTAACTCCACTTAGATCGTTACTCCATGCCAGCTGTCAATGTTTCTGCATTGGTTCAGTTTGCTCTTGGATCTTTCTGGTGACCTGTCTACTCCAGCAGAAGCTAAGTTTCTGATAGTATCTAATTCGTTCATTGTTTTCTTGTCCAGCTGGATATCATGATTTTGTCTTGCTAGCTGGAAGCTCTGGGATGCAGAGTGGCATCTCCGCACCGTTAGTCGGTGCGGAGGTCTTTTTTGCACACTCTGCGTGGTCTTTTGTAGTTTTTTGTGCTGATCGCAAAGTTACCTTTCCTATCCTCTGTCTATTTAGTAAGTCTGGCCTCCCTTTGCTGAAACCTGTTTCATTTCTGCATTTGTGACTTTCATCTTTACTCACACTCAATATATGTGGGGGGCTGCCTTTTCCTTTGGGGAATTTCTCTGAGGCAAGGTAGGCTTTATTTTCTATCTCCAGGGCTAGCTATCTCTTAGGCTGTGACGAGGCGCCTAGGGAGCGTCAGGAGCGCTCCACGGCTATTTCTAGTGTGTGTGATAGGATTAGGGATTGCGGTCAGCAGAGCTCCCACATCCCAGAGCTTGTTCTGTGTGAGTTTTAACTATCAGGTCATTCCGGGTGCTCCTAACCACCAGGTCATAACACTGTACATCCATATTCTTCACAGCATTTACTACAGGATCAGAATTACACATTTCCTCTTCTCTCCCTGCACATTCCTAACAGTCAGACAGCATATACTCAAATCGGACCGTGCCGCACGGGTCCTCAGTGTCCTCCCATGGTGGCTTTCCCACGGTTAGGCCTTTCTCAGTCTGCTTCACCTCAGACAAGAGTTTCCACCTCCAAAGCTAGTTGCCACCTGGCGAGTGACCTGCCCTTCAGTATTGTGCTCTGTGAAGTCCCAACGCAGTCCTGCTCCCAGCTCACTGCTTCTGAGTTCTGCCCCAGCCACCGTTTCGCCCCGGTGCTGCGGACATCTGCCCAAGCTATAAGCTGCCGCGTTCTAGGGCTACCTGTGCCCACGTACTGTCTTCTTTCCTTCTTTCTTATTGCTGTGCTGGCCTCCAATTTTTCTGGCCTGATGCTGTGGATGGCTGAGCTCTCTCCTCTTAATCAGCCAACGGTGTGTGGTAACTGCCAATGTCCTGGGCCTAGAGCCCGTGTGGACTATGTGGGCGCTCAGGCCCTTCTGAACTGTATAAGGAAATGTTCCCTCTCTAGCTGCAGCTGACCCCTCCTACATTAACTAGTAATATGTACACTGATCCACAACCATGCTAACTTAGGTGTACCATAATGCCCCCATCTAGTGGCCAAACTTCAGTACTACACTGTCCCTATATAACGGGCACACCAAATACAATAAATACATTTAGCAAAACAAGACATGGTAATACACTTGATTGTGTAGCAGTAACATTATATACAAGGTGATAGTACACTTAAATCATGTAGCAATGTCAACATATGCTAATCTATACACATACTCTAATAACATAAGGCACAGGGACGAGAGGGAAAGGCAAAGGCAATAACACAATTTTCCATACCTCCTACACCTACTCTGTGACAAATCCGGAACTGTCGGGGCTGTCACCCAGGTTGCACGGGGGAAAGCATAAGACCCCGGACCGACCTTTACACTCAGGAGCAGGGGGCGTGGCTAAGAAAAGACAGCTGCAGCGCGTGGGAAATCAGTCAGTCTTGGCGGGTACATGCAGCACGCAGGAGGGCAGTGTCAGAACTACTACTGCAGAGCATTCAGACAGAGCAGGCCCAAGCCAGAAGGGTCTAAGAGCTGTAACCAGAGACTGCCAACAAAGACCCATCCAGTCCCCACTGTTACCGCTTACCGTAAATGACAAACTCCCGCAGACAAGACATAGACGCACGCATCTACAGGGAACCCGGGTCTTTAGTGGTTTCCCATTCTAACTGCTGACAACCGTTTATTGTCTCTGGACTCTGAAAAGGTAAAAGACTGTGCTCTTTACTAGGGTTGAGCGACTTTTACTTTTATAGGATCGGGTCGGGTTTCACGAAACCCAACTTTTTCAAAAGTCGGGTCGAGTGAAATCAGCCGATCCTATAAAAAAGTCAGGGTCGGGGTCGGTCGAAACTCGAAACCCAATGCAGTGCATTGGGTTTCCAATGGTTCCCAGGGTCTGAAGGAGAGGAAACTCTCCTTCAGGCCTTGCGATCCATATTTAAGTGTAAAATAAAGAATTAAAATAAAAAATATCGCTATACTCACCCTCGGACGCGCCCTGGTACTAACCGGGAACCTTCCTTCCTTCGAATCAGCGCTTGCAGGACCTTGCGGTGACGTCGCGGCTTGTGATTGGTCGCGCAACCGCCCATGTGACCGCTCGCGCGACCAATCACAAGCCGCGACATCACCGCAAGGTCCTGCAAGCGCTGATTCTTAGGAAGGAAGGCTGCCGGAAAGAAGCAGGGCGCATCCGAGGGTGAGTATATTCCTATTAGGTATATACTCACCCTCGGACGCGCCCTGCTTCTTTCCGGCAGTCTTGCGCTGATTCTTAGGAAGGAAGGCTGCCGGAAAGAAAGGAAGGCTGCCGGAAAGAAGCAGGGTGCGTCCGAGGGTGAGTATATTCCTATTAGGTATATATTCACCCTCGGACGCGCCCTGCTTCTTTCCGGCAGCCTTCCTTCCTAAGAATCAGCGCTTGCAGGACCTTGGCCTTGTCGCGGCTTGTAATTGGTCGCGCGAGCGGTCACATGGGCGGTCGCGCGACCAATCACAAGCCGCGACGTCACCGCAAGGTCCTGCAAGCGCTGATTCGAAGGAAGAAAGGCTGCCGGTTAGTACCAGGGCGCATCAGCGGGTGAGTATAGCGATATTTTTTATTTTAATTCTTTATTTTACACTTAAATATGGATTGCGATACCGATTTCCGATATTGCAAACATATCGGAACTCGGGATCGGAATTCCGATACCAGATTCAGAAGATCGCCGACTTCATGGCCGACCCCACACAGGGGTCGGGTCGGGTTTCATGAAACCCGACTTTGCCAAAAGTCGGCGACTTCTGAAAATGGCCGACCCGTTTCGCTCAACCCTACTCTTTACCATTCATCATTTCTCAACTCACTGATCATCGACCGGACCACTAGGAATCACCGCCGCCGCCAGGATCCAGGACACCATCTTCTCCAGGACAACACCTGACCCCTTACACGCCAAGGCCTTGGCGCCAACACTAACATCCCGAAAGCCGCGTCCTGATGTCATCGGACTGATAAGTTTGCTATTCTTGATCTGCCCATCCTATTTCCAAGCCCTTTGTTCAATTGTACTGTTTTACCCATTTTCTCCCTGCGAGGAGTATGCCTGTTAAAAGTAAACCCCACATTAACCATTGCTCTGCCTCCGACCTGTTACTGCATCTTGCAACCTGCTCACATTAGCACAAGCAACTACATTTGGCAAATGTCAGAGGAACCCCGACCAACCTTTAACCTGGGATCTGGTCTTACAATGGGGTTCAGTGGATTATTTCCACTGAAGAGCTGCCTTTTGGAAGAGAGAGCCAGATGCAGAAAGGGTCGTCTAGCAGGGTAAAAGCCAAGAGGTCACATCGGGGACAAAATCATAAAGCTAGGGGGTAGTCAGGAAGGAGTGATCAAAACCTAGCCAAAAATTAACCCTATAGCTCCCTTATGAAGCAGAATCAAAGGGCCCAGGAAAAAAAAATAAGACTGTCACATGTCACACTAGCAATAAAGACACGCTGCTTTCCAGGGCAAAAATGGAAACAGGAGGTACACATATGTTACAGAGAACAATCCAAATGATGCACCATGAGTGATCTATGCTGATCACACAGAGTGCATAGGCTGCCATGGTTCTCGGCAGTGTAAGTCCTGTCTACACAGGATGATGCACCTTCGCAAAATATGATCTTTTATGATGCACAAAAGATCATTTCAACAGGTTGTTAGGGGTCGAGTTCCCGCCTCTGCACAGGGGGAATCTCGGGCCATCTCCGCTGCGGTCTCCCATTCTTCTGCCGCAGTGGAGCCTGCTCAGCGGAGACATCAGTCCCAGTGTCTTGCTCAGTCCCACTCTGTACAAAGAGTTAAAGGTGCTTTTCCTGTTTCTGCCATTGAAGTCAGTGCTGGGCAGAGGCGAGCAGACACTTCTGGGACTAAGTCCTGCTTTTCTTGTTCTGAGCATGCCCAGAGTAAGATTGCTCAGTGGAGATCGAGGGTCACATGGTCAGATACTGCAGCTAAGTCCATTGGTCCTTTCAGGAAGGTCCTGTTGGTGCTCTGGCTTTATGGCAGTCTCTGATAGGTCCTTCTAGGAAGGTCTTTTACTTGCTGCAGCTATATAAGGCTCGCATGGCCACACGGCCATGCGCTAGTATCAATTCAAATATGTGCTTCGTGCCAGTGTGGTTATGCATGAATGTGTTCAGGGACCCGGCTAAAATAAGCCCCTAGAATACCGGCTTCTCCGGTGAGGAGATTGTGTGTGTGCATAACCACTGACTGCTATCAGTTCGGCAGCAAGCTTGTGCTCCTGTGAGGCTAACAGGGCGCAGTGCTTTCCTCTCACGGCTGCTCTGTGAGGTAACAGAGCTAGCTTATACCGCCAAATAGTGCCACCATTCACTAGCAGCAGGTTCTCCTGCAGGTGGACCCCGGGCTGCGAACGCACCACTTATAATAAACATCTATTTTACTCGGTGCTTTCCGCTAGCCCTAACGCAGGTGAACGAGCATTTTGCTCATTCAATGGGTCATCAGCAGCCTGTTTATAAGCCAAGAGTATTCTGAAATGCTCATTCACTATTATCTTGCAGGGTAAATGACTCTTTAGACATAGAGGGCGGCTCCTCTATCATTTCATTAGTTCCAAATAATGCAATTACAGAGAGCTATTGTATTGACTTTGGGCTATATCTACCATTTAAGTATTCCTATGTAGCCGTGCTGCCGAGAACGATGGCAAGATAATACAGAACATTTTTGGCATATTGTGCCAGAAATCGAATGATCACTGTTTTAAGATTCTTAATAAGACAGAAAAATAAAAAAAAGTTTTAAAAATGTTCAACAATAAAAAATAAAAACACAAAATGTAAAAGTTACATAAAAAAACATGTTAGGAAAGGGGTTGTCCGGGCATACGGTACTGATCACCTATCCACCAGTAGGTCACAAATAGCAGATCGGTGAAGTCTGATAGCTACTGCCCCGTACCGATCAGCTGCTTTTTGCCCCGATGGCGGTCAGATGAAATCAATTTGAATGCAACTGCTGAAGGCAGCTCAGGTCAAAGTGTAGCAGACCCTGTCAGCCATGGACTGGTGGTATGAAACAGCTCCTATTCTTTTGAACATTGTTGTGGAGTGGTGGTCAATAAATGCCGCGCTTAGCGGCTCCTCTCAAATTGTTTACATCCAACCATCGCTGGAGCAAAACACAGATGATTGGTGCAGGCGCCAGGTTTCAGACTCCACCTACTGTATCTGCTATTGATGAGCTATCCATGGATAGCTCATCAGTAACATATGCCCAGACATCCCCTTTAATTGTCATAAAAAATGATCTTGCTTTTGATCTTCAATACATCTCTCGTGTGGTCCATGACGCCAGGCTAGAACTTCCTCCCAGCTGCCTTGTCCTGGGTGCCTCTTCTAATAATAATAATAATCTTTATTTTTATATAGCGCTAACATATTCTGCAGCGCTTTACAAGTTGCACACATTATCATCACTGTCCCCGTTGGGGCTCACATTCTAAACTCCCTATCAGTATGTCTTTGGAATGTGGGAGGAAACCGGAGTACCCGGAGGAAACCCACGCAAACACGGAGAGAACATACAAACTCTTTGCAGATGTTGTCCTTGGTGGGGTTTGAACACAGGACTCCAGCGCTGCAAGGCTGCTGTGCTAACCACTGCGCCACCGTGCTGCTCTTCTAACTATTAAGTCTGTGTGTGTGTGTGTGTGTGTTGCATTGGAAAAAAAAATTACGTTGCAGGGTCTAATATTCTGAGTGGATGTCGTGAATGCCGCATGTAGTAGGGGGTTCACAATGATTCGATCCGGTGGTCATGGACTACTGTTGGGCCACTGCACCTGGGTCCTTTGGATCTTTACGCTCAACTTCAGAGTTGACAATATCAAACTGTGTAGAAGAACACCATGTAATGCTTTGTTTCCCCACTGCATGAGAATGACACACTTGCACAAATATTCCTCTGGAGACTACATTTAAAGGGGTGGTCCACCTTTGGGGATATTTGTTCCTTGCATTAAATGGATGTATTTGGAGCAAGAAATTAACTTTGCAATTGGATTTCACGAAAAATGTTGCACCATTTGCCTTCTGGGTTAACCCGAGAATCCTTTGTTCTGATGGTCTGGTGATAAAGTTTGTAACTTTTTTATCTGTATTTTTCTAAGCACCTTTAAGATGAGTGAAACAGCCTATCAAAGCCAAAAAATGCCACATTTTTTCTGAAACACAATTGCAAAAATGAATTTTAACCCCAAATATATAAATGTTAGCAAAAAAAAAAAAGTTTACTCAATTAGGATTTCAGTAGTTATTTTTCATGGAACCCTTTACATAAAAAAGGGATTGTCCTAAGTGAACAGTGATCAAGTTTACATTTACAACTTGAAATTTTCCATTATTTGTGCATTTCTTCTTAGTGCCCTATATGCGGAAAATATACAGTTTCTCACTTTGCTCCCAAAAAGACAAGTATAAAGTAAATGTTATCTGCTTTAGTCATTACTAAAACCTTGCAGTTCTCTGGGTCTCGAGTGGATAGTTTTGCAACTAAAACTTCTTAAAGAAACATCAAAAGGAAGAAAACTACTGTGTCAAGACTCAAGACTTCTAGGGACCTCTAAACGGCGAGAAACATGATCTGATGCAGCCGCGTCCTGCGGAGTCCTCCTCCGTGCACCCACAATGATGAAATTCTATATGACCGTGTCCCGACTTCTACATTCAAATTCTCATTTCACAAAATCCTACTTACCATGTGACATTTTCTATTATCTCCAATCTACTTGTGAAGTTTGTATATTTTCAAAATTGTTTATAGTTGGTTTCATGATATAGCATGATGTACAAGGTGTAAAATATACATGGGGTTTGAATTATACAGTGCACACAGCAGATAGATGATAGATAGCTAGATAGATAGATAATACACTCCCTGACAGGAGTTATGTCGCTTATCCATGTTATGTAAATAAAAGCTTATAACCTGACGGTAAATTCATCCATTGGTTGTATAAATTATTCTTTTGAGAGCTGAAACCCTCTGAAATGTGGTTTAGGTTAAGAAAATAAATTGGTATTAGATCGCCCCCAGAAGCAGGGCCGCGGGTTACTCGGTACCGGTCCTCTGCTGGCTCAGTTCTGGGGATGTCACGGTGGCTGGGCCCGGTCCGTGACCCTGCTAAGGGGCGTCCAATAAGGGGGTGATGGTGCGTAGTGCGAGGAATAACGAGGACACAGGGTTCCGTTTCTTTACCTTTTACTGAAGGTTTCAGGATCCTCAATCCAGGGCACTGTCAACGGGGCTGTCTGAGACCGGCCGGTCCGAAGGCACATCCGGAGTTCCCTTTGCAGGTGGAAATCAGTCTCTACCCACTAGCACCTGTGTGTTGTAGTGCTTCCCTGCTGAGCATTCAGGATAGTCCTCACAACTTCTGTTCTCGTTCTCTCTAGATCTTTCCTTTCTCCATCCCCCATGTTTGTTATGGCTAGGATGCACCTTTATGACAGGTAGGCCTGGAGTTATTCTGGAACCCTAGTGTCGCCCCTCTCCCACGATTTCCTCCTATGTACTTCTTAGATGTTGTATGGTAGACAGCCAACCTGTAATTAACTGTCCTGCCGCTGTTTGAAGTAATGCGTGGAGACTGTTACTTCCTCGGTGCTCCGGCCACCGGCTATGCGCCTCAGTAGAATGTTGCCGTTCTCGGGGCACGACTCCTACTGGCTCTCCTTTGTGCCGATCTCGTTTCTCACTGTTCCACAATATCCTTCGCTTCGTGTCTCTTTCTTAGGATACCGCCGCAAGGTAGTGCAGGTGCGGTTCCGTAACGTTCTGTTCTGTTCGCTAGGTACCTGCCAGATTTCCCAGTTCTGACAGGTCCTCCCTGGAGCTCTCCCAGGCTTCGTTCTCCCTAACTTCCTGTCCGACCCCTAGTTTTACCAATGTGAGGAGTGGCCCAATATATAAGCCTTTTACTCCCCCTAGTGGCCGGAGTGTGAAGTGTAATGTGTGCTGGTGATACCTGGTGAAAGAACTCCTTTAGTGCCATCAGACGTACCATCACTCCCCTTAGTGGCAGAGCGACGTTACTGCAACGACCAGATCTCTGGGGCGCTGCAGCTACAATGCAGAAATATTGATCAGTTAATGGACACAGAATGGTCAGATTTTGGCAACACAAAAGTTTTGTCGCCTGGTCATATAATGCACCCAATCCTTGTTTACATCCTCACCTGTGCTCAGTAAATGATCGTTTAATTAGTGTGTGTGCATAAGAAGAAACCCAGTACCCCAGACCTTCACTTGAACTGCAACTTGAGCTCTGACAACATGCCAAAAATCCACCCTGCGACCAAAGCCTGGATTATCAAGAGGCTGAAGACCAGATCCACTGCAGAGGTGGCTGGCACCTTTAATGTGTCTCAGCATTAAGTACAAAGAATTAAAAAAAGATTTGAAGAGACTGGAGATGTGTTTGACAAGCCCAGGTCCTGCAGACCCCCAAAACAACTGCTCAGGAGGATCGTTTGTTGGTTAGAAAATTCAAACCAAGCCCCTCTTCCACTGCCTGGTAACCTCAAGTCCCTGTGTCAACTAGAACAGTTTGCAGGATTCTGTCTCTAAATGGCCTCCACAGTCGAATCAGTGCCCAGAAGCCAACACTAAACAAAAGGCAAATAAAAACCGTGTGGCATTTGCAAAGTCCCACAACCTGCTAAACAGATGGATGCTGGAAAAGTGGCAGAAGGTGGATTTCTCTGATGAATCTTCAGTAGAATTACACCACAGCTACTGAAAATACTGCAGGAGACCTACTGGAGCCCATATGGATCCAAAATACACCCAGAAAACAGTTAAATTTTGGGGTGGAAAGATCATGGTCTGGAGTTACATTCAGTATGGGGGTGTGCAAAGCATTTGCAAGGTGGAAGGCAATATCAATAGCCTAAAATATCAAGAAGTATTATCTACCTCTTATATTCCAAATCATAAAAGGGGTAAAATTCTGCAGCTCCATCTCATACATCCATCTCTACAACAAAGTTCCTCCAGGCAAAAAAGATCAAGGTGCTCAAGGACTGGCCAGCCCAGTCACCAGACAAGAACCTCATTGAGCATGTTTGGGGTACGATGAAAGAGGAAGCTTGGAAGACAAAACCAAACAATCTAGATGAACTCTGGGAGGCATGTAAGACTACATTCTTTGCTATTCCTGGTGCCTCCATTAATAAATTGTATGAATCATTGTTGAACCACAACTTCATTCACCAATGTTATGCAACATATGTTTGTATTAAAATCCCTTAACTCCTCTCTGACCTTAGACATACTATCCCGTCGAGGTGCCCTGGGCCTATCTGACCCTCGACGGGATAGTACGTCATAGTGATCGGCCGCGCTCACGGGGGGAGCGCGCCCGATCGCGGCCGGGTGTCAGCTGCCTATCGCAGCTGACATCCGACACAATGTGCCAGGAGCGGTCACGGACCGACCTCGGCACATTAACCCCTGGCACACCACGATCAAACAAGATTGCGATGTGCCGGCGGTGCAGGGAAGCGTCGCGCAGGGAGGGGGCTCCCTGCGGGCTTCCCTGAGCCCCCCGCAGCAACGCGATGTGATCGTGTTGCTGCAAGGTCTCCTACCTCCTTCCTCGCTGCAGGCCCCGGATCCAAGATGGCCGCGGCATCCGGGTCCTGCAGGGAGGAAGGTGGCTTCACAGAGCCTGCTCAGAGCAGGCACTGTGAAGCCTGCAGTGCTCTGAGACAGATCGGTGATCAGACAGAGTGCTGTGCAAACTGTCAGATCACCGATCTGTGATGTTCACCCCGGGACAAAGTAAAAAAGTTTAAAAAAAATTTTTCAAAATGTGTAAAAAAATAAATTAAAAAATAAATTCCTAAATAATGAAAAAATATATATATATTATTCCCATAAATACATTTCTTTATCTAAATAAAAAAAAACAATAAAAGTACACATATTTAGTATCGCCGCATCCGTAACGACCCAACCTATAAAACTGGCCCACTAGTTAACCCCTTCAGTAAACACTGTAAGAAAAAAAAAAAACGAGGCAAAAAACAACGCTTTATTATCATACCGTCGAACAAAAAGTGGAATAACACGCGATCAAAAAGACAGATATAAATAACCATGGTACTGCTGAAAACGTCATCTTGTCCCGCAAAAAACGAGCCACCATACAGCATGATCACCAAAAAAATATAAAAGTTATAGTTCTCAGAAATAAAGCGATGTCAAAATAATTATTTTTTCTATAAAATAGTTTTTATCGTATAAAAGCGCCAAAACATAAAAAAATAATATAAATGAGGTGTCGATGTAATCGTACTGACCCGAAGAATAAAACTGCTTTATCCATTTTACCAAACACGGAACGGTATAAACGCCTCCCCCAAAAGAAATTCATGAATAGCTGGTTTTCGGTCATACTGCCTCACAAAAATCGGAATTAAAAGCTATCAAAAAATGTCACGTGCCCGAAAATGTTACCAATAAAAACGTCAACTTGTCCCGCAAAAAACAAGATCTCACATGACTCTGTGGACTCAAATATGGAAAAATTATAGCTCTCAAAATGTGGTAACGCAAAAAATATTTTTTGCAATAAAAAGCGTCTTTCAGTGTGTGACGGCTGCCAATCATAAAAATCCACTAAAAAACCTGCTATAAAAGTAAATCAAACCCACCTTCATCACCCCCTTAGTTAGGGAAAAATTAAAAAATTGTATTTATTTCCATTTTCCCATTAGGGCTAGGGCTAGGGCTAGGGTTAGGGCTAGGGTTAGGGCTAGGGTTAGGGCTAGGGTTAGGGTTAGGACCAGGGTTAGGGTTAAGGCTAGGGTTGGGGCTTAAGTTAGGGTTAGGGTTGGGGCTAAAGTTAGGGTTAGGGTTTGGATTACATTTACGGTTGGGATTACGGTTAGGGGTGTGTCTGGGTTAGAGGTGTGGTTAGGGTTACCGTTGAGATTAGGGTTAGGGGTGTGTTTGCATTAGGGTTTCAGTTATAATTGGGGGTTTCCACTGGTTAGGCACATCAGGGGCTCTCCAAACGCGACATGGCGTCCGATCTCAATTCCAGCCAATTCTGCGTTGACAAAGTAAAACAGTGCTCCTTCCCTTCCGAGTCCTCCCATGCGCCCAAACGGTGGTTCCCCCCACATATGGGGTATCAACGTACTCAGGACAAATTGGACAACAACTTTTGGGGTCCAATTTCTCCTGTTACCCTAGGGAAAATACAAAACTGGGGGCTAAAAAATAATTTTTGTGGGAAAAAAAATTAGTTTTATTTTTATGGCTCTGCATTATAAACTTCTGTGAAGCTCTTGGTGGGTCAAAGTGCTCACCACACATCCAGATAAGTTCCTTAGGGGGTCTACTTTCCAAAATGTTGTCACTTGTGGGGGGTTTCAATGTTTAGGCACATCAGTGGCTCTCCAAATGCAACATGGCGTCCCATGTCAATTCCTGACAATTTTGCATTGAAAAGTCAAACGGCGCTCCTTCCCTTCCGAGCTCTACCATGTGCCCAAACAGTGATTTACCCCCACATATGGGGTATCAGCGTACTCAGGACAAATTGTACAACAACTTTTGTGGTCCAATTTCTTCTCTTACCCTTGGGAAAATAAAAAATTGGGGGCAAAAATATAATTTTCGTGCGTGAAAAAATATGATTTTTTATTTTTACGGCTCTGCATTATAAACTTCTGTGAAGCACTTGGTTGGGCAAAGTGCTCACCTCACCTCTAGATAAGTTCCTTAGGGGGTCTACTTTCCAAAATGTTGTCACTTGTGGGGGGTTTCAATATTTAGGCACATCAGTGGTTCTCCAAACGCAACATGACGTCCCATCTCAATTCCTGTCAATTTTGCATTGAAAAGTCAAATTGCCCTCCTTCCCTTCCGAGCTCTGTCATGCGCCCAAACAGTGGTTTTCCCCCACATATGGGGTATCGGCGTACTCAGGATAAATTGTACAACAACGTTTGGGGTCTATTTTCTCCTGTTACCCTTGGTAAAATAAAACAAATTGTAGCTGAAGTAAATTTTTTGTGAAAAAAAGTTAAATGTTCATTTTTATTTAAACATTCCAAAAAGTCCTGTGAAACACCTGAAGGGTTAATAAACTTCTTGAATGTGGTTTTGAGCACCTTGAGGGGTGTAGTTTTTAGAATGGTGTCACACTTGGGTATTTATCATATAGACCCCTCAAAATGACATCAAATGTGATGTGGTCCCTAAAAAAAAATGGTGTTGTAAAAATGAGAAATTGCTGGTCAACTTTTAACCCTTATAACTCCCTAACAAAAAAAAATTTTGGTTACAAAATTGTGCTGATGTAAAGTAGACATGTGGAAAATGTTACCTATTAAGTATTTTGTGTGACATATTTCTGTGATTTAATTGCATAAAAATTCAAAGTTGGAAAATTGTGAAATTTTCAAAATTTTTCGCCAAATTTCCGTTTTTTTTCACAAATAAACGCAGGTATTATCAAAGAAATTTTACCAATATCATGAAGTACAATATGTCACAAGAAAGCATTGTCAGAATCACCGGGATCCGTTGAAGCGTTCCAGAGTTATAACCTCATAAAGGGACAGTGGTCAGAATTGTAAAAATTGGCCCGGTCATTAACGTGCAAACCACCCTTGGGGGTAAAGGGGTTAATGACAGCCAATACATCTTTTAACTGACCTGACATATAAGAGAATAGCCTCCCCATACAGGTGACAATCCGGCAGCTGTCGGCTGTCCACTATAGCTGACAACTTGCTGCATCAGCTACGATCAGTGTTTGCACCGTCCAAATCTGTTTAACCCCTTAGGTGCTGCTGTCAATATTGACTACATCCTTATAAATGGTTAAGAGTGTGGGGGCTTCATATTTAACCAGATTGGTGCCCTCAGATCATGATTTTGTGGTCCTGATGTTTGCGATGGCAATTCATGACCAAATAGTGGCCTTAGAGTCTGCCGGCTGTTGTAATCTGTTCAAAGGTTAGAGACATTTAGGTGGCAAAAATACACATTTTCATTCCTATCATGCCACTTTGCATTAATTCCTGTAAAGCACCTGAAGGGTTAATAAACTACCTGACTGCAGTTTTCAATATGTCAGGGGGTGCTGTTTTTAAAATGGTATCACGTCTGGGGGTTTCCCAATATATGATACCCCTAAAGTCACTTCAAACATGGATAAGTCCCTAAAAAAATAAATTTTGTAAATTTCCTTGACAAAATGAAAAATTGCTGCTATATTTTTAATCCTCCTAAAATGCTAACAAAATAAAATAACATTTTACAAATGGTGCTGATGTAAAGCCGACATGAGGGAAATGTTATTTATTAATGGTTTGCTGTGGTATGACCATCTGGATTAAAGGGATAATCATTCAAAGTTTGAAAATTGCTAATTTTTTTACATTTTTCTCAAATTTTTGATATTTTTTATAAATAAACACAAAACATATTGACTTAAATTTACCATTACAATAAAGTATAATGTGTCATCACGAAAAAAACAATCTCAAAATCACTGGGATTTGTTGAAGCGTTCCAGAGTTATTACCACATAAAGTGACACTGGTCAGATTTAAAAAAATTTGCTCCATCACTAAGGGGTTAAGTTAATTATTTGTTTGAATATCACATTACTTTCTGTGGGTGACAACATTTATTTTCTTAACCTAAACCGCATTTTGGAGTGTTGGATGGATTTATTGCCATAATACAAATGCTAACAGTCTATTCAGTAGGACTATCAGCTGTGTATCCACCAGACTTCTGCACAACACAACTGATGGTCCCAACCTCATTTATAAGGCAAGAAATCCCACTTATTAAACCTGACAGGGCACACCTGTTAAGTGAAAAACATTCCCGGTGACTACCTCTTGAAGCTCATCAAGAGAATGCCAAGAGTGTGCAAAGCAATCATCAAAGCAAAAGGTGGCTACTTTGAAGAACCTAGAATATAAGACATAATTTCAGTTGTTTCACACTTTTTTATTAAGAATATAATTCAACATGTGTTAATTCATAGTTTTGATGCCTTCAGTATGAATGTACAATTTTCATAGTCATGAAAATACAGAAAAATCTTTAAATGAGAAGGTGTGTCCAAAATTTTGGTCTGTACTGTAGATAGATAGATAGATAGATAATAGATGGATAGATAATAGATAGATAGATAGATAGATAATAGATGGATAGATAATAGATAGATAGATAGATAGATAATAGATAGATAGATAATAGAGAGATGATAGATAAATAGATAGATAGATAGATAGATAATAGATGGATAGATAATAGATAGATAGATAGATAGATAGATAGATAGATAGATAATAGATAGATAGATAATAGAGAGATGATAGATAAATAGATAGATAGATAGATAGATAGACAGGTAGATAATTAGGGAAAGAGATAAAGCACAGCACAGCAAAAAAAATTTGGGTGCAGAGTCTCATAGGCATATACCAAACCTTGTAAGGTTTTTTAAACTTTCATGAATCTTCGGAAGGATATATATAACTGGAGTTACTGGATTCTCCACCAATAGAAATTTATATAAATGCTGATCAATAATATCTTGTTGAATTGCTGCATCCAAAAGATTCTTAATTTTATTTTTAATGGAAAATTTTGGGTCCCCATCAATTTTTTTATAAACCCGTGGGTCATCCAATTGGCGTTTAATTTCCGCCATGTATCTACCATAATAAAAATAATTGATTCTCAGAAATACTGGCGTTTATTAAATTTAAAACCATATGGTCTAAAAAGCTTATTTCTCTGCTGGAAACTAAAAGCCAACAACCCAAAAATGCATGTACCGTATATTTGCCGCCTAAAAGACATGTAGCTGTATTTCGTGGTTCAAGCCTTTAGGGACTAAACTGTCCAGTGTAAAAATCCAATCCTGGACATTTGTTTTAAAAAATGTTTTCCCCCTTGGATTTTGAGGAACAAGCTGGATAGCACAAAAATATGCCCTTGTACAAGACCGATTGTGTTTATCCGTAAAATGACGTGATAAGGGGTGCCCAATAAAACCTTAATTAATGTTATCCAAATGTTCCTTGATCCTATCCATTAGCCATCTTTTGGTTCTGTAAATATATATTTTGTCACAAGGGCACCTTGCAATTTAGACAGCAACACACATGGAGCCTCTCTTACTGCCCGCGACTTCACCCTACACATTTTGATTGAGTGCCAGTATGTCCCCCATTTTTCGTTGTTCCTATTTACTACTGTTTAATAGTGCATAAGTTTCTGTTTCCAGTAATAGCGTTATATTGCCAATAATAATTGTTAAAAAAAAATTACCAGGAAGGTCCTGCTCACTGTGTGTACTGGAGCACATTTTACTTGCACTTTACAAACTGACAGATAAGATGCTAAGATCCTAAGCTTTAAGAAATACCAGTTGTAAGCTGTTATTTTTGCTCCTGAATAAAAAATATTTTCACTGTTGAACGGCTGGACAATACAGAGATTAATTCACTGCCAATATTTTGCAATATTATTTTCATTTTAATCTTTTTTTTATTCATTCTTGCATTACGTTTTGATTGTTTGCTTCTGGGAACTTCCACCTGCCAACATTAAAACCAATTAACATTAACAGATAGAGTTCATTTATGTTTCTTATACATATGTCACGAAGTTGGACATCGCTACATCTGTCGAGATTTTGTATAAATCCAGAATTTATTTCTGTAAAACTTTAATGAGGATTTGGAAGCGAGAGGAGGGTGGAGGCTTATGAAGAGAAATTACCGAAAAATTACTAGTGCAACATGAGTGACTATAATTGCTAGATTCACATGTAATGGCACCGAAAGTGAAAACCTCCAGGAAAAAATCTAATAATAATAATAATCTTTATTTATAAAGAGCCAACGTATTCCACGGCGCTTTGAAATTCAACCGTTCATATACAACAGTCATAAATAACAAAGTTAAAGCTAATACAATAATTAAAGCAAAATAATGACGCCTCTGCTTGTAAGAGCTAACAATCTACAATGAGGTGGGGGAGACACAAAATGCAGGGGCTTATTTACAATGATGATCCAGCCATCTTGAGGGAATGGGAGGTAGATAAAGGCTGCGTGAGGTAGTCACCAGCCAGTATTTTTAGTGCGTTTGGGTGTGGTGGAGTTTGATGGAGGGTTATGTTCAGAGAAATAGTGAATGGGCTATATGTAAAAAGGAATTAGATTAGGGAATGCTATAGGCCTCCCTAAACAGATGTGTTTTTATGGAGCACCTAAAACTGTGTAAGTTGTGTTTAGTCTTGATTTCTTAAAGTAGAGCATTCCAGAGTATTGGTGCAGCTCGAAAGAAGTCTTGGAGCCGGGAGTGAGAGTTACGGATTAGTGCAGATTTTAGTAGAATGTTGCTTGCAGAACGTAACGAGCGGGTAGGCTGATAAACAGAAATGAAGGAGGAGATGTAGGGGGCTGCACTATGGAGAGCTTTGAGGGTGAGAACAAGCAGTATAAATTGGATCCTATAATGTATGGGCAGCAGGGCATCTGGCAATTCTGGCAAATGCTAGAAGGGCCTGTCTGGTTGTGGCCCGCCTTGTCTGCTACGTTGTTAACAGAATCGGTATTTTCAAGACACCCATACTGTTAAGAGTTGTGACGGAGCACAAAGTCGCTGACTCTGTCACTTACCCCAGCAAGCCACAGGTATTAATACAAATATAGGTCTTTTAGTAAATCTTGATTTCCTCCATCGAGGGTAATATTAGTAATATATCTCATCTGGTGCTTGGGGATGGAGATGGCATGGGCCTGTGTGATTTCAAAAGCCAGGGCTGAATTTCAGTCCCTGTCCGTACCTTATGGGCAGCCAGTGCAATGACTGGCACAGAGCGGAGGTGTCCGTGTAACGATTAGACAAATAGAAGACCCTAGCTTCTGCAGTAAGGATGGACTGGAGAGAGGAAAGTCGAGTGAGGGGGGAAATTAATAGAGTGTTACAGTAGTCAAGGCGGGCATGGATCAGGGTGACAGTGAAGGTCTTTGTTGTTTCCATGGTGAGAAAAGAACGGATTCTAGAAATGTTCTTTAGATGCAAGGGACAAAACACTAGAAAAGTTAGTGTGAAATCCAAATGGCGTTCGGCACTCCACTTCTTGTGGTGCACGTGGAAGTAAGTTAAATGAAGTAGGGGTGTGTCTATATGTAAAATCGTCCTTAAAACCCATCCGGCGTGATAATATAAGTGAATTTAATGAAAATGTAGAATCCCTGTGGGTGGAGATAAGGGGAGGGGGAAAAAATAATAAATTACTGATAGGGGTTTGTTATAAATCTCCAAAAATAATGGAAGCAATGGAGAATATCCTCGTAAAGCAAATAGATGAAGCTGCGACTCAAGGAGAAGTCATTATTATGGGGGACTTCAACTACCCTGAAATAGATTGGGGAACAGAAACCTGCAGTTCCAGCAAAGGTAATCGTTTTTTGACAACTATGAGAGACAATTACCTTTCACAGCTGGTTCAGGACCCAACAAGAAGGGGGGCACTTCTAGACCTAATATTAATCAACAGACCAGACCGCATAGCAAATATAAGGGTTGGGGGTTACTTGGGAAATAGCGATCACAAAATAATAAGTTTTCATGTATCCTTTAAAAAGATGTGTAATAGAGGGGTTACACGGACACTAAACTTCAGGAGGGCAAATTTCCAACGGATGAGAGAGGATCTTGGTGCAATTAAATGGGACGATATCCTGAGACCCAAAAATACACAAAGAAAATGGGAGACATTTATTAGCATCCTGGATAGGACCTGTGCACAGTATATACCGTATGGGAATAAACATACTAGAAATAGGAGGAAACCAATATGGCTAAATAGAGCTGTAAGGGGCGCAATAAGTGACAAAAAGAAAGCATTTAGAGAATTAATGGAAGTAGGTAGTGAGGAGGCATTAAATAAATACAAAAAATTAAATAAATTCTGTAAAAAGCAAATCAAGGCAGAAAAGATTGAGACAGAGAGACTCATTGCCAGAGAGAGTAAAAATAATCCCAAAATATTCTTTAACTACATAAATAGTAAGAAACTAAAAAATGATAGTGTTGGCCCCCTTAAAAATAGTCTGGGTGAAATGGTGGATGAGGATGAGGAAAAAGCCCATATGCTAAATGACTTTTTTTCATCAGTATTTACACAAGAAAATCCCATGGCAGACAAAATGACTAGTGATAAAAATTCCCCATTAAATGCCACCTCATTAACCCAGCAAGAGGAGCGGCGGCGGCTAAAAATCACTAAAATTGACAAATCTCCGGGCCCGGATGGGATACACCCTCGAGTACTGCAGGAATTAAGTACAGTCATTGATAGACCATTATTTTTAATCTTTAAAGTCTCCATAATAACAGGGTCTGTACCACAGGACTGGCGTATAGCAAATGTGTTGCCAATATTCAAAAAGGGAACAAAAACTGAACTCGGAAACTATAGGCCAGTAAGCTTAACCTCTACTGTGGGTAAAATCCTGGAGGGCATTCTAAGGGATGCTATACTGGAGTATCTGAAGAGGAATAACCTCATGACCCAGTATCAGCACGGGTTTACTAGGGACCGTTCATGTCAGACTAATTTGATCATTTTCTATGAAGAGGTAAGTTCCGGACTGGACCAAAGGAACCCAGTGGATGTAGTGTATATGGACTTTTCAAAAGCTTTTGATACGGTGCCACACAAAAGGTTGATACATAAAATGAGAATAATGGGGATAGGGGAAAATATGTGTAAGTGGGTTGAGAGCTGGCTCAGGGATAGGAAACAATGGGTGGGTATTAATGGAGCGCACTCGGACTGGATCGCGGTTAGCAGTGGGGTACCACAGGGGTCAGTATTGGGCCCTCTTCTTTTTAACATATTTATTAATGACCTTGTAGGGGGAATTCAGAGTAGAATTTCAATATTTGCAGATGACACTAAACTCTGCAGGGTAATCAATACAGAGGAGGACACTTTTATATTACAGGATGATTTATGTAAACTAGAAGCTTGGGCTGATAAATGGCAAATGAGCTTTAATGGGGATAAATGTAAGGTCATGCACTTGGGTAGAAGTAATAAGATGTATAATTATGTGCTTAATTCTAAAACTCTGGGCAAAACCGTCAATGAAAAAGACCTGGGTGTATGGGTGGATGACAAACTCATATTTAGTGGCCAGTGTCAGGCAGCTGCTACAAAGGCAAATAAAATAATGGGATGCATTAAAAGAGGCATAGATGCTCATGAGGAGAACATAATTTTACCTCTATACAAGTCACTAGTTCGACCACACTTAGAATACTGTGCACAGTTCTGGTCTCCGGTGTATAAGAAAGACATAGCTGAACTGGAGCGGGTGCAGAGAAGAGCAACCAAGGTTATTAGAGGACTGGGGGGTCTGCAATACCAAGATAGGTTATTACACTTGGGGCTATTTAGTTTGGAAAAACGAAGGCTAAGGGGTGATCTTATGTTAATGTATAAATATATGAGGGGACAGTACAAAGACCTTTCTGATGATCTTTTTAATCATAGACCTGAAACAGGGACAAGGGGGCATCCTCTACGTTTGGAGGAAAAAAGGTTTAAGCATAATAACAGATGCGGATTCTTTACTGTAAGAGCAGTGAGACTATGGAACTCTCTGCCGTATGATGTTGTAATGAGTGATTCATTACTTAAATTTAAGAGCGGACTTGATACATTTCTGGAAAAGTATAATGTTACAGGGTATATACACTAGATTCCTTGATAGGGCGTTGATCCAGGGAACTAGTCTGATTGCCGTATGTGGAGTCGGGAAGGAATTTTTTTCCCCAAGGTGGAGCTTACTCTTTGCCACATGGGTTTTTTTTGCCTTCCTCTGGATCAACATGTTAGGGCAAGTTAGGTTAGGCTATGGGTTGAACTAGATGGACTTAAAGTCTTCCTTCAACCTTAATAACTATGTAACTATGTAAAAATCACTAAGCGATACTGTGAACCTTGATTGAAAGCTCGGGAGGAGCTGAAATGTTCGGAATCTGACAAATAAAAGAATCAAGATTCACAAAATCTCTAAAGGACAAAAATTCTTCACTTCATTTTACAAAACTTAGACCATAATTATTTCAAAATTATCTAAAAATGGTTGAATATGCCATAAAAAAACACATGAGGATAACTTAGCGTAGTGACAATAATCATGAACATGGGAGGATCTAGTTTGGAGGTACATACCACAAAAACTGAAGGGGAAGTAAAATCATTCTGAAGCAACCATGAAACCGACCATGAAATTCTGCATTTATCCATTAGTCTTCATGTTCTGCGGCCTGCCATGATGAACTGATGCTGCCAGCTATAAAGAAATAATACTGCCTGCTGTTAAGTAATGATACCACCTGCAGTGACGTAATAATGCTGCCAGCTATAAAGTAGTAATACTGCTTATAGTGACAAATTATACTGCCTACATCAATGAGAAAATACTGCCAGATATAAATAAAAAATGATTCCAGCTGTAACATAAATAATACTGCCAGCTGTAGGGTAATAATACTGCATGCAGTAACATAATAATACTGTCAGCTATAGAGTAATAACACTGCCTGTCTACAGAAATATAATAATACTGTCAGTTACAATGTTATAATACTGCCCCCATCAGTGATATCCCGCTTTTGGTGGGCATCCACAGAGAAGATGTATCGGCAAGCTTAGGAAGCTGATCGAGTACAGTGAGGTATGTGGCCAGGCGACCAGATTGTCCCAACTGGATTCTCCAAACGTTTTTGAGGGTTCAGTGATGGTCAGTGTAGCAGATCTGTATTCCTCCAGCTTGGGCCATGGTCCCTTAAGATGGCATCCGGTAGATTCTCACTGGCAACAGAGGCAGATCTCCTTTTCATAATTCAAAACTGTTCTTTAGGCCACCATCCACAGGTCAGGGTGAATATGGGATGAGATTAACTCTCATTGTTTGACTAATCAATCTGCATAGTTTGTCCTTCACTGTTTACAGGTCAACGAGCTACATGGACTTATATAATGGGTAATCAGAAAATTAGCAAACATCAATTGTTCAATGACCCTGCGTCCCTGTCCTCCAGGAATGGCAACACAATAATCAATTAAAGAATCAACTTTTAGGCTCATATGAACAATAGCCTATGTCTCTTGTCCCACCGAGGAAAAACACATCAAGTAAAGAGTCAACATTCAGACTAATTGGAACAATAGTCTATGTCTCCTGGCCTACTGAAAACATACGTCTGGCATAATTAAGACTTAATGCTGAGTCGTCACAGTGATAATACTGCCTGCAGTAACATAATGATACTTCCAGCTATAATGTGATAATACTGCCTGCTGGAACATAATAATACTGCCAGCTCTGATGTAATAATACTGCCTGCAATAACATTAGAATACTCCCAGGCCCAGCTATAATGTAATAATGCTGTAATATAATAACTCTGTCTTCCATGTTGCGATAATGCCGATAGCTGCACCCTACAAATGCTGCCTGCAGGGATGTAATAGTATTGCCTGTTAGACATATTTTATTCATTTGTATAGTGATAAATCATTCGGCAGCACTGTACAGAGATTGTCATCATTTACACCAGCGCCTGTCTCATCTAAGTCCATATTCCAGTAACTGTATGTAGTGGGAGAAAACTCAAAACCCCCGAGGAAACCCATAAAAGCACAGGAAGAGTACACAAATTCCATACAGATGTACAGTGGCATGGAAAAGTTTGGGCACCTCTGGTCAAAATTACTGTTTTTGTGAAAAGTTACGTAGAAATGATCTCTAAAAGGCATAAAGTTAAGGGTAACAAATTTAATTTGTATTTTATGCAAAAAGAAAACTATATATACTTTAATTTTTTACATTTTTAAAATTACAAAAGGAAAACGGGCCAATGCAAAAATGTGGGCATCCTTGGGGATTTGTGTGCTCAGATAACTTTGACCAAGGTTTCAGACTTTAATTAGCCTGTTAGGATTATGACTTGTTCACTATCATCATTAGGAAAGGCCATGTGATGGAAATTTCCCAGCTTTATAAAAACTCATCCTCCTCTAAACATGTGCCAAAAAAACAGCAGCCATGAATTCTTCTAAGCAGCTGCCTAGCACCCTGAAAAAGAAAATGGTGGAGGCCACAAAGCTTGAGAAAGCTATAAGAAGATAGCAAAGTGTTTTCAAGTTGCCCTTTCCTTGGTTCAAAATGTTATTAAGAAATTGCAGTTACCAGGAATAGTGGAGCCCAAGATAACATCTAGAAGACCAAGCAAAATTTCAGTGTGAGCTACTTGTCTGATTGCTAGAGAGGCAAATCAGAAACCCTGCTTGACACCAAAAGACCTTCAGAAAGATTTAGCAGACTCTGGAGTTGTGGTAGATTATTCTACTGTTCACAAATATGGCCTTCATGGAAACAAAATCTCTCTTGCGTCCTTACCATAAAATGCAGCGTTAGAAGTATGCAAAAGATCATCTAAACAAGTCCAATGTATTTTGGAAACAAGTCTTGTAGACCAATGAGGTTAAAATATAACTCTTTGGCCACAATGATCAAAGGTATAGTATGTGTGGAGACAAAAAGGCACAGAATTTCAGGAAAAGAACTTTTCGCCAACTATGAAGCATGTGGGTGGATCAATCATGCTTTGGGGTTCTGTTGCAGCCATTGCCACAGGGAACATTTCATGGATAGAGTGAAGAATGGATTCAATGAAATTTCAACAAATTCTTGATGCAAACATAACACCATCTGAAAGAAAAGCTGAAGTTGAAAAGAGGAAGAGGATGGCTTCTACAAATCGAAAATGATCCTAAACACATGTCAAAATCCACAATAGACGACCTCAAAAGGTGCAAGCTGAAGGTTTTACAATGGCCCTCACAGTCCAATCATCTGAACATCATTGAAAATCTCTGGCTAGACCTCAAAATAGCCGTGCATGCAAGACGATTCGGGAATCTCACAGAACTGAAGAATTTTCTAAGAAAAAATGGATGAAAATCCCTCAAACAAGAATTGAAAGACTCTTGTCTGGCTGCAAAAAGTGTTTACAAGCTCTGATTTTTTAACAAGGGGGAGGTACTAGGTACTAAACATGCAGGGTGCCCAACCTTTTGCATCGACCCAGTTAAATTTTTGTAATTTTTAAAATGTGAAAGATATATATATATATATATATATATATATATATATATATATATATACAGTTAGGGCCAGAAATATTTGGACAGTGACACAAGTTTTGATATTTTAGCTGTTTACAAAAACATGTTCAGAAATACAATTATATATATAATATGGGCTGAAAGTGCACACTCCCAGCTGCAATATGATAGATAGTTTCCACATCCAAATCGGAGAAAGGGTTTAGGAATCATAGCTCTGTAATGCATAGCGTCCTCTTTTTCAAGGGACCAAAAGTAATTGGACAATGGACTCTAAGGGCTGCAATTAACTCTGAAGGCGTCTCCCTCGTTAAGCTGTAATCAATGAAGTAGTTAAAAGGTCAGGGGTGGATTCCAGGTGTGTGGTTTTGCATTTGGAAGCTGTTGCTGTGAGCAGACAACATGCGGTCAAAGGAACTCTCAATTGAGGTGAAGCAGAACATCCTGAGGCTGAAAAAAAAGAAAAAATCCATCAGAGAGATAGCAGACATGCTTGGAGTAGCAAAATCAACAGTTGGGTACATTCTGAGAAAAAAGGAATTGACTGGTGAGCTTGGGAACTCAAAAAGGCCTGGGCGTCCACGGATGACAACAGTGGTGGATGATCGCCGCATACTTAATTTGGTGAAGAAGAACCCGTTCACAACATCAACTGAAGTCCAGAACACTGGTGTATCTGTCTCTAAGTCAACAGTAAAGAGAAGACTACATGACAGTAAATACAAAGGGTTCACATCTAGATGCAAACCATTCATCAATACCAAAAATAGACAGGCCAGAGTTAAATTTGCAGAAAAACACCTCAAGAAGCCAGCTCAGTTCTGGAAAAGTATTCTATGGACAGATGAGACAAAGATCAACCTGTACCAGAATGATGGGAAGAAAAAAGTTTGTAGAAGAAAGGGAACGGCACATGATCCAAGGCACACCACATCCTCTGTAAAACATGGTGGAGGCAACGTGATGGCATGGGCATGCATGGCTTTCAATGGCACTGGGTCACTTATGTTTATTGATGACATAAGAGCAGACAAGAGTAGCCGGATGAATTCTGAAGTGTACCAGGATATACTTTCAGCCCAGATTCAGCCAAATGCTGCAAAGTTGATTGGACGGCGCTTCATAGTACAGATGGACAATGACCCCAAGCATACAGCCAAAGCTACCCAGGAGTTCATGAGTGCCAAAAAGTGGAACATTCTGCAATGGCCAAGTCAATCTCCAGATCTAAACCCAATTGAGCATGCATTTCACTTGCTCAAATCCAGACTTAAGACGGAAAGAGCCACAAACAAGCAAGACCTGAAGGCTGCGGCTGTAAAGGCCTGGCAAAGCATTAAGAAGGAGGAAACCCAGCGTTTGGTGATGTCCATGGGTTCCAGACTTAAGGCAGTGATTGCCTCCAAAGGATTTGCAACAAAATATTGAAAATAAAAATATTTTGTTTGGGTTATGTTTATTTGTCCAATTACTTTTGACCTCCTAAAATGTGGAGTGTTTGTAAAGAAATGTGTACAATTCCTACATTTTCTATCAGATATTTTTGTTCAACCCTTCAAATTAAACGTTACAATCTGCACTTGAATTCTGTTGTAGAGGTTTCATTTCAAATCCAATGTGGTGGCATGCAGAGCCCAACTCGCGAAAATTGTGTCACTGTCCAAATATTTCTGGCCCTAACTGTATATATATATATATATATATATATATATATACACCGTATTTTTCAGACTATAAGATTCACCGGACCGTAACATGCACCCCAAATTTTGGGGTGGAAAATAGCAGAAAAAATATTTTTATAAGATGGGGGTCCGTCTTATTGTCCGAATTTAAGGTATCTTACCTGAGGGCCGGCGGTGGTAGAGAGGGGTCGCAGGAGGCATGGTCTCTTCTTCAGGAAGCCGGCGGCGGCAGTAGTGGGGCAATGCTGCAGTCCCAGGGTATCCCAGTGGTGCGATGCTGTGAGTCCGGTGTAGGCGGTGAGGCAGGTCATGGAGCAGGGTCCCTTCCACAGGATGCCGGCAGCAGAAATGTGGTGACGCCGCAGCCCGGTGTCCACAGCAAGCAGAGCCGAATGCATCACCGGTTTCTCAGCGGCCATCTTTCTGAGGCCGCACGTGTGCAGATTGATATCTCGGCGGCCCAGGAAAATGGCCGCAGGGAAACCAACAATGCACTCCGCACTGCCCATTGCTGACACAGATCCTCAGCATCGCCACACCTCTGCCACCGCCAGTTTCCTGAGGAAGTAACACTGCTACACCACTGCCGCAACCCCAGGGTAAGCCTGCATTCGGACTATAAGACGCACTCCCGATTTTCCTCCCAAATTATTTTGGGAAAAAGTGTGTCTTATAGTCTGAAAAATATGGTATATATATATATATATATATATATATATACACTAGATGGCTGCCCAATTCTAATGCATCGGGTATTCTAGAATATGCATGTCCACGTAGTATATTGCCCAGTCACGTAGTATATTGCCCAGCCACGTAGTGTACAGCACAGAGCCACGTAGTATACAGCAAAGAGCCACGTAGTATATAGCACAGACACGTAGTATATAGCACAGCCACGTAGTATAGTGCACAGCCACAGAGTATATACTCACCTTCCGTCCGCAGCTGTCACCGCCGCATGTGCTGCGCTGTTTCCTGCAGTCGCAGCCATCATGAATAACTGTGGCCGTCATCACTGACAGCAGCCGCAAATTTAGTCCCCGGCTTTTGGCGGCGGTAGGCCCAACAGCGCCCATGGTCCCGGGCGGCTCCGCCTTCCTCACGCTGACTCTGTCCCCTTTGCAGCGCTTCTGGCCAGGCCTGTATTGGCAGGCTGCGAACCGCGGGCCCTAATTTAGTTCCCGGCTTTTTGCCGCGGTAGGCCCAACAGCGCCCATGGTCCCGGCCGACTCCGCCTCCTTTACATCGCTTCGGGCCGGGCCTGTACATAGTGGGCGGGGACTCGCTCTGCATACTTCATGGCCTCCACTGCCCTTTTCTCTCCGCCCACTGGCTGACCTCGACCAATGAATATCCGGGACAGACAGACGGAAGTGCCCCTTTGACAATTATATATATATAGATATTTTTGTTTTGCCTAAAATGCAAAGGAAATGTGTCATCTTTAACTTTAGGCCTTTTACTGGTCATTTCATCTTTAACCCCTTCCCGGCCCATGAAAGTCGGTGCCAATCCGACCCATGACGCCTATGTGGCGTCATGGAAAGATCGCGTCCCTGCAGATCGGGTGAAAGGGTTAACTCCCATTTCACCCGATCTGCAGGGACAGGGGGAGTGGTAGTTTAGCCCAGGGGGGGTGGCTTCACCCCCCCCCCCCCCCCCATGGCTACGATCGCTCTGATTGGCTGTTGAAAGTGAAACTGCCAATCAGAGCGATTTGTAATATTTCACCTATTATAACTGGTGAAATATTACAATCCAGCCATGGCCGATGCTGCAATATCATCGGCCATGGCTGGAAATACTAATGTGCCCCCACCCCACCCCACCGATCGCCCCCGCAGCCCCCCGATCTGTCCGGTACACTGTTCCGGCTCCCCTCCGTCCTGTGCTCCGCTCCCCCCGTGCTCTTGTCCACTCCCCCCGTGCTCCAATCACCCCCCCGTGCTCCAATCACCCCCCCTGCACTCCGATGCACCCCCCCGTGCTCCGTTCCACCCCCCCGTGCTCCGTTCCACCCTCCCCCATGCTCCGTTCCACCCCCCCGTGCTCCATTCCACCACCCCGTGCTCCATTCCATCCCTCCCGCGTTCCGATCCACCCCCCCATGCTCCGATTCCCCCCCCCCGTGCCACCCCCACCCCATCATACTTACCGATCCTGCCGGGGTCCGTCCGTCTTCTCCCTGGGCGCCGCCATCTTCCAAAATGGCGGGCGCATGCGCAGTGCGCCCGCCGAATCTGCCGGCCGGCAGATTCGTTCAAAGTGCATTTTGATCACTGAGATATAATCTATCCCAGTGATCAAAATAAAAAAATGGTAAATGACCCCCCCCCTTTGTCACCCCCATAGGTAGGGACAATAAAAAAATATAGAATTTTTTTTTTTCCACTAATGTTAGAATAGGGTTAGGGTTAGGGTTAGGGGTAGGGTTAGGGCTAGGGGTAGGGTTAGGGCTAGGGCTAGGGTTAGGGCTAGGGCTAGGGCTAGGGTTAGGGTTAGGGTTAGAGCTAGGGTTAGGGCTAGGGTTAGGGTTTTGGTATGTGCACACGTATTCTGGTCCTCTGCGGATTTTTCCGCTGCGGATTTGATAAATCCGCAGTGCTAAACCGCTGCGGATTTATGGCGGATTTACCAAGTTTTTTCTGCGCATTTCACTGTGGTTTTACAACTGCGGTTTTCTATTGGAGCAGTTGTAAAACCGCTGCGAAATCCGCACAAAGAAGAGACATGCTGCGGAATGTAAACCGCTGCGTTTCCGTGCAGTTTTTCTGCAGCATGTGTACAGCGATTTTTGTTTCCCATAGGTTTACATTGAGCTGTAAACTCATGGGAAACTGCTGCGGATCCGCAGCGTTTTCTGCAGCGTGTGCACATACCTTTAGAATTAGGCCATGTGCACACGGTGCGGATTTGGCTGCGGATCCGCAGCAGAGTTCCATCAGGTTTACAGTACCAAGTAAACCTATGGAAAACCAAATCCGCTGTGCCCATGGTGCGGAAAATACCGTGCGGAATCCGCAGATGAAATCCGCACAAAAAACACTGGAAATCCGCGGAAAATCCGCAGGTAAAACGCAGTGCCTTTTACCCGCGGATTTTTCAAAAATGATGCTGAAAAATCTCACACGAATCCGCAACGTGGGCACATAGCCTTAGGGTTAGGGTTGGGGTTAGGGTTGTGATTAGGGTTATGGCTACAGTTGGGATTAGGGTTACGGGTGTGCGGGGGTTAGTGTTGGAGTTAGAATTGAGGGGCTTCCACTGATTAGGCACATCAGGGGTCTCCAAACGCAACATGGCGCCACCATTGATTCCAGCCAATCTTGTATTCAAAAAGTCAAATGGTGCTCCCTCAATTCAGAGCCCCGACGTGTGCCCAAACAGTGGTTTACCCCCACATATGGGATACCAGCATACTCAGGATAAACTGCGCAACAATTACTGGGGTCCAATTTCTCCTGTTACCCTTGTGAAAATAAAAAAATGCTTGCTAAAACATCATTTTTGAGGAAAGAAAAATGATTTTTTATTTTCACGGCTCTGCGTTGTAAACGTCTGTGAAGCACTTGGGGGTTCAAAGTGCTCACCACATATCTAGATAAGTTCCTTGGGGGGTCTAGTTTCTAAAATGGGGTCACTTGTGGGGGGTTTCTACTGTTTAGGCACACCAGGGGCTCTGCAAACGCAACGTGACGCCCGCAGACCATTCCATCAAAGTCTGCATTTCAAAAGTCACTACTTCCCTTCTGAGCCCCGACGTGTGCCCAAACAGTGGTTTACCCCCACACATGGGGTATCAGCGTACTCAGGAGAAACTGGACAACAACTTTTGGGGTCCAATTTCTCCTGTAACCCTTGGGAAAATAAAAAATTCTGGGCTAAATAATTATTTTTGAGGAAAGAAAACGTATTTATTATTTTCTTGGCTCTGCGTTGTAAAATTCTGTGAAGCACTTGGGGGTTCAAAGTGCTCACCACACATCTAGATAAGTTCCTTTCGGGGTCTAGTTTCCAAAATGGGGTCACTTGTGGGGGGTTTCTACTCTTTAGCCACATCAGGGGCTCTGCAAACGCAACGTGACGCTCCCAGAGCATTCCATCAAAGTCTGCATTTCAAAACGTCACTACTTCACTTCCGAGCCCCGGCATGTGGCCAAACAGTGGTTTACCCCCACATATGGAGTATCAGCGTACTCAGGAGAAACTGGACAACAACTTTTGGGGTCAAATTTCTCCTGTTACCCTTGGGAAAATAAAAAATTGCAGGCTAAAAGATCATTTTTGAGAAAATATATATTTTTTTTCATGGCTCTGCGTTATAAACTTCTGTGAAGCACTTGGGGGTTCAAAGTCCTCACCACACATCTAGATTAGTTCCTTTGGGGGTCTAGTTTCCAAAATGGGGTCATTTGTGGGGGATCTCCAATGTTTAGGCATACAGGGGCTCTCCAAACGTGACATGGTGTCCGCTAATGATTGGAGCTAATTTTCCATTTAAAAAGCCAAATGGCGTGCCTTCCCTTCCGAGCCCTGCCGTGCGCCCAAACAGTGGTTTACCCCCACATATGGGGTATCAGCATACTCAGGACAAACTGGACAAGAACATTTGGGGTCCATTTTCTCCTATTACCCTTGGCAAAATAGGAAATTCCAGGCTAAAAAATCATTTTTGAGGAACGAAAAATTATTTTTTATTTTCATGGCTCTGCGTTATAAACTTCTGTGAAGCACCTGGGGGTTTAAAGTGCTCAATATGCATCTAGATAAGTTCCTTGGGGGGTCTAGTTTCCAAAATGGGGTCACTTGTGGGGGAGCTCCAATGTTTAGGCACACAGGGGCTCTCCAAACGCGACATGGTGTCCGCTAACAATTGGAGCTAATTTTCCATTCAAAAAGTCAAATGGCGCGCCTTCCCTTCCGAGCCCTGCCGTGTGCCCAAACAGTGGTTTACCCCCACATATGAGGTGTTGGCGTACTCGGGAGAAATTGCCCAACAAATTTTATGATCCATTTTATCCTATTGCCCATGTGAAAATGAAAAAATTGAGGCGAAAAGAATTTTTTTGTGTGAAAAAAAGTACTTTTTCATTTTTACAGATCAATTTGTGAAGCACCTGGGGGTTTAAAGTGCTCACTAGGCATCTAGATAAGTTCCTTGGGGGGTCTAGTTTCCAAAATGGGGTCACTTGTGGGGGAGCTCCAATGTTTAGGCACACAGGGGCTCTCCAAACGCGACATGGTGTCCGCTAACGATGGAAATAATTTTTCATTCAAAAAGTCAAATGGCGCTCCTTCCCTTCCGAGCCTTACCATGTGCCCAAACAGTATTTTACCCCCACATGTGAGGTATCGGTGTACTCAGGAGAAATTGCCCAACAAATTTTAGGATCCATTTTATCCTGTTGCCCATGTGAAAATGAAAAAATTGAGGCTAAAAGAATTTTTGTTGTGAAAAAAAAGTACTTTTTCATTTTTACGGATCAATTTGTGAAGCACCTGGGGGTTCAAAGTGCTCAATATGCATCTAGATAAGTTCCTTGGGGCGTCTAGTTTCCAAAATGGGGTCATTTGTGGGGGAGCTCCAATTTTTAGGCACACGGGGGCTCTCCAAACGTGACATGGTGTCCGCTAAAGAGTGGAGCCAATTTTTCATTCAAAAAGTCAAATGGCGCTCCTTCCCTTCCAAGCCCTGCGATGCGCCCAAACAGTGGTTTACCCCAACATGAGGTATCAGCGTACTCAGGACAAATTGCACAACAACTTTCGTGGTTCAGTTTCTCCTTTTACCATTGGGAAAATAAAAAAATTGTTATTAAAAGATAATTTTTGTGACTAAAAAGTTAAATGTTCATTTTTTCCTTCCATGTTGCTTCTGCTGCTGTGAAGTACCTGAAGGGTTAATAAACTTCTTGAATGTGGTTTTGAGTACCTTGAGGGGTGCATTTTTTAGAATGGTGTCACTTTTGGGTATTTTCAGCCATATAGACCCCTCAAACTGACTTCAAATGTGAGGTGGTCCCTAAAAAAATGGTTTTGTAAATTTCGTTGTAAAAATGAGAAATCGCTGGTCAAATTTTAACCCTTATAACTTCCTAGCAAAAAAAAATTTTGTTTCCAAAATTGTGCTGATGTAAAGTAAACATGTTGGAAATGTTATTTATTAACTATTTTTTGTCACATAACTCTCTGGTTTAACAGAATAAAAATTCAAAATGTGAAAATTGCGAAATTTTCAAAATTTTCCCAAATTTCCGTTTTTATCACAAATAAACGCAGAATTTATTGATCTAAATTTACCACTAACATGAAGCCCAATATGTCACGAAAAAACAATCTCAGAACCGCTAGGATCCGTTGAAGCGTTCCTGAGTTATTACCTCATAAAGGGACACTGGTCAGAATTGCAAAAAACGGCAAGGTCTTTAAGGTCAAAATAGGCTGGGTCATGAAGGGGTTAAATTGGTTAACTGTTCACAAGAACAGTCATTTTGACCATGGGTGCCCAAACTTTTACATGCCACTGTTTACGTCTCCTACATGTGAGTGGACGGCTGTTCTGCCTTCTGTAGATTCCATGTTGGTTGATTTCATAAAGCAACTCTCCTGATGTAAGACCACCCACCTCTTCCGACAAGCCTACAACCTGCAGTAACCACCGATCGACCAAACCGCTGCATGACCATCTCTACCCTCACCTACTGCATCCTCACCCATCCCTTGTAGATTGTGAGCCTTCGCGGGCAGGGTCCTCTCTCCTCCTGTACCAGTTATGACTTGTATTGTTCAAGATTATTGTACTTGTTTTTATTATGTATACCCCTCCTCACATGTAAAGCGCCATGGAATAAATGGCGCTATAACAATAAATAATAATAATAATAATGTAAGTTCCCTTCTCCTAGTCTAATATTTACCAGCAGCCATCTTCATCTGTTCTTGGCAATCGTCTTCTGTAAGTTGTGACCTGCTGGACCTCTCCTGTGTTTGCTGAGCGAGCTGGAAGTTACAGCGCAATGTAAGTCTATGAGAGCCAGAACAAAGATCTCATAGACCTACAATGAGAGCTTGTGACCTTTACCTTTGACATCCAGTCAGTCAGAAACTGTGCTCACAAGATGGAGGTGAGGTACTGGAGGAGCACAGGGAAGAGCTGAAGACATAGACTGGTAAGAATAATACTAGGAGCAGGGAAGTTAGATAATTAGCACCACTCCAGCGCTGAATTAACCCATTACTTGCCAAATTAAAATTTTTACAAGTACGGATTTTTCAGAAAAGGGCGTCCCAGTATTCAATTAAAAATGACAATGACATTATTTCCTATTTTGAAAACATTCATTTTACAAACACAACACAAAAAAATTGGACCTAATTATGAAAATTATAAAATCTTAGTTGCTAGAAGCTAAAGATTAGGCGTCCCCCCCAAAAAAGGACATTGGTAGATAATGGGTTAAAATAAAAAACACAGGAATGAGGCTTTCATATTGTTTTATATTTTCTTTCTGGAAATAATCCTCAAATATAGTCACACATCCACTGACTTTAAGGCAGGTTGTGAATAGAATATACAGTATATTGCATATAGGAGACGTAAACCAGCAAAAAAAAACTTATGGGACTATACGATATTGCAGTTTATTATATTCTAAGAAAGAATGAAAGAAAGAAGGAACAAAAAAAGAATGACAAATAAAAATAAAAAAGACAAAGAAGGAAAAAAGAAAGAAAAGAAGAAAGAAAGACAAAGAAGGAAAGTATGACAAAGAAAGAGAAAAAAGAAAGAAAGAAAGAAAGAAAGAAAGAAAGAAAGAAAGAAAGAAAGAAAGAAAGAAAGAAAGAAAGAAAGAAAGAAGAAAGGAAGGAAAAATGCCTTATTGGATGGGTGCCTGGGATTTACGTTGATAAGAGAGGATGCACAGATAAGAACATTCCAGTGGTGGAGAAAAGACACTGAAAATCTGGACACCTCAGATGAAAGACAAGAGGAAGTGCGGATTGTGGGGGACGCAGATAAGACTGATCGCATGTTTTTGACTATCTAATCCAGGAGGCTCTGGAAATGCTTTTTTCCAAGGCGCACAAGGGTGCGGTCTGTTTACCAGACAGAAGACGGGATGATGTGCCATTTGTTCTCATTTACTCCAAGTGTCCCTTCATAATACACTAGATGGTGGCCCGATTCTAACGCATCGGGTATTCTAGAATATGCATGTCCACGTAGTATAATGCCCAGCCCACGTAGTATATTGCCCAGCCCACGTAGTATATTGCCCAGCCCACGTACTATATTGCCCAGCCACGTAGTATATTGCCCAGTCACGTAGTATATTGCCCAGCGACGTAGTATATTGCCCAGTCACGTAGTATATTGCCCAGCCACGTAGTATATTGCCCAGCGACATAGTATATTGCCCAGTGACGTAGTATATTGCCGAGCCACATAGTATATTGCCCAGCTACGTAGTATATTGCCCAGCTACGTAGTATATTGCCCAGCCACGTAGTATATTGCCCAGCCCACGTAGTATATTGCACAGTCACGTAGTATATTGCCCAGTCACGTAGTATATTGCCCAGCCCACGTAGTATATTGCCCAGCCCACGTAGTATATTGCACAGCCACGTAGTATATTGCCGAGCCACGTAGTATATTGCCCAGCTACGTAGTATATTGCCCAGCCACGCAGTATATTGCCCAGCCACGTAGTATATTGCCCAGTTACGTAGTATACAACACAGAGCCACGTAGTATATTGCCTAGTGACGTAGTATATTGCCCAGCCACGTAGTATACTGCTCAGGCACGTAGTATATTGCTCAGCCACATAGTACATTGCCCAGTCACGTAGTATGTTGCCCAGCGACGTAGTATATTGCCCAGCCACGCAGTATATTGCCCAGCCACATAGTATATTGCCCAGACACGTAGTATATTGCCCAGTTACATAGTATATTGCCCTGCCATGCAGTATATTGCCCAGCCACATAGTATATTGCCCAGACACGTAGTATATTGCCCAGTTACATAGTATATTGCCCTGCCATGTAGTATATTGCCCAGCCACGTAGTATATTGCCCAGTCACATAGTATATTGCCCTGCCATGCAGTATATTGCCCAGCTACGTAGTATATTGCCCAGTCACGTAGTATATTGCCCAGTCACATAGTATATTGCCCAGCCACATAGTACATTGCCCAGTCACGTAGTATGTTGCCCAGCGACGTAGTATATTGCCCAGCCACGCAGTATATTGCCCAGCCACATAGTATATTGCCCAGCCACGTAGTATATTGCCCAGTGACGTAGTATATTGCCCAGTCACGTAGTATATTGCCCAGTCACATAGTATATTGCCCAGCCACATAGTATATTGCCCAGACACGTAGTATATTGCCCAGTCACATAGTATATTGCCCAGCCACATAGTATATTGCCCAGTTACGTAGTATACAGCACAGAGCCACGTAGTATACAGCACAGAGCCACGTAGTATACAGCACAGAGCCACTTAGTACAGTATATTGCCCAGTCACATAGTATATTGCCCAGTCACATAGTATATAACACTGCCCACACAGTATATTACAGTGGCCACGTAATATATAGCACAGCCCACGGAGTATATCACACAGCCCACATAGTATATAACACTGCCTATGTAGTATATAGCACAGAGCCACGCGGTATCTAACACAGCCCACGTAGTATACAGCAGTGTGGGCACCATATCCCTGTTAAAAAAATTATTAAAATAAAAAATAGTTATATACTCACCCGCCGGGATCAAATCCAGCGAGGCTCTGGCGCAGGCGATGAGCGCGCGGCTGCCGCCAACTTCCGTTCCCAGGATGCATTGCAAAATTACCCAGATGACTTAGCGGTCTCGCAAGACCGCTAAGTCTTCTGTGTAATTTCGCAATGCATCGCTGGGAACGGAAGATGGCGGCAGGCACGAGCGGCTCGGTGGACTACGGAGGGTGAGAATAGCAGGTTTTTTGTTTTTTAATTATTTTTAACATTACATTTTTTTTTACTATTGATGCCGCATAGGCAGCATCAATAGTAAAAAGTTGGGGACACACAGGGTTAATAGCGGCGGTAATGGAGTGCGTTACCCATGGCATAACGCTGTCCGTTACTGCCGGCATTAACCCTATGTGAGCGGTGACCGGAGGGGAGTATGCGGGAGCCGGGCAGTGACTGCGGGGAGTAAGGAGCGGCCATTTTCTTCCGGACTGTGCCCGTCGCTGATTGGTCGTGGCTTTTTTGCCGCGACCAATCAGCGACTTGGATTTCCATGACAGACAGAGGCCGCGACCAATGAATATCCGTGACAGACAGAAGGACAGACAGAAAGACGGAAGTGACCCTTAGACAATTATATAGTAGATAATTGGAATAACGGCCATGTTTAAAGGGATCACCTGGAAAAAGTATCAGATAGTCATGGGTAATTTGTGACTGCGATCTTCCGGAATGGATTGTTGAAATTTCACCACATTTTCATCAGTTCGGGTATTTGAATGACGTCCGGAATTAGTTTGAAACTATTAAATTGACTGAAGATTTCTGATTGAAGCATAAAAATCTTTTCCGGTGTTTTGCTTTTTTTATTTTTTAAATAATGCTCAGTGTGAAAAACAAGATAATCTTGTAGTTATAATACCTTTTAATGGCTAACAAAAATAAAATAAATGATGTTACAAAGAAGCTTTATGGACTTTTTAGGTCCCTTGCTTAGGCATGGTATACCTGAGGAAGGGACCTAAGAAGTCCCAAAAGCTTGCTTTGTAACATCATTTACACCGTGTTCCAAAATATTATGCAAATTGGAATAGTACGTCATCTGGCAGATCCCCTGCTTTGAGGTGGGCTCCGGCGGTGAGCCCACCTCAAAGCCGCGACATGTCAGCTGTTTTGTACAGCTGACATGTGCGCGCAATGAGCGCGAGCGGAATCGCAATCCACCCGCGCCCATTAACTAGTTAAATGCCGCTGTCAAATGCTGACAGCGGCATTTAACTAGCGCTCCCGGAAGTGCTCGCACCGCTGACCCCCATCACATGATCGGGGGTCATCGGTGCATTGCCATAACAACCAGAGGTCTCCTTGAGACCTCTATGGTTGTTGATGGCCGATTGCTTTGAGCGCCACCCTGTGGTCGGCGTTCAAATCACACCTGTATTTCTGCTACATAGAGGTGATCTGTGCTTCACCTCTATGTAGCAGAGCCGATCGTGTAGTCCTATGGAGGCTATTGAAGCATGCCAAAATTAAAAAAAAGTGTTTAAAAATATAAAAAAAATAAAAATATACAAAAGTTCAAATCACCCCTCTTTCGCCCCAATCAAAATAAAACAATAAAAAAAATCAAACCTACACATATTTGGTATTGCCGCGTTCAGAATCGCCCGATCTATCTATAAAATCAAAGGATTAACCTGATCGCTAAATGGCGTAGCGAGAGAAAAAATCAAAACGCCAAAATAACGGGGTTTTTTTGTCGCCACGACTTAACGGGCGATCAAAAGAACGTATCTGCATCAAAATCGTAACATTAAAAATGTCAGCCCGGCACGCAAAAAATAAGCCCTCACCTGACCCCAGATCATGAAAATTGGAGACGCTACGGGTATTGGAAAATGGCGCAATTTTTTTTTTTTCGCAAACTTTGGAATTTTTTTTTACCACTTAGATAAAAGAGAACCTAGACATGTTGGTGTCTATGAACTCGTAATGACCTGGAGAATCATAATGGTAGGTGAGATTGCAAGTGTGAGATTGCACTTTTTTTGCAATTTCATCGCACTTGGAACTTTTTTCCCGTTTTCTGTTACACGGCATGGTAAAACCAATGGTATCGTTCAAAAGAACATCTCGTCCCGCAAAAAATAGGCCCTCACATGGTCATTTTGACGGAAAAATAAAAAAGTTATGGCTCTGGGAAGGAGGGGAGCGAAAAACGAAAACGAAAAAACAAAAAAAGCTCCGGGGGTGAAGGGGTTAAGTGGCATAAAGATTTAATTGTTTTGTTTTGTTTTTCAAATAAACTCACGGATGGTATTGTGTCTAAGGGCTCAATGGATCACTGAAATCAATCTTAAACACATGTGACAGTTAATTTTCCAGGTGATTCTAATTAAAGGAAAACTACTTAAAAATGATGTTCCACATTATTAAGCAGGCCACAGTTTTCAAGTAACATGGGAAAGAAAAAGGATCTCTCTGCTACCGAAAAGCATCAAGTAGTGCAATGCCTTGGTCAAGGGTTGAAACCATTAGATATTTCATGAAAACTTAAGCGTGATCATCGTACTGTTAAGAGATTTGTGGCTAAATCTGAGAACAGACGTGTTCGTGCTGATAAAGGCAGAATGAGGAAGGTTTCTGCCAGGCAAGTTCATGGGATTAAGAGAGCAGCTGCTAAAAAGCCATTACAAACCAGCAAACATATTTGAAGCTGCTGGTACCTCTGGAATCCCTTGAACCTCAAGGTGTAGGATCCTTCAAAGACTTCATGTGGTGCATAAACCTACTATTCAGCCACCCTAAACAGTGTTCATGAGCAGAAACGGTTGCAGTGGGCCCAGGCGTACATGAAGACTAATTTTCAAACAGTCTTGTTTACTGATGAGTGTCGAGCAACCCTGGATGGTCCAGATGGATGGAATAGTGGATGGTTAATGGATGGCTACCATGTCACAGCAAGGCTGCGACGTCAGCAAGGAGGTGGAAGAGTCACGTTTTGGGCTGGGAATCATGGGGAAACAGCTGGTAGGGCCCTTTAAGGTTCCTGAAGGTGTGAAAATGACCTCTGCAAAGTATATAGAGTTTCTGACTGACAACTTTCTTCCATGGTATAAAAAGCAGAAACATGCCTTCAGGAGCAAAATCACCTTTGCCCCATCTCATGCTGCAAAGAAAACCTCTGAGTCATTGGCTGCTATGGGCATAAAAGGAGATAAACTCATGGTGTGGCCACCATCTTCCCCTGACCTCAACCTTATAGAGAACCTTTGTAGTATCATCCAGCAAAAGATCTATGAGGGTGGGAGGCAGTTCACATCAAAACAGCAGCTCTGGGAGGCGATTCTGACTTCATGCAAAGAAATACAATCAGAAACTCTCCAAAAACTCACAAGTTCAATGGATGCAAGAATTGTGAAGGTGATATCAAAGAAAGGTTCCTATGTTATCATGTAACTTGGGCTGTTAGGAGGTTTTGAAGTTAAATAGCTTTTTTGTTCAGTGAATGTTACCTCCTAAATGCTGCAAATTCCAAAAATGAGCATTTTCAGTTCTTTAAAACATATTAAATGTTTAGAAATTCTACTGTGCCTAATAATTTGGAACAGTGCATTTTGACTTTTTATTCATTTTTGACATTATACTGTTATCATTGGGAGGTTTCTTCAATAAAATTTGATGTATAATCTAACGGGTGATGACTTTTATTACACTGACTGTCATTTGCACTGACCATTTAGGAAAATCTGAGAAAAATGGCATTTGCATAATAATTTGGAACATGTGTATTTTATTTTGGTTAGCCATTAAAAGTTATTATAACTACAAGATTATCTTGTTTTTCACACTGAGAGCATTATTTTTGCAACTGGCTAACACGGAACCAAACCCTGTTTTTTCTTTTTTCAAAAAGAAGCAATACTTTATAACCGCAGGCCATCACAAACCACAAAAGATTGAACAACTGGTTGAAAAAAAGCCACTTGAGCCAAACGTAACCTTACCCAATAGCGTCACCTTATACACTGACTCAGAAAAGTGTCTCAAACATAAATCTAATGGTGAAATCTAGTACCACGAGCGCCCCAACCTCCAGATGACGAGTCATGTATCTTTTAGGTATTTGTGATCATAGGGACCTGAAAACCATCTAGAGAAGTCCCAACACCTTTAATTCCTGATCCTTCTTTCCCGTAACATCTGCTGTAATGGATTTGGCCAACGTTAATCTAATTCGCAAGGAAGCCTTAAAGCCTTATGATTGCTGGATGTCTGGACGCTGACACCTCCACTGTTCCAAAAGGCAAAAGTTCCAAATTCCCAGTAGAGGATACAACACTGATTGAAGCAATAGTATCACTTGGTCACTACAGCTCCATCCATACGGGGGACAAAAGAACTCATGTTCTCATAACCAGCGACCATATATTTATCACCTATATTATTGCTATTTACGGGACAAAAACGCTTAACATCTAGTCCTAGTTTGTGTTGTACTCCATTGAGATGACCATCGCTTTCGAAATACCTAAAGAAAAGGACATTTTGACCCCAAAAACGTGCTGGAATGTGTCATGTCTTGGTGTGTCCTATTGGTTTCTACTTGGCACATAGATTTATTTTGTCCATCCCAAAACAGGCCATTATTTTTAAGGCAACTGTATGGACGTATTATTTAGCTAACTTTTCTTTACTAGAGGGATCCTGACTCAAGCTATGGAGACCATCGGTATATGAAGTCTTACTGGCAATGCTTTACGGGAAAAAACATGCAAGTTAGCTGTTATGTCTCACCAAGTGAGTTGGATCTTCAAAGTCCTAGGGTCCAAATAACTGATTTAAAAAAAAAAAAAAATTGCAACGTGGAGAGATGGCATTGGGGCAATAAGGCAAAACAGATGAAACAAAGAAGTCGGTTGTGGTTGTATGGCAACTGAAGAAGCAGAACTGGAACTACGGGAACTGATGAAGGAGAGTTGTAGCAGCAGTAACAGATGTTGCATAGTTTTAGTCCAGAAGAATGTAGGGTAGACTCAGCAAGGTAGCGGAGCTGAGTTTCCAGCAGAGTCCAAGGGGGATGTGATTATAGAAGCATATTAGCGGCAGAGCTAAGTTTGGCAGAGAGTCCAATGCAATCCTTACAACATGGTATAGCAATGTTGATGCAACAGCAAAGCTGAGTTTGTCGTAGAATCGAGGCAAAACTGGTACAATGTAATAGCACTGTTGATGAAATGGTAGAGCTGAATTTGTCTTAGAGTCCTGATTCAGAAATTGTAGGGTTGTATAGCAGAATCGACTCAGCAGCAGAACCGAGTTTATCAGAGAGCCCTAATGCAAAATTACCAAAGCAGTATAGCTGAGGCAAATCAACAGCAGTTATGAGGTTTTTTGAGAGTCCTTATGCAGCACTGTCACATTGGTAATACTCTACTGTAGTGATATAGACATCACCTACGTGAATACTCAGGTGGCGTCTTGTCTGAGTAAGTACTCAGATGAGTGATGCTACAAGAGCATGTTGGGTTGCAATTACAACCCAGCATTAAGAAGAGCCGAGGGCGCAAGTGGCTACAGATGAGAGACAGAGCACACATCCCTGTATCAAGGAGAGTTTAGTAAAAATGTATTTCTCAGAAGACAGAAAACTATTATGCTAATCACACTTTTTGGAAGCAGCTGTCCTATAGGTCCAATCCTTTAATGAACCTTGCAACATGACCAGGTTTATTAGCCAAAGCCAGAAGCTCATCTGCAGATCACGTACAGTGTGCAGATTGGATAGTTGAATGATGTGCCTTTAACATTAGTGTTGAGCATTCCGATACCGCAAGTATCGGGTATCGGCCGATATTTGCGGTATCGGAATTCCGATACCGAATTCCGATACTTCCCGCGTATCGGATACCGGAATCGGAAGTTCCCAGAATTCAAACTGCACGCAGCAGCCAATGAGGAATGATTGGAAGTGTGGGCACATCCTGTTTAGCATGGTGGGCATGTAAGTACTGGCAAGGCTGTGATTGGCTGCTGAAATGATGTCACTCTGCACTATAAAAAACGCTGCCGCCATTTTGCGCTCACTCTGCTGTGATTTCAGTTAGGGACAGGACGCTGTGTTCTAACTGAGGGCCAGTTGAGCTAGCTAATTGCTTTATTTTCCTTTCCAAAGGCTAATTTAGCAAAACGCTGTGTGTTCTTCACTGTTCACCTTGCTCTTGCCTTGCAGCACTGTTTTAACAGCGTTCTGCAAGGTCTCTGTGTGTGTGTGTGTATGCAGCTCACTCTGTAGTCTGTGTGCAGCCATATACCCGGTTGTATTCAGCTCAGGGTGGGTTCACACTGCCTCACACAGTTGTCCTTTTTTGCTCATAGTGCAGCCTGCTGCACATTTTTTCTCAAATTTCCTATTAGTGTTTTTCCACCCGTCTCCAGCTAAATTGTGGAAAAACACTACATAGGATAACCTAGAGGGGGGTTTTTGGGCCTTGCAGCGCCGTTTACGGCTGTCTGCACGGTCTCCGTGTGAGCACAGCTCGCCCTGTAGTCTGTGTGCAGCCATAGCCGGTTGGATTCAGCTCAGGGTTCGTTACTGGCTCATACCTTGAGAAAAATTTTCCTTTCTTTCAAATAGTGCAGCCTGTTTAAAAATTTTAAAAAAAATTCCCTATTAGTATTTTTCCACCCGTCTCCAGCTAAATTGTGGAAAAACACTACATAGGATAACCTAGAGGGGGGTTTTTGGGCCTTGCAGAGCCGTTTACGGCTGTCTGCACGGTCTCCGTGTGAGCCCAGCTCGCCCTGTAGTCTGTGTGCAGCCATAGCCGGTTGGATTCAGCTCAGGGTTCGTTACTGGCTCATACCTTGAGAAAAATTTTCCTTTCTTTCAAATAGTGCAGCCTGTTTAAAAATTTTAAAAAAAAATCCCTATTAGTGTTTTTCCACCCGTCTCCAGCTAAATTGTGGAAAAACACTACATAGGATAACCTAGAGGGGGGTTTTTGGGCCTTGCAGCGCCGTTTACGGCTGTCTGCACGGTCTCCGTGTGAGCCCAGCTCGCCCTGTAGTCTGTGTGCAGCCATAGCCGGTTGGATTCAGCTCAGGGTTCGTTACTGGCTCATACCTTGAGAAAAATTTTCCTTTCTTTCAAATAGTGCAGCCTGTTTAAAAATTTTAAAAAAAATTCCCTATTAGTGTTTTTCCACCCGTCTCCAGCTAAATTGTGGAAAAACACTACATAGGATAACCTAGAGGGGGGTTTTTGGGCCTTGCAGAGCCGTTTACGGCTGTCTGCACGGTCTCCGTGTGAGCCCAGCTCGCCCTGTAGTCTGTGTGCAGCCATAGCCGGTTGGATTCAGCTCAGGGTTCGTTACTGGCTCATACCTTGAGAAAAATTTTCCTTTTTTTCAAATAGTGCAGCCTGTTTAAAAATTTAAAAAAAAATTCCCTATTAGTGTTTTTCCACCCGTCTCCAGCTAAATAGTGGAAAAACACTACATAGGATAACCTAGAGGGGGTTTATTGGGCCTTGCAGCGCCGTTTACGGCTGTCTGCACGGTCTCTGTGTGAGCGCAGCTCGCCCTGTAGTCTGTGTGCAGCTCTAGCCGGTTGGATTCAGCTCAGGGTGCGTTACTGCCTCATACCTTGAAAAACAATTTCCTTTTTTTCCAAATAGTGCAGCCTGTTTAAAATAAAAAAAAAAAAAATCCTATTAGTGTCTTTCCACCCGTCTCCAGCTAAATAGTGGAAAAATACTACATAGGATAACCTAGAGGAGGGTTTTTTGGCCTTGCAGCGCCGTTTACGGCTGTCTGCACGGTCTCTGTGTGAGCGCAGCTCGCCCTGTAGCCTGTGTGCAGCTACAGCCGGTTGGATTCAGCTCAGGGTGCGTTACTGCCTCATACCTTGAAAAACAATTTCCTTTTTTTCAAATAGTGCAGCCTGTTTAAAATTTAAAAAAAAAAATTCCTATTAGTGTCTTTCCACCCGTCTCCAGCTAAATAGTGGAAAAACACTACATAGGATAACCTAGAGGAGGGTTTTTTGGCCTTGCAGCGCCGTTTACGGCTGTCTGCACGGTCTCCGTGTGATTTAAACTAGCTCTGTAGCCCGATCTGCACAAAAAAAAAAGTAAAGTTCACCAAACACAACTTAACACTTGTGTAGGCCACATTTGAAAAATAATAAAGTTTAGTCCACACTTTACAACATTAGTGTTTCTTACACCTGTTAGGAGGAGCATTTCAGGAATAAGCACGCTAAGGCCTTAGTACTTTTCTGCTTATCTTTATCTGTCAACCAAGATGAAGAGGGCAGGGAGTAAGGCACGTGGGCGTGGGCGCGGAGCAGGGAGAGGAGCAGGGAGAGGACGTGGTGATTCTGTGCCTGCTGCGGGCGCCGGTGACTCGTCGTCACTCAGTTTCAGCAGGGAACAGTCCTTCATGCGCAGCTTTGTCGGAGAGCGCCGTGCACCGCTGCTGCGTGAAGACCAAATTGAAGCCGTTGTCGGGTGGATGGCAGCTAACGCCTCGGCATCGACTTCAGTTAGTGCCACATCCTCTCAGGCACAGAGCACTGGAGAGCAGCCATCTGTCTCTTCACCACCTGCCAAATTGGCCAGGCAGTCAGAGAGCCCAGGACAGGAGCCGTCTCTACTTCTGTTCTCTGAATCTCTTGGCTTGGAAACAGGGGGCCAGCCAAGCAGCATTGGAGAAATGGAAGAAGAGGCAGTGTGCAGTGATGCCCAACAGCTTTTTCTCTCTGACTCTGAAGAGGCAGGTGGGCCAGTGCCTCCGGTGACCACAGCGCAGTGCGCATCTGATGATGAAACTCAGGTGCCGCTTTCTGATGCGTACTGTGCTGTCGAGACTACCCAGGAGGAGCAGTTGGTGGCAGAGGGTAGTGGAGATGATGAGGTCCTTGACCCATCGTGGCATGAGGAACAGGAAGGTGGTGGGAGCAGCTCTGAGGAAGAGCTTCCCCTTACGGGCCAAAGAGGGAGAGGGAGGGGGAAGACTGCGGAGCCTGTAGCCTCCACTTTGGCACCCGTTAGGAGCCTGTCTCTTTCCAAAGCCAAAAAGGGCGCTCCCAAGACTTGCAGTGCCTGGTCCTTTTTTGACACAGTTGCAGATGACATTTGTTTTGTCAAATGCAAGCTGTGTCATCAGAAAGTAAAAAGAGGTAAAAGTGTCAGCAACCTCAATACCACAAATATGTGGAAACATGTGCGGACCAGGCACGCGGTGGAGTTACAGAAACACAGTGAAGACGTAGGCCAACCAACAGCGGCAGCTACCACCTCTTCATCTCGTGTTGCCTCTTCCTCCACTGTTGTCCAGAGACCTAGTGTAATTCCACCCACAGCACCACCTTCCCAGTCATCCTCACACTCCCAGTCTACTCTACAGCCATCGGTAGTACAGGCATGGGAGAAAAGGCGGGCATTCTCGGCCAACCACCCCCGAGCACAGGCTCTGAATGCAGGCATTGCCAAACTGTTGTCCCTGGAAATGCTCTCGTTCAGGCTGGTGGAGACTGACAGCTTCCGTGACTTGATGGCATTGGCAGTCCCACAGTACAAGGTGCCCAGCCGCTTTTACTTCAGCAGGCAGGCTGTCCCTGCCCTGCACAGGCATGTTGAGGCAAACATAAAACATGCGCTACTGAACGCCGTCAGTAGCAAGGTCCACCTCACCACCGATGCGTGGACCAGTCAGCATGGACAGGGGCGATATGTTTCCCTCACTGCCCATTGGGTTAATGTCGTTGAGCCAGGTACAGATCGTGCGAGTGGCGCAGGACGTGTCCTGCCCACTCCAAGGATTGCAGGAATCCAGTCTGTACGCATCGACTCCTCCTCTTACACCAGTTCCTCAGATTCCTCTCTGCAGGATCCGTCACAGTCCACCTCCACATGGACCCGTGAACGTTTACCTATGACCGACATGAGCACAGCCGTGGCCAAACGTCAGCAGGCCGTCTTGAAACTAGTTTCATTGGGGCATCGAAGCCACACAGCGCAGGAGCTCTGGAATGCCATCAAGCAGGAGAGCGATGTGTGGTTACTGCCAGCGAATCTCCAGCCAGGCATGGTAGTGTGTGACAATGGCCGAAATCTGGTGGCAGCTTTGGCCCTTGGCAACCTCACTCACATCCCATGTCTGGCACATGTGCTCAATTTGGTTGTGCAGAGTTTTCTGAGGGACTATCCGGATCTTGATGCCCTGCTGCACAAGGTCCGCCTAGAGTGTGCTCACTTGCGGCGTTCCAGCTTGGCCAGATCCCGCATTGCTGCTCTGCAGCGCCGATTCCGCCTTCCGGAACACCGCATCATATGTGACCTACCTACCCGGTGGAATTCCACGTTACATATGTTGGAGCGGTTGTGTGAGCAGCAGCAAGCAGTTATGGAGTACCAGCTGCATCAGGCGCAAAGAAGTCGCAGTCAGCGCCGATCAGACTTCACAACCACAGAGTGGGCCACTATGAATGACGTCTGCCAGGTTTTGCGTCCTTTTGATTATTCCACGCGGATGGCAAGTGCAGATGATGCACTAGTCAGCATGACTGTCCCCCTTATCTGCCTGCTTCAGCAAACTTTGCAAGGGTTAAGGGATGATGTTGTGGAAGAGGTGGAGGATGAGGAGTCACCTTTTCCATCAGCTTCTGGAGAGTCAGCGCCACGTGGTTCCTCACAAAGGGGTACGCAGGGGCCAATTTGTGAGGAGGATGAGGAGGAGTCAATGGAGGAGGAAGAGCTCCGTCCAGAGGAGGGAGCGACACAATTGTCCAGTGGTCAGTGTGTACAGCGAGGGTGGGGTGATGACGAGCGGGCAGAGATCATGTCTCAAGCAGGGGACAGCGTTTCTGGGCCAGTTGGCACTCTGCAGCACATGGTGGATTTCATGCTGCAGTGCCTGAGAAACGACCGCCGCATCGACCACATTCTCAACATGCCTGATTATTGGGTGTTCACCCTCCTCGATCCTCGCTACCGGGACAACGTCCAAAACCTCATCCCTGCGTTGACCCGGGAGCGTAAATTGCGGGAGTACCACGACACACTGGTGAATTCCATCATCTTCTCCTGTCCAACTGAGAGGAGTGCTGCTAGTGCTTTACAAAGCAGCTCAGTGCGTCAAGGCAGTGGGGGAGGCTCTGCCCAAAGAGGGAGCAGAAGCAGTGCCTCTGCCCAAGGCAAGCCCAGTATGGCACAACTCTGGCACACTTTTGTGTGCCCGCCCCAAATGTCTACACCATCACCGGCGGCTCCAGTCAGCAGGAGGCAACGGTTCCGTCAGATGGTGACAGACTACATGGCTTGCCCTCTTACTGTACTCCCAGACGGCTCTTCCCCGTTCAAGTTTTGGGTCTCTAAGCTGGATACATGGCCAGAGCTAAGCCAGTATGCATTGGAGGTGCTGGCTTGCCCTGCGGCTAGTGTCTTATCGGAACGTGTCTTTAGTGCCGCAGGTGGTGTACTAACAGACCGTCGCATGCGACTATCCTCCGATAACGTTGACCGGCTTACTTTCCTGAAAATGAACCAGGCCTGGATCTCGCAGGAATTTGCCACTCCTCTGCCTGATTAAGTAATTGGGTGTCATCCAGGTCTCCTGCTGTGTTCATCTTTCTACCACCTGAACTGCTATTCCTGGGCTCCAACACCACCAGTTGCTTCTCAGAAGTGCAGGCTGCACAGTAAAAACATACGACCCAGTGTTATTGGGTTTCAGTAACGTCAGCTGATCCCCAGCTGTGTAGCCGGCAATGTGTCCTGCGACCGCCACGCTGGCACAACAACCTAAATGTAAGGGAACCTGTCCCCCCCCCCCCCGTCGTTTGTTACTGAAAGAGCCATCTTGTGCAGCAGTAATGCTGCACAAGGAAAAGGTAGCTCTTTTTTTTTAGCTCCTTGCACACGCAGAACTTAACACTTATAAAATGTGTTCACTGATACCGTTATACTGTCCCGGAGCTGGGACTTTCCTTCGCAATGGGACGCAGCACAGCCGTCATTCCTACCCCCTTGGTGCCATGCGCTGCCTCCTCAGCGTTGTTTTAAGCTGTCACGGAGCCTGCGCTGTTCTGTTATCCCTTGGGCATGCCCTATTTGTGCTGCCTGTCTTCTGACATAATTTGGTGTCAGGCTGGCTGCGCCTGTGCGGCCGCGCTGCCCGAGATCCCGCCTCGCTGTGTCTTCTGATTGAGTCACACTGCGGGCCTGGGATCCATGGGCATGCGCAGTGCATATCTTCCCCTCGGGCTCTCGCTCATTTCCCTCCGCCTTCTTTAGACTGTGCGCCGTCAGCTGATCCCTAATAGCATGCCACGGCCGTGACACCGCACAGTCTGAAGAAGAGGGAAGGAGGGGAGTGAGAGTCGAGGATATGCACTGTGCATGTCCATGGTTCCAAGGCCCGCAGTGGGATTACGTTGGACGAGACTGCGAGGTGGGATCTGGAGCAGTCTGGACGCACAGGCAGTAACAGCCTGACACCAAATTATGTCAGAAGACAGGCAGCGCTAATTGGGCATGGCCAAGGGCTAACAGAACAGCGCAGGCTCCGTGACAGCTTAAAACAACGCTGAGGAGGCAGCGCACGGCACCAAGGGGATAGGAATGTCAGCTGTGCTGTGTCCCATTACGAAGGAAATTCGCACCTCCGGGACGGTTTAACGGTATAAGGGGACACATTTTTAGTGTTTAATTCGGGGTTTGCAAGGAGCATAATTAAAAGAACCACCTTTTCCTTTTGCATCGTTAGTGATACACAAGATGGCTCTTTCAGCTACAAACGTCTTGGGGGGGGGTTAAAGGTTCCCTTTCAACTTGCTACAATCAGGCTTCGGCCTACACTCTGTTCCTCCGCTCCTCCTGCTGTCCCTGGGCTCTAACACCGCCAGTTGGTGCCTGGAAGTGCTGTGTGCACAGTCAACAGTCGCTCCTCTGTTATTGGGGTTCAGTAACGTCAGCTGATCCCCAGCTGTGTGTGCGGCAATACCTCCAATCTGCTCCTCCTGCTGTCCCTGGGCTCTAACACCGCCAGTTGGTGCCTGGAAGTGCTGTGTGCACAGTCAACAGTCGCTCCTCTGTTATTGGGGTTCAGTAACGTCAGCTGATCCCCAGCTGTGTGTGCGGCAATACCTCCAATCTGCTCCTCCTGCTGTCCCTGGGCTCTAACACCGCCAGTTGGTGCCTGGAAGTGCTGTGTGCACAGTCAACAGTCGCTCCTCTGTTATTGGGGTTCAGTAACGTCAGCTGATCCCCAGCTGTGTATCCGGCAACGTGTCATGCGACCGCCACGCTGGCACAACTAAAATGTAAGGTGACCTGTCCCCCCCCCCACTAGGTGTTTGTTACTGAAAGAGCCACCATGTGCAGCACTAATACTGCACAAGGGAAAGGTCGCTCTTGAAATTATGCTCCTTGCAAACGCTGAACTACACACTCATGTAATGTGTCCCCTCACACCGTCCAACCGTCCCGGAGGTGGGACTTTCCTTTGTAATGTGACGCAGCACAGCCGTCATTGCTACCCCCTTGGCACCGTGCGCTGCCTCCTTAGCGTTGTTTGATTCCGTCATGGACCCTGCGCTGTTATGTTATCCCGTGGCCATGCACAGTTTGCGCTGCCCGTCCTCTGACATCATTTGTTGTCGTCCTGGCTGCGCCTGTGCGTCCACGCTGCCCGAAATCACACCTCGCAGTGTCATCTAATGTGATCCCACAGTGGGCCTGGTATCCATGGCCATGCGCAGTGCATCTACTAGCCTCTCACTCCCCTTCTTCACGCTTCTTCAGACTAGGCGGCGTCAGCTGATCCCTAATAGCATGCCACGGCCGTGACGCCGCACAGTCTGAAGAAGCAGGAAGGAGGTGAGTGAGAGGCGATGATATGCACTGCGCATGCCCATGGATCCCTGGCCCGCAGTGGGACTACATTAGATGACACTGCAAGGTTTGATCTCGGGCAGCTTGGACGCACAGGCACTGCCAGCCTGACACCTACATGATGTCAGAAGACGGCCACCGCTAACTGTGCATGGCCAAGGGATAACATTACAGCGCGGGCTCCGTGACAGAACCAAACAACGTTGAGGAGGTGGCGCCCGGCACCAAGGGGGTTGGAATGACGGCTGTGCTGTGTCACATTACAAAGGAAAGTCCCACTTCCGGGATGGTTTGACGGTGTGAGGGGACACATTATATGAGTGTGTACTTCAGCGTTTGCAAGGAGCATAATTTTCGGAGCCACCATTTTCCATGTGCAGTATTACTGCTGTACAAGATGGCTCTTTCAGCAACAAATGCCTGGGGGGGGGGGTTAAAGGTTCCCTTTCAACTTGCTCCACTGCAGGCTTCGGCCTACACTCTGCTCCTCTTTGATTCCCTGGGTTTCAACACTGTCAGTTGCCACCTGGAAGTGTTGTCTACACAGAAAAAACACTAGGTGATGTGTCAGTGGGGTTCAGCACCGCCAGCTGTTCCCCTGCTGTGTAGTCGGCAACGTGTCCAGCACAAGCCACGCTGGCACAACAGAACAAAAGCTGCCACCAGTGCAGGCTTCGGCCTACACTCTGCTCCTCTCCTCCTCCTGCTGACCCTGGGCTCAAACACCGCTAGTTTTTGCCCGGAAGTGCTAGCTGCACAGAGAAAAACACCAGCCAATGTGTTAGTGGGGTTCAGCAACGCCAGCTGTTCCCCTGCTGTGTAGCCGGCAACGTGACCTGCAAACGCCACGCAGGCACATGAACTGAAATTAAAGGGAACCTGGCCCCACCCCCCCCAGGTGTTTCTATGTATAACAGCCACCTAGTACAGCAGTACTGCTGCATTTGTACAAGGTGGCTGACTTTTCCTCCTTGCCCACGTTGAACTCAACACGTACAAAATGTGTCTCATTGAGACCATTCCACTGTCCCTGAGGTGTGACTTTCCTTTCTAATGATACGCAGCACCCCCCTTGGTAGCGTTTCCCGTCTTTTGTCATCATGGTTAGCTGGCTGCGCCTGTGCATCCACCCTGCTAGAAACAACGCCCCTCGTTGTCATATTTATTTTGTCAGCGAGGGTGTGGTTTATGGGCACGAGCAGTGCATATGTTCGCCTGTCTTAACTCATCTCCTTCCGCCTTCTTCAGACTGTGCGGCCTCCTGGCCGTGGTAGGCGATAAGGGATCAGCTGAGGCCGCCCAGTCTGAAGCAGGTGTAAGGACATGTGTGAGCGGCAAACCTATTTACTGCACAAGGCCACGAATCCCAGCCACGCAGTGTGATTTTTTGAAAACACACTGTGGGTCTGGGATTCATGTCCATCGTTAACCGCAACGGCCGACATGAAATGAGGTCAGAAGACAGGAAGCGCTCACAGCGCATGGCCAAGGGATCACAATAGCGCAGACTCCTGTACAGCAAATAACAACGCTCAGGAATCTGCGCCCAGCAGCTAGGTGTAAATTTTGACACCTGTGCTGCATCTCCTTAAAAAGACAAGTCACGCCTCCAATACTGTTTGACAGTATAGTGGGCTAAATAGTGTACGTGTTTTATTCAGCGTGTGCAAGGAGCAAATTAAATAGAGCAACCTTTTACTTGTGCAGCATTAATGCTGCACAAGGTGTGGCTCTTGTACCTTGCAACACCTGAGGGGGGTTAAAGGTAACCTTTGAAATTGGTTCAACTAGGCTTCGGCCTACACTCTGCTCCTCTCCTGCTGACCCTGGGCTCAAACACCGCTAGTTTTTGCCCGGAACTGCTAGCTGCACAGAGAAAAACACCAGTCAATGTGTTAGTGGGGTTCAGCACCGCCAGCTGTTCCCCTGCTGTGTAGTCGGCATCGTGTCCAGCACAAGCCACGCTGGCACAACTGACCAAAAGCTGCCACCAGTGCAGGCTTCGGCCTACACTCTGCTCCTCTCCTCCTCCTGCTGACCCTGGGCTCAAACACCGCCAGTTTCTGCCCGGACATGCTAGCTGCACAGAGAAAAACACCCACCATTGTGTCAGTGGGGTTCAGCACCGCCAGCTGTTCCCCCGCTGTGTAGCCGGCATCGTGTCCAGCACAAGCCACGCTGGCACAACTGACCAAAAGCTGCCACCAGTGCAGGCTTCGGCCTACACTCTGCTCCTCTCCTCCTCCTGCTGACCCTGGGCTCAAACACCTCCAGTTTCTGCCCGGAAGTGCTAGCTGCACAGAGAAAAACACCAGCCAATGTGTTAGTGGGGTTCAGCACCGCCAGCTGTTCCCCTGCTGTGTAGCCGGCATCGTGTCCAGCACAAGCCACGCTGGCACAACCGACCAAAAGCTGCCACCAGTGCAGGCTTCGGCCTACACTCTGCTCCTCTCCTCCTCCTGCTGACCCTGGGCTCAAACACCGCCAGTTGTAGCCTGGAAGTGCTAGCTGCACAGAGAAAAACACCAGTCAATGTGTTAGTGGGGTTCAGCACCGCCAGCTGTTCCCCTGCTGTGTAGTCGGCATCGTGTCCAGCACAAGCCACGCTGGCACAACTGACCAAAAGCTGCCACCAGTGCAGGCTTCGGCCTACACTCTGCTCCTCTCCTCCTCCTGCTGACCCTGGGCTCAAACACCGCCAGTTTTTGCCCGGACATGCGAGCTGCACAGAGAAAAACACCAGTCAATGTGTCAGTGGGGTTCAGCAACGCCAGCTGTTCCCCTGCTGTGTAGCTTGCAACGTGACCTGCAAACGCCACGCAGGCACATGAACTGAAATTGAAGGGAGCCTGCCCCCCACCCCCAGGTGTTTCTATGTATAACAGCCACCTTGTACAGCAGTACTGCTGCATTTGTACAAGGTGGCTGACTTTTTTCTCCTTGCCCACGTGGAACTCAACACGTACAAAATGTGTCTCATTAGAGACCATTCCACTGTCCCTGAGGTGTGACTTTCCTTTCTAATGACACACAGCACCCCTATTGTTAGCGCTGCCCGTCTTCTGACATCATTGGTTGGCTGGCTGTGCCTGTGCGTCCGCCCTGCCCGACACAACGCCCCTCGTTGTCTCATATATTTTGACTGCGAGGGTGTGATTGATGGGCACGAGCAGTGCATATGTTCCCCTGTCTTCACTCCCCTCCTTCCGCCTTCTTCTGACTGTGCGGCCTCATGGCCGCGGCATGCGATAAGGGATCAGCTGAGGCCGCCCAGTCTGAAGCAGGTGTAAGGACATGTGTGAGCGGCGAACATATTTACTGCACAAGGCCACGAATCCCAGCACCGCAGTGTGACTTTAGGAAAAGGCACTGTGGGTCTGGGATTTATGGCCATCGTTAACCGCACCGGCCAACATGAAATGAGGTCATAAGACGGGCAGCTCTAACAGGGCATTGCCAAGGGATAACACAAGAGTGCTGACTCCTGTACAGCAAATAACAACGCTCAGGAAGCTGCGCTAAGCACCAAGGCGTTATTTGGGACACCTGTGCTGCGTCTCCTTAAAAAGCCAAGTCACGCATCCACTACAGTTTGACTGTAGAATGGGCAAAATTGTGTACGTCTTTCATTCAGCGTGTGCAAGTAGACAAATTAATAGAGCAACCTTTCACTTGTGCAGCATTAATACTGCACAAGGTGTGTCTCTTGTACTTTGTAACACCTGAGGGGGGGTTAAAGGTTTCCTTTGAAATTGGTTCAACTAGGCTTCGGCCTACACTCTGCTCCTCTCCTCCTCCTCCTCCTGCTTCACCACGGGCTCTAACATCGCTAGTTTTTGCCCGCAAGTGCTAGCTGCACAGAGAAAAACACCCGCCATTGTGTTAGTGGGGTTCAGCAACGCCAGCTGTTCCCACACTGTGTAGCCGGCAAAGTGTCCTGCAAACGCAACGCTGACACAAAGCTGCCTCCAGTGCAGGCTTCGGCCTACACTCTGCTCCCCCTGCTTACCCTTTGCTCCAGCACCGCTAGTTGGGGCTCTAGGAAGACAATCTTTAATAGGCAACGCATCTGGGTTCCAGCACCGCCAGCTGGTTCTCGGCAGTGTTTTTGTCACAGGTACTCCCTCGTGCCAAACCTGGTTTCAGCACCGTCAGCTGTTTCCGGGTTGTGTCAAACTCGCTGAGACGCCTATGCTTGCCCCGTCGTGTTGCGGTCGGGTTAGCCAACTCCAGGGTGCCTCCAGTTTAGGAGCTTCCTATGTGAGCTGCGTGAACTGGTAGTCAAGGCTGGTTCTGTAGTGCCAGTAGGCCCAGCTCCCCCTGTAGGACTGTTGGGGTTCGGTAACTGTGGCTGCCTCGCGGCCTAGCTGTTCTCTCCTCTCCTGTGGGCCTTCGGGTCCACCACCGGGTTCCAGCACCGCCAGCTGGTCCTCGGTCGTGCCATTGGCTCTTGCACACTGGGGCAACGCATCTGTGTTCCAGCACCGCCAGCTGGTTCTCGGCAGTGTTCTTGACACAGGTACTCCCTCGTGCCAAGCCTGGTTTCAGCACCGTCAGCTGTTTCCGGGTTGTGTCAAGCTCACTGAGATGCCTATGCTTGCCCCGTCGTGGTGCGGTCGGGTTAGCCAACTCCAGGGTGCCTCCAGTTTAGGAGCTTCCTATGTGGGCTGCGTGAACTGGTAGTCAAGGCTGGTTCTGTAGTGCCAGTAGGCCCAGCTCCCCCTGTAGGACTGTTGGGGTTCGGTAACTGCGGCTGCCTCGCGGCTAGCTGTTCTCTCCTCTCCTGTGGGCCTTCGGGTCCACCACCTGGTTCCAGCACCGTCAGCTGGTTCCAGGCCGAGCCTTTGGCTTAGGTGCCTCCTCCTGGGTATCCGAGTTCCGCCAACGTCAGGCGGTCCTTGGTAGTGCTTTTAAGCGCGGGCACCTACAGCTTAGTAACCGGGTTCCAGCACCGCCAGCTGGTCCTCGGTCGTGCCATTGGCTCTTGCACACTGGGGCAACGCATCTGGGTTCCAGCACCGCCAGCTGGTTCTCGGCAGTGTTCTTGTCACAGGTACTCCCTCGTGCCAAGCCTGGTTTCAGCACCGTCAGCTGTTTCCGGGTTGTGTCAAGCTCACTGAGACGCCTATGCTTGCCCCGTCGTGGTGCGGTCGGGTTAGCCAACTCCAGGGTGCCTCCAGTTTAGGAGCTTCCTATGTGGGCTGCGTGAACTGGTAGTCAAGGCTGGTTCTGTAGTGCCAGTAGGCCCAGCTCCCCCTGTAGGACTGTTGGGTTCGGTAACTGCGGCTGCCTCGCGGCCTAGCTGTTCTCTCCTCTCCTGTGGGCCTTCGGGTCCACCTCCTGGTTCCAGCACCGTCAGCTGGTTCCAGGCCGAGCCTTTGGCTTAGGTGCCTCCTCCTGGGTATCCGAGTTCCGCCAACGTCAGGCGGTCCTTGGTAGTGCTTTTAAGCGCGGGCACCTACAGCTTAGTAACCGGGTTCCAGCACCGTCAGCTGGTCCTCGGTCGTGCCATTGGCTCTTGCACACTGGGGCAACGCATCTGTGTTCCAGCACCGCCAGCTGGTTCTCGGCAGTGTTCTTGTCACAGGTACTCCCTCGTGCCAAGCCTGGTTTCAGCACCGTCAGCTGTTTCCGGGTTGTGTCAAGCTCACTGAGACGCCTATGCTTGCCCCGTCGTGGTGCGGTCGGGTTAGCCAACTCCAGGGTGCCTCCAGTTTAGGAGCTTCCTATGTGGGCTGCGTGAACTGGTAGTCAAGGCTGGTTCTGTAGTGCCAGTAGGCCCAGCTCCCCCTGTAGGACTGTTGGGTTCGGTAACTGCGGCTGCCTCGCGGCCTAGCTGTTCTCTCCTCTCCTGTGGGCCTTCGGGTCCACCTCCTGGTTCCAGCACCGTCAGCTGGTTCCAGGCCGAGCCTTTGGCTTAGGTGCCTCCTCCTGGGTATCCGAGTTCCGCCAACGTCAGGCGGTCCTTGGTAGTGCTTTTAAGCGCGGGCACCTACAGCTTAGTAACCGGGTTCCAGCACCGTCAGCTGGTCCTCGGTCGTGCCATTGGCTCTTGCACACTGGGGCAACGCATCTGTGTTCCAGCACCGCCAGCTGGTTCTCGGCAGTGTTCTTGACACAGGTACTCCCTCGTGCCAAGCCTGGTTTCAGCACCGTCAGCTGTTTCCGGGTTGTGTCAAGCTCACTGAGACGCCTATGCTTGCCCCGTCGTGGTGCGGTCGGGTTAGCCAACTCCAGGGTGCCTCCAGTTTAGGAGCTTCCTATGTGGGCTGCGTGAACTGGTAGTCAAGGCTGGTTCTGTAGTGCCAGTAGGCCCAGCTCCCCCTGTAGGACTGTTGGGGTTCGGTAACTGCGGCTGCCTCGCGGCCTAGCTGTTCTCTCCTCTCCTGTGGGCCTTCGGGTCCACCACCTGGTTCCAGCACCGTCAGCTGGTTCCAGGCCAAGCCTTTGGCTTAGGTGCCTCCTCCTGGGTATCCGAGTTCCGCCAACGTCAGGCGGTCCTTGGTAGTGCTTTTAAGCGCGGGCACCTACAGCTTAGTAACCGGGTTCCAGCACCGCCAGCTGGTCCTCGGTCGTGCCATTGGCTCTTGCACACTGGGGCAACGCATCTGGGTTCCAGCACCGCCAGCTGGTTCTCGGCAGTGTTCTTGTCACAGGTACTCCCTCGTGCCAAGCCTGGTTTCAGCACCGTCACCTGTTTCCGGGTTGTGTCAAGTTCACTGAGACGCCTATGCTTGCCCCGTCGTGGTGCGGTCGGGTTAGCCAACTCCAGGGTGCCTCCAGTTTAGGAGCTTCCTATGTGGGCTGCGTGAACTGGTATTCAAGGCTGGTTCTGTAGTGCCAGTAGGCCCAGCTCCCCCTGTAGGACTGTTGGGTTCGGTAACTGCGGCTGCCTCGCGGCCTAGCTGTTCTCTCCTCTCCTGTGGGCCTTCGGGTCCACCTCCTGGTTCCAGCACCGTCAGCTGGTTCCAGGCCGAGCCTTTGGCTTAGGTGCCTCCTCCTGGGTATCCGAGTTCCGCCAACGTCAGGCGGTCCTTGGTAGTGCTTTTAAGCGCGGGCACCTACAGCTTAGTAACCGGGTTCCAGCACCGCCAGCTGGTCCTCGGTCGTGCCATTGGCTCTTGCACACTGGGGCAACGCATCTGGGTTCCAGCACCACCAGCTGGTTCTCGGCAGTGTTCTTGACACAGGTACTCCCTCGTGCCAAGCCTGGTTTCAGCACCGTCAGCTGTTTCCGGGTTGTGTCAAGCTCACTGAGACGCCTATGCTTGCCCCGTCGTGGTGCGGTCGGGTTAGCCAACTCCAGGGTGCCTCCAGTTTAGGAGCTTCCTATGTGGGCTGCGTGAACTGGTAGTCAAGGCTGGTTCTATAGTGCCAGTAGGCCCAGCTCCCCCTGTAGGACTGTTGGGGTTCGGTAACTGCGGCTGCCTCGAGGCCTAGCTGTTCTCTCCTCTCCTGTGGGCCTTCAGGTCCACCACCTGGTTCCAGCACCGTCAGCTGGTTCTCGGCAGTGTCTTTTGCTCTTGTACCTTCTGCTCCCCATCCTGGTTCCAGTACCGTCAGCTGGTTCCGGGCAGAGCCTTTGGCTTAGGTGCCTCCTTCTGGGTATCCAAGTTCCACCAACGTCAGGTGGTCCTTGGTAGTGCTTTCAGGCACGGGTACCTCCTGCTTAGTAACCGGGTTCCAGTAACGTCAGCTGGTCCTCGGTAGTTCCATTGGCTCTTGGACCTTCGGCTACCCATCCGGGTTCCAGTACCGTCAGCTGGTTCTCGGCAGTGTCTTTTGCTCTTGTACCTTCTGCTCCCCATCCTGGTTCCAGTACCGTCAGCTGGTTCCGGGCAGAGCCTTTAGCTTAGGTGCCTCCTTCTGGGTATCCAAGTTCCACCAACGTCAGGTGGTCCTTGGTAGTGCTTTCAGGCACGGGTACCTCCTGCTTAGTAACCGGGTTCCAGTAACGTCAGCTGGTCCTCGGTAGTTCCATTGGCTCTTGGACCTTCGGCTACCCATCCGGGTTCCAGTACCGTCAGCTGGTTCTCGGCAGTGTCTTTTGCTCTTGTACCTTCTGCTCCCCATCCTGGTTCCAGTACCGTCAGCTGGTTCCGGGCAGAGCCTTTGGCTTAGGTGCCTCCTTCTGGGTATCCGAGTTCCGCCAACGTCAGGCGGTCCTTGGTAGTGCTTTTTAGCACGGGTACCTCCTGCTTAGTAACCGGGTTCCAGTAACGTCAGCTGGTCCTCGGTAGTTCCATAGGCTCTTGAACCTTCGGGTAGCCATCCGAGTTCCAGTTCCATCAGCTGGTTCTTGGCATTTTCTCAGCCTTCTTGTACCTTCTGCTACATTTCCAAGTTGAAGACCCTAAAGTCGACGACCCGGAAGACCACCCCGATGACGACGACGACGACCCGGAAGACCACCCCGATGACGACGACGACGACGGCGGAGACGACGACGGCGGAGACGACGACGGCTGAGACGACGACGGCGGAGATGACGACACTGGAGACGACGACCCTGGAGACGACGACATGGAAGACCGAGAAGCAGAAGAACAAGAGGCTGCAGAACAAAGAGCAGAAGAACATTAAGCATAAGACTTAATATCAGAGCAAAAGATATTATCTAAATTATATGCAGAAGAAGACTAAGCAGTGTATGGGGGTGAGTCCGTTCCTCCTCGTGGTGCCCCTGGATAAAGCCTGATGCTGCAGGCCAAACTGAACGCGGACAAATGTAACTTTTGTGACTGGCAGAACGGAAGGTGTAATCTTCCAACTTTTATAGATAACAACTACGGGAATGCCTGTCACAAATGAGAATATGATGAAGAAGTAGAATAGGAAGAATAACAGTGGAATAAAAAGAATATGTAGAATAGGAAGAATAATAATAGTTGAATAAAATGAATATGAAGAATGTAATAAAAAAAAAAAAAAAAGGTAAAGGATGAAGAAGAAGATGAATAAGGTGAAGAAGAAGTTGATGTCAAAGATGCTGATGATGATGAAGATGAAAGTGTGGGAAAAGAAAAAAAAAAAAGAAAAAAAAGAAGGGGAAGGGCGTGGAATAGTGAAACATCAATATCTGACAAAATAAAAAAAAAAATTTACATAGTCAATATCCTTATCACTCCGAACAAAAAACAAAAAACATGCTATTCTAGTTGATTGGGATAAACCTCTATGACTTTAATGTCTCCGCCACCTCCCCAAATACATCCGGCATTATTCTTAGTTGTTTTCCTTCATGTAGAATGAACCTACAAGGCAAGAAAGGGTTTATTTTAATTCCGATATTTTGGTCCCATTGACTTGCATTGGGATCGGGTATCGGTATCGGCGATATCCGATATTTTTTGAATATCGGCCGATCCAATCCGATACCGATACTTTCCGATATCGGAAGGTATCGCTCAACACTATTTAACATATAAAACATTGAAATCTTGTAATTTTCACGCTCGCCTCTAGGGCTATTCTAGATTCTTCTTTTTTCATCAAAGCCACATATAAAATTAGCAGCAATAGAATCAGAAACTATTTCATTGTATTCTAATGCAAATGTGCAAAGGTCATTATCTGGAACAGGAGGAGGAGGTGAGCTGAGATATCGCATATTGTGAATGGTGAATCTTATATTATCCAATGCATATAGAGGTGCTATCAGTCATTGTACAGGAGGAGGAGGAGGAGGTGAGGGCTGACATCACCTATTGTGAATGGTGGATCCTGTACTATCTACTGTGTACAGAGTGTAGTGCAGCTGTAACACCCTGTGCAGTGATGAGGCAGTGACCCAGCAAAGTTCAAAGCAAAACGTCTCTTTAATGTTCAACTCAAAAAAGCACAGCACATGATATTCTTCGGATCGCAGCCAGAACCATATTCTCTGGATTACAGTCACTAAACATGCCAATTCACCTCTGACCCCTTACCGTGGGCAACTGTTATGAAAGGCAATTCAGTATCACAATGGACATGGAGGTCAGAGCACATACAGTGATCTGACAATAACCCAAAATAATAGAACGAGCTCTGAGACGTGGGAACTCTGCAGACCGCAATCCCTGATCCTCTCCAAACACAACTAGAGGCAGCCGTGGATTGCGCCTAACGCTACCTATGCAACTCGGCACAGCCTGAGAAACTAACTAGCCTGAAGATAGAAAAAATAAGCCTACCTTGCCTCAGAGAAATACCCCAAAGGAAAAGGCAGCCCCCCACATATATTGACTGTGAGTAAGATGAAAAGACAAACGTAGGGATGAAATAGATTCAGCAAAGTGAGGCCCGATATTCTAGACAGAACGAGGATAGGAAAGATAACTTTGCGGTCTACACAAAACCCTAAAGAAAACCACGCAAAGGGGCAAAAAGACCCTCCGTACCGAACTAACGGCACGGAGGTACACCCTTTGCGTCCCAGAGCTTCCAGCAAAACAAATAGACAAGCTGGACAGAAAAAATAGCAACAAATAGCAAAGAAGCACTTAGCTATGCAGAGCAGCAGGCCACAGGAATGATCCAGAGAAACACAAGTCCAACACTGGAACATTGACAGGAAGCATGAATCAAAGCATTAGGTGGGGTTAAGTAGAGAAGCACCTAACGACCTCACCAGATCACCTGAGGGAGGAAACTCAGAAGCAGCAGTACCAGTTTCCTCCACAAACGGAAGCTCCCAGAGAGAATCAGCCGAAGTACCACTTGTGACCACAGGAGGGAGCTCTGCCACAGAATTCTCAACAGTACCCCCCCCTTGAGGAGGGGTCACCGAACCCTCACCAGAGCCCCCAGGCCGACCAGGATGAGCCACATGAAAGGCACGAACAAGATCGGGAGCATGGACATCAGAGGCAAAAACCCAGGAATTATCCTCCTGAGCATAACCCTTCCATTTAACCAGATACTGGAGTTTCCGTCTTGAAACACGAGAATCCAAAATCTTCTCCACAATATACACCAATTCCCCCTCCACCAAAACCGGGGCAGGAGGGTCAACAGATGGAACCATAGGTGCAACTTATCTCCGCAACAATGACCTATGGAAGACGTTATGTATGAAAAAAGAATCTGGGAGGGTCAGATGAAAAGACACAGGATTAATAACCTCAGAAATCCTATAAGGACCAATGAAACGAGGTTTAAACTTCGGAGAGGAAACCTTCATAGGAATATGACGAGAAGATAACCAAACCAGATCCCCAACACGAAGTCGGGGACCCACACGGCGTCTGCGATTAGCGAAACGTTGAGCCTTCTCCTGGGACAAGGTCAAATTGTCCACTACATGAGTCCAAATCTGCTGCAACCTGTCCACCACAGTATCCACACCAGGACAGTCCGAAGACTCAACCTGTCCTGAAGAGAAACGAGGATGGAACCCAGAATTGCAGAAAAATGGCGAAACCAAGGTAGCCGAGCTGGCCCGATCATTAAGGGCGAACTCAGCCAAAGGCAAAAAGGACACCCAGTCATCCTGATCGGCAGAAACAAAGCATCTCAGATAGGTTTCCAAGGTCTGATTGGTTCGTTCGGTCTGGCCATTAGTCTGAGGATGAAAAGCCGAGGAAAAAGACAAGTCAATGCCCATCCTACCACAAAAGGCTCGCCAAAACCTCGAAACAAACTGGGAACCTCTGTCAGAAACGATATTCTCTGGAATGCCATGCAAACGAACCACATGCTGGAAGAACAATGGCACCAAATCAGAGGAGGAAGGCAACTTGGACAAGGGTACCAGATGGACCATCTTAGAAAAGCGATCACAGACCACCCAAATGACTGACATCTTTTGAGAGACGGGAAGATCTGAAATAAAATCCATAGAGATATGTGTCCAAGGTCTCTTCGGGACCGGCAAGGGCAAAAGCAACCCACTGGCACGAGAACAGCAGGGCTTAGCCCGAGCACAAATCCCACAGGACTGCACAAAAGAATGCACATCCCGCGACAGAGACGGCCACCAAAAGGATCTAGCCACTAACTCTCTGGTACCAAAGATTCCAGGATGACCAGCCAACACCGAACAATGAACCTCAGAGATCACTTTATTTGTCCACCTATCCGGGACAAACAGTTTCTCCGCTGGACAAAGATCAGGTTTATTAGCCTGAAATTTTTGCAGCACCCGCCGCAAATCAGGGGAGATGGCAGACACAATTACTCCTTCCTTGAGGATACCCGCCGGCTCAGATAAACCCGGAGAGTCGGGCACAAAACTCCTAGACAGAGCATCTGCCTTCACATTTTTAGAGCCCGGAAGGTACGAAATCACAAAGTCAAAACGGGCGAAAAACAGCGACCAACGAGCCTGTCTAGGATTCAAACGCTTAGCAGACTCGAGATAAGTCAGGTTCTTATGATCAGTCAATACCACCATGCGATGCTTAGCTCCTTCAAGCCAATGACGCCACTCCTCGAATGCCCACTTCATGGCCAGCAACTCTCGGTTGCCCACATCATAATTCCGCTCAGCAGGCGAAAACTTCCTGGAAAAAAAAGCGCATGGTTTCATCACTGAACAATCAGAACCTCTCTGCGACAAAACAGCCCCTGCTCCAATCTCAGAAGCATCAACCTCGACCTGGAACGGAAGAGAAACATCAGGTTGACACAACACAGGGGCAGAAGAAAAACGACGCTTCAACTCTTGAAAAGCTTCCACAGCAGCAGAAGACCAATTGACCAAATCAGCACCCTTCTTGGTCAAATCGGTCAATGGTTTGGCAATACTAGAAAAATTGCAGATGAAGCGACGATAAAAATTAGCAAAGCCCAGGAACTTTTGCAGACTTTTCAGAGATGTCGGCTGAGTCCAATCATGGATGGCTTGGACCTTAACAGGATCCATCTCGATAGTAGAAGGGGAAAAGATGAACCCCAAAAATGAAACCTTCTCCACACCAAAGAGACACTTTGATCCCTTCACAAACAAAGAGTTAGCACGCAGGACCTGAAAAACCGTTCTGACCTGTTTCACATGAGACTCCCAATCATCCGAGAAGATCAAAATGTCATCCAAGTACACAATCAGGAATTTATCCAGGTACTCTCGGAAGATGTCATGCATAAAGGACTGAAACACTGATGGAGCATTGGCAAGTCCGAATGGCATCACTAGATACTCAAAATGACCCTCGGGCGTATTAAATGCAGTTTTCCATTCATCGCCTCGCCTGATTCGCACCAGATTATACGCACCACGAAGATGAATCTTGGTGAACCAACTAGCCCCCTTAATCCGAGCAAACAAATCAGATAACAAAGGCAAGGGGTACTGAAATTTAACAGTGATCTTATTAAGAAGGCGATAATCTATACAAGGTCTCAGCGAACCATCCTTTTTGGCTACAAAAAAGAACCCTGCTCCTAATGGCGACGATGACGGGCGAATATGCCCCTTCTCCAGGGATTCCTTCACATAACTGCGCATAGCGGTGTGCTCAGGCACGGATAAATTAAACAGTCGACCTTTTGGGAATTTACCACCAGGAATCAAATTGATAGCACAATCACAATCCCTATGCGGAGGTAGGGCATCGGACTTGGGCTCATCAAATACATCCCGGTAATGAGACAAGAACTCTGGAACCTCAGAAGGGGTGGATGACGAAATTGACAAAAATGGAACATCACCATGTACCCCCTGACAACCCCAGCTGGACACCGACATGGATTTCCAATCCAATACTGGATTATGGGCTTGTAGCCATGGCAACCCCAACACGACCACATCATGCAGATTATGCAACACCAGAAAGCGAATATCCTCCTGATGTGCAGGAGCCATGCACATGGTCAGCTGGGTCCAGTATTGAGGCTTATTCTTGGCCAAAGGCGTAGCATCAATACCTCTCAATGGAATAGGACACTGCAAGGGCTCCAAGAAAAACCCACAACGCTTAGCATATTCCAAGTCCATCAAATTCAGAGCAGCGCCTGAATCCACAAACGCCATGACAGAATATGATGACAAAGAGCAGATCAAGGTAACGGACAGAAGAAATTTTGACTGTACCGTACCAATGGTGGCAGACCTAGCGAACCGCTTAGTGCGCTTAGGACAATCAGAGATAGCATGAGTGGAATCACCACAGTAGAAACACAGCCCCTTCAGACGTCTGTGTTCTTGCCGTTCAACTCTGGTCAAAGTCCTATCGCACTGCATAGGCTCAGGTTTAAGCTCAGGTAATACCGCCAAATGGTGCACAGATTTACGCTCACGCAAGCGTCGACCGATCTGAATAGCCAAAGACATAGACTCATTCAAACCAGCAGGCATAGGAAATCCCACCATGACATCCTTAAGGGCTTCAGAGAGACCCTTTCTGAACATACAGTGGGGCAAAAAAGTATTTAGTCAGTCAGCAATAGTGCAAGTTCCACCACTTAAAAAGATGAGAGGCGTCTGTAATTTACATCATAGGTAGACCTCAACTATGGGAGACAAACTGAGAAAAAAAAATCCAGAAAATCACATTGTCTGTTTTCTTAACATTTTATTTGCATATTATGGTGGAAAATAAGTATTTGGTCAGAAACAAACAATCAAGATTTCAGGCTCTCACATACCTGTAACTTCTTCTTTAAGAGTCTCCTCTTTCCTCCACTCTTTACCTGTAGTAATGGCACCAGTTTAAACTTGTTATCAGTATAAAAAGACACCTGTGCACACCCTCAAACAGTCTGACTCCAAACTCCACTATGGTGAAGACCAAAGAGCTGTCAAAGGACACCAGAAACAAAATTGTAGCCCTGCACCAGGCTGGGAAGACTGAATCTGCAATAGCCAACCAGCTTGGAGTGAAAAAATCAACAGTGGGAGCAATAATTAGAAAATGGAAGACATACAAGACCACTGATAATCTCCCTCGATCTGGGGCTCCACGCAAAATCCCACCCCGTGGGGTCAGAATGATCACAAGAACGGTGAGCAAAAATCCCAGAACCACGTGGGGGGACCTAGTGAATGAACTGCATAGAGCTGGGACCAATGTAACAAAGCCTACCATAAGTAACACACTACGCCACCATGGACTCAGATCCTGCAGTGCTAGACGTGTCCCACTGCTTAAGCCAGTACATGTCCAGGCCCGTCTAAAGTTTGCTAGAGAGCATTTGGATGATCCAGAGGAGTTTTGGGAGAATGTCCTATGGTCTGATGAAACCAAACTGGAACTGTTTGGTAGAAACACAACTTGTCGTGTTTGGAGGAAAAAGAATACTGAGTTGCATCCATCAAACACCATACCTACTGTAAAGCATGGTGGTGGAAACATCATGCTTTGGGGCTGTTTCTCTGCAAAGGGGCCAGGACGACTGATCCGGGTACATGAAAGAATGAATGGGGCCATGTATCGTGAGATTATGAGTGCAAACCTCCTTCCATCAGCAAGGGCATTGAAGATGAAACGTGGCTGGGTCTTTCAACATGACAATGATCCAAAGCACACCGAAAGGGCAACGAAGGATTGGCTTTGTAAGAAGCATTTCAAGGTCCTGGAGTGGCCTAGCCAGTCTCCAGATCTCAACCCTATAGAAAACCTTTGGAGCGAGTTGAAAGTCCGTATTGCCAAGCGAAAAGCCAAAAACATCACTGCTCTAGAGGAGATCTGCATGGAGGAAAGGGACAACATACCAACAACAGTGTGTGGCAACCTTGTGAAGACTTACAGAAAACATTTGACCTCTGTCATTGCCAACAAAGGATATATTACAAAGTATTGAGATGAAATTTTGTTTCTGACCAAATACTTATTTTCCACCATAATATGCAAATAAAATGTTAAAAAAACAGACAATGTGATTTTCTGGATTTTTTTTTCTCAGTTTGTCTCCCATAGTTGAGGTCTACCTATGATGTAAATTACAGACGCCTCTCATCTTTTTAAGTGGTGGAACTTGCACTATTGCTGACTGACTAAATACTTTTTTGCCCCACTGTAGCTGCCAGCGCAGATTCATTCCATTGAGTGAGCACTGACCATTTTCTAAATTTCTGGCAATATACCTCTATCTCATCCTGACCCTGACAAAGAGCCAGCAAATTCTTTTCTGCCTGATCCACTGATTTAGGCTCATCGTACAGCAATCCGAGTGCCAGGAAAAACGCATTGATATTACTCAATGCAGGATCTCCTGGCGCAAGAGAAAATGCCCAGTCCTGAGGGTCGCCGCGCAAAAAGGAAATAATAATCAAAACCTGTTGAACTGGATCACCAGAGGAACGAGGTTTCAAGGCCAGAAATAACTTACAATTATTTTTGAAACTCAGAAACTTAGTTCTATCTCCAAAAAACAAATCAGGAATAATAATTCTTGGTTCTAAAATAGATTTTTGATCAATAGTGTCTTGAATCTTTTGTACTCTTGCCGAGAGCTGATCCACAAATGAAGACAGACTTCTAATGTCCATCGCTACACCTGTGTACTGAACCACCCAAATGTCTAGGGGAAAAAAAAGACAAAACACAAAGCCAAGAAAAAAAAATGGTCTCAGAACTTCTTTTTTCCCTCTATTGAGAATCATTAGTACTTTTGGCTTCCTGTACTGTTATGAAAGGCAATTCAGTATCACAATGGACATGGAGGTCAGAGCACATACAGTGATCTGACAATAACCCAAAATAATAGAACGAGCTCTGAGACGTGGGAACTCTGCAGACCGCAATCCCTGATCCTCTCCAAACACAACTAGAGGCAGCCGTGGATTGCGCCTAACGCTACCTATGCAACTCGGCACAGCCTGAGAAACTAACTAGCCTGAAGATAGAAAAAATAAGCCTACCTTGCCTCAGAGAAATACCCCAAAGGAAAAGGCAGCCCCCCACATATAATGACTGTGAGTAAGATGAAAAGACAAACGTAGGGATGAAATAGATTCAGCAAAGTGAGGTGTTGTGAATTTGCTTTTTGGCTCCCTCTAGTGGTTACTAGTTTTTTGACTCTGGTTTTTCTGTCTTTCCTTTTATCCGCACCTGGGTCGTTAGTTAGGGGCGTTGCTTTATAAGCTCCCTGGACACTCAGTTCTATGCCTGGCAACGTAGTTTCAGAGCTATCTGCTGTGCTCTTGTCTACTGATCCTGGTCCGGTTATTCAGCTAAGTCATTTACTTTGCTTTTTGCTATTTGTTTTTGGTTTTGTATTTTTGTCCAGCTTGTTCCTAATCTGTATCCTGACTTTTGCTGGAAGCTCTAGGGCGCTGGTGTTCTCCCCCCGGACCGTTAGACGGTTCGGGGGTTCTTGAATTTCCAGTGTGGATTTTTGATAGGGTTTTTTGTTGACCATATAAGTTACCTTTCTATATTCTGCTATTAGTTAGCGGGCCTCTCTGTGCTAAACCTGGTTCATTTCTGTGTTTGTCATTTCCTCTTACCTCACCGTTATTATTTGTGGGGGGCTTCTATCCTGCTTTGGGGTCCCTTTCTCTGGAGGCAAGAGAGGTCTTTGTTTTCCTCTACTAGGGGTATTTAGATTCTCCGGCTGGCGCGAGTCATCTAGGATCAACGTAGGTATGACCCCCGGCTACTTCTAGTGTTGGCGTTAGGAGTAGATATATGGTCAACCCAGTTACCACTGCCCTATGAGCTGGATTTTTGTATCTTGCAGACTTCCACGTTCCTCTGAGACCCTCGCCATTGGGGTCATAACAGTTTGCCAGGCCTATATTAAATGTTTAATGCATTGCAAAAGAGGGATTATAAGAAAGAAGATTCTGAGTTTTTTTTTTTCTCCTCTCTCATTTTTTTTTTTTTTTTTTCTTCATCCCCTTTACCTCAGAGTGGCTTATGCTTGCTGCAGACATGAATGTCCAGACCTTGATTACAAGTGTGGACCAGCTGGCTACTCGTGTGCAGGGCTTACAAGATTATGTTATCAGAAGTCCTGGGTCAGAACCTAAGATACCGATTCCTGAACTGTTTTCCGGAGACAGGTTTAAGTTTAGGAATTTCAAGAATAATTGTAAATTGTTTTTGTCCCTGAGACCCTGTTCATCTGGAGACTCCGCTCAGCAAGTAAAAATTGTTATTTCGTTCTTACGGGGTGACCCTCAAGATTGGGCTTTTTCGCTGGCGCCAGGAGATCCGGCATTGGCTGATATTGATGCGTTTTTTCTGGCGCTCGGTTTACTTTATGAGGAACCCAATCTTGAGATTCAGGCAGAAAAGGCCCTGCTGGCTATGTCTCAGGGGCAGGACGAGGCTGAAGTGTATTGCCAAAAATTTCGGAAATGGTCCGTGCTGACACATTGGAACGACTGTGCACTGGCCGCTAATTTTAGAAATGGTCTTTCTGATGCCATTAAAGATGTTATGGTGGGTTTTCCCATTCCCACAGGTCTGAATGATGCTATGGCACTGGCTATTCAAATTGACCGGCGATTGCGGGAGCGCAAGACCGCAAATTCCCTCATGGTGTTGTCTGAACAGACACCTAATTCGGTGCAATGTGATAGAAAAACCGCAAATTCCCTCATGGTGTTGTCTGAACAGACACCTGATTTAATGCAATGTGATAGAATCCTGACCAGAAATGAGCGGAAAATTCATAGACGCCGGAATGGCTTGTGCTACTACTGTGGTGATTCTACACATGTTATCTCAGCATGCTCTAAACGTATAGCTAAGGTTGTTGGTCCGGTCACCGCTGGAAATTTGCAACCTAAATTTATTCTGTCTGTAACTTTGATTTGCTCACTGTCGTCTTATCCTGTCATGGCGTTTGTAGATTCAGGTGCTGCCCTGAGTCTTATGGATCTGTCATTTGCTAAGCGCTGTGGTTTTACTCTTGAACCATTAGAAAATCCTATTCCTCTTAGGGGTATTGATGCTACGCCATTGGCAGCAAATAAACCGCAGTATTGGACACAGGTTACCATGTGCATGACTCCTGAACACCGCGAGGTGATACGTTTTCTTGTTTTACATAAAATGCATGATTTGGTTGTTTTAGGGCTGCCATGGTTACAGACCCATAATCCCGTCCTGGACTGGAAGGCTATGTCAGTTTCTAGTTGGGGCTGTCGTGGTATTCATGGGGATATCCTGCCTGTGTCTATTGCTTCTTCTACGCCTTCGGAAGTTCCGGAGTATTTGTCTGATTATCAGGATGTCTTTAGCGAGTCCAGGTCCAGTGCATTGCCTCCTCATAGGGACTGTGACTGTGCTATAGATTTGATTCCAGGCAGTAAATTTCCTAAGGGAAGACTCTTTAATCTGTCGGTACCTGAACATACCGCTATGCGTTCGTATATCAAGGAGTCTTTGGAGAAAGGACATATTCGTCCGTCTTCTTCCCCTCTTGGTGCAGGATTCTTTTTTGTGGCTAAAAAGGACGGATCTTTGAGGCCTTGTATTGATTATCGGCTTTTAAATAAGATCACTGTCAAATTTCAGTATCCTCTGCCGCTGTTGTCTGACTTGTTTGCCCGAATTAAAGGTGCCAAGTGGTTCACCAAGATAGACCTTCGTGGTGCGTACAACCTTGTGCGCATTAAGCAAGGTGATGAATGGAAAACCGCATTCAATACGCCCGAAGGTCATTTTGAGTACTTGGTGATGCCTTTTGGGCTCTCCAATGCGCCTTCAGTTTTTCAGTCCTTTATGCATGACATTTTCCGGAAGTATCTGGATAAATTTTTGATCGTTTATCTGGATGATATTTTGGTTTTTTCTGATGATTGGGACTCGCATGTGGAGCAGGTCAGGTTGGTCTTTAAAATTTTGCGTGAAAATTCTTTGTTTGTCAAAGGCTCAAAGTGTCTCTTTGGTGTACAGAAGGTTCCCTTTTTGGGGTTTATTTTTTCCCCTTCTGCTGTGGAGATGGACCCGGTCAAGGTCCGAGCTATTCTTGATTGGACTCAGCCCTCGTCAGTTAAGAGTCTTCAGAAGTTCTTGGGTTTCGCTAACTTCTACCGTCGTTTTATCGCTAATTTTTCTAGCGTTGTGAAACCTTTGACGGATATGACCAAGAAGGGCTCCGATGTAGCTAACTGGGCTCCTGCTGCCGTGGAGGCTTTCCAGGAGTTGAAACGCCGGTTTACTTCGGCGCCTGTTTTGTGCCAGCCCGATGTCTCACTTCCCTTTCAGGTTGAGGTGGATGCTTCGGAGATTGGAGCAGGGGCCGTTTTGTCGCAGAGAGGCCCTGGTTGCTCTGTTATGAAACCTTGTGCCTTTTTCTCTAGGAAGTTTTCGCCTGCCGAGCGAAATTATGATGTGGGCAATCGGGAGTTGTTGGCCATGAAGTGGGCATTTGAGGAGTGGCGTCATTGGCTCGAGGGTGCTAAGCATCGTGTGGTGGTCTTGACTGATCACAAAAATCTGATGTATCTCGAGTCTGCTAAACGCCTTAATCCGAGACAGGCCCGCTGGTCATTGTTTTTCTCCCGCTTTGATTTTGTTGTCTCGTATTTACCAGGTTCAAAGAATGTGAAGGCCGATGCTCTTTCTAGGAGCTTTGTGCCTGATGCTCCTGGAGTCGCTGATCCTGTTGGTATTCTTAAGGATGGAGTTATCTTATCAGCTATTTCTCCGGATCTGCGACGTGTGTTGCAGAGATTTCAAGCTGATAGGCCTGAGTCTTGTCCACCTGACAGACTGTTTGTTCCGGATAAGTGGACCAGCAGAGTCATTTCCGAGGTTCATTCCTCGGTGTTGGCAGGTCACCCGGGAATTTTTGGCACCAGAGATCTGGTGGCCAGGTCCTTTTGGTGGCCTTCTTTGTCAAGGGATGTGCGGTCATTTGTGCAGTCCTGTGGGACTTGTGCTAGAGCTAAGCCTTGCTGTTCTCGTGCCAGCGGGTTGCTCTTGCCCTTGCCTGTCCCGAAGAGACCTTGGACACATATCTCCATGGATTTCATTTCTGATCTTCCGCTATCTCAGGGCATGTCTGTTATCTGGGTGATATGTGATCGCTTCTCCAAGATGGTCCATTTGGTTCCTTTGCCTAAGCTGCCTTCCTCTTCCGATCTGGTTCCTGTGTTTTTCCAGAACGTGGTTCGTTTGCACGGCATCCCTGAGAATATTGTGTCAGATAGAGGATCCCAGTTCGTTTCCAGGTTCTGGCGATCCTTTTGTAGTAGGATGGGCATTGATTTGTCGTTTTCCTCTGCTTTCCATCCTCAGACTAATGGACAGACGGAGCGAACCAATCAGACTTTGGAGGCTTATTTGAGGTGTTTTGTCTCTGCTGATCAGGACGATTGGGTGACATTCTTGCCGTTGGCTGAGTTTGCCCTTAATAATCGGGCTAGTTCCGCCACCTTGGTTTCGCCTTTTTTCTGCAACACTGGTTTCCATCCTCGCTTTTCTTCAGGTCATGTGGAGTCTTCTGACTGTCCTGGGGTGGATTCTGTGGTGGATAGGTTGCAGCGGATCTGGAATCATGTGGTGGACAACTTGAAGTTGTCACAGGAGAGGGCTCAGCGCTTTGCCAACCGCCGCCGCGGTGTGGGTCCCCGACTACGCGTTGGGGATTTGGTATGGCTTTCTTCCCGCTTTGTTCCTATGAAGGTCTCCTCTCCCAAATTTAAACCTCGTTTTATTGGTCCTTACAAGATATTGGAAATCCTTAATCCTGTATCTTTTCGTCTGGATCTTCCTGTGTCGTTTGCTATTCACAATGTATTTCATAGGTCCTTGTTGCGGCGGTACGTTGTGCCTGTAGTTCCTTCTGCTGAGCCTCCTGCTCCGGTGTTGGTTGAGGGCGAGTTGGAGTACGTGGTGGAGAAGATCTTGGATTCTCGCCTCTCCAGGCGAAGACTTCAGTACCTGGTCAAGTGGAAGGGCTATGGTCAGGAGGATAATTCCTGGGTGGTCGCCTCTGATGTTCATGCGGCCGATTTAGTTCGTGCCTTTCATGCCGCTCATCCTGATCGCCCTGGTGGTCGTGGTGAGGGTTCGGTGACCCCTCACTAAGGGGGGGGTACTGTTGTGAATTTGCTTTTTGGCTCCCTCTAGTGGTTACTAGTTTTTTGACTCTGGTTTTTCTGTCTTTCCTTTTATCCGCACCTGGGTCGTTAGTTAGGGGCGTTGCTTTATAAGCTCCCTGGACACTCAGTTCTATGCCTGGCAACGTAGTTTCAGAGCTATCTGCTGTGCTCTTGTCTACTGATCCTGGTCCGGTTATTCAGCTAAGTCATTTACTTTGCTTTTTGCTATTTGTTTTTGGTTTTGTATTTTTGTCCAGCTTGTTCCTAATCTGTATCCTGACTTTTGCTGGAAGCTCTAGGGCGCTGGTGTTCTCCCCCCGGACCGTTAGACGGTTCGGGGGTTCTTGAATTTCCAGTGTGGATTTTTGATAGGGTTTTTTGTTGACCATATAAGTTACCTTTCTATATTCTGCTATTAGTTAGCGGGCCTCTCTGTGCTAAACCTGGTTCATTTCTGTGTTTGTCATTTCCTCTTACCTCACCGTTATTATTTGTGGGGGGCTTCTATCCTGCTTTGGGGTCCCTTTCTCTGGAGGCAAGAGAGGTCTTTGTTTTCCTCTACTAGGGGTATTTAGATTCTCCGGCTGGCGCGAGTCATCTAGGATCAACGTAGGTATGACCCCCGGCTACTTCTAGTGTTGGCGTTAGGAGTAGATATATGGTCAACCCAGTTACCACTGCCCTATGAGCTGGATTTTTGTATCTTGCAGACTTCCACGTTCCTCTGAGACCCTCGCCATTGGGGTCATAACAGTGAGGCCCGATATTCTAGACAGAACGAGGATAGGAAAGATAACTTTGCGGTCTACACAAAACCCTAAAGAAAACCACGCAAAGGGGCAAAAAGACCCTCCGTACCGAACTAACGGCACGGAGGTACACCCTTTGCGTCCCAGAGCTTCCAGCAAAACAAATAGACAAGCTGGACAGAAAAAATAGCAACAAATAGCAAAGAAGCACTTAGCTATGCAGAGCAGCAGGCCACAGGAATGATCCAGAGAAACACAAGTCCAACACTGGAACATTGACAGGAAGCATGAATCAAAGCATTAGGTGGGGTTAAGTAGAGAAGCACCTAACGACCTCACCAGATCACCTGAGGGAGGAAACTCAGAAGCAGCAGTACCAGTTTCCTCCACAAACGGAAGCTCCCAGAGAGAATCAGCCGAAGTACCACTTGTGACCACAGGAGGGAGCTCTGCCACAGAATTCACAACAGGCAACTGCACAGCCGTGTTAATGTCTCTTTACTCACAGTAATCCACAGTACACGATATCCTCTGGATCGCAGCCGGGAACCATATCCTCCAGTTTACAGTCACTAAACACGCCAGTCCACCTCCTGAGACCAGTTGTCCTGGGCGACTGCACCACTGTGAACGCTGTGGGGTATCAGGCTTTTAGCTGCCTAGGCTGTTTGGTTCCACTGGCCTGTGTTGCCTCACACAGGTGGAGCGCTGCAGAGCTTTCTGCTCTGAATTCCTCCAAACACCAGACTGACACTGACGCTGATCCTGACACACCCAAACCCCATACCGAAGGGTTTTTTATTCGAATCTGTGGCCTTCAGCCACATGGAAAACCCAGCCAGGAAAGAAACGGACTGCACCACTACTGTCCTGTGGTGCGTTTCAACACAAAACCCCAGAGCAGGTTTTCCCTATATTTGCCTTAGACAACCAGAATGTCCAAGACCTATACTCACTATAGTCTGCATTGCAACCACAGCTATGCCTGTGCCTGCAATGCACTCTCATGGCCTCAATACACCTCTGTGCACTTCCTGGGGGGAACATACAGTGACCCTCACATGTAACACCAATCACTGCCTTACAAGAGGTGTTATCATTCATTGTGCAGTAGGAGGAGGTTAGCTGTGACATCACCTATTGTGAATGGTGGATCCTGTGTTATCTACTGTATATAGAGGTGTTATCAGTCATTGTACAGGAGGAGGAGGTGAGCTGTGACATCACCTATTGTGAATGGTGGATCCTGTATCATCTACTGTATATAGAGGTGTTATCAGTCATTGTACAGGAGGAGGTGAGCTGTGATATCACCTATTGTGAATGGTGGATCCTGTGTTATCTACTGTATATAAAGGTGTTATCAGTTACTGTACAGGAGGAGCAGGTGAGCTGTGATATCACCTATTGTGAATGGTGGATCCTGTGTTATCTACTGTATATAGAGGTGTTATCAGTCATTGTACAGGTGGAGGAGGTGAGCTGTGACATCATCTATTGTAGATGGTGGATCCTGTATCATCTACTGTATATAGAGGTGTTATCAGTCATTGTACAGGAGGAGGAGGAGGTGAGCTGCGACATCATCTATTGTGTATGGTGGACCCTGTGTTATCTGTTGTGAATTCAGCTTTTGGGCTCCCTCCGGTGGTTGTAGAGGGTAATGCAGTTGTGCCTGGACTGCAGGAGTGGACAGGTGTATCTACTAATTGCAAAACTGACTGGGGTATATAGCTTTGCTGGATCCTTTAGTCAGTGCCAGTTGTCCATTGTTCTTGAAGGATTCACTTCCCTGCTGGTCTCTCCAGTTTGCTGTGTGTTTCTACAAAGATCAGTCCTGGCTTTGTTTTTGCTGTCCACCTGCAGTGGACCTTATAGTTCTGTGCATTTTCATGTTTTTGTCTTGTCCAGCTTGGTCTGTGAAGGATTTTTTGCAGCCTAGCTATTTCTCTGGAGATGCAGATATACCCCCCATGTCTTTAGTCAGATGTGGTGATCCGTATTTTCTGCGGTGGATATTTTCTAGTGTTTTTATACTGACCGCATAGTACTCTGTTCTATTCTTTCTTTTTAGCTAGTATGGCCTCCTATGCTAAAATCTGATTTCATATCTGCATATGTTTTTTCCCTTTCCTCTCACAGTCAATATTTGTGGGGGGCTATCTATCCTTTGGGGATTTTCTCTGAGGCAAGATAGGGTTTCCTGTTTCTGTCTTTAGGGGTAGTTAGATCTTAGGCTGTGTCGAGGGGTCTAGGGAGTGTTAGGTACCCCCCACGGCTACTTCTAGTTGCGCTGCTAGGTTCAGGGTTTGCTGTCAGTACAGGGACCACCTTCTCCAGAGTACGTCTCATGCTGCTCCAAGGCCACCAGATCATAACAGTACAACTGGCCCACAATGAGTTAATTGCATCTCAGAAGAAGGGTGGAAAGATTTTGAGCCATTTTTTTTCTTAGCCTGTTTGGTCTGTTCCTCCCTCTTTACCTCTGGGTGGCTACGAAGTCTAGTATTAACATGAATGTTCAGGAGTTAGTTTCTCGGGTGGATCAGCTTGCTGCTAGGGTACAGGGTATTTCTGATTTCATTGTTCAGACTCCTGCCTTAGAACCTAAGATTCCGACTCCTGATTTATTCTTTGGTGACAGATCCAAATTTTTGAGTTTCAAAAATAACTGTAAACTTTTTTTTGCATTAAGACCCCGGTCTTCTGGTGATCCTATTCAGCAGGTTAAAATCATCATATCTCTGCTGCGTGGTGACCCACAGGATTGGGCATTTTCCCTGGAATCTGGCAATCCTGCTTTGCTTAATGTTGATTCGTTCTTTCAGGCATTGGGGTTGTTGTATGATGAGCCTAATTCTGTGGATCAGGCTGAGAAAATCTTGTTAGCCCTGTGTCAAGGTCAAGAAGCGGCAGAATCGTATTGCCAGAAATTTAGAAAATGGTCTGTACTAACTAAATGGAATGAGGATGCCTTGGCGGCAATTTTCAGAAAGGGTCTTTCTGAATCCGTTAAAGATGTTATGGTGGGGTTCACCACCCCTGCTGGTCTGAGTGATTCTATGTCTCTGGCCATTCAGATTGATCGGCGCTTGTGGGAGCACAGAACTGTGCGTGCTGTGGCGTTATCCTCAGAGCAAATTTCTGAGCCTATTCAATGTGATAGAATTCTGTCTAGAGCTGAACGTCAAGCATTCAGGCGTCAGAATAGGTTGTGTTTTTACTGGGACGATTCTGCTCATGTTATTTCTGATTGCCCTAAGCGTACAAAGAGAATCGCTAGTTCTGTTGCTATCAGTACTATACAACCTAAATTTCTGTTATCTGTGACCTTGATCTGCTCATTATCATCATTTTCTGTCATGGCATTTGTGGATTCAGGCGCCGCTCTGAACTTAATGGACTTAGAATTTGCCAGACGTTGTGGTTTTCCCTTGCAGCCTTTGCAGAACCCTATTCCTTTGAGGGGCATTGATGCTACACCGTTGGCTAAAAATAAACCTCAGTTTTGGACACAGCTGACCATGCGCATGGCGCCAGCCCATCAGGAAGATTGTTGTTTTCTGGTGTTGCATAATTTGCATGATGATGTTGTGCTGGGTTTTCCATGGTTGCAGCTACATAATCCGGTGTTAGATTGGAAATCCATGTCTGTGACTGGTTGGGGTTGTCAGGGGGTTCATGATCAGGTTCCTTTGATGTCAATCTCCTCTTCCCCCTCTTCTGAAATTCCTGAGTTTTTGTCTGACTTCCAGGATGCATTCGATGAGCCCAAATCCAGTTCCCTTCCACCGCATAGGGACTGCGATTGTGCTATTGACTTGATTCCAGGTTGTAAGTTCCCTAAGGGCCGACTTTTCAACCTGTCTGTGCCTGAACATACCGCCATGCGGAGCTATATTAAGGAGTCTTTGGAGAAAGGGCATATTCGGCCATCTTCTTCACCGTTGGGAGCGGGATTCTTTTTTGTTGCCAAGAAGGATGGATCCTTGAGACCCTATATTGATTATCGCCTCTTGAATAAGATCACGGTTAAATTTCAATACCCCTTGCCTTTGCTTACTGATTTGTTTGCTAGGATTAAGGGGTCTAGCTGGTTTACTAAGATTGACCTTCGAGGGGCATATAATCTTATTCGTATCAAGCAGGGTGACGAATGGAAAACTGCATTTAATACGCCCGAAGGCCATTTTGAATACCTTGTGATGCCATTCGGACACTCTAATGCCCCATCTGTGTTCCAATCCTTCATGCATGATATCTTTCGGAGTTATCTTGATAAATTCATGGTTGTATATTTGGATGATATTTAGATTTTTTCCAATGATTGGGAGTCCCATGTGAAACAGGTCAGGATGGTATTTCAGATCCTCCATAATAATGCTTTATTTGTGAAGGGGTCAAAGTGCCTCTTTGGAGTGCAGAAGGTTTCTTTTTCGGGTTTCATTTTTTCTCCCTCATCTATAGAAATGGATCCGGTTAACCCCTTTACCCCCAAGGGTGGTTTGCACGTTATGGACCAGGCCAATTTTTACATTTCTGACCACTGTCTCTTTATGAGGTTATAACTCCGAAATGCTTCAACGGATCTTAGCGATTCTGAGATTGTTTTCTTGTAACATATTTTACTTCATGATAGTGCTAAAATTTCTTCGATATAACTTGCGTTTATTTGTGAAAAAAACAGAAATTTGGCGAAAATTTTGAAAATTTCACAATTTTCCAACTTTGAATTTTTATTCTGTTAAACCAGAGAGTTATGTGACACAATATAGTTAATAAATAACATTTCCCACATGTGTACTTTACATCAGCACAATTTTGGAAACAAACATTTTTTTTTCAAGGAAGTTATATGGGTTAAAATTTGACCAGCAATTTCTCATTATTACAACAAAATTTACAAATCCATTTTTTTTAGGGACCACCTCACATTTGAAGTCATTTTGAGGGGTCTATATGGCAGAAAATACCCAAAAGCGACACCATTCTAAAAACTGCACCCCTCAAGGTGCTCAAAACCACATTCAAGAAGTTTATTAACCCTTCAGGTGATTCACAGCAGCAGAAGCAACATGGAAGGAAAAAAGTTAACATTTTACTTTTTAGTCACAAAAATGATCTTTCAGCAATAATCTTTTTAATTTCCCAAGGGTAAAAAGAGAAAATGGACCTCAAAAGTTGTTGTACAATTTATCCTGAGTACGCTGATACCCCACATGTGAGGGGGAACCACTTTTTGGGCGCATGGCAGGGCTCAGAAGGAAAGGAGCGCCGTTTGACTTTTTCAAGCTAAATTTGGCTGGAATTGAGATCGGACGCCATGTCGCGTTTGGCGACCCCCTGATGTGCCTAAACAGTGGAAACCCCCCACAAGTGACCCCATTTTGGAAACTAGACCCCCTAAGGAACTTATCTAGATGTGTCATGAGCACTTTTATCCCCCAAGTGCTTCACGAAAGTTTATAACGCCCGGGCGTGAAAAAAAAAATCCTATTTTTTCCACAAACATGATCGTTTAGTACCCAATTTTTTATTTTCTCAAGGGTAAAAGGAGAAATTGGACCCCAAAAGTTGTTGTCCAATTTGTCCTGAGTACGCTGATACCCCATATGTGGGGGGGACCACTGTTTGGGCGCATGGCAGGGCTCAGAAGGAAAGGAGCGCCGTTTGACTTTTTCAAGCTAAATTTGGCTGGAATTGAGATCGGACGCCATGTCGCGTTTGGCGACCCCCTGATGTGCCTAAACAGTGGAAACCCCCCACAAGTGACCCCATTTTGGAAACTAGACCCCCTAAGGAACTTATCTAGATGTGTCATGAGCACTTTTATCCCCCAAGTGCTTCACGAAAGTTTATAACACCCGGGCGTGAAAAAAAAAATTCCTATTTTTTCCACAAACATGATCGTTTAGTCCCCAATTTTTTTTTTTCTCAAGGATAAAAGGAGAAATTGGACCCCAAAAGTTGTTGTCCAATTTGTCCTGAGTACGCTGATACCCCATATGTGGGGGGGACCACTGATTGGGCGCATGGCAGGGCTCAGAAAGAAAGGAGCGCCGTTTGACTTTTTCAAGCTAAATTTGGCTGGAATTGAGATCGGACGCCATGTCGCGTTTGGCGACCCCCTGATGTGCCTAAACAGTGGAAACCCCCCACAAGTGACCCCATTTTGGAAACTAGACCCCCTAAGGAACTTATCTAGATGTGTCATGGGCACTTTTATCCCCCAAGTGCTTCACGAAAGATTATAACGCCCGGGCGTGAAAAAAAAAATTCCTATTTTTTCCACAAACATGATCGTTTAGTCCCCAATTTTTTATTTTCTCAAGGGTAAAAGGAGAAATTGGACCCCAAAAGTTGTTGTCCAATTTGTCCTGAGTACGCTGATACCCCATATGTGGGGGGGACCACTGTTTGGGCGCATGGCAGGGCTCAGAAGGAAAGGAGCGCCGTTTGACTTTTTCAAGCTAAATTTGGCTGGAATTGAGATCGGACGCCATGTCGCGTTTGGCGACCCCCTGATGTGCCTAAACAGTGGAAACCCCCCACAAGTGACCCCATTTTGGAAACTAGACCCCCTAAGGAACTTATCTAGATGTGTCATGGGCACTTTTATCCCCCAAGTGCTTCACGAAAGTTTATAACGCCCGGGCGTGAAAAAAAAAATTCCTATTTTTTCCACAAACATGATCGTTTAGTCCCCAATTTTTTATTTTCTCAAGGGTAAAAGGAGAAATTGGACCCCAAAAGTTGTTGTCCAATTTGTCCTGAGTACGCTGATACCCCATATGTGGGGGGGACCACTGTTTGGGCGCATGGCAGGGCTCAGAAGGAAAGGAGCGCCGTTTGACTTTTTCAAGCTAAATTTGGCTGGAATTGAGATCGGACGCCATGTCGCGTTTGGCGACCCCCTGATGTGCCTAAACAGTGGAAACCCCCCACAAGTGACGCCATTTTGGAAACTAGACCCCCTAAGGAACTTATCTAGATGTGTCATGAGCACTTTTATCCTTCAAGTGCTTCACGAAAGTTTATAACGCCCGGGCGTGAAAAAAAAAATTCCTATTTTTTCCACAAACATGATCGTTTAGTCCCCAATTTTTTATTTTCTCAAGGGTAAAAGGAGAAATTGGACCCCAAAAGTTGTTGTCCAATTTGTCCTGAGTACGCTGATACCCCACATGTGGGGGGGACCACTGTTTGGGCGCATGGCAGGGCTCAGAAGGAAAGGAGCGCCGTTTGACTTTTTCAAGCTAAATTTGGCTGGAATTGAGATCGGACGCCATGTCGCATTTGGCGACCCCCTGATGTGCCTAAACAGTGGAAACCCCCCACAAGTGACCCCATTTTGGAAACTAGACCCCCTAAGGAACTTATCTAGATGTGTCATGAGCACTTTTATCCCCCAAGTGCTTCACGAAAGTTTATAACGCCCGGGCGTGAAAAAAAAAATTCCTATTTTTTCCACAAACATGATCGTTTAGTCCCCAATTTTTTTTTTCTCAAGGGTAAAAGGAGAAATTGAACCCCAAAAGTTGTTGTCCAATTTGTCCTGAGTATGCTGATACCCCATATGTAGGGGGGGACCACTGTTTGGGCGCATGGCAGGGCTCAGAAGGAAAGGAGCGCCGTTTGACTTTTTCAAGCTAAATTTGGCTGGAATTGAGATCGGACGCCATGTCGCGTTTGGCGACCCCCTGATGTGCCTAAACAGTGGAAACCCCCCACAAGTGACCCCATTTTGGAAACTAGACCCCCTAAGGAACTTATCTAGATGTGTCATGAGCACTTTTATCCCCCAAGTGCTTCACGAAAGTTTATAACGCCCGGGCGTGAAAAAAAAAATTCCAATATTTTCCACAAACATGATCGTTTAGTCCCCATTTTTTTATTTTCTCAAGGGTAAAAGGAGAAATTGGACCCCAAAAGTTGTTGTCCAATTTGTCCTGAGTACGCTGATACCCCATATGTGGGGGGGGACCACTGTTTGGGCGCATGGCAGGGCTCAGAAGGAAAGGAGCGCCGTTTGACTTTTTCAAGCTAAATTTGGCTGGAATTGAGATCGGACGCCATGTCGCGTTTGGCGACCCCCTAATGTGACTAAACAGTGGAAACCCCCCAGAAGTGACCCCATTTTGGAAACTAGACCCCCTAAGGAACTTATCTAGATGTGTCATGAGCACTTTTATCCCCCAAGTGCTTCACGAAAGTTTATAACGCCCGGGCGTGAAAAAAAAAATTCCTATTTTTTCCACAAACATGATCGTTTAGTCCCCAATTTTTTTTTTTCTCAAGGGTAAAAGGAGAAATTGAACCCCAAAAGTTGTTGTCCAATTTGTCCTGAGTATGCTGATACCCCATATGTAGGGGGGGACCACTGTTTGGGCGCATGGCAGGGCTCAGAAGGAAAGGAGCGCCGTTTGACTTTTTCAAGCTAAATTTGGCTGGAATTGAGATCGGACGCCATGTCGCGTTTGGCGACCCCCTGATGTGCCTAAACAGTGGAAACCCCCCACAAGTGACCCCATTTTGGAAACTAGACCCCCTAAGGAACTTATCTAGATGTGTCATGAGCACTTTTATCCCCCAAGTGCTTCACGAAAGTTTATAACGCCCGGGCGTGAAAAAAAAAATTCCAATATTTTCCACAAACATGATCGTTTAGTCCCCATTTTTTTATTTTCTCAAGGGTAAAAGGAGAAATTGGACCCCAAAAGTTGTTGTCCAATTTGTCCTGAGTACGCTGATACCCCATATGTGGGGGGGGACCACTGTTTGGGCGCATGGCAGGGCTCAGAAGGAAAGGAGCGCCGTTTGACTTTTTCAAGCTAAATTTGGCTGGAATTGAGATCGGACGCCATGTCGCGTTTGGCGACCCCCTAATGTGCCTAAACAGTGGAAACCCCCCAGAAGTGACCCCATTTTGGAAACTAGACCCCCTAAGGAACTTATCTAGATGTGTCATGAGCACTTTTATCCCCCAAGTGCTTCACGAAAGTTTATAACGCCCGGGCGTGAAAAAAAAAATCCTATTTTTTCCACAAACATGATCGTTTAGTACCCAATTTTTTATTTTCTCAAGGGTAAAAGGAGAAATTGGACCCCAAAAGTTGTTGTCCAATTTGTCCTGAGTACGCTGATACCCCATATGTGGGGGGGACCACTGTTTGGGAGCATGGCAGGGCTCAGAAGGAAAGGAGCACCGTTTGACTTTTTCAAGCTAAATTTGGCTGGAATTGAGATCGGACGCCATGTCGCGTTTGGCGACCCCCTGATGTGCCTAAACAGTGGAAACCCCCCACAAGTGACCCCATTGTGGAAACTAGACCCCCTAAGGAACTTATCTAGATGTGTCATGAGCACTTTTATCCCCCAAGTGCTTCACGAAAGTTTATAACGCCCGGGCGTGAAAAAAAAAATTCCTATTTTTTCCACAAACATGATCGTTTAGTCCCCAATTTTTTATTTTCTCAAGGGTAAAAGGAGAAATTGGACCCCAAAAGTTGTTGTCCAATTTGTCCTGAGTACGCTGATACCCCATATGTGGGGGGACCACTGATTGGGCGCATGGCAGGGCTCAGAAGGAAAGGAGCGCCGTTTGACTTTTTCAAGCTAAATTTGGCTGGAATTGAGATCGGACGCCATGTCGCTTTTGGCGACCCCCTGATGTGCCTAAACAGTGGAAAACCCCCACAAGTGACCCCATTTTGGAAACTAGACCCCCTAAGGAACTTATCTAGATGTGTCATGAGCACTTTTAACCCCCAAGTGCTTCACGAAAGTTTATAACGCCCGGGCGTGAAAAAAAAAATTCCTATTTTTTCCACAAACATGATCGTTTAGTCCCCAATTTTTTATTTTCTCAAGGGTAAAAGGAGAAATTGGACCCCAAAAGTTGTTGTCCAATTTGTCCTGAGTACGCTGATACCCCATATGTGGGGGGACCACTGTTTGGGCGCATGGCAGGGCTCAGAAGGAAAGGAGCGCCGTTTGACTTTTTCAAGCTAAATTTGGCTGGAATTGAGATCGGACGCCATGTCGCGTTTGGCGACCCCCTGATGTGCCTAAACAGTGGAAACCCCCCACAAGTGACCCCATTTTGGAAACTAGACCCCCTAAGGAACTTATCTAGATGTGTCATGAGCACTTTTATCCCCCAAGTGCTTCACGAAAGTTTATAACGCCCGGGCGTGAAAAAAAAAATTCCTATTTTTTCCACAAACATGATCGTTTAGTCCCCAATTTTTTATTTTCTCAAGGGTAAAAGGAGAAATTGGACCCCAAAAGTTGTTGTCCAATTTGTCCTGAGTACGCTGATACCCCATATGTGGGGGGGACCACTGATTGGGCGCATGGCAGGGCTCAGAAGGAAAGGAGCGCCGTTTGACTTTTCAAGCTAAATTTGGCTGGAATTGAGATCGGACGCCATGTCGCGTTTGGCGACCCCCTGATGTGCCTAAACAGTGGAAACCCCCCACAAGTGACCCCATTTTGGAAACTAGACCCCCTAAGGAACTTATCTAGATGTGTCATGAGCACTTTTATCCCCCAAGTGCTTCACGAAAGTTTATAACGCCCGGGCGTGAAAAAAAAAATTCCTATTTTTTCCACAAACATGATCGTTTAGTCCCCAATTTTTTATTTTCTCAAGGGTAAAAGGAGAAATTGGACCCCAAAAGTTGTTGTCCAATTTGTCCTGAGTATGCTGATACCCCATATGTGGGGGGGGACCACTGTTTGGGCGCATGGCAGGGCTCAGAAGGAAAGGAGCGCCGTTTGACTTTTTCAAGCTAAATTTGGCTGGAATTGAGATCGGACGCCATGTCGCGTTTGGCGACCCCCTGATGTGCCTAAACAGTGGAAACCCCCCACAAGTGACCCCATTTTGGAAACTAGACCCCCTAAGGAACTTATCTAGATGTGTCATGAGCACTTTTATCCCCCAAGTGCTTCACGAAAGTTTATAACGCCCGGGCGTGAAAAAAAAAAATCCTATTTTTTCCACAAACATGATCGTTTAGTACCCAATTTTTTATTTTCTCAAGGGTAAAAGGAGAAATTGGACCCCAAAAGTTGTTGTCCAATTTGTCCTGAGTACGCTGATACCCCATATGTGGGGGGGACCACTGTTTGGGAGCATGGCAGGGCTCAGAAGGAAAGGAGCGCCGTTTGACTTTTTCAAGCTAAATTTGGCTGGAATTGAGATCGGACGCCATGTCGCGTTTGGCGACCCCCTGATGTGCCTAAACAGTGGAATCCCCGCACAAGTGACCCCATTTTGGAAACTAGACCCCCTAAGGAACTTATCTAGATGTGTCATGAGCACTTTTATCCCCCAAGTGCTTCATGAAAGTTTATAACGCCCGGGCGTGAAAAAAAAAATTCCTATTTTTTCCACAAACATGATCGTTTAGTCCCCAATTTTTTATTTTCTCAAGGGTAAAAGGAGAAATTGGACCCCAAAAGTTGTTGTCCAATTTGTCCTGAGTACGCTGATACCCCATATGTGGGGGGGACCACTGATTGGGCGCATGGCAGGGCTCAGAAGGAAAGGAGCGCCGTTTGACTTTTTCAAGCTAAATTTGGCTGGAATTGAGATCGGACGCCATGTCGCGTTTGGCGACCCCCTGATGTGCCTAAACAGTGGAAAACCCCCACAAGTGACCCCATTTTGGAAACTAGACCCCCTAAGGAACTTATCTAGATGTGTCATGAGCACTTTTATCCCCCAAGTGCTTCACGAAAGTTTATAACGCCCGGGCGTGAAAAAAAAAAATTCCTATTTTTTCCACAAACATGATCGTTTAGTCCCCAATTTTTTATTTTCTCAAGGGTAAAAGGAGAAATTGGACCCCAAAAGTTGTTGTCCAATTTGTCCTGAGTACGCTGATACCCCATATGTGGGGGGGACCACTGATTGGGCGCATGGCAGGGCTCAGAAGGAAAGGAGCGCCGTTTGACTTTTTCAAGCTAAATTTGGCTGGAATTGAGAGCGGACGCCATGTCGCGTTTGGCGACCCCCTGATGTGCCTAAACAGTGGAAACCCCCCACAAGTGACCCCATTTTGGAAACTAGACCCCCTAAGGAACTTATCTAGATGTGTCATGAGCACTTTTATCCCCCAAGTGCTTCACGAAAGTTTATAACGCCCGGGCGTGAAAAAAAAAATTCCTATTTTTTCCACAAACATGATCGTTTGGTCCCAAATTTTTTATTTTCTCAAGGGTAAAAGGAGAAATTGGACCCCAAAAGTTGTTGTCCAATTTGTCCTGAGTACGCTGATACCCCATATGTGGGGGGGACCACTGTTTGGGCGCATGGCAGGGCTCAGAAGGAAAGCAGCGCCGTTTGACTTTTTCAAGCTAAATTTGGCTGGAATTCAGATCGGACACCATGTCGCATTTGGCGACCCCCGGATGTGCCTAAACAGTGGAAACCCCCCAGAAGTGACCCCATTTTGGAAACTAGACCCCCTAAGGAACTTATCTAGATGTGTCATGAGCACTTTTATCCCCCAAGTGCTTCACGAACGTTTATAACGCCCGGGCGTGAAAAAAAAAATTCCTATTTTTTCCACAAACATGATCGTTTAGTCCCCAATTTTTTATTTTCTCAAGGGTAAAAGGAGAAATTGGACCCCAAAAGTTGTTGTCCAATTTGTCCTGAGTACGCTGATACCCCATATGTGGGGGGGACCACTGATTGGGCGCATGGCAGGGCTCAGAAGGAAAGGAGCGCCGTTTGACTTTTTCAAGCTAAATTTGGCTGGAATTGAGATCGGACGCCATGTCGCGTTTGGCGACCCCCTGATGTGCCTAAACAGTGGAAAACCCCCACAAGTGACCCCATTTTGGAAACTAGACCCCCTAAGGAACTTATCTAGATGTGTCATGAGCACTTTTATCCCCCAAGTGCTTCACGAAAGTTTATAACGCCCGGGCGTGAAAAAAAAAAATTCCTATTTTTTCCACAAACATGATCGTTTAGTCCCCAATTTTTTATTTTCTCAAGGGTAAAAGGAGAAATTGGACCCCAAAAGTTGTTGTCCAATTTGTCCTGAGTACGCTGATACCCCATATGTGGGGGGGACCACTGATTGGGCGCATGGCAGGGCTCAGAAGGAAAGGAGCGCCGTTTGACTTTTTCAAGCTAAATTTGGCTGGAATTGAGAGCGGACGCCATGTCGCGTTTGGCGACCCCCTGATGTGCCTAAACAGTGGAAACCCCCCACAAGTGACCCCATTTTGGAAACTAGACCCCCTAAGGAACTTATCTAGATGTGTCATGAGCACTTTTATCCCCCAAGCGCTTCACGAAAGTTTATAACGCCCGGGCGTGAAAAAAAAAATTCCTATTTTTTCCACAAACATGATCGTTTAGTCCCAAATTTTTTATTTTCTCAAGGGTAAAAGGAGAAATTGGACCCCAAAAGTTGTTGTCCAATTTGTCCTGAGTACGCTGATACCCCATATGTGGGGGGGACCACTGTTTGGGCGCATGGCAGGGCTCAGAAGGAAAGCAGCGCCGTTTGACTTTTTCAAGCTAAATTTGGCTGGAATTCAGATCGGACGCCATGTCGCATTTGGCGACCCCCGGATGTGCCAAAACAGTGGAAACCCCCCAGAAGTGACCCCATTTTGGAAACTTGACCCCCTAAGGAACTTATCTAGATGTGTCATGAGCACTTTTATCCCCCAAGTGCTTCACGAAAGTTTATAACGCCCGGGCGTGAAAAAAAAAATTCCTATTTTTTCCACAAACATGATCGTTTAGTCCCCAATTTTTTATTTTCTCAAGGGTAAAAGGAGAAATTGGACCCCAAAAGTTGTTGTCCAATTTGTCCTGAGTATGCTGATACCCCATATGTGGGGGGGACCACTGTTTGGGCGCATGGCAGGGCTCAGAAGGAAAGGAGCGCCGTTTGACTTTTTCAAGCTAAATTTGGCTGGAATTGAGATCGGACGCCATGTCGCGTTTGGCGACCCCCTGATGTGCCTAAACAGTGGAAACCCCCCACAAGTGACCCCATTTTGGAAACTAGACCCCCTATGGAACTTATCTAGATGTGTCATGAGCACTTTTATCCCCCAAGTGCTTCACGAAAGTTTATAACGCCCGGGCGTGAAAAAAAAATTCCTATTTTTTCCACAAACATGATCGTTTAGTCCCCAATTTTTTATTTTCTCAAGGGTAAAAGGAGAAATTGGACCCCAAAAGTTGTTGTCCAATTTGTCCTGAGTACGCTGATACCCCATATGTGGGGGGGACCACTGTTTGGGCGCATGGCAGGGCTCAGAAGGAAAGGAGCGCCGTTTGACTTTTTCAAGCTAAATTTGGCTGGAATTGAGATCGGACGCCATGTCGCGTTTGGCGACCCCCTGATGTGCCTAAACAGTGGAAACCCCCCACAAGTGACCCCATTTTGGAAACTAGACCCCCTATGGAACTTATCTAGATGTGTCATGAGCACTTTTATCCCCCAAGTGCTTCACGAAAGTTTATAACGCCCGGGCGTGAAAAAAAAAATTCCTATTTTTTCCACAAACATGATCGTTTAGTCCCCAATTTTTTATTTTCTCAAGTGTAAAAGGAGAAATTGGACCCCAAAAGTTGTTGTCCAATTTGTCCTGAGTACGCTGATACCCCATATGTGGGGGGGACCACTGTTTGGGCGCATGGCAGGGCTCAGAAGGAAAGGAGCGCCGTTTGACTTTTTCAAGCTAAATTTGGCTGGAATTGAGATCGGACGCCATGTCGCGTTTGGCGACCCCCTGATGTGCCTAAACAGTGGAAACCCCCCACAAGTGACCCCATTTTGGAAACTAGACCCCCTAAGGAACTTATCTAGATGTGTCATGAGCACTTTTATCCCCAAGTGCTTCACGAAAGTTTATAACGCCCGGGCGTGAAAAAAAAAATCCTATTTTTTCCACAAACATGATCGTTTAGTACCCAATTTTTTATTTTCTCAAGGGTAAAAGGAGAAATTGGACCCCAAAAGTTGTTGTCCAATTTGTCCTGAGTATGCCGATACCCCATATGTGGGGGGGGACCACTGTTTGGGCGCATGGCAGGGCTCAGAAGGAAAGGAGCGCCGTTTGACTTTTTCAAGCTAAATTTGGCTGGAATTGAGATCAGACGCCATGTCGTGTTTGGCGACCCCCTGATGTGCCTAAACAGTGGAAACCCCCCAGAAGTGACCCCATTTTGGAAACTAGACCCCCTAAGGAACTTATCTAGATGTGTCATGAGCACTTTTATCCCCCAAGTGCTTCACGAAAGTTTATAACGCCCGGGCGTGAAAAAAAAAATTCCTATTTTTTCCACAAACATGATCGTTTAGTCCCCAATTTTTTATTTTCTCAAGGGTAAAAGGAGAAATTGGACCCCAAAAGTTGTTGTCCAATTTGTCCTGAGTATGCTGATACCCCATATGTGGGGGGGGACCACTGTTTGGGCGCATGGCAGGGCTCAGAAGGAAAGGAGCGCCGTTTGACTTTTTCAAGCTAAATTTGGCTGGAATTGAGATCGGACGCCATGTCGCGTTTGGCGACCCCCTGATGTGCCTAAACAGTGGAAACCCCCCACAAGTGACCCCATTTTGGAAACTAGACCCCCTAAGGAACTTATCTAGATGTGTCATGAGCACTTTTATCCCCCAAGTGCTTCACGAAAGTTTATAACGCCCGGGCGTGAAAAAAAAAATTCCTATTTTTTCCACAAACATGATCGTTTAGTCCCCAATTTTTTATTTTCTCAAGGGTAAAAGGAGAAATTGGACCCCAAAAGTTGTTGTCCAATTTGTCCTGAGTACACTGATACCCCATATGTGGGGGGGGACCACTGTTTGGGCGCATGACAGGGCTCAGAAGGAAAGGAGCGCCGTTTGACTTTTTCAAGCTAAATTTGGCTGGAATTGAGATCGGACGCCATGTCGCGTTTGGCGACCCCCTGATGTGCCTAAACAGTGGAAACCCCCCACAAGTGACCCCATTTTGGAAACTAGACCCCCTAAGGAACTTATCTAGATGTGTCATGAGCACTTTTATCCCCCAAGTGCTTCACGAAAGTTTATAACGCCCGGGCGTGAAAAAAAAAATTCCTATTTTTTCCACAAACATGATGGTTTAGTCCCCAATTTTTTATTTTCTCGAGGGTAAAAGGAGAAATTGGACCCCAAAAGTTGTTGTCCAATTTGTCCTGAGTACACTGATACCCCATATGTGGGGGGGGACCACTGTTTGGGCGCATGGCAGGGCTCAGAAGGAAAGGAGCCCCGTTTGACTTTTTCAAGCTAAATTTAGCTGGAATTGAGATCGGACGCCATGTCGCGTTTGGCGACCCCCTGATGTGCCTAAACAGTGGAAACCCCCCACAAGTGACCCCACTTTGGAAACTAGACCCTCTAAGGAACTTATCTAGGTGTGTGGTGAGAATTTTGAACCCCCACGTGCTTCACTAAAGTTTATAATGCCCAGGCGTGAAAATAAAAAATCCTATTTTTTTCCACAAAAATGATATTTATTCCCCAATTTTTAATTTTCCCAAAGGTAACAGGAGAAATTGGACATCAAAAGTTGTTGTCCAAATTGTCCTGAGTACGCTGGTATGCCATATGTGGGAAAAAACTGTTTAGGCACACGTTGGGGCTCGAAAGGGAAGTAGTGACGTTTTGGAATGCAGACTTTGGTGAAATGGTCTGCGGTCGTCATGTTCCGTTTGCAGAGCCCCTGATGTGCCTAAACAGTAAAAAAAAACCACAAGTGACATCATTTTGGAACCTAGACCCCCCCCCCCAAGGAACTTATCTAGATGTGCCCCCTTTTTGGAACTAATGTACGCTTTCTTGTAAAGTAAATTAGTAGTGCATGGAGGTGTGGTACAATCTGAAGCAATCCTTCATACACAGGCCAGGTTTTTCGGGGCACCTTTTTTGCGGCTTACCTTTTCTGCCGGTTGGCGGGACCACCCCCGGAAAATGCTGGCCTGGTACGATACGAGCACCTTCAGTTCCGGAAGTACTGGGGCCCTCTCCTTCCGGAGTACCAAATATCAGGGCCTTAACCACTACCTCCTGGAACTGAAGGTACGACGTATCGGTGTGGCGTGCACATCGTAACAGCAGGAAAGCGTTGAGCATTGCCATTTGTACAATGTGCACGGCCAGCTTTTTGTACCACACCTTGGCCTTTCTCAAAGCACTGTATGGTTGGAGGAGTTGATCAGAGAGATCAACCCCCCCCCATGCTTTTGTTGTAGCCCAGTACACAGTCCGGTTTGCAGACCTGTGTAGAGGTACCCCGTACAGTGCTGAGGGCTCTGCCATCACCATGTATGGTGGTCAAGAGAAGGACATCCCTCTTGTCCTTGTACTTGACCACCAGCAGGTGGTCGCTACATTGGGCCTTGCTCTCACCTTTTCTGAACTGCGTCACCAATCAACACTCGGCGGCTGTTAAATGGGCGCACGGAAGGAGGTGCAAAGGGGGGTAAAAAGAGGGGGAAGGGAGATGGGGGTGGAAGTGAGGATTGGGCAGGGATAAGTGATCAAAATGTACGGTTGTAGTCAGGTGGCGCAAAGGGGGGGTGAAAAAAAAAGGAAAACGGCAGGCACAAACTCTGATAAGTGAACTGCGTCACTTATCAAACTTTGGCGGCTGCGGGATGTGTGTTCGGAGTTGGCGCAACGGGGGTGAGGGAAAAAAAGCGAGCGCGAGCGTTGATCGGTGAACTGCGTCACCAATCAACGCTCGGCGGCTGTTAAATGGGCGCACGGAAGGAGGTGCAAAGGGGGGTAAAAAGAGGGGGAAGGGAGATGGGGGTGGAAGTGGGGATTGGGCAGGGATCAGTGATCAAAACGTACGGATGTAGTCAGGTGGCACAAAAGGGGGGTGAAAAAAAAAAAGGAAAACGGCAGGCACAAACTCTGATAAGTGAACTGCGTCACTTTTCAAACTTTGGCGGCTGCGGGATGTGTGTACGGAGTTGGCACAACGGGGGTGAGGGAAAAAAAGCGAGCGCGAGCGTTGATCGGTGAACTGCGTCACCAATCAATGCTCGGCGGCTGTTAAATGGGCGCACGGAAGTAGGTGCAAAGGGGGGTAAAAAGAGGGGGAAGGGAGATGGAGGTGGAAGTGAGGATTGGGCAGGGATAAGTGATCAAAATGTACGGTTGTAGTCAGGTGGCGCAAAGGGGGGGTGAAAAAAAAAAAAAAAAGGAAAACGGCAGGCACAAACTCTGATAAGTGAACTGCGTCACTTATCAAACTTTGGCGGCTGCGGGATGTGTGTACAGAGTTGGCACAACGGGGGTGAGCGAAAAAAAGCGAGCACGAGCGTTGATCGGTGAACTGCGTCACCAATCAACGCTCGGCGGCTACTAAATGTGCGCACGGAGGCGGCACAAATGGGGGTGGAGGGGGTAAAAAGAGGGGGAAGGGGGGATTGGGGTGGATGAACAGGGATTGGGGTGGATGAACGGGGATTGGGCACGGATGAACGGGGATTGGGCACGGATGAATGGGGATTGGGCACGGATGAATGGGGATTGGGCACGGGTAAAACTTACGTTTAGTTGTCTTCTTCTTTAGCAGGGATTGTGGTGCTACAGGCTGCTGTGGCACCACAATACCCAGCACGGCAGGGAGATCCAGGCAAAAAATCCAACAGGGAGATCCAGCAGTATGACCGCTCTGTAGGAATCCTCAGCTAGAATGAGGACCCTGCAGAGTGGTCATACACAGGTCAGGTGACACAGACAGGTCACAGAGCGGTCATGCTGCTGCTGTGACCTGTGATTGGTGGGATCGACCATAACATCGATCCCACCAATCAGAGCTTTCCTGGTGACCTGGCTGTGACCTGCCTAGGATCGAGCTGTTCGCGCCGTTCCTAGGCAGGTCACAGCCAGGTCACCTGCAGGGCACAGAGCGGTCACAGCGTGATCGCCGCTGCGCCCTGTGATTGGCGCAATCGACGATGACATCGATCGCACCAATCGGATCCTGCAGGCCCTGCTGGGCCTGCACTGTGTCCGATCCTAGGATCGGTGCTATTAGAGCACCGATCCACGCAGGTTCCGGCAGGGCACAGCGCGGTAATGCCGCGCGGTGCCCTGCGATTGGCGCGATCGATGCGATCGGCGATCGCGCCAATCCGGGGTGTTCTTGCCGGTGCCTGGCGTTGCCAGGCACCGGACCTAGGATCGAGTACATCGGTACTCGATCCTAGCCTGTCACCTCATTGTTTCAGCCGCTCCGATTGGCTGAAACAATGAGAATGGCTGTGATTGGCTGTTCAGAATTGAACAGCCAATCACAGCGATCGAGAGGGCGGGTGGGCGGCGACAATGCCCTGGATGCCGAGGCCATCTTCCCCCAGGTAAGATGGCGTCGGAATTTTAATGCGATCACCGCGACTTAAGTCGCGGTATCGCATTAAAGGGCATGACGTACTATCCCGTCGAGGGTCAGATAGGCCCAGGGCACCTCGACGGGATAGTACGTCGAAGGTCAGAGAGGGGTTAAGGTTCAGGCCATTCATGATTGGATTCAGCCCACATCTGTGAAGAGCCTTCAGAAATTCTTGGGCTTTGCTAATTTTTATCGTCGTTTCATTGCCAACTTCTCCAGTGTGGTTAAACCTCTAACCGATTTGACCAAGAAAGGCGCTGATGTGATGAATTGGTCCTCAGCGGCTGTCTCTGCCTTTCAGGAGCTTAAACGCCGATTTACTTCTGCCCCTGTGTTGCGTCAGCCAGATGTTTCTCTTCCATTTCAGGTTGAGGTTGACGCGTCTGAGATTGGGGCAGGGGCCGTTTAGTCTCAGAGGAATTCTGATGATTCCTTGATGAAACCGTGTGCCTTCTTTTCTCGGAAGTTTTCGCCTGCGGAACGCAATTATGATGTCGGCAATCGGGAGTTGTTGGCTATGAAGTGGAGATAAATCTCCGGGTCCGGATGGCATACACCCACGAGTACTAAGAGAACTAAGTAATGTAATAGATAAACCATTATTTCTTATTTTTAGGGACTCTATAGCGACGGGGTCTGTTCCGCAGGACTGGCGCATAGCAAATGTGGTGCCAATATTCAAATAGGGCTCTAAAAGTGAACCCGGAAATTATAGGCCAGTAAGTCTAACCTCTATTGTTGGTAAAATATTTGAAGGGTTTCTGACGGATGTTATTCTGGATTATCTCAATGAGAATAACTGTTTAACTCCATATCAGCATGGGTTTATGAGAAATCACTCCTGTCAAACCAATCTAATCAGTTTTTATGAAGAGGTAAGCTATAGGCTGGACAACGGTGAGTCATTGGACGTGGTATATCTCGATTTTTCCAAAGCGTTTGATACCGTGCCGCACAAGAGGTTGGTACACAAAATGAGAATGCTTGGTCTGGGGGAAAATGTGTGTAAATGGGTTAGTAACTGGCTTAGTGATAGAAAGCAGAGGGTGGTTATAAATGGTATAGTCTCTAACTGGGTCGCTGTGACCAGTGGGGTACCGCAGGGGTCAGTATTGGGACCTGTTCTCTTCAACATATTCATTAATGATCTGGTAGAAGGTTTACACAGTAAAATATCGATATTTGCAGATGATACAAAACTATGTAAAGCAGTTAATACAAGAGAAGATAGTATTCTGCTACAGATGGATCTGGATAGGTTGGAAACTTGGGCTGAAAGGTGGCAGATGAGGTTTAACAATGATAAATGTAAGGTTATACACATGGGAAGAAGGAATCAATATCACCATTACACACTGAACGGGAAACCACTGGGTAAATCTGACAGGGAGAAGGACTTGGGGATCCTAGTTAATGATAAACTTACCTGGAGCAGCCAGTGCCAGGCAGCAGCTGCCAAGGCAAACAGGATCATGGGGTGCATTAAAAGAGGTCTGGATACACATGATGAGAGCATTATACTGCCTCTGTACAAATCCCTAGTTAGACCGCACATGAAGTACTGTGTCCAGTTTTGGGCACCGGTGCTCAGGAAGGATATAATGGAACTAGAGAGAGTACAAAGGAGGGCAACAAAATTAATAAAGGGGATGGGAGAACTACAATACCTAGATAGATTAGCGAAATTAGGATTATTTAGTCTAGAAAAAAGACGACTGAGGAGCGATCTAATAACCATGTATAAGTATATAAGGGGACAATGCAAATATCTCGCTGAGGATTTGTTTATACCAAGGAAGGTGACGGGCACAAGGGGGCATTCTTTGCGTCTGGAGGAGAGAAGGTTTTTCCACCAACATAGAAGAGGATTCTTTACTGTTAGGGCAGTGAGAATCTGGAATTGCTTGCCTGAGGAGGTGGTGATGGCGAACTCAGTCGAGGGGTTCAAGAGAGGCCTGGATGTCTTCCTGGAGCAGAACAATATTGTATCATACAATTATTAGGTTTTGTAGAGGGACGTAAATCTGGGGATTTATTATGATGGAATATAGGCTGAACTGGATGGACAAATGTCTTTTTTCGGCCTTACTAACTATGTTACTATGTTACTATGTATTTGAGGAGTGGCGACATTGGCTTGAGGGGGCCAAGCACCGTATTGGGGTCCTGACCGATCATAAGAATCTGATTTACCTCAAGTCTGCCAAACGGCTGAATCCTAGACAGGCTCGATGGTCCCTGTTTTTCTCCCGTTTTGATTTTGTGGTCTCGTATCTTCCGGGTTCTAAGAATGTTAAGGCGGATGCCCTCTCTAGGAGTTTTTTTCCTGATTCCCCTGGGGTTCTTGAGCCAGTCGGCATTTTGAAGGAAGGGGTGATTCTTTCTGCCATCTCCCCTGATTTGCGACGGGCTCTTCAGGAATTTCAGGCTGATAAGCCTGACCGCTGTCCTGTGGGGAAACTGTTTGTTCCTGATAGATGGACAAGTAAAGTGATTTCTGAGGATCATTGTTCTGTGTTGGCTGGCCATCCTGGGATTTTTGGTACCAGAGATTTGGTTGGTAGGTCCTTTTGGTGGCCTTCTTTGTCATGGGATGTGTGTTCTTTTGTGCAGTCCTGTGGGATTTGTGCGCGGGCTAAGCCTTGCTGTTCCCGCGCTAGTGGGTTGCTTTTGCCATTGCCGGTCCCTGAGAGACCTTGGACGCATATTTCTATGGATTTTATTTCCGATCTTCCTGTTTCTCAAAGAATATCGGTTATCTGGGTTGTCTGTGACCGATTTTCTAAGATGGTTAATTTGGTGCCTTTGCCTAAATTGCCTTCTTCTTCTGATTTAGTTCCGTTGTTTTTTCAGCATGTGGTACGTTTGCATGGTATTCCGGAGAATATTGTGTCCGACAGAGGTTCCCAGTTTGTTTCTAGGTTTTGGCGGGCCTTTTGTGCCAAGCTGGGCATTGATCTGTCTTTTTCCTCTGCATTTCATCCTCAGACAAATGGCCAGACTGAGCGAACTAATCAGACCTTGGAGACCTATTTGAGATGCTTTGTGTCTGCTGATCAGGATGATTGGGTGGCTTTTTTGCCATTGGCTGAGTTTGCCCTTAATAATTGGGCTAGTTTGGCTACTTTGGTTTTGCCTTTTTTTTTGTAATTTTGGTTTTCATCCTCGTTTTTCTTCTGGGCAGGTTGAGCCTTCTGACCTTCCTGGTGTGGATTCTGTGTTCGACAGGTTGCAGCAGATTTGGGCTTATGTGGTGGACAATTTGGTGCTGTCTCAGGAGGAGGCTCAGCGTTTTGCTAACCGTCGTCGGTATGTTGGTTCCCGGCTTCGGGTTGGTGATCTGGTTTGGTTATCTTCCCGTCATGTTCCTATGAAGGTTTCTTCCCCTAAGTTTAAGCCTCGATTTATTGGTCCTTATAGGATTTCTGAGACTATTAATCCGGTGTCCTTTCGCCTGACGCTTCCGGCCTCTTTTGCTATTCATAATGTCTTCCATAGATCTTTGTTGCGGAAATATGTGGAGCCCGTTGTTCCCTCTGTTGATCCTCCAGCCCCTGTATTGGTCGATGGGGAGTTGGAATATGTTGTTGAGAAGATTTTGGATTCCCGTTTTTCGAGGCGGAAGCTTCAGTACCTTGTCAAGTGGAAGGGTTATGGCCAGGAGGATAACTCTTGGGTTTCTGCCTCTGATGTCCATGCCGTTGATTTGGTTCGTGCCTTTCATCGGGCTCATCCTGATCGGCCTGGGGGTTCTGGTGAGGGTTCGGTGACCCCTCCTCAAGGGGGGGTACTGTTGTGAATTCAGCTTTTGGGCTCCCTCCGGTGGTTGTAGAGGGTAATGCAGTTGTGCCTGGACTGCAGGAGTGGACAGGTTTATCTACTAATTGCAAAAGTGACTGGGGTATATAGCTTTGCTGGATCCTTTAGTCAGTGCCAGTTGTCCATTGTTCTTGAAGGATTCACTTCCCTGCTGGTCTCTCCAGTTTGCTGTGTTTTTCTACAAAGATCAGTCCTGGCTTTGTTTTTGCTGTCCACCTGCAGTAGACCTTATAGTTCTGTGCGTTTTCATGTTTTTGTCTTGTCCAGCTTGGTCTGTGAAGGATTTTTTGCAGCCTAGCTATTTCTCTGGAGATGCAGATATACCCCCCATGTCTTTAGTCAGATGTGGTGATCCGTATTTTCTGCGGTGGATATTTTCTAGTGTTTTTATACTGACCGCATAGTACTCTGTTCTATTCTTTCTTTTTAGCTAGTATGGCCTCCTATGCTAAAATCTGATTTCATATATGCGTATGTTTTTTCCCTCTCCTCTCACAGTCAATATTTGTGGGGGGCTATCTATCCTTTGGGGATTTTCTCTGAGGCAAGATAGGTTTCCTGTTTCTGTCTTTAGGGGTAGTTAGATCTTAGGCTGTGTCGAGGGGTCTAGGGAGTGTTAGGTCCCCCCCACGGCTACTTCTAGCCGGTCAGTACAGGGACCACCTTCTCCAGAGTACGTCTCATGCTGCTCCAAGGCCACCAGATCATAACAGTTATCTACTGTATATAGAGGTGTTATCAGTCATTATACAGGAGGAGGAGGTGAGCTATGACATCACCTATTGTGAATGGTGGATCCTGTGTTATCTACTGTATATAGAGGTGTTATCAGTCATTGTACAGTAGGAGTAGGTGAGCTGTGACATCACCTATTCCTATTATGTGAATACTGTGCTATCTAGTGTATATAGATGTGTTACTTGTCATTGTGATCCTTTCTGTGATGATAATGAGTCTGCTGAAAAGATTTCTGTAAAGAACAGAATTAATGAGTCTAAAATATCCCACATGGCAAGTGTTAGGTCTCGAGTTCCCGCTTCTGCACAGGGGGAATCTCGAGCCATCTCCGCTGCGGTCTCCCATTCTTATCCAGCCACAGTGGAGTCTGCTCAGCAGGGACGTCGGTCCCAGCGTCTTGCTCAGTCTCACTCTGTACAGAGAGTTACTGCTGCTTCTTCAGCTTCTGCCATTAAAGCCAGTGCTGGTCAGCAGCGAGCGGACTTCTCTGGGACTAAGTCCTTGTCTGCACACACTGAGCATGCCCAGGGCAAGATCTCCCGTTGGAGATCGAGGGTCATGTGCTCAGGCTCTGCAGCACATTCCATTGGTCCTCTTGGCAGGTCTTGGAAGGGCAAAGTTTCTGTGGCCACTTCCTGTGTTGCAACTATATAAACTGCGCATGACCGCACGGCCATGCGCTAGTGTACATTTGCTTACGTGTGTTTGTTGTGAGTGCAAGTCGTCCTTGGATACCCCTTCCCTATTGAATGTCTGTTCGCGGAAGGTGTATGGTTGCTATCTAGCGCCCGACTTATCCTACAGCACTAATCACACGTTACAGCGTCCAGTTGCTGTGACCGCCAGTACGGCGCCGTGCACTTCCTCTGTGCTTTCCTTACCCAAGCCTGGGTGGTTAGTGGCGTTCGTCAGTGCAGCACCGCATGCACTCTTGTGCCCTAATATTGTTATTCAGCTTCCTTACACACCCAGTTGCGGTGTTGTGCCAGCAAGGGTCTAATCGGACTTCAATCCTAGTTGGGGTTGAGTTCGCTGGCTACTTGCTCGCCCTCTATGTGCGGTACCGCGATCCTGTGACGCAACAGGATCACTTCCTTCACGCTGGGTGAAGTTTAACCCACGTGTGTATACTTATGAGTACCGCCATATAGTCCGTCATTACTTGGCAGCAGGTTCCATCTCTGCACGGTGGACCCCGGGCTGCGAACGCACCATACACTATCTGTCTTATTATTTGGTGCGTTCCGCTAGCCCTAACATTACACTAGCGCCAGGGTCTGGCTAGTAATGACGGACAAACAGCAATCCTTGCGGTATATCCAGCAGCTGGAGGGTAGGTTGGCGGCTCTTGAGAGCGCAACCTCAGCTGTGGATGTTACCGCAGTTGCTGTACAGGCTGCTAGCGTGGCTGCAGCAACCTTGTCCATTGCCACCCCTGCTCCGACATTTTCTCGCCTCCCGCTGCCAGAAAAATTTTCTGGTGATAGCAAATTTTGTAGGGGATTTGTGAGTCAGTGCTCTATTCACCTCGAGCTCCTGGCTGCACGTTTTCCCACAGAGCGGGCTAAGGTGGGATTTATAGTGTCTCTCTTGTCGGACAGGGCGTTGGAATGGGCTACGCCGCTGTGGGAGCGTGGCGATCATGTGGTGCAGAGTGCTCCGCTGTTTCTGAGCACTCTGAAACAGGTCTTTTTAGGACCTCAAGTCACCCATGATACTGCGCTCCAACTGCTGGCATTAACTCAGGGTGAGTCCTTGGTCAGTCATTTTGCCGTCCAATTCTGCACTTTAGCTTCTGAGCTGGATTGGTCGGATAAAGCCCTTATCCCCATATTTTGGAGGGGCCTGGCTGACCACGTTAAGGACGCTCTGGCCACTAGAGAGATTCCTGCCACACTGGAGGAGTTAATATCTGTCTCCACTCGAATTGACCTCCGTTTTAACGAGCGGAGGTTAGAGCGAGCCCAGTGTAGGCAGAGGTTTCGGCTGGCTCCTACCTTCGCCAAACCTCTGGAATCTCCGGTCCTGGTTCCTGAGTCACATGAGGCCAGGGAAGTGTCACAAGCGGGATCTAAGTCTCGGACCGCTTGTGCACTCAAGGTCTGTCATGTTTGCCAGCAGTCAGGACATCTAGCCACCAGATGTTCTCAGCGGTCGAGGAAACGTCAGCGTCTAGTGGTAGTAGGTGGAGGTAGACACTAGACACGGCGACGTTTGCCTCTAAATTGTCCTTTAAGGGGACAATTACTATAGGCTCATTCTCCCACTCGGTAGAGCTCTGCGTGGATTCTGGGGCGGAGGGCAATTTTATGTCTTCTGCCTTCGCCCAACGTCACGCAATACCCCTGGTTATGCTAGCTCAACCAGTAACGGTACAAGTGGTGAATGGGTCGACACTGCCCTCACAGATAACACACCAGACCACCCCTTTTACTCTGTCCATGTCGCCATCTCATCAGGAGATTATATCTCTGCTCGTCATTCCTGAGGGAATTGATGAGGTCCTGTTGGGAACACCTTGGCTACGGTACCACTCTCCTCATATCGAGTGGTCCTCTGGCAGAATCCTGGGATGGGGCCAATCTTGTGGGGGTAGGTGTCAGAGGGAGTGCGTTCAGGTTGCTACTACAGAGGTACCCGCAGATCTTTCCTCTCTCCCCAAGCAGTATTGGTCTTATGCAGACGTGTTCTCCAAAAAGGCGGCGGAGATCCTTCCGCCCCATCGCCCCTATGACTGTCCTATTGATCTCTTGCCTGGTGCTGAGCCTCCCCGGGGTCGGGTCTATCCGCTATCTCTCCCGGAGATGGAGGCAATGTCACAGTACATCCAGGAGAATCTGGCAAGAGGATTCATTAGGAAGTCAGTGTCACCTGCTGGGGCAGGGTTCTTCTTCGTGCAGAAGAAGAATGCGGAATTGCGTCCATGCATAGACTACAGGGGTCTTAATGCCATCACCGTTAAAAATAAGTATCCTTTGCCCTTGATATCTGAGCTCTTCGATAGGCTTCGGGGAGCAAGGGTATTTACTAAACTAGATCTGCGGGGTGCTTACAACCTGATTCGCATCCGTGAGGGGGACGAATGGAAGACGGCTTTTAACACCAGGGATGGGCACTATGAATATCTGGTGATGCCCTTCGGGCTCTGTAATGCCCCAGCCGTTTTCCAAGACTTTGTGAACGATATCTTCCGGGATATGCTTTCCACCTCGGTCATAGTCTATCTGGATGATATTCTCATCTACTCTCCAGATATTGACTCCCACCGGAGAGATGTTTGCAAAGTCTTCGACCTCCTACGGGCAAACTCCCTCTATGCCAAGTTGGAGAAGTGTATGTTTGAGCAGGAGTCCTTACCTTTCCTAGGCTACATCATCTCTGCCCAGGGATTGGCTATGGATCCTGCCAAACTACAGGCTGTGATGGACTGGCAGGAACCCCATTCTCTTAAAGCGGTGCAGCGCTTTATGGGGTTCATTAATTATTATCGCCAGTTCATTCCGCACTTCTCAACTTTGGTAGCTCCCTTGGTTGCCCTCACCAAGAAGGGGGCGAATCCCAAATTTTGGTCTGAGGAGGTCTCCAAGGCCTTTAACTCTATAAAGTCACACTTCGCTAGCGTTCCCATCCTACATCGCCCCGATGTTGATAAGCCATTTATCATGGAGGTGGATGCCTCTTCTGTTGGTGCTGGAGCAGTCCTCTTCCAAAAGGATGCTCAAGGTCGGAAGCATCCTTGCTTCTTTTTCTCCAAGACCTTCTCACCAGCAGAGAGGAATTATTCCATCGGGGACAGGGAGTTGCTAGCCATGAAGTTGGCTTTCTCGGAGTGGAGACATCTCTTGGAGGGAGCACGTTTTCCCTTCCAAGTCTTCACAGACCATAAAAATTTGGTGTACCTGCAGACAGCCCAGCGGTTGAATTCTCGCCAGGCCAGATGGTCCTTATTCTTCTCCCGGTTTCATTTCACCCTCCATTTTCTTTCTGGGGAGAAGAACATTCGGGCCGACGCTCTCTCTCGCTCCGTTGTGTCATCTGCGGAGGAGGAGGAGGAGCCTCGGCTTATTGTCCCCACCGAGAGCTTGAGAACTGTGGCCCCGGTTTTGCTAGAGTCTGTGCCCCCGGGCAAGACTTTTGTTCCATCCAGTTTGCGACCGGAGGTTCTCTCTTGGGCACACTCGTCCAGGGTGAGTTACTGGCGAGGACATACTGGTGGCCGCATATGGCTCGTGATGTCACAGAGTATGTTCGGGCGTGTGTCTCTTGCGCCAAGAACAAGACTCCTCGACAACGGCCAGCTGGTTTGCTTTATCCTCTGCCGGTGGCAGACAGGCCCTGGGAGATGGTCGGGATGGACTTTGTGGTGGGCTTACCCAAGTCTCGTAACTGCACCATTATCTGGGTGATCACCGACCATTTTTCCAAAATGGTGCACTTGGTGCCTCTTCCACGGCTACCTTCTGCACGGGCGTTGGCTGTCTTGTTCGTCAAGCATATCTTTCGCCTACACGGTATGCCAGACAAAATTGTTAGTGACCGGGGTCCCCAGTTTGCGTCTCGATTCTGGAGAGAGCTTTGTCGTCTACTCAGTATTGAGTTGAATCTCTCTTCGGCATATCATCCCGAGACGAATGGGTTGGTAGAGAGGGCCAACCAGACCTTGGTCACATATTTACGACATTTTGTTTCTGCCAGGCAGGATGACTGGGCATCCTTGCTACCGTGGGCAGAGTTTGCACTTAACAATGCTGTAGCCGACTCCACCGGTCAGACTCCATTCCTCCTAAATTACGGTCAGCATCCGCGTGTTCCTGTGCCCATGCCTGTGTCTTCTGCTGACTCCAGGGTGGCAGACTGGGCTGTGGAGGCACGGGACATTTGGGGCCGCACGCAGGATGCCATTCGGGCCTCCAAGGAGAGAATGAGGTCCTCCGCCGATGTTCATCGGCGCCCCGCTCTGACCTTTGCTCCTGGCGACTTGGTGTGGCTCTCCGCCCGTAACATCAGGCTGCGAGTGGAGTCTACTAAGTTTGCTCCTCGCTACTTGGGTCCCTTCAAGGTTCTCGAACAGGTTAATCCTGTGGTCTACCGTTTGGCTCTTCCTCCACGCTTGGGTATCACCGACACCTTTCATGTGTCCCTCTTGAAACCCGTATACATGTCCCGGTTTTCCGAGTCATCTGCCGGGACATCGGGTTCGTCTACGGACGATTACGAGGTGAACGCTATTTTGGGGTGCAAGGTGGTACACGGCAAAAAGTTCTATCTGGTGGATTGGAAGGGTTATGGCCCAGAGGACAGGTCATGGGAGCCTGCTGAAAACATTCGGGCCCCACAGCTCATTGCTGCCTTCGAGCGTAGCGAGGCCCAAGGAGGGGGGGGGGGGCCCTAGGAGAGGGGGTAATGTTAGGTCTCGAGTTCCCGCTTCTGCACAGGGGGAATCTCGAGCCGTCTCCCATTCTTATCCAGCCGCAGTGGAGTCTGCTCAGCAGAGACGTCGGTCCCAGCGTCTTGCTCAGTCTCACTCTGTACAGAGAGTTACTGCTGCTTCTTCAGCTTCTGCCATTAAAGCCAGTGCTGGTCAGCAGCGAGCGGACTTCTTTGGGATTAAGTCCTTGTCTGCACACACTGAGCATGCCCAGGTCAAGATCTCCCGTTGGAGATCGAGGGTCATGTGCTCAGGCTCTGCAGCACATTCCATTGGTCCTCTTGGCAGGTCTTGGAAGGGCAAAGTTTCTGTGGCCACTTCCTGTGCTGCAACTATATAAACTGCGCATGACCGCACGGCCATGCGCTAGTGTACATTTGCTTACGTGTGTTTGTTGTGAGTGCAAGTCGTCCTTGGATACCCCTTCCCTATTGAATGTCTGTTCGCGGAAGGTGTATGGTTGCTATCTAGCGCCCGACTTATCCTACAGCACTAATCACACGTTACAGCGTCCAGTTGCTGTGACCGCCAGTACGGCGCCGTGCACTTCCTCTGTGCTTTCCTTACCCAAGCCTGGGTGGTTAGTGGCGTTCGTCAGTGCGGCACCGCATGCACTCTTGTGCCCTAATATTGTTATTCAGCTTCCTTACACACCCAGTTGCGGTGTTGTGCCAGCAAGGGTCTAATCGGACTTCAATCCTAGTTGGGGTTGAGTTCGCTGACTACTTGCTCGCCCTCTATGTGCGGTACCGCGATCCTGTGACGCAACAGGATCGCTTCCTTCACGCTGGGTGAAGTTTAACCCACGTGTGTATACTTATGAGTACCGTCATTACTTGGCAGCAGGTTCCATCTCTGCACGGTGGACCCCGGGCTGCGAACGCACCATACACTATCTGTCTTATTATTTGGTGCGTTCCGCTAGCCCTAACAGCAAGTGTGCAAATTGCAAGATCTCTGTAATTTAAAAAAAAGATTGTAGTATGAAAAATAAAAGTCTAAATAATAATATAAAATAATACAATGTTGAACTTGATGGACCTAGGTCTTTTTTTCAATCTATCATAAAAAATAAATAGAAATGGATGGCACTAGAGTGACAGAATATAATCAGGACTTAGAACGGAATCCCAAGTTGCCAGGTGTCACGCATGCTGGGGGTAATGGTGCTCTGCACGATAATAAAGCATGAAGAGTTCATATGAGCGGTAAAGCAGGCTTGGTCCAAGCTCCATTACCGCACCCTCCTGCTTACCTTATGTCCTGATGGATGTAATATTGATTTATTTTCTCCATTAAAGTTTCACGTCTCCACTGCTACATTGGGGTGAGTGCCGCAGATTTTTTCTTTACCGCTTTTTTTCAATCTATGTAACTATATAAATATTTAAATTCAACATAAAAATGTGAATTAACCCCTTTATAACATGTGATGTAATATTCCGTCCATGTGACCTCTGCCTATTTGACCATGGACGGAATATTACGTCAGCACGATTGCCCCCGTTCTGACAGCTGACACCCTGCCCTAGGTGTCAGGAGCGGTGCAGCTCCCGGCACTTTAACCCCCAAAATACTGCAATCGAACATGATCGCAGCATTCCGGATGCCGGCACAGGGTTGACAGCCCCTCTGCCTTTGGATGGGAGACCCTGTGGCATGATGTGGGGTCACAATCATTGCCATGGTGAGTGGATGTCACCAGAGCAAGGAAAATTGTTGATCATGATCAGGGCATGATCAACAATTCTCCCTGTCAGTGCAGCGCTGACAGCGTCTATGGCATGGCAATGCTGCTTCATCTGCATGCTATAGAATAAAGTGATGCAAAAATAATTTTTTCTATAAAATAGTTTTCCTTGCATAAAAGAGCCAAAACATAAGAAAAACTATATAAATGAGGTATCGCTGTAATCGTACTGACCCGAAGAATAAAACTGCTTTATCAATTTTACCACACACAGAACGGGATAAACTCCCCCCCAAGAAAAAAAATCTTGAATTGCTGTTTTTTGGTCATTCTGCCTCCCAAAAATCAGAATAGAAAGCGATCTTGTGCCCGAAAATTGTACCAATAAAAACGTCAAATCGTCCCGCAAAAAAAAAGCCACCACATGACTGTATAGGCCCAAATATGGAAAAATTATAGCTCTCAAAATATAATGATGCAACAACTGTTTTGTGCAATAAAAAGCATCATCTGGCTGCTGTCACACACTAAAAAACATAAAACCCGCTATAAGGTCTCTTTCACACATATAACCATTACCGGAGATGTCAGTGTCCGTGTGTGTAATTCTTGCGGCACACGTATGGCAACTGTGTGTCACATCAGTACCACACGGACGGGTGCCAGGGAAGAAGCGTTACAGTAAGTGCTGTTCCCTGGTGCCGGGTGCTGAACACGGCTCTCATCATTCTCCCCTGCTCTGCCAGTGATCAGTGCGAGCAGGAGAGAATGATGAGAGTTATACTTAAGCACTAAAAGAAACTGTTACTCCCATCAGCCTGCCCCTGCTGCTGCTAATAACAGTGACAGCAGGAGCAGCTGATGGAGTATTCATCAGCTGCCACCTGCGCTATAAATAAATGAAAAAAACGGTGTGGGTTCCCCTGTATTTTCTATAACAAACCAGGCAAAATGGATAGGTGTCTTATAGATGCCTCTCCATTACTAAGCCGTGGGTTTTGATATCACCTAACAATACAAAGGTGACATCAACCCCACAAACATAAAATCAACTTGCCACCGCTACAGAGCAAGCGGGAAGAGTCAGACAAAGCGCCAGAATTGGCACATCTAATAGATGGGGTCACTTAAGGGGGCTTCTGGTGCTTTGGCACCTCATAGGTTCTCCCAGTGGGTCATGGTACCTGCAAACCATAACAGTAAAAGCTGGAGCTCCTTGCCTTCTGAGCTTTGCACTGTGCCTGAAAAATATTTCCCAATATACATGTAGGGTATTGGCGCACTCAGGAAAAAATGGACCTTAGTTTGTTGTAAAAAAATTCCTATTAGCCCTTAGACAAATTAAAAACTTGGGGCTAAAACAACATTTTAGTGGTAAAAATGTAATTTATTCTTTTTTCACCGCTCAGTGGTATAAAATTCTGTGAGGCACCTGTGGTATCAATATGAACACTGCGCTCCTAGATGAATTCACTGGGGAGCGTAGTTTGTATAATGAATTCACAAATAGGGGGTTTCTGTTGTTCTGGCACCTCAGGGGCTGTGCTGATGTGACATGGCACCCTCAAACCATTCCAGCAAAATCTGAACTCCAATATGGCGCCTCTTCCCTTCTGAGCTTTGCACTGTGCCTCAAAAGTAGCATTCACTGCTGCAGTGGATAATTCCACATGCTATAATAATAGCTCAGTCTGGTGAGTACAATTGAATTGTATTAACCCTATTTTTCCCAGATAAAACCCTATTTGCTCTATGTCTCCTGCAGCATTTATTTGTGCCCCATATGACAGTACGCCAAAATGTAAGGGGCATAGGAGGAAGGTACCATGCACCATGTGATCAACACTTCCTAGTCTCTGTCACATAAGCTCCATCTTTTGTGCTTTCAGTGGATTTGCACAATGTTTACTGCCTCCCGTTAATTGCAGTCTTCTCAGTTATTGCTCAGGGACCCAGACTTGGCTTCTCGCTCATCTCTTCTCTGTTTTTCCACCAGGCCAAGTCCCTTTCATGTCATTGGTGAAGAGCAAAACATTCTGTGAAATCAGCACCGTCGTCCCAGACACGCGGCGGCTCAGCGTAGGGTTGACAGAGAAACTTGATACTTACGATTAGTGGTGTAAGCCTAAAATAAGTAAACTCCTAATATTCTCTAGGAGCCATCATCATAACAAATACACCAGCGCAATAAATTGGGGTCATCAAATTGCATATAAATAATGCTCTCGAGTCCCATTGTGGGGTGTGTACAAGAAAAAGACTGTTTATTAATCTAGCAAAGTTTCTTGTTGGCAGGACTGTACAAAAGACAACAGAACTGTATTTCATCCGTGTCCATGGCCACATTTACACGGCACTACACAGGCCGTTCCTTAGGGTGGTCTCACTATCCCCTTGTGAAGGATTTAGTCATGTAAATAACTTCGAAGCCAATGCTGAGCTGATGGAAGTGGCTTTTCTTCTTATGTCTTACATCGTCTAAGGAAATGTTGCGTGTCCTTGAATTGGAAAGCTCCGGAATCACAGAACGTCATACACGAGTCAAAATGGTGTTATTTATGGTCAATAATATATCAGTCAGTCCGGAAGCGAGCGAGGAGACTTGACTCAATCTTGGCCAATGTAAAATCAACAAGGATTATACTGTATTGTGGGAAAATAGACTAGACTTCTTTGTAATGGAAGAAAAAATGTTAAAACTGACCAATTTCTGCACCTTGTCCACTTTCAGACTTTTTACTTGGCTCCAAAATATACGTGCATCGATTAAGTAAAACCCATGTGAAGACCATGTGCCCTGGTTCTTTGTGTCAAACAGGCAAAAGTTGTCTAAAATTCAAAATTAATATTTGATTTGTCGCCTTGATCTTTAGCTATGGTGACTTGATGGATGAACGCTATATAGCAAGGTCCATCTTGTGCAAGTCTAGATAGATCCACCAGGGTCTTCTTTGCTGTTATCTTGATTGTTTCAAGACTTCATACACTTCAAATTTATGTAAAAAACTTATAATTCTGCCCTTCACCTCACCAAACAGACCTACTACACCACCCTGATCTCCTCACTATCCAACAACCCCAAGAAACTTTTGGTTTGGACACCTTTCACTCCCTCCTCAGGCCAAAAGCACAAGCCCCTATCACAGACATTTGTGCTGATGACCTGGCCTCCCACTTTATAGAGAAAATAGATAATATCCAACAGGAAATCCGCTCCCAGGCAATAAGTGCTGTGACTCCCATCCCTCCCTGCATTTCCCCTGGCTCACTCTCCACATTTGATCCCATCACAGAAGAAGAAGTCTCCAGACTCCTCTCTTCTTCTCATCCGACTACATGCACAACCGACCCCATTCCCTCACATCTCCTCCCATCGTTCTCTACAGTCTTCACAACTCACCAAACTACAATCTTTAATCTCTCCTTCTCCTCGGGCATCTTCCCATCCTCCTTCAAGCACTCTATCATTACTCCATTATTAAAGAAATGCTCTCTCGATCCATCCTGCACAAACAACTACAGACCAGTCTCCAATCTCCCCTTCATCTCTAAACTCTTGGAGCGCCTAGTCTACTCCCGCCTTACCCATTACCTCTCCACTCATTCCCTCCCAGACCATTCACAGTCCGGCTTCCGCCTCCTACATTCAACAAAAACTGCACTCATCAAAGTGACCAATGACCTTCTGACAGCAAAGTGTAACGGTGACCACTCTCTGCTCATTCTTCTCGACCTTTCTGCAGCTTTCGACACTGTTGACCACCCTCTCCTACTCTCTAGGCTCCAATCACTACGCATTAAGTATATTGCCCTCTCCTGTTTCTCATCCTATCTTTCTGACCGCTCCTTCAGTGTTTTGTTCATTGGCTCCACTTCGTCCCCTCTCCATCTCACTGTTGGGGTACCTCAGGGCTCAGTCCTTGGCCCAATTCTCTTCTCTCTCGACACGGTCCCAATTGGTCAGACCATCAGCAGATTTGGCTTTCAGTACCATCTTTATGCCGATGACACACAACTATATACACTAATTATAATTCACCACACACTCTTGTGGATTATCATGCAAAAAAGGATAAATTTATTAACATAGCATCTGGGAGCGTAACAGAATAATGTAATGGAAGCGATACAAAGAGAACGCTTCGGCTCCACCGGAGCCTTTGTCACATAATCGCTTATTCCAGTGCCTGGTGAAAGAAGAATACAGAGAATGATAAGGATCCCTGTAGAGTCACATAGAGACTAGTCGTCTGTAAATGTCCATACAGGTGTACTAGATCACCAATGCTGGCTGGTGGGGATCTGCAGAGGTAGCTGATAGTAGCGGTGCTCCTGCGCCTGGCTGAATTGGCTTGTATTACTACACAACTATATATGTCATCCCCTGACCTTACTCCCACTGTACCACAGAACGCCAGTGACTGTCTGTCCGCAGTCACCGACATCATGTCCGCCCTCTATCTGAAACTCAACCTCGCCAAAACTGAACTTCCTCTGCTCCCACTGTGTACTAACCTCCCTAAATCTGACATTTCCCTCTCCGTGGGTGGCACCATAATAACACCCTGGCAGCAGGCACGCTGTCTGGGTGTTATGTTTGACACCAATCTCTCTTCACTTCCCATATACAAACTCTTGCCCGCTCTTACCGCTTACACCTAAAGAACATCTCTAGAATCCGCCCTTTTCTCACCATGGAAACACGTGAAAAACCCTCACTGTTGCCCTGATCCACTCCCGCCTGGAATACTGTAACGCTCTATTAATTGGCCTCCCCCTTACTCGACTTTCCCCTCTACAGTCTATCCTTAATGCAGCAGCCAGGTTCGTCCATCTAGCTAATCGGTGTTCAGACGTGTCCGCTCTTTGCCAGTTGATACACTGGCTGCCCATTCATTATAGGATCCAATTCAAAGTACTTGATCTCACCCACAAAGCTCTCCACAGTGCGGCACCCCCTTACATCTCCTCCCTTATTTCTGTCTATCGGCCTAGCCGACCGCTGCGCTCTGCAAATGACTTTCAACTAACCTCTGCACTATCCGTACCTCCCATGCCAATCCTCTGGAATGCTCTACCCCAAGATATTAGGACCATCCACAATTTGCATAGTTTTTGGCGTGCCCTCAAAACATATTTGTTCAGAGCAGCCTATCACTTTCACTAATCAAAGTCATTTTATGTGTAAGAGTGCAAGTGTGTCCCATTCACTATCTCCATCTATCCCCCACCCCCTGCAGATGGCTGGACCATCATTTTAAATACATCATTGTGAATACACACCAGTACTTTGCATCTCCCCCACGTCATTGTAGATTGTAAGCTCTCACGAGCAGGGGCGGCTTATTTCGCTTTAATTATTGTATTGTTAACGTTGTTACTTATGACTCTCCACATGCCCATAATCCCGGATGTGGGGAGCAGTGAGTATTACGGCAGATGTCTTCGACTTGTAGGCAGCGCATGATATCACTGCCATGCGCTACTTACAAGCATAAATCAGCTGCTGGAATCAGAACAGGATGCTGCAAGTGAGTGCAGGGAAGGTAAGTAGAATGTTTTATTTTTTTGTCTGTTTTTCTGATGGGGCTATGTACCAGGATAGGGATGAGGGGGCCATGCATACCAGGATAGGGAGGAGGGGGCCATGCATACCAGGATAGGGATGAGGGGGCCACGAATACCAGGATAGGGATGAGGGGGCCATACATACCATTATGGGGATGAGGGAATTATGTATACCAGGATGAGGAGACCATGTGTGCCAGGATTGGGATGATGGAGGGCCATGCATACCAGGATGGGGATGAGGCGACCATGTATACGAGGATGGTTATGAGGGGGGTTATGCATACCAGGATAGGGATGATGGGGTCAATCATACCAGGGTAGGGATAAGGGGGCCATGCATACCAGGATGGGGATGAGACAACCATGTATACAAGGATGGTGATGAGGGGGTCATGTATACTTGGATTGGGGACAAATATATACCAGGATGGGGGATATTAGTACAGAATTGACCACATTTTTTGCTTACATTTCTTTTTATTTTCCTCCCCTAAAATCTAGGTGTGTCTCATGGTCGGTGGGTCTAAAAATGCAGTAATTAGAAAGGTGCCTTCAGCTGCAAGGTCTGATCCTGGCAGGTCGTCTTCTGCCTTATGTCCCCCTTTTCTAATTGTCAGTTGAGCTCCAGGAGAGGCGAGCACTAACTGTATTCATATTCCCAACAGACAGGAGCATTGCTCCATGTCCGCAAGTCCTGCCTCTAATAAACTTGCAACTTGATTTTCCATTCTAACTACTTCGATAGATCATCTGCTCTTTCATGACACAGTCTTGCTCTCAATCAAGTCCTGGTTCAAGATAGTCTAAAAAATCTCTTCTCCAAATAAGACCTGTGTGTGTATGCGCAGACGTCAGTCCCATACACACACTTCCTCTGTAGCTCTGCTTTGTGTGATCTGACCCCTCAGTGACATGTTCCTGTGATTTCTATGCACTCACAGCTTTGGTGATTTTTAAGTGAGTGCAGGAATTCTGAACAGTTTCACATGTTACAGAATCAAAGGATGGGGTAACACACAGTGCCATTTCTGTAACAAGTTACTTTTATTGATTTACAAACAATAACTATAGGCGCTTTCATGGTCTCACTTTCTAAACCCAGTTGGTTCCTCACTTTGCAGCTGTAACAACTTCCACTTTTTTGTGAAGGTTTAATGCAAAATTTTGGAGGTGGGAATTTTTTGCACTTTCAACAAAAAAAACAGCATTTGGGACTTCAGTCACTGATGCTGGAGGCGAGGACCGGGCTCACAATCTCCGTTCTAGTTCATCCCAAAGATGTTAGGTGAGGTTGAGCTCCCGGCTCTATGTGACCAGTCAAGTTCTTCCCACTAAACTTCACCAACCACGTCTGTATGGACCTTGTGCACTGGGCATAGTCATTGGGAACAGAAAAGGGCCTTCTCCAAATTGTTCCCACAAAGCTGGAAGCTACAATTTTCCACTGTCAAGCATAACATCTGGGAGGGTCACACAGATCTAACCACTGCCACTAGCTCTCAAGGATAACAGCTGGGAGAGGTCGCTCAAAACCCCCCAAAGATGACACTAGGAGATCACACAGACCCCACCAGTTTGTCAAGGATGACACCAAGGGGGTCACACAGATCCCACCACTGTCACCAGCTGTCAGCAGAACGCAACTCCGCTGCCTCCCATCATCAGGGCAATCACGCAATAGAACGACTATGGATGAACAAGGCCCCATGTGTTTTCAGTACTAGGCCGGGTATTGTGGAACTCGCAGCGAGGATATCGTATACACACCAACGCATGGAATATACATATACCCCGGTACAGTCAGTGTCAACTCCACAATGACAAAATAAAATGAACCGATACTAGCTACCACCAATCATTTATACAAGAGGAATGGAGCTATTAAATTTCATATATCTAATCCAGAAAAACAGGCAGTGTTTATAAAAAGAATACAAAGATGATATAAAATGGGAACAAAACAATGCGGTATATACAATAACATAATAAAAGGGAGAGCAAAAGAAAATTACTAAACCTGATGTCAGATGGTTTAGAGCTTAGCGGAAAGAGGTACTCCATCAGAAAATTGACAGGACTACAGCAAGCTGTACATGACTGACAAATGACCAAACCCAATTTCTGTTATTAGATCAAAGGTACGCCAACATAACGCACGTTGGTGAACTTGTGGTGACTGGTTGTGGGATGTTCTAGGTCTTTCAGAATTTTATTAGATCCCCAACTTCTGTAGATATTGTTTTCATGTTTCTCATTACCATTTTATCTTTACTTCGAGATGTACCATGGCCTGGGTAGCATAACCCATCAGATCATTATTAAGTTGGAGGGGTTACAATGACCTTACAGTTATATGAATAAATACATTATGTCAGTCCCTACGCTATGACACCAGAAATATATCTCCCGTAAATATCGGATTGATGTAGACCCTAATATTCATTACTGACCACTTGCTCCAAAAAATACTCAGAAAGATTCTTTGATCAGAGGAAGCTCTTTGGTTTGGAAGTGTACTTCCCCGCCTCTGTGTAAATGAATATGAGACTTGGTGACTTTCCCCAGCAAATCTCCCTGCTGTAATTACCTGCTAACTGCAGGATGCCCCTACTTCAATGGAGATGGCAGTGTTATCTCTCGCTCATTCTCTCTCACTTCCCCTCTGTTGATTAATGTCTCTCTTCCCTCGTTAGAACTAGTTCCAAAAGTTTTATTTGAGAGTGATATGCCCCCTCTCTGGAGATGTTTTATGGATTTTTAATTTTTCTCTATGTCATCCACAATGTCTTGTGCTGATGCATTAAGATTTTCCTTTACTGGAACTAAGGGGCTGAGACCGACCCCCAAAAAACAAACACATAGCGTTATCCCTCCTCCACAAAACTGTCAGGCGGATAAAATTTTCTTTGCATTCACCTTTAGTCTTTTACAATACAAGAAGTATTGGATTGGAAATTATACACGTTGTCAAAAGTAATACAGTTAACAACTACCTATCCAGAAAAAAATATTACTATTCTTGAAGTTTTTCATTCTCATCAGATTTTTTAATGGATAAACTTTTTTTTTTTCTTCAGAATTTTAAGGGGTTCTCCAAGAGTTTAACATTGATGGCCTACCCTTTAAGAGAGGTCATCAATTTGTGATCGGTGAGGGTGCGATACCCGGCACACCCGTTGATCAGCTATTCCTGGTACAAAAAAAATGGGAAAAATTGTTTAGTTACTCTTTAATATTCAAACCCTTTTCTTCTATCTGACTATTATTACAACATGCCTGGAAAACTATCAGCTGATGTAACTAACAGTGAGGGGACAATAATAAAATCAGGAATCCGAATGGTTTTGACTTTCTTGCACAGAGTCTTCCAGCAGTAACTCAATGGTAACAATAGATGGAACCTTTAACTCTAGAGAGGGTTTTGCAATGTCGAGGTGACATCACACATAAACATGACCACTGCCAGAAATCACAATCTGTTCTTCATACGACACTATGCTAGAATCCTAGAATGTTAGAGGTGGAAGGGACCTGCAGGGTCATCGTGTCAAGCCCCAGCACAATGCAGGATTCACTAACCCATCTCACACAGATATCTGTCCAGCGTCTCTTTAAACACTTCCATTCAAGGGGAACTCACCACCTCTTGTGGCAGCCTGTTCCACTCATTGATCACCCTCACTGTCAAAAACTTTTTTATAATATCTAATCTGTATCTTCTCCCTTTCAGTTTCAGATTGTTTAACTGTTCCTCACAGGATATACTTTACTATCTTGCTAGCTCTTTTCTGAACTTGATCCAGATTTTCAATGTCTTTTTTAAAATGTGATGCCCAGAAATGTTCATAGTATTCCAGATGAGGCCTGACCAAGGAGGAGTTAAGGGGGATAATTGCTTCATGTGATCTAGACTCTATGCGTCTCTTATCACATCCTAGAACTGTGTTTGCCTTTTTTGCTGCTGCATCACATGGTTGACTCATGTGCATTCTGTGATCTATTAGTATACACAAGTCTTTTTCACAAGTGCTGTTGCTTAGTTCTATTCCTTCCATTCTGTACACTTATTTTTTTTCTTGCCAAGATGTAGCATCTTGCATTTCTCCTTGTTAAATACCATTCTATTACTTACTGCCCATTGTTCAAGAATATCTAGATCCTTCTGAATCCTTTCCCTGTCTTCTCTAGTGTTAGCGATCCCTCCTAGCTCTGTTTACAATGAGAGACCTGTATATAACACACGCTCAGCTACCTGCTGTAATGGATGTTAGTTAGAGCTGATCGGACTAGAGGATCACTCTCAGAGGTGTCACTTCAAGTTCCTGACTGGTGCAATCCACGTCCCTGCAAATATCATAGCTGTTTAACTGAACACTGCTATTGAAGGTAATTCATTTTATTCTGTTTGTCCAAATCACCTCCATAGGGGACATTATGATTTGCATGGTGGCCATGGAATTCATTGAGTTGCATGAACATACTTGGTCTTCTATAGTGCAGCTGCTGTTTGCATATACTCTCTGCTTTTGGCTTTGTGATGGAGATTGACGACCCACTCTATTAACTCAGAATGTCCTGATAAGGTGCTAGAAAATGTATTTTGCATCAACCAAACATAAGAAATTGAATCAGAAACCACTATAATATTTTTGGAATGAGATGAGTAAAACAAGTATTCCAAAGTTTTGAGGTGGCCCAAAAAAATTATGCTTCCAGGTAATCACTCAACCTTTATCTTTATTTTGGCCAACAAAACATGAAAGAGTGGTGCTAATGATTAGATGAGAACCATGTTCATAATGCGGTCTTCCTTCTTCTAGCATGGTATTGTTTAGGTGTATAGAGGCAAATCACCCAATAGTGAAACAAGTCCAGTCGATGGGAAATTTGGATGGATGATACAAGACTGGTGATCTCATGACCTATCAAAAGTACAATGTACGATGGCTCTGGATATATGACTGATGACTATTATTTATGGCAACCTATAACTTACTGTAGGTTTATAAATTATGGAAATTCTAGATGATTAAATTAGTAAATGATGATGAATGATAATGGATGGATATATCCATGTGATTTACACAAAAAACAGAGAAATAACCAACCAGATGGCAGAACTTCACCTATAGATCCCTTCCCATTCTCACGACTTCGATTTGGATTTAGGTACTGAGCTGTTTCCAGAACTTCAAGGATATTGCCTACTTAGAAAAATGGCCAATGTCAATAAGCTGATGACAAAGTATTCCACTGTTAGGCCCCCTAGTAATTAGCCAAAATCTGTGGAAAACCTTCCAGTAAATGTTTCATTTTCCTGTAGTTCCACCGCAGGAATCAAAAAGAATGACCCATTGCTAGGCTGTATGTGTAATGCAGGACTGGACAGGTCCCCAAACAGATATTCTCTATGTAATCATTCTCCACCTTTGGCCATGAGATAAGTATCCCGAACAGAGGACTGTCCACTAAGCAAGCTCATAATGAGCCCACTTCAGGAAACACAAACCGACAAATCAACAGCAACAAATAATCAGGGAATGAGAGTCTAAATGAAAACTAATAAAGCTACTCTAAGAATTTGTTAACAACAAATTAACGCATCAACACACAAGATCAATTGATCCATTAAACCAAATTTTTGATTGTTGGAGCACCAGGTGCCATTTCGATGGATTGATCAATTCAGAATTACTAGTAGTTGTTGATGCACCAGGTGATCTTTGAATGGATTTTTTAATGGATTGATCAATTAATGATTAGCAGTAGTTGTTGGTGCACCAGTTGAATTTGCACTTGATAGATCAATTCAATATTACTAATAGTAGTTGGTACACCAGGTGCTCGTTCAATTAATTAATTAATTCAACTTTTCTAGTAGGTGTTGGTGCACCTGGTGCCATTTCAATGAGTTGATTAGTTCAACTTCACCATTCATTGTTGGTGCCATTCATTGTTGGTGCCATTTCAAAGAATTAATCAATTCAACTTTACTATTAGTTGTTAGTGCGCCAAGTGACCTTTCATTGGATTGATCAATTCATTCATTACCAGTAGTTATTGGTGCACCAGGTGCCCTTTCAATGAAGTGATCAACCTTACTAGTAGTTGTTGGTGCAACAGGTGATCACTCAATGGATTCGTCAATTCAACTTTACTAACAGTTGTTCGTGCACCAGGTGCTCATTCAATGCCTCCTGGTTCTTCTTCGATCGCTTAACCAAGTTGGTTTGACTTTGCTATTTTCATTCAGTCCAGCCTGGACTCTCATAGGATAATACGGAGTAGCAGTCATCTAAAAGTACATCTTGGCATGGCTAGATAAAAATCTTCACAAGTGAAAAATAATAATAATAATAATATAAACTATAAAAATGGTTGAAAGAAATGATTTTGTATTCTGCATTTACAGTTTGCTTTACTCTTTGCATATGATATGTCTGACAGAAGCAGCAGATCTCAGATGTCTTCAGACATGGCAGCCATGTGTGTGAGAGGCCGGGTAGAAGGATCATATTTACATTAAAACTTTTAGGGCTAAGTATGTACTTCTTGAGAGAAAGCACCCCCCGTCCTTTCTGAGCTGCAAAAACTATTCATTACTTCTATCTGTTCTCCAGTAATTCAAAACCATGAATTAAACCAACACAGACGGCAGAATTTGACTCTTAAAAGAAAAATCATGTGACTCCCAAAATCCTTAGAAATAGTAACATCCTGGATTCAATTGACTCAAGTTCCAATTTCCTGTTTACAACAATTGGAATTAATGAAATAAAAGTGTCTCAGGCCTGGGTGGGATTTACTGACTTATTACACTTATTTTGATTTGTTGCTATGAATCATTATGATTTGTTTAGTTGGCTGAGATTAATGAAGAAAAATTGTGCAATTGTTAAACTAAAATCATATCCCTGCACGTGAGCGCCATGTACCAGACTGCGGTTTTATTATAAAACAATCTACATGTTTTCATATATGATGCATGTGTCTTGGATACTTGAAGATATTAAAATCCTGATATTTATTCACCTGTCCTTCTTCGCAGACAAATTCTGCATCAATTAATAGTAACGAAAAAGAAAATCCAGCTCATCATAGTAACAGTTCAACTCGGAGCACGGAAATGCTGTGTCAAGGCGTGGGGAATCCAAAAAGCAAAAAAAGAATATCCAGCTCAACGAGACAGTGAAAAGTAAAAACGTGAAGTGAAAAGTAAAAATGATATCATGATTAAGGGTGCTTTGCCACCTGAAACGCGTAGATAGATAGTGTTCTTATCCTTATTGTGCTGATGTTTTTATCCTCTGCTTCTACATGAAGTGAATAAAGTACCAAGTTTTTACTTTTCACTGTCTCGTTGAGCTGGATATTCTTTTTTTGCTTTATCAATTAATAGTACAAAAAAGTAAGAATCATTTCAACATACCTTATCTTAATATATCTTCACTTTTTCTTCTCCTCTTATCTCCTGAACTCATCTTTAACTCTGAAAAACCTCTTGAAGAAAATAAGAGGACTGCCAGCTATCTGAGAGCTCAAATTACAGCTACCTATTAAGGTCCATGAAGAGGGGAAGGGGAACGGAGCGAAGTGGGAAAGGGAGGCAAATACACACGTCATCTTTCTAGTGCGGTATATCGGCTCACTCAGTTGGACACAGAGGTAGAAATGGAACACTGTCTCTTTAAGAATGTCCTTGGCTTATTAAGTGCAGTATAAACCAAGCTGGAGAAAAGTAAACATGGCCCTCTGGGCAAACCAGCTAAACAAAACACAGTCCTTCTCCTAGCGGGGATCAGCCTGCTCAGGGTTAGTAATATTCACGGTTCAGGTCCTTTAACACAGGCACAAACACTTCCCTGGAGTGTTCCTCTCCAAACACTGAACACTGCTGTCTTTGGAGGCCAGCTTAAGCACCAGACAACACCATCGGGTGGAGATAAGGTGGACATCCTCCCACCCACTCTAAGGATGTCCACATAAAACTTAGCCCATTATACAAATTAGCTTAACCCCTCACCGCACTTAGTGTGCTGGAGGAAAATCTCTGGGCTCTATATCACTGACGCCATTAGGTGTAATGAAGCATATATCCCCTTCAGCACTTTACCAGTTACTTTGCCACATATACCCCCACCCACAGCCAGGGGTTTTGGCACCTTCACTCGCTAAGCAGGGGAGTCTGGACGGGGTAGTTTCCATGCAATTTCCCTGGCCTGTGCTCGATATGAAAATTAAAATCCTGAAGCGCTAAAAACCACCTAGTCACCCTGGCATTCTTCCCTTTCTTTTCCCTCATTCATTTCAGGGGCGCATGATCTAACACTAGTATGAACTCCATGCCTAATAGGTAGTATCTCAGGGTGTCGATTGCCCACTTGATGGTCAAGCACTCTTTCTCTAAAATGGCATAGTTCTTCTCACAGGAGGAGAGTTTCTTACTCAGGTATAGGACTGGATGTTCATCCCCATCTATTTCTTGGGACAACACAGCTCCCAAACTGTGGCGTCCGTCTGGAGCACAAACTCTTTACTGAAGTAAGGTGCGACCAAGACCAGCTGTCTGCACAGGACGAGCTTCAAGTCCTAGAATGCTATCTCAGCTTCAGAGGACCATTTGACCATCAACAACTTTGTGCCCTTGAGAAGATCAGTCAGAGGGCAGGTATCATGGCTTAATTTGGGATAAATCGCCGATAGTATCCCATAATTCCTAGAAATGCTCTGACCTGCTTTTTGGAGACCAGTTGTGGCCACTTTTGGATTCGCTCCACCTTGTCTACTAGTGGCTTTATCTTGCCTTTTCCAACAATGTAGTCCAAGTATTTTGCCTCTTCTTTCCCAAGGTTGCACTTCTTTGGATTCATGGTAAACCCTGCCTTCCTCAGTGCATCCAAGACTGCATAGACCTTCTGCTGATGACTTCCTCAATAAAGGCTCAAGATCACAATGTCGTCCAGATAAGCAGCGCAATACTTTTTGTAAGTGGCTAGGATACGGTCTATGGCTCTCTGGAAGGTAGCTAGGGCTCCTTGGAGTCCAAATAGCATCCATTTGGTGTAAAGAAGGCTGTCTTCTCCTTGGCAGTTGGAGACAGGAGAATTTGCAAGTACCCTTTCGTTAGGTCCAGGGTGGTGATATATCTGGCTCACCATAGCCTCTCAATAAGCACATCGAACTTAGACACCGCATTGTGTTTCCTGTAATCATTCCGGCTTCGGCACAAGAACAATAGGGCTGGACCAGTCGCTCTTTGACTCCTTGATGATGTCCAGGCTTAACACTCTCTTCATCTCTTTGGAGATCACCTCACAGTTGGCTTCGGGAATCCGATATGGCTTTTGGTTCACCATCACATGCGGTCTAGTCAGAATTTTGTGCTCCACAACCTGCATACATCCTGGTAACTCCGTAAATAAGTCTCGGTTCCGCTGAAGCTGCTCACAGCATTGTTGTTTCAGGGCTGGAGACAGCGTCTCTGCCACTGTGACATTCTCGACTCTGGCTTCAGGATTTGCCCCTAGTCACGTTGCTTCTACCGGATCCCTGTCTTGCCACGGGTTCAGCAGGTTAATGTGGTGGTGGACCTTGTAGTTGATGTTGCTCAACTTTTCAACCACCTCGTATGGCCCTTGCCACTTGGCCAGGAACTTACTTTCAACTGTGGGGATCAACAACAACATCCAGTCTCCAGGGCTAAACTGCCTCAGTCTTGCCGACCAATTGTAGACCCTTGCCTGGGCCTCTTGTGCTTGGAGGAGGCTCATCCTAACAATCTCAATCCTGTTCTGCATCTGGGCCACATGTTTAATAACACTATGGTGGAGTGTTACCTCTGCTTACCAGGTCTCCTTTGCAATGTCCACAAGACCCCAAGGGTACCGTCCGGATAACAGCTCAAATGGTGAGAACCCCATAGAGACCTATGGGACTTCTCTAATGGAGAACAGTAGGTATGGCAGCAGACAATCCTAATCATTATTCTCCACAACTTTCTTCAACATAGATTTCAATTCTGTTTCTGCATCTGAAAATGAGCTACCGTATATAGATACAGGAGAACAGGAATCCCTCAGGTATGTGTGTGCGCAACTGAAAATTAAAGATTTGCATGAATAAGGTAGAAAACTAGTAAAAAATGCAGGATAGAGGGCAAATACCATATTTTTCGGACTACAAGACGCACTTTTTCCCCACCAAAAAAGGGGGGAAAATGGGGGGTGCGTCTAATAGTCGCAATGCAGGCTTACCGTGGTGGCAGAGGTGCGGTGGCAGAGGTGCAGCGGCAGAGGTGCGGCGGCAGAGGTGTGGCAGCAGAGGAGGCGCAGTAAGCGGGGTCCCTTTCTCCGGTGAGGTGATGCAGCAGCCCGGTAAGCAGCAGAGCCGGGTGAATCCTGTTGTTATCGGTGGTGGCGGCCATTTTCCTGAGGACGCGCGTGCGCAGATGGAGCGCTCTGCTTCCCGGGGCTTCAGGAAAATGGCCGCCGCAATCTCCATCTGTGCACGCGCGGCCTCCCGCAGCCATTTTCCTGAAGCCCCGGGAAGCAGAGCGCTTCATCTGCACACGCGCGGCCTCAGGAAGATGGCCGCCCCCACCGATAACAACAGGATTCAACCGACTCTGCTGCTTACCGGGCTGCTGCATCACCATACCAGGGAAAGGGACCCCGCTTACTGCGCCTCCTCTGCCGCCACACCTCTGCCGCTGCACCTCTGCCACCGCACCTCTGCCGCCACGGTAAGCCTGCATTGCCTGCACGGTAAGCCTGGGACCCCTCTCACGCCATACCTCTCACTGCACCTCCTCATCCCAGCACCTCCTCATCCCAGCACCTCCTCATCCCAGCACCTCCTGATCCCAGCACCTCCTCATCCCAGCACCTCCTCATCCCAGCACCTCCTCATCCCAGCACCTCCTGATCCCAGCACCTCCTCATCACAGCACCTCCTCATCCCAGCACCTCCTCATCCCAGCACCTCCTGATCCCAGCACCTCCTGATCCCAGCACCTCCTGATCCCAGCACCTTCTCATCCCAGCACCTCCTCATCCCAGCATCACCCCACCTCTGCCGACACCTTGCCTCCTGTGACCCTGCTCTGCCACCGCCAGCCCTCAGGTAAGATACTGTAAATTCGGACAATAAGACGGACCCCCATCTTATAAAAAATCTTTTTTTTTCTGCAATTTTCACCCCAAATTTGGGGTGCGCCTTATGGTCCGGTGCGTTTTATAGTCTGAAAAATACTGTTTCAAATATTGTTATTTCTCATATGCACATACCTGACAGTCTATTTTGGAAAGTCACCTAAAAAGTATGTATGTATGACCACCATTGCATTAAAAGACTTTATTCTACAGCGTTATAATTCAAGATCTCCTCATTCATTAAAGACAGACTTATAGAGCCCAATTCATTATTTCAATTTTGTCTTTTTAGTAGTTTCGGATGACTTTTTTTGGGCTGTTTTTGATCTATGTCTAATATGTGCCTTTTTTAACCCCTTAAGGCTCCATGACAAATACAGTATATATCAGAGACTTTGGAGCAGGCTCAGAAACAGCAGCTGACATCTTCCTCTAACAGCAGCATTGTGCCTGCCAATTACTGCTGTTAAATTCTTAAATGCCATGGTCAATTGCTGACAGTGGCATTTAAAGGCGTATTCTTATCTACAAAATCCTATCCCAATATGTAGTAGATGTAATAATAATTTTAGCAAATATCTCTAATATATAATTATAAATGTAGTACAGTTCTTATGATTGGCCATGTCACTTACCCTATACGCAGGGCATTACAGTAGCTTAGTTATCCATGGTTACGACCACTCATATAGTAATAGTAAGTGAGTTGTTAGTGGTCATAACCATGGTACCTAAGCTACTGCAATGCCCTGCACATGGGGTAAGCGACATGGCGAATCAGAAGAACTTGGCTACATTTGTAATTGGAGGTATTTGCTAATATTATTATTACTACACCTACTACATATAGGGAGAGGATATTGGAGAAGGGAATTCCCCTTTAAGTGCCGTTATCTGGGTTGGACATTAGTTTGGGCAGCCATCAGCTTCTCTGCAATGCAATTTCAGGGAACCGATGGCATGCCATGACATCCAGGGGCTGGCTGAACAACCTTGTGCCTGTCATGTGATCTCTGTAATATCCAGGCTGTGGCTGGACATCATAGAAGACAATGATTTTTACTATATACAGTAATACTGTAGTATTGCTGTGAAAAGTAGAAGCAATCAAACGGTGACAGAGTCAAAACTCATAAAGGGACTAACAAACAAAGTTAAAAAAAAATTAAAAAGGGAAAGAAAACAAAAATAAAAATGTAATTTTTTTTTTAACCAGCCTTGTTTCCCCCGTTAACAGTAAAGAACTGTAAAAAAAAATACACATTTGGCATCAACATATTCAGAAAAGTCCAATCTATGAAAATATAAAATCAAATTGCCAAAATTCCAGGGTTTTGGGATCTGCAACGCAACAAAAAATGCAAAAAGAAGCAATCAAAGCATAACATCGTATATATCTCAAAATAAAATCAATAACAACATTAGGCTACCACACAAAAAAATGAGCCCTCACCCAGCTCCATCGACTCAAAAATAAAAAATGTTATGGGTTTTGAAAAATTACAAATCAAAGTTACCCATATTATGCGGATTCTAAGACTCACCGGACCATAAGATGCACCAAAAATAGGGAAAAAAAATGTTTTAATAAAATGGTGGTGAGTCTTATAATTCGCTTTTACTGTAGGTTACTGGGGGGTGAAAGCTTCAGTGGAGCAGGGGCCCTAGGTCGCTACTGGAGGGAGCTAGTGGTGGCAGAAGAGGGGGCAATGCTGAGAGCATCAGGCTGGGAGGAGTGGGTGTTTGGCTGTGCGGCTCTGTGGCGGGATCCAGGCTTTCACAAAATATATGCTAGCCCCGCACTTTCCATGATTTTCAATGCAATGGACTTGGGAAAATGGCCGCATGCGCAGATTGAGACCTCATGAGCTGAGATCTTGGAAGACAAGATCTCTGTGTAGATATATTAATCTGTGCATGCGCCGCCTCCAGTGACGATTTTCCCGGACTCCACTAGGGGTCTTCAGCATCACCCCCTCTCCTGCCGGCGCCGCCAGCTTCCTGCAGCAGCGACCCTGGGACCTCACTCCACCACAGCTGTCACCCCTCGTTAAGCTACATTCGGATTATAAGACTCACTCTCTTTTTCTCCCCAAATGTGAGGGGAAAAAGTGGGTCTTATAATCCAAAAAATGCAGTTATTTTTTTTTTTTTACTAATATCTGAATTTGTATTCACTACCGAAAAAAAGATGCAAGTTTGGTTTCGTCGTAATTGTACTGACCTGGACAATCATACTTCCCGGTCATTTTTACTGCAGAATAGACACTAAAAAAGAAAAACTCACAAAACAATTGTGGAATTGTATTGTTTTCACAATTTCACTTTACTTGGATTTTTTTTCCATTTCCAGTAAACCATATGACAAAATGGATGGTGTAATTCTAAAGTACAACTTGTCCCTCAAAAACAAGCCCTCACATATAACCTAAAGTTTTGCACTAAGGTGATATAGTAATATCAGAATTTACTAACCAGTAGTACATTTACAGGCTTGTATGATCTCCCTTAGGCCCCCAGTCAGAGGCCTCTCACCCAGCCAAATCAGATCTCCTGCTTTGAACTGATGAGGATCAAACACCCTGAAACACGTGTCTGAAAATAAAGTTTTTTGGTTTGGCTACTTTCCTAAGTCATGTGGCAAGGCTCGATAAAAGGTCCATGTTGACTTTTAGGAATTCTACTTCCCGTAAGTGGTTCTTGAGATCAACAAATCCTCTTCCTCTCTAAGGAGGCTATTTACACAGTGATATCTTTAAGATTTCTATTTCAGATCCAGGGAATTAAGGCAAAAGCTTAACACATAATGACAAATATCTGGATCCGAGATCCCAATTCATCTGGCAAAAGTCAAAGAATTAGTAGCTTCTGACATCAAAGAGCCCCATATCTCTGTATATCTAAATATATAGGGATGAGAATAGCATGGATTAGTCGGTGCTACTGATAAACTGAGAGTTTGGCATGTAAAGCTACAGCTATCGGAGGGAGAGGTCAGGGAATATCCTTCAGTTCTTCTTTTCAACAAGGAAAACAGATTCTCAAAGGTGAAATATTCCAAATTTAATTCTAAAGCCAGAATCTACAATGGAAGTTTTCTCATGAACCACAGTAGATTTATTCCAAATCAATATCAATATCCTACACATTAAATATGTCACCCAGATCATTAAAGGGGGTCTCTCTCTTTATGCGTCCAGTCTTATTCCCTACGTAAGCCATTTGATTTCCATTAGACAGGCTTTGAACGGTCCATAGACATTCATTCGACAACGATCATACCCAACACCTTCATACTTGTGTACACTTGGACTTGTTCAGAATTATTTTAATATGGGAATCGGAGAAGAGACCATAGGACTTATCTCCATAAAGGATTGGGTAGGTGAGAATCCTGTATGTCTGTGTTAGGAGTCGAGTTCCCACCGCTGCACAAGGGGAATCTCGAACCATGTCTGCTGCAGTCTCCCATTCTGTATCGGCCGCAGTGGAGCCTGCTCAGCGGAGATGTCGGTCCCAGCGTCTCACTGAGTCGAATACTGTGCAAAGGGTTACTGCTGCCTCTCCAGGCTCTGCTGTTGTACCCTGCACTGGTCTGCGGCGAGCAGGCTTTTCTGGGACTAAGTCCTGCTTTGCACACACTGAGCATGCCCAGGGTAAGATCTCTCAATGGGGATCAAGTGTCACATGCTCAGGTACTGCAGCAACTTCCATTGGTCCTCCAGGAAGGTCCTGTACCTGATCAAGTTCTGTGGCAGCCTTCAATTGGTCCTTCTTGGAAGATCCTGAAGGTGCTACAGCTATAAAAGGTTCTCATGACCGCACGGCCATGCGCTAGTGTCAAATATGTATGAGCTCAGCGCCAGTGTGGTCAGGTGTGTGGTCAGGGACCCGGCTGAAATAAGCCCCTAGAATGCTGGCACCTCCGGCGAGGAGTTTATTGTGAATTTAGGGCTGGCTAATAGCCGATAGAGTTCCGGCTCCATCGGAGAGGAGCTGCGTGTTGGTTAAACTGCATGACCACTGTCGGCTCTACACGTCAGCTGTGTCCCCTGTGTGCTAAACAGGGCACAACGTTCTCTTTACTACAAGCTCTGTGAAGTAACAGAGTCCGTTTGTTCTAATTTGCTTCGCCGCCTTACTTAGCAGCAGGTTCTTTCCTGCACGGTGGATCCCTGGTTGCGAACGCACCTATCCAATGTAATAAATATATTCGGTGTGTTCCGCCAACCCTAACAGTCTGATCCTTCTTTCCCTTTATGACTGATGTTGGGAGAATGTTGGGAGACATAGCATGAGATAGTTGGAGGATTCAATCCAATAAAAATCTGGCATCAATTATCACCATAATCCATGTGTTGCACTTATATACACAAAACGAAGGGACAGCCAAAGTAAGGATCAAAATGGGCTTCCAATTATGGTGCCAGTTATCATTGGTGGCACCAGCTACATAAGTTTTCATCAACCAGTAGCAAAGGAGTTGGCTGAACTAGGTCTGCGTAGTCTCCAAGAGCCCAAGATAAGTAGCATGGTCTGCATCTATAGTGGTAATTTAGTTCTGAACTACAGTTAGAATATATTTGACTCTCTGCAGAACATACCCATTGAAAACCCAATAATTCGGCCAAAAGTCCAAAATATACAGTAATGATCTTCAGTCCAAGTCTTGAAACCAGAAGCCATCTTTTTCCATAAAACTTTGTGAAAATGCAGTTTCTCTGAAAAAGGGGGCGCTGCACAAGTTCTTATTGCTCAGTAAAATTGTACTACCAAAGATTCAATTTTCACAGGTGAGTTGAATAAAAAAATATATTAAAATAAGAATTAAGATTAAAAATATCTCTATGAATATGAGAAAGAGATCGGACCTTTAGCAAAAGGATGCAGTATTTAAAGTCGACCTGTTCTGCAGAGCAGAATAAATCATATTTACTTATTTTAAAAATGTTGCCTGTCCTTTGCAGTCATATTAGCAATAGTGTTGAGCGATACCGTCCGATATTTGAAAGTATCGGTATCGGATGGTATCGGCCGATATCTGAAAAATATCGGATATCGCCGATACCGATATCCGATACCAATACAAGTCAATGGGACACAAATATCGGAAGGTATCCGTAATGGTTCCCAGGGTCTGAAGGAGAGGAAACTCTCCTTCAGGCCCTGGGATCCATATTAATGTGTAAAATAAAGCATAAAAATAAAAAATATTGATATACTTACCCTCGGACGGGCCCTGGTTGTCACCGCTGCAATCGCCATGCTTTTCTTCCTAAGAATGAGCGCTTTAATGACCTTCGATGACGTCGCGGCTTGTGACTGGTCGCTGAGCGGTCATGTGACCGCTCACGCGACCATTCATAAGCCGCGACGTCATTGAAGGTCCTTAACGCGCTCTGTTGTGAATTCTGTGGCTGAATTCACTCCTGTGGTCACAAGTGGTACTGCAGCTTCTGGACTTCCTCCCTCAGGTGTTCTGGTGAGCTCGTTGGCTGCCTTGTTATTTAACTCCACCTGATTCTGTCTTCCTTGCTCCTTGTCAATGTTCCAGTGTTGGATCTGAGCTTCTGGATCTTTCCTGTGGCCTGCTGCTCTGCTTAGATAAGTGCTTCTTTGCTTTTGTTGCTGTTTTTTCTGTCCAGCTTGTCTATTCGTTTTTGCTGGAAGCTCTGAGACGCAAAGGGTGTACCGCCGTGCCGTTAGTTCGGCACGGTGGGTCTTTTTGCCCCCTTTGCGTGGTTTTTTGCTTTAGGGTTTTTTGTAGACTGCAAAGTTCTCTTTGCTATCCTCGCTCTATCTAGAATATCGGGCCTCACTTTGCTGAATCTATTTCATCCCTACGTTTTGTCTTTTCATCTTGCTAACAGTCATTATATGTGGGGGGCTGCCTTTTCCTTTGGGGTATTTCTCTGAGGCAAGTCAGGCTTGTATTTCTATCTTCAGGCTAGTCAGTTCCTCAGGCTGTGCCGAGTTGCATAGGTAGTGTCAGGCGCAATCCACAGCTGCCTTTAGTTGTGTTTAGGATAGGTTCAGGTATTGCGGTCTACAGAGATTCCACGTCTCAGAGCTCGTTCTATTGTTTTTGGGTTATTGTCAGATCACTGTATGTGCTCTGATTGCTGCACACTGTGTTACTGGATTGCCTTCATAACAGTACAAGGAGCCAAACTAATGATTCTCAATAGAGGGAAAAAAGAAGTTCTGACATCATTTTTTTTTCTCAGCTCTGTGTTCAGTCTTTTTTTTCCCCTAGACATTAGGGTGCTTCAGGACACAGGTGTGGACATGGATATTCAGGCTCTGTGCTCTTCAATGGATAATCTCGTTATAAATGTACAAAAGATTCAAGATACAATTGATCAGAAATCTATGCTAGAACCAAGAATTCCTATTCCTGATTTGTTTTTTGGTGATAGAACTAAGTTTCTGAGCTTCAAAAATAATTGTAAGTTATTTCTGGCCTTGAAACCTCATTCTTCTGGTAATTCAGTTCAACAGGTTTTGATTATTATTTCTTTTTTGCACGGCGACCCTCAGGACTGGGCATTTTCTCTTGCGCCAGGAGACCCTGCATTGAGTGGTGTCGATGCGTTTTTCCTGGCGCTCGGATTGCTGTACGATGAGCCTAATTCAGTGGATCAGGCTGAGAAAAATTTGCTGGCTTTGTGCCAGGGTCAGGATGATATAGAAGTATATTGTCAGAAATTTAGGAAGTGGTCAGTACTCACTCTGTGGAATGAATCTGCGCTGGCAGCTTTGTTCAGAAAGGGTCTCTCTGAGGCTCTTAAGGATGTCATGGTGGGTTTTCCTATGACTGCTGGTTTGAATGAGTCTATGTCTTTGGCCATTCAGATTGGTCGTCGCTTGCGCGAGCGTAAATCTGTGCACCATCTGGCGGTATTGTCTGAGATTAAACCTGAGCCTATGCAGTGCGATAGGACTATGACCAGAGTTGAACGGCAAGAACACAGACGTCTGAATGGGCTGTGTTTCTACTGTGGTGATTCCACTCATGCTATTTCTGATTGTCCTAAGCGCACTGGGCGGTTCGATAGGTCTGCCGTCATTGGTACTGTACAGTCCAAATTCCTTCTGTCCATTACCTTGATATGCTCTTTGTCATCGTATTCTGTCATGGCGTTTGTGGATTCAGGCGCTGCCCTGAATCTGATGGATTTGGATTATGCTAAACGCTGTGGGTCCCCGACTTCGTGTTGGGGATCTGGTTTGGTTATCTTCTCGTCATATTCCTATGAAGGTTTCCTCTCCTAAATTTAAACCTCGTTTTATTGGTCCGTATAGGATTTCTGAGATTCTCAATCCTGTGTCCTTTCGTCTGACCCTCCCGGACTCCTTTTCCATACATAATGTATTCCATAGGTCGTTGTTGCGGAGATACGTGGCACCTATGGTTCCATCTGTTGAGCCTCCTGCCCCTGTTTTGGTGGAGGGGGAATTGGAGTATATTGTGGAGAAAATTTTGGATTCTCGTGTCTCTAGACGGAAACTCCAGTATCTGGTTAAATGGAAGGGTTATGCTCAGGAAGATAATTCCTGGGTTTTTGCCTCTGATGTCCATGCTCCAGATCTTGTTCGTGCCTTTCATGTGGCTCATCCTGGTCGGCCTGGGGGCTCTGGTGAGGGTTCGGTGACCCCTCCTCAAGGGGGGGGTACTGTTGTGAATTCTGTGGCTGAATTCACTCCTGTGGTCACAAGTGGTACTGCAGCTTCTGGACTTCCTCCCTCAGGTGTTCTGGTGAGCTCGTTGGCTGCCTTGTTATTTAACTCCACCTGATTCTGTCTTCCTTGCTCCTTGTCAATGTTCCAGTGTTGGATCTGAGCTTCTGGATCTTTCCTGTGGCCTGCTGCTCTGCTTAGATAAGTGCTTCTTTGCTTTTGTTGCTGTTTTTTCTGTCCAGCTTGTCTATTCGTTTTTGCTGGAAGCTCTGAGACGCAAAGGGTGTACCGCCGTGCCGTTAGTTCGGCACGGTGGGTCTTTTTGCCCCCTTTGCGTGGTTTTTTGCTTTAGGGTTTTTTGTAGACTGCAAAGTTCTCTTTGCTATCCTCGCTCTATCTAGAATATCGGGCCTCACTTTGCTGAATCTATTTCATCCCTACGTTTTGTCTTTTCATCTTGCTAACAGTCATTATATGTGGGGGGCTGCCTTTTCCTTTGGGGTATTTCTCTGAGGCAAGTCAGGCTTGTATTTCTATCTTCAGGCTAGTCAGTTCCTCAGGCTGTGCCGAGTTGCATAGGTAGTGTCAGGCGCAATCCACAGCTGCCTTTAGTTGTGTTTAGGATAGGTTCAGGTATTGCGGTCTACAGAGATTCCACGTCTCAGAGCTCGTTCTATTGTTTTTGGGTTATTGTCAGATCACTGTATGTGCTCTGATTACTGCACACTGTGTTACTGGATTGCCTTCTTAACAGCGCTCATTCTTAGGAATGAGCGCGTTAAGTACTTTCGATGACGTCGCGGTTTGTGATTGGTCGCGTGAGCGGTCACATGACCGCTCAGCGACCAATCACAAGCCGTGACATCATCGAAGGTACTTAACAAGCTCATTCATAGGAAGGAAAACATGGCGATTGCAGCGGTGACAACCAGGGCCCGTCCGAGGGTAAGTATATCAATATTTTTTATTTTTATGCTTTATTTTACACATTAATCTAAATCCCTATACCGATTCCCGATATCACAAAAATATCGGAACTCGGTATCGGAATTCCAATACCGCAAATATCGGCCGATACCCGATACTTGCGGTATCGGAATGCTCAACACTAATTAGCAATCCAAGTATTTAGCACCTAAACAGTTTTTTTTTAATTCTAAGTAGGTGGGTCGCCTGCCAGGGCCGTGGGGTACTCGGTACCGGGTCCGGTACTTTAAGGGGATGTCATGGTGGCTGCGACCCGGTCCGTGGCCCTGGGCGCCCAAATAAAGGGGAATGTCTATAAAGGAGTTTTAAGAATAAAGTTTGTTCATTACGCCACCTGTGGCATTCGGTCAGTAGGGACCAACGCTGCTTAAAGGAGTCCTCTGGGGTGATAGTATGGCAACTAGATGGTATAACTTCCCACAGGTGAAGTAGGACCCAGGGCCCCTGTGTGTAGATGGAGATGGTGAGGGGTGCAGTAAAGACCGAGGACACAGGTTTGCAGTCTCTTTACCTGGTTTACTGTAGCTTCAGACAACCGCAGTCCAGGGCACCAGATCACAGGGCAGGCAAGGTCCAGCCGGTTTGGAAATGAATCCAGAGTCCCCTTTACCAGGTGGAGATAAAAGCCTTCCAAAAGCGCGGTGGTGTTGTAGTCCCTTACTGCCTATGGCTTCTGGCAAGGTCCTCACAGTTCTATCTGTCCTCCATAATGGTGGGACACAAACCATATGACAGGTGGCTTGAGCCTTTTTATAGGGTTTCTATCATTAACCAGGCTCTATGTGCCACTGTGCCTCCTGGGTATTAGGGCAGATAGGTTATTTGTAATAATCCAGCTGTCCTGCCGGTTTCTGCTGTAAGTCTTAGAGCCCCTCACAACCTCGGTCTTCCGGCTACCGGAACTTGTGCTTTCCAGGGAGGTAACCAAATCACTGCTCTGCTCCCCTGGTGTCACTCTCCTGTGCCTTTTCTCTCCTGCACACTTTCCACAAGTTGGCCTTTCCTTCTTAATTCCCTTTCTCTAGGAGCTGTAGCAACTATGGCTACAGGGTCCCTTCAGGTCTTCTGACACTCAATGTCTGACTGCTCTCTTCTCTGCCCTCTGACAGACTGACCCACTTTCTTTCTCTCCAGCTAAGAATATAGGGAAGTTCCCCTTAATCCAGGTTCCGAGCTCCCCCTTCTGGCCTTGAGTGTGAACATGTTGTGTGTATGTGATTACCTGACAAAAGAGATCTTTCATTGCTTCCAAGCGTGACAGCACTCTCCCCGTGAGGAAAGCAATGCCACTGTGATGACCAGGACCCTGGGGTGTCACATAGGCATTGCCAGAGAGATTTCACTGGGGGCGTGTATTTCTTCCCCTATTTCAAGTTGACCAATCATAAGTAGGCAGCAACACATTAGAGAAAGAAGAACACCCCCCCACAATATGTATAAGGTGTAAACACTGGCGCTTCCTCTTAATCCTCAAGGGAGGATGTAGCCGCAATTAAGAAAAAATGGATCTGTGCGCTAGCTTATAAATAGCTAGAGAATGTATGCATCACTACCGCTCTTGCAAATATCACTGTGTAAAAGGTCAATATGTCCAGTGATACATATGCAGTAATATTTCCTAGCACCGCAGTTATACACACCTTTACAATAACTTAAAACAGGATCAGTGTGAAACATAATGATCATCTGCTTTCCTCACTACAGAATGATGTCTTGTGCTGAAACACAGCAGACCTGAGTGTGTTTAATAGTGATGAGCGAATATACTCGTTACTCGAGATTTCCCGAGCAAGCTACTATTTTTTAGTGCTCGGAAATTTAGTTTTTATTGCCCTAGCTGAATGATTTAAATCTGTTAGCCAGCATAAGTACATGTGGGGGTTGCCTGATTGCTAGGGAACCCCCACATGTACTTATGCTGGCTAACAGATGTAAATCATTCAGCTGCGGCGAAGAAAACTAAAACTCCGAGAACTAAAAAAAATACTCGGAGGTCACCCGAGCGTGCTTGGGAAATCTCGAGTAACGAGTATACTCGCTCATCACTACTGGTAATGCCTACTTTGACTTATAAAAAAATAATTAAATGTCAAATAATTTAATTACTAATGTCATCACAACAGAGCGTTCATTACATTGTGTGTCAGTTCAACATGTAACCTTTGGTCAATGGTCCCTTTCAATTAAAATTCTATCTCACAGCCAACCAATTCCAGCCCTGTGCTGATGAGGGCCTAAAGCCCGAAACACGTGTCCACAGGTAGGAATTGGTTGGCTGTGTAAATTTAGAAACTAATCCGCAGCATTGCACGCTTGGCGGTTCCAAGCGCTGTGGATTAGACTGGGGTGGAAAGAGATGATTTGCATAGCTCCGCCTACTGCAAAGGATTCTGGGTAAACCTGCTATTCTTTGTATTATGCTGCTTGCAAGTACTCTCCGTTTCAGGAAAGCATCCACTATGTATTTCCTTTAAGTAGAGGGCTTTTCGGTCTCTTTCGTCCCGCTACATTAAGCCCAACTTGGGTCTCTCCCTAGGGTGGCTAGCATATATGTATCTCACAGCTGGGAAGTTTCTGTGCATGCTCAGACCAAGGAATTTTGAACATCAATAAAACAATGCATAAGCAAAACGATTATTAGTTTTAGCTGACAAATAACAAGTAGTATAACATATTGGCAAATTATGGATTATAATAGCTGTACTGATTATTTTCTTTATCAAGACGAACCACGACTGAATCATCTCTTTCCAATAGTCCTATAGTAGCACATGGTCTGCATCTATGGTATACAAATCTCTAATATTCAATGATGGAACTGAAGTGCTTCTTAGTTCCATAGTTAGATACTTTATATGGACAAAAGTATTGACATTACACCTGCAGGAGTTTGTATGTTCTCTCCATGTTTGCGTGGGTTTCCTCCGGGTTCTCCGGTTTCCTCCCACATTCCAAAAACATACTGATAGGGAATTTAGATTGTGAGCCCCATTGGGGACACCAATGAAAATGTGTGCAACCTGTAAAGCACTGCAGAATATGTTAGCGCTATATAAAAATAAAGATTATTATTATTACCTGCAGGAGCTTTTTGATGTCCCATTCTAAATCCATAGACATTACTATGCAGTTGGTAACTTTGCAGCTATTAACAGTTCCGATCTTCTGTGAAGGCTTTCTACAAGATTTTGGAGGTGTCTGTGGGAATGTGTGCCCATTTATCCAGAAGAGCATTTTTAAGGTCAGGTAGTGATGTTGGAGGAGAAGCCGGGCTCACAATTTCTGTTTCAGTTCATCCAAAAGATTTTGGAAGGGGATGAGGTCTGGGAAATCCCCCAACCATGCCTTTATGGACCCCATGCACTCGGCACAGTCATGGGAATCAGAAAAGTTCCATTCCTCAAACTGGTCCCACAAAGTAAGAAGCTACAATTTACCAGATTGTCTTGTGCTGAATCCTTAAGATTTCCCTTCACTAAAACTAACTGGCTGGGACCAACCCCTAAAAGACAATTCCAAAGCATTGTCCCTCTTCCTGTCCCTTTTGATGTTGCACCGGTGGTCTTCGGTGTTTTTATTTTTCCTGTAGCAATGACATCACATATATCCACAAGATATCTGCTGCCCATCAGTGGCCGCAATGATCTGGTGTCATGCATGCTACCATCACTACAGAAGCCAGAAATTGCAGCAATCACAGTGATCCATACATGATGTCATCGATGCAAAGTCATAAAGGACCAACTTAGTTCATTTTCCAACCTATAATTTCCAATGTTAACATTTTTGGCACCACATTTGCTATGCGTCACCCTGTGGTACAGACCCTATCACCGTGTACTTAATTCCTGCAGTACTCAGGGGTGTATGCCATCTGCCCCTGGGGATTTGTCTACTTTAGTGATTTCCGGTGGGATAGGGCTATTGGGATATGACAGTAAAGTGGTAAAAAACAAAGATACGTGGTGGGCTAGTGCAGGGGTGTGGTTCATAATACTATCCCTCGTGGTCTAGAGCACTGAATCTGTAATGATGGCTGCACGACTTCCCCCTCTCTTTCCTCTAAGAGCAGCTCTACAGGCTCTATGACTTTGCTTTATGCAGTGTTCATAAGATCTGTGATGGCCTCCTGGATAGCGGGAGCACAGAGATGCAATCCTTGGGCTTGTTTTTCACTGAACTTCCAGTAAATTACACATCTCCTTTTTCTCCGTTCCCACTTGGCTTCATTATAAAACTCTTGAATCCTTTATTGCCCCGAATGTTTTTATTTTCCTCTTCTCCCTTTATTACGCATTTACTATGACCATTTTCTTGGCATCAAATATTGCATCGCGCTCAGCAGAGAGGCGCGTTATTTGGATGTGAATGCTTTCAAGGATCTCGCTATGTTCAAGCACATGTTCTAAGGGTGGAGAAGCTGGATACATTCATAGTCGGATCTCTGATGAGATTTTGACAAGACTCACACTTCTGAAGGTCAATTTCTTCAGTAACTATGGCTTTATTAGTGTTATTATTGTTAGTGATGAGCAAACGGGCTGGGGTAAGGTGTTATCTGAGCATGCTCCTGCGCCAGCAAAGTATCTTCAGCGTGCTGGAATATTATGTTCGAGTCCCCTTGGCTGCATGTCTCGTGGCTGTTCGATAGCAGGGATTGTCTGCTTGTTAGGTGAGCATGCTCAGATAACACCTTACCCGAGCACGTTCGCTCATCACTAACTATTATTCCATTGTATTGTTTTCATATTACCGTTATACTACATTGGGAAAGGAGTATCTTTTTGCACCCGAAAATCTAAAATGAATTTACACCTTCTAACCTGGTATCAGCACCACCATACATTTTTCACCCTTTTTTTAGCCCATGTTCCCTCCACTCATCTTCTACACCTCCGTCGCAGACCAGACTTTTCGGGAGTGCTGGAAGATTGCGCTGTAAGTGTGGCGCAGAGGTAGAAATTGCATTTTCACTTTACTCCACCCTAACCACCTGAGAAGGCATTAATCAGTATTATGAATGGCACCTGGCAAGTGTGGTCCGTATTAGATTTTGCACTGCGGCCAAAGAGCTTCCAGAAGCCGCCATATCTGTAACAATGATGTTGTCCTTATCTCATCTTCTTCTGAAAAATATCTTTTACCACTTCTTACATAGTTTATTTTCAAGCTACAATAAAAGATATATTTGGCCCAAACTTTAAATATTAATTAAATTGGTTAAATTTTTGCCTGTAGGACTTTATTGCAAGAAAGCTTGGCTGAGTAGATTACACAAGAAGGAAAACACACAGCAAGTCAGCAGGATCTAGGAGCAACATGGCAGATGTGACAACCTACATGGTGAGCTGCAGCATGTGCTACATGTTCACAGATCGACCAGAAGAAGAATCAAATTTCACCTGTCAGAAGTGTAGACTAGTGGCCCTTTTAGAAGAAAAGTTGCAGGGTCTGGAAGAAAGAATAGCAACTTTGAAACTCATCAAAGAGAATGAAGACTTCCTAGAACAGAGCAGAAGCATCTCTACTGGTCACAGAAGGTGAAAAAAGTGTCAGAGAACCTCCAAAAGCAGATGAGTGGAAGCATGTGACCAAAAGAAGCAAGAAGACCATGGAGAAATCACCAACCACACAACTGAAGAACCGATATCAAATCTTTGTAGAGGATGAAGATGGCACACCTAAGGATGAAGCAATACCAGCAAGCAAAAAAGAAAAGGGCACACAGCAACAAGTGACAGCAAAAAGTACAGCCAAGAAGCAACGAAAAGTGGTGGTGGTGGGAGACTCACGACTGAGAGGCACAGAAGCAGCCATCTGCAGACCGGACATAACTGCAAGAGAAGTATGCTGCCTTCCAGGTGCGATGATCAAGGATGTGACCGATAGGATACCAAAGCTCTTCAGCTCCAAGGACGTCCACCCATTTCTTCTGATACATGTTGGCACCAATGACACGGCAAGGAAGGACCTACCGACAATCTGCAAGGACTTTGAAGAGTTGGGGAAGAAAGTAAAGGAACTGGATGCACAGGTAGTTTTTTCTTCTATCCTTCCAGTAGACGGGCATAACACCAGGAGATGGAACAGGATCCTTGATGCAAACAACTGGCTAAGACGATGGTGCAGACAACAAGGATTCGGATTCCTGGACCACGGTGTGAATTACTTGTACAATGGACTCCTCGCCAGAGATGGACTACACCTCAACAAACCTGGGAAACACACATTCACCAGAAGACTCGCTACACTCATCAGGAGGGCGTTAAACTAGAAGAAGAGGGGACGGGAAGAAAAACATTAGACTCGAACAAAGAAGACCCAGGAAAACATACTCAGAAGGGAGGTAAGAACATTTCTAAAACAATCCACAGCGAGGAGATTGGAACAAAACAAAATCCTCTAAACTGCATGCTCGCAAACGCCAGAAGCCTGACAAACAAGATGGAAGAACTAGAAGCAGAAATATCTACAGGTAACTTTGACATAGTGGGAATAACCGAGACATGGTTAGATGAAAGCTATGACTGGGCAGTTAACTTACAGGGTTACAGTCTGTTTAGAAAGGATCGTAAAAATCGGAGAGGAGGAGGGGTTTGTCTCTATGTAAAGTCTTGTCTAAAGTCCACTTTAAGGGAGGATATTAGCGAAGGGAATGAGGATGTCGAGTCCATATGGGTCGAAATTCATGGAGGGAAAAATGGTAACAAAATTCTCATTGGGGTCTGTTACAAACCCCCAAATATAACAGAAACCATGGAAACTCTACTTCTAAAGCAGATAGATGAAGCTGCAACCCATAATGAGGTCCTGGTTATGGGGGACTTTAACTACCCGGATATTAACTGGGAAACAGAAACCTGTGAAACCCATAAAGGCAACAGGTTTCTGCTAATAACCAAGAAAAATTATCTTTCACAATTGGTGCAGAATCCAACCAGAGGAGCAGCACTTTTAGACCTAATACTATCTAATAGACCTGACAGAATAACAAATCTGCAGGTGGTCGGGCATCTAGGAAATAGCGACCACAATATTGTACAGTTTCACCTGTCTTTCACTAGGGGGACTTGTCAGGGAGTCACAAAAATACTGAACTTTAGGAAGGCAAAGTTTGACCAGCTTAGAGATGCCCTTAATCTGGTAGACTGGGACAATATCCTCAGAAATAAGAATACAGATAATAAATGGAAAATGTTTAAGAACATCCTAAATAGGCAGTGTAAGCGGTTTATACCTTGTGGGAATAAAAGGACTAGAAATAGGAAAAACCCAATGTGGCTAAACAAAGAAGTAAGACAGGCAATTAACAGTAAAAAGAAAGCATTTGCACTACTAAAGCAGGATGGCACCATTGAAGCTCTAAAAAACTATATTTATCTAAAAACTATTTATCTAAAAAACTAATTAAAGCTGCCAAAAAATGAAACAGAGAAGCACATTGCTAAGGAGAGTAAAACTAATCCCAAACTGTTCTTCAACTATATCAATAGTAAAAGAATAAAAACTGAAAATGTAGGCCCCTTAAAAAATAGTGAGGAAAGAATGGTTGTAGATGACGAGGAAAAAGCTAACATAATAAACACCTTCTTCTCCACAGTATTCACGGTGGAAAATGAAATGCTAGATGAAATCCCAAGAAACAATGAAAACCCTATATTAAGGGTCACCAATCTAACCCAAGAAGAGGTGCGAAACCGGCTAAATCACATTAAAATAGATAAATCTCCGGGTCCGGATGGCATACACCCACGAGTACTAAGAGAACTAAGTAATGTAATAGATAAACCATTATTTCTTATTTTTAGGGACTCTATAGCGACAGGGTCTGTTCCGCAGGACTGGCGCATAGCAAATGTGGTGCCAATATTCAAAAAGGGCTCTAAAAGTGAACCTGGAAATTATAGGCCAGTAAGTCTAACCTCTATTGTTGGTAAAATACGTGAAGGGTTTCTGAGGGATGTTATTCTGGATTATCTCAATGAGAATAACTGTTTAACTCCATATCAGCATGGGTTTATGAGAAATCGCTCCTGTCAAACCAATCTAATCAGTTTTTATGAAGAGGTAAGCTATAGGCTGGACCACGGTGAGTCATTGGACGTGGTATATCTCGATTTTTACAAAGCGTTTGATACCGTGCCGCACAAGAGGTTGGTACACAAAATGGGAATGCTTGGTCTGGGGGAAAATGTGTGTAAATGGGTTAGTAACTGGCTTAGTGATAGAAAGCAGAGGGTGGTTATAAATGGTATAGTCTCTAACTGGGTCGCTGTGACCAGTGGGGTACCGCAGGGGTCAGTATTGGGACCTGTTCTCTTCAACATATTCATTAATGATCTGGTAGAAGGTTTACACAGTAAAATATCGATATTTGCAGATGATACAAAACTATGTAAAGCAGTTAATACAAGAGAAGATAGTATTCTGCTACAGATGGATCTGGATAAGTTAGAAACTTGGGCTGAAAGGTGGCAGATGAGGTTTAACAATGATAAATGTAAGGTTATACACATGGGAAGAATGAATCAATATCACCATTACACACTGAATGGGAAACCACTGGGTAAATCTGACAGGGAGAAGGACTTGGGGATCCTAGTTAATGATAAACTTACCTGGAGCAGCCAGTGCCAGGCAGCAGCTGCCAAGGCAAACAGGATCATGGGGTGCATTAAAAGAGGTCTGGATACACATGATGAGAGCATTATACTGCCTCTGTACAAATCCCTAGTTAGACCGCACATGGAGTACTGTGTCCAGTTTTGGGCACCGGTGCTCAGGAAGGATATAATGGAACTAGAGAGAGTACAAAGGAGGGCAACAAAATTAATAAAGGGGATGGGAGAACTACAATACCCAGATAGATTAGCGAAATTAGGATTATTTAGTCTAGAAAAAAGACGACTGAGGGGCGATCTAATAACCATGTATAAGTATATAAGGGGACAATACAAATATCTCGCTGAGGATCTGTTTAGGAAGGTGACGGGCACAAGGGGGAATTCTTTGCGTCTGGAGGATAGAAGGTTTTTCCACCAACATAGAAGAGGATTCTTTACTGTTAGGGCAGTGAGAATCTGGAATTGCTTGCCTGAGGAGGTGGTGATGGCAAACTCAGTCGAGGGGTTCAAGAGAGGCCTGGATGTCTTCCTGGAGCAGAACAATATTGTATCATACAATTATTAGGTTCTGTAGAAGGACGTAGATCTGGGTATTTATTATGATGGAATATAGGCTGAACTGGATGGACAAATGTCTTTTTTCGGCCTTACTAACTATGTTACTATGTTACTATATTAGTTCCAGATATTTTTGTTTTAGATGTCTACCATGAAATATTAAGCTTTTAGAACAGGGGTCCCCAACTCCAGGCCTCGAGGGCCGCCAACAGTGCAGGTTTTCAGGATTTTTTTAGTATTGCATGGGTGGTAATGTGATCATCTGCACAGGTGATGATTCCAACCCCTGTGCAATACTAAGGAAATCCTGAAAACCTGCACTGTTGGTGGCCCTCGAGGCCTGGAGTTGGGGACCACTGTTTTAGAAGAAGGTTCTCCGCTTTAGACATCTTTTAGCCAGGTATTTAACATTTAGTCCCTGTTGGTATGGAAGACCCCTGGTGAACTATTACACAGTGCCTTCTAGAATGCATAGAACATTACATAGAATTGCGGTTCTGTGGTGCCCCTGAGGGTTCAGTTGCCACAGAGGTACTGCACCTCATCCAGAGGTGTGGTATCCCACTCTCAGGTAAGGAGGGGGCACTACCAAGGACTCTATCATCAGCATCCAACACCACACCACTCCAGTCAGGGCATCTGGGTGTACTCTATGGGAGGATGGCCTCATCCCAGTCTGGAGAGGTTTACTAGGTAGAGGGTGTGGGTGGAGAGAGTAGAGATGTCATGGAAACAGTAGGAGGGGTCAACAAAGGTCCAGAAAGTAAGTCAGTCAGTGAGAAGGAGTGGAAGAGAGCAGACGTGAGAGACAGTTGGATCTGGGGACTTGAGCAGCGAGGAGTTCGTCCCAGCACCAGAGACCAGAAGAAAAAGAGAGTGAGACTCCTGACAGAAAGAAGAGAGAGAAGGGGTCCTAGGCGAACGGGTAGTGAGGAATCAACCCGTGGGGCCTGCATCCATGCTGACCATTGCCAGGTGGAGGGACCAGGTCGCAGTGGGGAACCACCTCGGCTAGTGGAGAACTGCAAGGCTCAGCTAGCCAGCCAGAGGCTGTGGTATCTGTACGTGCCACAGCGACATCCACACACATTCGCTGAAAAGGCAGCCACATAGGACCCAGGAGACTAGAGAGATGTCGCCCAACAAGATCCGGGGCTGCTGGCTTGGGACACTGTGTGTGAAGGCGCAGGGCAGGAGAGGTAGGAACCAGCGCAGTAAGATGGCCAGGAAGAGAACATAAGAGAAGGATCCAGGAGTAGTGTACCCCAAATCATCTGGGGGTTGGTTGGACCACAGACCTGGAAGACACAGCACAGTAATCTGTAGAACTGTGAGTAAAGCGTTGAGAACTGCACCCAGATGTGTCCTCTGAATTATTCCTGTGTCACTTGCCCTGCACTACAACCAAAACCATCATTGATTTTTACACCATAACTGCCCTGGAGCCTAGCTCTAACCATGGAGAGCTGTACCAACTCTGCTGCATCACCATCTGCCCCAGAGGATCTGAACTGCAGCGTCGGCCACCAACTCATTGCCGAATACCAGGGGTGGCGTCACGAACAATTCCCCTATAAACTTTATTTTCCCCTTTAATTGACTTTTATTGGACGCCCAGGGCCACGGACCGGGTCACTGCTGCCGTGACACATCCCCTTAAGAACCGGCCCGGTACCGAGTATCTTCACGGCCCTGGTGGGTGCTCACAGTTCCACCTTGGCTAAAAAGAAATTTGAAGACAACGATTAACAAGACAGTCAATGGGTGGCAGTATTGGGAGTCAAATGGGCACAAATGGGACATTATTACTTTCTGGGGGGGCAAAATATGGCCTCTGTTTATTAGGACACTTGCAAAGGGCATTAATATTTTTTAGGGAGAAATTTTACCATCTTTAGGACACAAAGGAGGTTTTTTTTCTTTGTAAGGCTCATAGCGGTGGCATTACTAGGTGGGGCACTAAGAAAAGTGAGTGAAACCATCAGAAAGAAAAAGTCACCTATCAGCCACCATCTATAACTGTATTGTAATCTCTTATAAAATAAAAAGTCTCTGTGCCGCAAAAAAAAAGATTTTTTTTCATAAACTTATTTTACTACAAAGAGATGACGGAAAAACAAAAGACCTACACATATGTAAGTATCCTCACGACGGTAATAACCTCAACAATTCATTGAGCGGGTTATTTGGAGAGGAAGTCATATAAACAAAAAAAAACTAAACCAAAGATTGCTTTTTTTTCTATATTTGTCACACAAAAAGATGTTTAGAAGTAATGTCAGAAAAAAAGGGTGATGACAACAAAATGCCTATGAGCATCATGTGGTCGTAAGTGAGGATATGAAACAGTTCGGGAGCATGCAATATGTGGAGTAACGGCGTTGAAGCGGAGATCTGGCCATGTGGAGCAGGACCTGGCAGCACTTACGTCTATTTCTACAGTGTTTTGGCAGGAAGCATTAACCTTTCTTGCCCTTTTGTACAAAACTCTGAAAAACTTTGCTTAAACTTTTTTTGACTGACTGGACTCATTGAGGAGCTAAATTACAAAAAAAAAAAAAGGAACATCAGGGCGGCCATGTAAAATCATTCTAGTCTGGGGCCCAGAGTGAGATGGAGCCCACTATTGACCACAGGGAATGTTAACAAGCATGTCGTCACTTCTTAGCCATCATTACAGGCACTTAACAGATATAGACCACCAGGGATGTTATTGTAAACTCCTCCAACTTACTAGCTCACCAAGTATCTTTATTTGACCACCTCAGTGTTGAATAGACCTATCCCAACTGAAATCACTAAAGTAGACATATCTTCGGAGATGGATGTCATACACCCCCCGATTAATGCAGGAATTAAGTACAAAGATTATTTTTAATTTTCACAGATTCCATAGTAACAGGGTCTGTACCACTGTATGACGCATAGCAAATCTGGTGCCAATATTCAAAAAGGAGACAAAATCTTAGAATCTTATCCTGGGAATTATAGGCCGGTAAATTTAACTTTAGCCATGGGTAAAATCCTTGAGGGGTTCCTAAGAGATGCTATCCCGGAGTATCTCAAAAAGAATATCATCATGGACCGGAATCAACATGGTTTTATGAAGAATCGGTCCTGTTAAACCAATCTGGTCAGTTTCTTTGAGGTGGTAAGTTCCAGAATGCAAACAGATACCAATCGCCATTTTTAACAGATCTGTTTAAAAACAGGAATTTTGGTTCCCGTTTTGTATCTGTCCACATCCACTACTTCCATTTTAAATGGATCCATATTTTATTAGTGTTGTATCTGAATGCCTCAAGTTTTCTGGGCGTAAAAACAGATCCGTTAAATGGATGTCACTATGGATGACTCTCTGTTATCATTCATTTCCCATAAATTTTTTACATTAAAACATTTGCTCTTTTTTTAGTGTACGGTTTATTTATTTTTTTTGTCCATCCAAAAAGCAGAAAGCAGACTGAATGGGTGCAAAGTGATGACACCCTGGGCACAATAAAACCTAGGTATTCTGGCAGGAGGAGGGCCAAATGCTGAAGGCCCTTAAATGTCTACGTCTACCCAAGTACACATTGAACATACTGACTTGGCCCCATTGCTGGCGGAATATAGTTCTATATCTCATGCCCATAATCAAATGTTTTGATTGTGACATCAGTTATGTGCAGAATATCAACCAGAAGTGTAATTGTGTTTATTTGACTTTACAGACGGTCTACACAGGCCAATAAACACGCAGAATCAAAATACAGATGTGGCATGTTGGACGCCATCACCCGTACAAAGTCCAAAAAAAAAGGCCGTGTTAGAAAACAGCTCTGATGAGGAAAGGAGCAAAATATTTACATATCAACGTCTCCTGACAGCCAAATGTGTCCAATGGTTTTCAAATAAACTATTATGTATGCCTGCGATGATAAGTAAAGTATAGCGGGTCTTAGAGGTGAAAATGGGCCCCCCATACCGAATGCACAGGATGCACCAATGATATATCCATCCCTGACCCAAACAAATATTTTGGCTTGCAGAATTTCTACCAATTTTCACCTACGCACTATAACCCCCCTCAATCATCAGATCTTGGGGTCCCGAGTACCCGGTGTTATTTGACCAATGGTTGATTGATTCTCTATCAATTGCCCCTTGGACTTCTAGGGATAATTTAGAGTGGAGTCCGGACTCCATATTTTGGTGTTAAGTGATGTTCCAGAGATGGATCATATAGTACATAAAGAGGTTGTCTCAAGTTCTTAAATTGATGAAATAGCATAGTGCTTGGAACAAGCAAATTTGCAATTTACCATTAATTAACACTCAATTTTATTGTGCACAGCTCGTTGCCTGGGTTTCTGGCTACCCTGCAATCTCAGAGTGGCTGATTACCTAGGTAATAAGTCCGCTCCACCTCCAAACTCTATGCTTTACAGTATGTTCGCACCAAGTCACATCTTGGATCCGGCGAGCATCAGTCTCCTTTCACATCTCCGATGTTGCAGAAGAAAAGCTGTATCTGTTGACAGTATATTGGGGCGCACAAATTGGACCAGCAGTGGGACCATACCATTGGCCCACAATGTCAACGTTCAAGAGCGCAAAGCAGGAAGTCAGGGACTGGAAGTATTGTGCTCCTGAAGATAGAACATTATTATTATTATTTATTATTAAAGCACCATTTGTTACAAACGAGTAAAGTAATCTTAAAGAATACAAGTCACGACTGGTACAGGAGGACATTAGAATAATCCTGTAAAGGACTTTTCCGGTTCTGAATTTTAGTCACCTGTATACTAGATAGGTGATAACTCATAGATGATGGGGGTGCACAAACAACGTGCAGCCTGGCATTGTCATGTTGGAAAACGGCTCTTGGGACCTACTGTATCCTCATCCATCCCTTGTAGACTGTGAACCCTCATGGGCAGGGTCCTCTCTCCTCCTGTACTTGTGTGTGCCTTGTTTTACTCATGTTTATTGTACTTATCTATATTTGCCCCGTATTCACATGTAAAGCGTCATGGAATAAATGGCGCTATAAAAATGTATAAAAATAATAATAATAATAATAATTAGCCTGGTTTATTGACTAAGTCAATGTAATGCCGAGTTCTTAGTGTACCTGGAATGAAGACTACAGATATCCAGCTACCAGACATAATGCCATTAAACCACAATCCTGGGAGTGTGACCGGTGAGACATTCCCTTGTGAGTTCCTCTTTGTGACCTCATGTCACTACAATTAAAAGCTATCTTGGTGCCAAGCAAAATGGCAATGGAGGCTGGAATGTAGGTCCATCCTCATTATTGATAAGTCACATTTTTGTCTTTCATGCTGTCATATCTGGTGATAGGTCTGGAGACCACATGGACAACACCATGGAGAGATCTTCACAAGTGAACATCACACTGATCCTAATCCTGGGATTATGATGTTGGGCAGCATAATGTACAGTAGCCGGACCCTCTAGTCTTAATTAAAGGTGAACTAACAGCTTGGGGATACATTAATTTGGTCGTGGAATCAGTGGGGCGGCTATTGCTCCAAAGTGTCACAGGATCTGTTTTTCAGCACTACAACATCAGGCCACAATTTGATCATGCTACTTTGAGCATCCTACATGGCCTGAACATGCTCTCATGGCTGCAGTGTCTCCAGACTTGTCTCTCATCAAGCACATCTGGGACATCACTGGATCTTGATGATTTGCCCAAGTGCATTCCTCCGATGACTAATAATAAACTGACTGGTAGTAACCGGAATTTCTGTACATGGCGCTAATACTAAATATTGAAAAAATCCTGAGCATTTACATATAATTAACATATCTATTCATCCAGTCATATTGATAATTCTATGACTTCTTGCAAACTGATGTTGAGGAGCGTATAGCAGATTGGTTTTCGTATTGACCTGTCAAAAAATCATACAAGTGGATGTAAATGGGCCATTCCTAGTTCCTAGAAATCTCTATAAATTGCTAGGAAGCCTAAAAGGGTTATTCACAAAAAATCAAGTTATTCCCTATCCACGAGTTAAAGGCTACCTTGCTGGGGTACAGACACAATGAGACCCCAGCGATTCAGGCATACAGGTTTTTGAACCCTCAGAAAGGTCTTTGCAGCCTGTTCGGAATGGAGTGGAAATGTCCATGCTCAACCTTTCTTCCATTCATTGTCTATAGGAACAGCCAATCATATACAGTACCTCTGAAATTTCCAGGGGGTCGCACATGCTCATTTCCGCTACATTCAGGACAGGCTAGAAACCTCATTCTCATGGTTTTAGAGCCCTGGTCTGAGAATCACTTAGGGTCCCAACAGCCTCCCGATCAGCAAGCTATCTCCTATCCAATCTATTAGCAATAACTTGACTTTTGGGGAATAACCCTTGAATGAAATTTCTGAAATGAGAGTACCTTATTGCCATTTTAACTGAGCATAGAAAATCAGCATTTTTTCCGATTTACTTAGATTACTAGAAATGCTCCCACTTGATTAAGAGTGATTAAAAAATGGTTCACTACTAAACTAAAAAAAGCAAACATGGTAAGACATTTGAACATTTATAGACTTTCAGCACATTAAAGGGGCCATAAACTGAATTACAATATCTTTGCTGGAAGGAAACTGTGGGATTGATTCATGGGTTCGGGTTTCAATGTCATGATCTAGTACTTTATAGTGATGATCCACCTTTGCGCATGGCTTGATTGGGTATATAAAGTGATTGAGTCCAAAGCATAGCTTGATTATATATTTGACCAGCTTGCTTCTAGACGGCTAGAAGGCAGAAAACTGTACGAATAAACGAAGTTCAATGGATTTTTCAGAATGTTTTGAACATTAAAAAAAATCTTTTCATTTGTAAATGTCTATTCACAGAGGTCGGGGCTTCTGATACAAACGTCTATGGTCACTGTATAGGCTGAAATATAATTAAGTGAAAAAGAAATGAGTGAATCGATTCAAAACTGAATCTAATTCACCTGGAATTGAAAAGGGAGGTTGGATTCAAAAACATTGAGAAGGGGGTAAAAAAAATTGTATTAATTGTCCCTCGGCCTTCTTTGTATCGGGACATCTTCAGCATCTTCCAACACCCAGTATCTTTGACGTCTCTCGATCTAAGATGCGACACACTCCATGCGATGTCAAGATAGGTATCGTGACACCATAATGTCATAACTTAGCCAGTGCAGGTGATGCTGAAGATAGCCCAGAGATGACCACATTGGTGACCAAACTGAAGCAGGTGACCAGAGCAAGTATTCATGGCGAGATGGGTTTGATTTTTTTATTTATTTTTTTACATATTTCATTATGTTCTGGGATCTGGAAAGAGCTATGAGCATAATTATGTACATCTAACTCACATTGAATAAATTTGATGTAGATCAAATTTCCCGGAAAATTCAAGCAAACTGCTGAATTCAAGTTTATGTCAGATTTGCTCAACATCTACTAGGTAGCTTACTGTAACCCAATCAATTTGAACGAGTAAATTATATTTTTCTTTTGGACCAGATTTGATACAACAGCTACAATAAACTCAAGACATGTACCTAAGACATTAGTAAGGTTTCCCAAAGCCGCTCTCACCTACATCGTCTTCACATGGAGGTCTGGATCTACGTGACGCAGACAATTTATTACATTTGGAATGTATTGATGTAGAAAGTAATAAAACCTTCTGTTCTGGAACGGATCACAATGCCGAGTTGATGAATTGCTGAGAACTATTGGAAGTATCTGAGCTGTGTGTTGAATCATCAACAAAGAACTCGTGTAAAAATCGTCTTTATGTCTTCTGTGTTTTGAGATTTGTTGTGGTTTAGGTGATATTTCAACTACTATTATCCTTACTAAATACACTTCTCCGTTTAAAATATTAAGACTTTACATGAGTTAAAGATATCGTTTCACTATTGCTCCTACCAGTTTGTTTGGATGCAGTGAATGACAGATCTGTCATTCAATCTTGGACAGGACCAAGCTGAGCCGTCAGTTTGGTGATGGACAGCTCAGTCGTCAGTGATAGTTTAGCCGTCCAATCAAGACCAAGGTGTGCTGCTGGGGCTTCATCCATGTTTCTTCTGTTCAGAGTAATTACCTGGATATTTAGCTGGCTCTCTGCAGTAAATTGCTGTCAACTGTAGCTTTTCTCAAGAGGTGTGTGTTTGCTCTTTGTTCCTAATCTTTTATTCTGATCTTTGCTGCTTGACCTTGGATTTGCCTTGACCATCCCTTTGCTTAGCCCTTTTGCCATGATCCGCTGCCTTCTTGGAATTCTCACCTTTGACTGGTACCTGACTACACGTTTTTCTCACCCCTCTGTCTATGACCTACCCTTCTGGCTTTTGACATCAGACATCTTGGCTACCAAGTCTCACAGCTAGTCCTTGAGTAGTGATTAGCGTCACAGCTATATAGAGCAGCGGCTGTTTGTACATCGTACTGTAGCTAAAGGCAATAGAATGACATCAAGGTTAACTATTTTGCGGGCTGAAGGATGAGCTCTGTAGTCACTTTGGATAGAGGTATACATCAGGGGTGTCAAACTGCATTCCTCGAGGGCTGCAAACAGGTCATGTTTTCAGGATTTCCTTGTACTGCACAGGTGATAATTTAATCACCAACTCATTATTTGTGTAGGTGATTAAATTATCACCTGTGCAGTACAAGGAAATCCTGAAAACATGACCTGTTTGCAGCCCTCGAGGAATGCAGTTTGACACCCCTGGTATACATGACTTCTTAAAGGGGATTCCTATAACCTATTAGTAGGCTCCAAATCAAGAAGAAACACACAGTAATGTGTAATCAGTATCTGGTGTTTGGGAGGAAGGTGCTGATGAGTATATTTCTAGTTGTCTATGTTAGTGGTGGTAGAAAAAAGGAAGTTTCTTTTAAGATTGAAGAAAAAGGCAGACACTGGCGAAACAAAGGCCAAACACAGCACAAAGTGACTCCATCTGCCTCATTATAGTGAATGGCTCTTTTGGGGTTTCTGTCCAACTCCAGTTTTTCAAGGCTTCAGACCGAAGCCCCGGAGCTTATAACAATCCTGAACGTAGTGTGAAAATAGCCTTAGTCCACCTATTTAAAAATATTAATAAAGTGAATATCTTTATTATCCATTCTAAACATTAAAACATCAGTTTGTGAATTCTTATGGATATGTGCCAGGAGAGTGGTGGTCTATACACTCTACACACTGCATTACGGTATTGGGGCCCTCAGCTGTTTACGCTAATATCAGATCTCTGTTCTGGGCAAAAAGGTACCTGGTGTCTGGTGAAAAGGCAAATATGGGGATTTTAGGGTGTTTTATGTCCAAATTTGAGAGAGAACATTTGCAGATATCTTATGAAGGGAAGGATATAGTGCGAAACCTTGTAGTTGACTTGAAGAGTCTGCGCCACAATTAAACCCAAGTATCTTGTCTTGATGATATGATCACAGTGCCACGATGACGGCTCTTGAACGGGCACACCAGCCACAAGTCTGCCAGACTACAAAACTCATTAATAGTTCCACAAGTAATAATCAATAGATGGCACTGTCAACTAAAAGGTGACTCTATAAATTAGATTTACGGTAGATTAAATCAATATTTTTTATATCATATGTTCCCCAAATCATTACACCGAGCTGTGGTTTATACTTGACACAATATTTTATAGAGTCAATCTCAAAATTACACTTTTTCCCACTAGTTTTTTTTTTTTCCACCTCTCACTTTTAGAAAAGAAGTTCATAAATGTCCAATCAAAGCTGGACAAACTTTACAACACTCAGGCCAAAGTGGAGAACTTAAAAAGAAGTCCTATCCATAAAACCTGTGATTTATAACACGATTTTTATTGTAATTTTGCACTTTATGAGGTGCAGGCATTCTCACGTATATCAGTTTTACGGTGTATGGAACAGTGAGCCCTCCACCCATAAAAGTGTGGGGAGTTGTCGACTTTGTCTACACAGTTTGACATACAGAAATGCAAATAGACCCAAGCCGCAAAACTGGACTTTATCATTTCTGTCATTTGTCTGCTGTTATTTTGACGTTTCTTCAGTCTTGCTAGTGATGTAATCCTTTCCTGGAATAAATCCAGTGCACAGCGCATCGGTGTGTTCATCTTACATCTTCTGCCATTGTTTATAATGAATGCACTGGAGATTCCCATAAGTTTCTCATGTCATCTAGCTGTAGCTCTTATATGGATACTGTCTTGAGGAGCATAAAAGATGCATAAATACAGTACTTAAGAGGTATATAAAATCCAAAAGGACATCATATTTTATGTTATATCCCATAGCCGTTATCAGACTGGGTTATGTTGGAACACTTGAATAGACATCTAAATTTTATGTTACAACTAAAAGGCCTAGTTTATCTATGATTTTGTTTTAATTGACATTGAAAGTATTGACTCATTTAGACAAAGCATTTTCAAACACCTGATGTTTTGGGGTCACCTAATGAGTTGGATTCTCTAAGCCATAGGACAGAGTGAGCAGCATGGAAAGGAAACGACGATGCAGCGGAACTGGACTACATTGTTCTACAATGACCAAGACAGAGGTTAGGCAAGATGGCAGAGAGCGTGTTTTGGGGCCGGTGGCACCACGGAGTCTCAGATAACAATTCAGGCAATTATTATACTATCTTTTACACATTTCATAGCTCTCCTTGGATTTTTTTGCTTTATCCCTTAAGGTACCGTCACATTAAGCGACGCTGCAGCGATATAGACAACGATGCCGATCGCTGCAGCGTCGCTGTTTAGTCGTTGTGTGGTCGCTGGAGAGCTGTCACACAGGTAACCAGGGTAAACATCGGGTTACTAAGCGCGGGGCCGCGCTTAGTAACCCGATGTTTACCCTGGTTACCATTGTAAATGTAAAAAAAAAAACCACTACATACTTACATTCCGGTGTCTGTCGCGTCCCCCGGCGTCAGCTTCCCGCACTGTGTCAGCGCCGGCCGTAAAGCAGAGCGGTGACGTCACCGCTGTGCTCTGCTTTACGGCCGGCCGGCGCTGACAGTGCAGGGAAGCTGACGCCGGGGGACGCGACAGACACCGGAATGTAAGTATGTAGTGTTTTTTTTTTTACATTTACAATGGTAACCAGGGTAAATATCGGGTTACTAAGCGCGGCCCTGCGCTTAGTAACCCGATGTTTACCATGGTTACAAGTGAACACATCGCTGGATCGGCGTCACACATGCCGATTCAGCGATGTCAGAAGGTGATCAAGTGACGAAATAAAGTTCTGGCCTTCTATCTCCGACCAGCGATGTCACAGCAGAATCCAGATCGCTGCTGCGTGTCAAACACAACGATATCGCTATCCAGGACGCTGCAACGTCACGGATCGCTATCGTTATCGTTCTAAAGTTGCTCAGTGTGAAGGTACCTCTAGTCTGGATATATCAATTTCCAGGCAATATTTTTGGGTATATGAAATGCCCACCAGGGGCGTGGGGTACTCGGTACTGGGTCCGGTACTTAAAAGGGATGTCACGGTGGCGGCGACCAGGTCCGTGGCCCTGGGCACCCAAGTAAAAGGGAATGTCCTTAAAGGGGTTTTGAAAAAAGTTTGTGTTTGTGACGCCACCTGTGGCTCTCGGTCAGAGGTGACCGACGCTGCTTAAAGGGGTCCACTGGGGGGATATTAAGGCAGCTAAGATGGTATAGCTTCCCACAGGTGAAGCTGGGCCCCCAGGGCTCCCAGTGTATAGATGAAGATGGTGGGTAGTGTAGCAATAAAAGGAGGACACATATTTGCAGTCTCTTTACCTGGTTTACTGATGAATTCAGGCAGCCACAGTCCAGAGCACCAGATCACAGGTACAGGCAGGGTCCGGCCAGCTTGGAAGCAAATCTGGAATCCCCCTTACCAGGTGGAGTCGTAAGCCTTCCTTCTAGCACTGTGGTGTAGTTCTTTGCTGCCTAAGGCCTCACACAAAGTCCTCACGTGTTCTCTCTGTCCCCCTTTAGGTAGGACAATACCTGTATGATAGGTAACTCGAGCCTTTTTACAGGATCTCTATCACGACATGGGTCTATGTGTTACTGTCTTCAGGTGTTAATGGTGGATAGGTAACTTGCAATCCGCTGTCCCGCTGGTTTCTGCTGTGAGAAGTAGAATACTGCATAACCTCAGTCTTCCAGCTACCGGTTTCATTTGCTCAGTAGGGCATCAGCTCAGTCGCAGCTAACCCCCCCCCCCCCCCCCAGGTCTTCACTTCACCTGTGCTTCATTTCACCTTCACACTCTCTACAATCTGCTCTGCTTTCCTCTTTCTCTTTCCAGGAGCTTCAGCACTTTTGTGGCTGCACGGCCCTTCACTTGTCTCTCTGACAGACTGACTGACTTTCCCTCCAGACCAGAATCAATACATAGGGGAGCCACACACAACCTGGATCAGAGCTCCCCCTTCTGGCCTGGAGCGTGAACATGCTGTATGCTTGTGAATACCTGATAAGAGGAATCCTTCATCACTTCCAAGCGTGACATCAATCTCCCCGTGAGGAAAGCAATGCCACTGTAACATCCAGGAACCTGGGGTGTTACATATGCAGTATTGCATATATGCACTTGCTCCTTTGAGCGAAATGGTTCCACCTTTCAGGCTTACCTCTGTTACATCCCTATTTATTCTCATTAACCTGGTTTTATAAACTTTGTCTTTAAAAAAGCTTTATATTTTATGATAATTTGGTTCCTTTGGTGTTTTTCCCTGTATGAATTTTAGCAAAGAAAAGCTGTAGATAGAACAGCAGACAGTGAGGTATCTTGCAGTAAGTATACAGTTAACCACAGGAATATCAGAGGCGTATATGAAAGCACATATCTTGCAGCGTGGATACGGTTAACCACAGGAGCAGCAGAGATGTAATGTTTGTTAGCACCAAAAAAGCATGAATGAATATTTAAACAGTTAGGGTGGTTTCACACTTGCGTTTTTGTCTGCAGCGTTTTTTTTTAAAAAAACGCATGCGTTTTTTTTTCCTATATTTAACATTGAAAACGCATGCGTTTTTGTTTGTACGCGTTTGGGCGCGTTTTGCAATGCATGCGTTTTTTTACTGCATGCGTTCATTTTCAGAAATGCAACTTGTAGTATTTTTGAGAGGCGTTTTTTGGACCAAAAAAAACGCATGGGTTTTCATGCATTTTTTTGGGGTCAAAAAATACATTGGAGTCAATGAGGACGCATGCGTTTTTTTGTGCATGCATTTTTTTGCATTAAAAACGCATGCGTTTTTATATTAAAAAACCAGAAAAACACACTGATATGCCACCCCCCAACATAAAGGTGATAAAGTGATCCTAACCCTAACCCTACCCCTAACCCTAACCCTACCCCTAACCCTAACCCTAAGGGATCCTAACCCTAACCCTACCCCTAACCCTACCCCTAACCCTAACCCTACCCCTAACCCTAACGGATCCTAACCATAACCCTACCCCTAACCCTAACCCTACCCCTAACCCTAAGGGATCCTAACCCTACCCTAGTTAGACCGCACATGGAGTACTGTGTCCAGTTTTGGGCACCGGTGCTCAGGAAGGATATAATGGAACTAGAGAGAGTACAAAGGAGGGCAACAAAATTAATAAAGGGGATGGGAGAACTACAATACCCAGATAGATTAGCGAAATTAGGATTATTTAGTCTAGAAAAAAGACGACTGAGGGGCGATCTAATAACCATGTATAAGTATATAAGGGGACAATACAAATATCTCGCTGAGGATCTGTTTATACCAAGGAAGGTGACGGGCACAAGGGGGCATTCTTTGCGTCTGGAGGAGAGAAGGTTTTTCCACCAACATAGAAGAGGATTCTTTACTGTTAGGGCAGTGAGAATCTGGAATTGCTTGCCTGAGGAGGTGGTGATGGCGAACTCAGTCGAGGGGTTCAAGAGAGGCCTGGATGTCTTCCTGGAGCAGAACAATATTGTATCATACAATTATTAGGTTCTGTAGAAGGACGTAGATCTGGGTATTTATTATGATAGAATATAGGCTGAACTGGATGGACAAATGTCTTTTTTCGGCCTTACTAACTATGTTACTATGTTACTATGTTACCCCTAACCCTAACCCTATCCCTAACCCTACCCCTAACCCTAATCCCTTTAGGGTTGGGGTTAGGGGCAGGGTTAGGGGTAGGGTTAGGATCCCTTAGGGTTAGAGGTAGGGTTAGGGTTAAGGGTAGGGTTAGGGTTAGGATCCCTTTAGGGTTAGGGTTAGGGTTATGATCCCTAACCCTACCCCTAACCCTAACTATTTCTGTTTATAGTGGGTTTTTTACTTTATTTTGATGATTGGCAGCTGTCAAACATTTCTCAGCATGCGTTTAAAAAACGCAAACGCATGAAAAAACGCATGTAAACGCGTCAAAACGCCGCGTTTTTTTCACCACATGCAAAAACGCATGCGTCAAAAAAACGCAGCGTTTGCACGCGTTTACATGCGTTTTTTCACCATGCTTTTTTTGCATTTTTTACCGCAAAAACGCATCCAAAAAAACGCAAATGTGAAACCAGCCTTACTTCAATAGCAAAAATGAGTTTATAACTTGTAGCTTGACTGTAACGGAAATTATTAGCACAGACGAGTTTGTAGCTTGTAGTTTGACATAGCAGAGCTTAGAGAGCAATAATAATGGGATTCACTGGACTGAGCTAGCAAGTAGTAGCTGGATGCTGGAAATCAGGCAGGAGATTCAGAAGAATACACAACTACTTGGCTGTAGCAGTGTCTGGAGTCTAACTCCTACAAGCATGTGGTAGCAAGATGCTACACTTCCAGGCAACTCAGACCTTAGGTAATGACAAATGAGAATGATTGCCAGGTTACAACAGTACAGAGAGCCTGATCATAGGAGAAGAGAGGAAGGTCAGGCATTTTAGCTGGGACAGGTAGGTAACACACTATTAGGGCATTCTGACAGAGCAATGCTTCCAGTTCCTACTCAACCCAAGAGTGCAGGCCCCAACCACGGATCTCCGCGCTGAAGATCTGGCCAATTACTTCAAAGAAAAAATTGACCACATTTGACAGGAAATCATCTCCCAATCCCTTCATACCATGCACGGTCCTCCCTCCCCCACTGCATCTAGTTCGCTCTCTGACTTTGAACCAGTTACAGAAGTAATCAGGCTCCTTGCATCTTCTCGCCCAACCAGACCGCCGCCGGCACCATTTTGAGAAAGATTTTTTATTCCAGAATCAATGTGTATGACTAAATAAAAAAAAAAATCAAAGCACATTATACATGCGATCATACTGCTACGCAGGCACCGCCGCCTTCCTGCTGAAGGTGATTTGTTTTTAATACATATAATTATCAGTATATAAAATAGGGGGCAGGACACTAAGGGCTCAGTGACAAGTCATAAACCATCAGTATGAATATCTAAGCAGAGCACCACATGAAGACCCCCCACAGGCCACCCCGAAGCACAACCATATCATTAACTCAAAACTGAAAATAAAGATTAAACAACAACCACAAGACAGTAATCAGTAAAATGGCCTGACATTGTGTGTAGGTTACTCAGCACAATCCTGCTGACAGGTTCCCCTTAAGTGCTCTTGGGTGGTGAGACTGGACCCCATGGAAGATTGGCTGGTGCTGGGAAGCATGCTGGAAGCATTATCTGCTATCGAAACGAACAACTGTTTGCACTCCAATGGCTTCAGAAGTGGTGTCCGTTGCCTCTCTGCAAAGTGGGACAGGAAGCTATGTGTCGTTGATGGGTGTGTTGCTTGTGCTCCACCAACAGAAGCAGCCACACCCGCCCCATGTCCGTGGCATCTGCGTGCACCATCATAAGCACTTCCATTTCCCCGTCCCTTAACACACTCCTTACGTATTTTTTAATTGCTAGGTATCTGGAAACCAAGTTTGCTTGATTAATTGAAACAAAAAAAATTTAAAAAAAAAAAATTTGGTCACCTGTAGTAGGCCAAGAGCTTTTTAAAAATTTCAAACCACCGTAATTTCACACAAAGCACGTTAAACTGTATTGACGACAATAGTCAATTTTTGGGTCAAAAAATTGGGTCACCTATAGCAGGCCAAACGTGTTTTTTTTTCATTCAAAGCACGATAATTTCACACAAAGCATGTGGATGTCCCTCTCCTCCATACCTCATATCCTAGCACCAAGATACTCGAGTGACATCCAAGAACCACCAATCACGTTTGCTCACCACTATTCCCCACTAATTATGCCCAAAACCACAAGAGATGGAGAATAATAATAATAATTTTTATTAATATAGCGCCAACATATTCAGCAGCACTTTACAATTAAGCGGAGACATGTACAAAATTCGGTACGAGTTAAGACAATTTAAACAGTGACATTAGGGGTGAGGTCCCTGCTCGCAAGCTTACAATCTACAAGGAAATGGGGGGACACAATAGGCAATTATAATAAATAGGGATTTTCATACAAAGCTGCATGATCCGGTCATCAGCCCGTGTGTTTAAGTGCAATAGTCAAGTATCAAGTGCAGTTATCATGTGCATGGAGGGTGTGGAGACAGATGAATAGTAGGGTGCAGATTCACAGTAATATTTGGAAGGAGGGAACAGGGCAAAGTTAGTTTACTGAGTAGTTGATGTGGTAGGCTTGTTTGAAGAGATGGGTTTTTAAAGCGCGCTAGAATAGGTCGGGGCTAGGTATCAGTCTGATCGTCTGCAGAAGTGCATTCCAGAGACCTGGTGCAGCACGAGAGAAGTCTTGGAGACGGAGGTGTGAGGTTCGGATTACGGAGGATGTTAGTCTTAGGTCATTTGTAGAACGGAGGGCACGTGTAGGGCGATAAACGGAGATGAGAGAGGAGATGTAAGGCGGTGCAGAACTGTGGAGAGCTTTGTGGGTGAGAGAGATGATTTATACTGGACCCAGTAGCGAATGGGTAGCCAGTGTAATGACTGGCACAAGATGGAGGCATCGGTGAAGCGGCTGGACAGAAATATGACTCTGGCTGCAGCATTCAAGATGGATTGGAGAGGAGAAAGTTTGGTAAGAGGGAGACCGATCAGAAGAGAGTTGCAGTAGTCCAGACGAGAATGAATGAGAGCGACAGTAAAGGTCTTAGCAGTTTCAACGGTGAGAAAAGGTTGGATTCTGGAGATGTTTTTAAGATGCAGGTGACAAGAGCGAGTGAGTGATCGGATATAGGGAGTAAAGGAATGTTCGATGTCAAATATGACCCCAAGACAGCGGGCATGCTGCTTGGGAGTTATGGTTGAACCCTCCAGGGTTATTTCGATGTTGGGTAGAGTGAGGTTAGTAGAAGGGGGAAACACAAGAAGTTCCGTTTTGGAGAGATTAAGTTTCAGGTAGAGGGAGGACATGATGTTAGAGACAGCAGACAGACAATCCTTGGTATTTTGAATTAGGGTAGGGGTGATGTCGGGGAAGAAGTGTATAATTGGGTGTCGTCAGCATAGAGATGATACTGGAACCCAAATCTGCTGATTGTTTGTCCAATATGGGTCATGTAAAGAGAGAAGAGGAGGGGGCCTAGGACTGAGCCTTGCGGAACCCCGATAGTAAGGGGACGAGGAGAGGAGAGGAAGAGGAGCCGGCAAAAGATACAGTGAATGAGCGGTCAGAGAGGTAGGAGGAGAACCAGGAGAGGGCTGTGTCCTTGAGGCCTATGGAGCGGAGCATGGTGAGAAGGAGCTGGTGATCCACAGTGTCAAATGCGGCAGAGAGATCTAGGAGAATCAACAGAGAGCAATGACCTTTGGATTTAGCTGTTATTAGGTCATTAGAGACTTTAGTGAGGGCAGTTTCAGTGGAGTGTAAAGAGCTGAAACCAGATTGTAAGGGGTCAAGAAGAGAGTTATCCGAGAGATAGCGGATTAGACGGGAGTGGACTAAGCATTCCCGGAGTTTAGAGATTAAGGAAAGGTTAGAGACAGGTCTGTAGTTAGCAGTGCAGTTCTGGTTCAGGAATGGCTTTTTAAGTAAATGGGTTATGATGGCATGTTTAAATGAGGAGGGAAAGATACCTGAAGAAAGAGAGGTTAAATATTTTAGTCAGGTGAGTGGTGACCACTGGTGAGAGAGACTGCAGGATATGTGAAGGAATGGGGTCACTGTTACAGGTTGTAGGCCGAGCAGAAGCGAGGAGCTTGGAAACTTCTTCTTCTGAAACAGGCTCAAAGATGTCTAGTGAGCTTGAGTTGGGGAAGGGGATCCAGGCACTGAGGAGATTGCGCTGAGGTATTCTGATGGATGTGGTTGATTTTTTCTGAGAAATAAGTGGCCAGATCCTCATCGCTGAGGTTGGTGATGGGGGCCTGTACTTTAGGTTTCAGGAGGGAGTTTAAGGTTTCAAAAAGTCATTTTGGGTTGTTGGATAGTGAGGTGATGAGGGTGGTGAAGTAGGATTGTTTGGCCAGAGAAAGGGCAGAGTTATAGGTTTTGAGCATGAACTTATAGTGGATGAAGTCTTCTGCTAAGAGAGATTTTCTCCACTGCCGCTCTGCACACCTTGAGCAACGCTGAAGAAAGCGTGTTTGCATAGTGTGCCAGGGCTGCCGTTGTCTGTGTTGGGTCTTTCTGCGTGTAGAAGGTGCTGCTTCATCTAGGGCATTCTTCAGTGCATTATTGAAGTGTGACAAAGTGTGACAGAGAAGCTCCACGTCAACTAGAAACCCATTATTCTTTTCAACCAGGTAGACCATTTGGAGTCTGTGAATGTTTCATCAGAGAATAGTGGAAAAATAAAGAAACAGCAAAAAAATATTTTCTATATATAAAATATCATATTTATTTGCATATGGCTTTTAATTGTGATGTTTTATATATGTATATAAAAAAATTGTGCAGTTGCTCGACTTTTCCACTATTTCTACCATGGTTTCCGCTCAGGAGAGGACCTGATTCCTCCTTGCACCGCACCCTGCTTCAATATGTCTTCTACACCATTGAGCTAATGACCTGTTCGTTTTTCTCATGAAGATTCACCAGAACCAGAAGGCACCTGGTGTACCAACAACTAAATTAAGAGTAAAACTATTGACTTATTAAGAGATAGTTCGTGGAGAAAGAGTTTTGCGGAGGACAGGAAAAGGACAGGTAAGCATACTTTGGTTTCTTTCTTTTTGTATTTGGTGTTCAGTAAAGAAGTCAGAGCAGAGGAGAGAGTTGAGATTGGTTTGCAAGAGTGTTGAGAGGTCACAGAATGACAGGAGGATCATCGGGAGGTCCAAGTCAACCTACAGGTCTCAACTCATTGTACCCAAAGGCAATAGAGTGGAGTTCTTGTGGAACAATTGTAAGGAGAAGAACCGGATCAGGCATACCAACTCCGTGACGGATTCGGAACTGTCGGGGCTGTCACCCAGGTTGAACGAGGAAAAGCATAAGGCACCGGACCTAGCATTGCATCCAGGAGCAGGGGGCGTAGCTAAGTTAAAAGAGCTGCAGCGTGCAGGAAATCAGTCAGTCAGAGCGGGAACGCACAGCGTGCAGGAGGGCAGTGTCAGGACTCCTACTGTGAGGCATCCAGAGACAAAGCAGACCACAGCCAGAAGGGTCTGAGAGCCTTAACCAGACACTGCCGACAAAGATGCATCCAGTCCCCGAGGACATCGCTGACCGTGAGTGACAAATCCTGCAGTCAGGACATAGACACGCGCACGCACCAAAGGGGAGGTCGGGTAACTCGCCACCCGCTGATCGCCGACTGGACCACAAGGAATCCCCGCCACCCCCAGGATCCAGGACGCCATCTCCTCCAGGACTACACTCGAACCCTTATGTGCCAAGGCCTTGATGCCAACGATCACATCTCGAACACCACGTTCTGACGTCATCGGACTGATAAGTTTGCTATTCTTGAACTTGCTACCTTAACCTTTACACCTGTTTACCATGAGTTCCAAACCCCTTATACTTTTATGCTCATTCTCCCATTTTCTCCCTGTGAGGAGTATATCTGTTAAAGTAAACCCCACATTAACCCTTGCTCTGCCTCCGACCCGTTACTGTGCCTTGCAACCTGCTCACACAATTTCCTCTTATTCTCTCCAGCCAGGTAGACCACATGGAGACGGTGAGAGCAGAAGAACTTCCCAAAACTGTGACTGCAGGCCTACTTGAATTATCAAGCAACTGGTGTACCAACCATCAGATTAATAGTAAAGCTATTGACTTATTGAGGTAATCCACCATGATTGTTTGCAGAGACTTTAACAAACTGTCCCAGTTTACGCAAGTTATACGTTTCTCTAACAAGTCCTTGTTGACAGATTACCAAAGATTGACAGCCTATATTAATTATAAACCATTATTTATAGTTCTAGATTAATAGAGAACACCTTTAACTTGTGTAGAAACTAATGAGCCATTAACAAGTGTAAACTTATCATTTTCTTCTTGATGGATATAAAGGAAGAGATGATGAAAGCACAGAATGCGCAAAGCAAGGAAACTGACTTTAAAACAGATTTAATACACAAATACACACAATATATCTCACTATAAAATGAATGGCTTCTGGTAGATGATAACTCCCCAGATATCCATATAATGTAAAAGAAATTGAAATCTCATCATTCTTTGCACACGTAATACACAAGTAGATGAGTGTATAATGTTACATCCTGAATTGTGAAATGAGTCTTGAGGGAGCACTACAAATAACAAAAAGCCAAGAGGAGGCTACCATCTAACTGAAACGGATAGCTGGTGAAATATATGTTTGAAATAGTATTGGAAATAAGGCTTCCTTGATCCATTACATAAAAATTAAATTATGCCTTTTGACCCCAGGCAGTGAACATTCTTAGTTTTGCTATTTTATGTGTGCCTTGAAAATTGAAGGATGCCAAAAGTGACTACTTTCTCCACGAGAGTACTAGTTGGTTTGGCACTGACTAAACCTGTCACAGTGTGACTGTAGGATAGGAAACGGGATCCTATACTGTTCCTTAGTCTAGAGGTCCCTAGCTATGCTTGTCCCCAGGATTACCCCTGATGGTGGGGACGCCTGGGTCTGGTTCCTCATTATGCTCCTGAGTAACACTAGTCTGTTAAGTGTATGGGGAGAACATAAATAAGGCACACATGGCAATACAGACGCACAGTCACACTTTCACAGGGAACACGCTAAAGTAAAAAAGTGTAGAGCCTGTGAGACATCAAAGTAACAAAAGACACCAAGGGAAGAGGAAAGATTTCACCAAACACCACTCACAACAACTTTGGAATAACCACCAGTTATTCAGGATGTGTCCACCTCTCCATACTATAATAGACTAAAGGTACCGTCACATTTAGCGACGCTGCAGCGATCTAGACAACGATGCCGATCGCTGTAGCATCGCTGTGTGGTCGACGATGTCGAAGTCCCCGGGTAACCAGGGTAAACATCGGGTTACTAAGCGCAGGGCCGCGCTTAGTAACCCGATGTTTACCCTGGTTACCAGTGTAAATGTAAAAAAAAACAAACACTACATACTTACATTCCGGTGTGTTATGAACGCAATCCAGTGACACTGAGGATCAACAGTGTACCAGCGATCAGAGCACATATAGTGATCTGACAGTAACCCAAAAATATAAGAACGGGCTCTGAGACGTGGAATCTCTGTAGACTGCAATCCCTGAACCTATCCTACACACAACTAAAGATGGCAGTGGATTGCGCCTCAAATACTACCTATGCAACTCGGCACCGCCTGAGAAACTGACTTGCCTGAAGATAGAAACACAAGCCTGACTTGCCTCAGAGAAATACCCCAAAGGAAAGGGCAGCCCCCCACATGTAATGACTGTGAGTGAGATGAAAAGACAAACGTAGGGATGAAATAGATTCAGCAAAGTGAGGCCCGATATTCTAGACAGAGCGAAGATAGTAAAGAGAACTATGCAGTCTACAAAAAAACCCTAAAGCAAAACCCACGCAAAGGGAGCAAAAAGTCACACCGTGCCGAACTAACGGCACGGCGGTACACCCTTTGCCTCTCAGAGCTACCAGCAAAACCAAAAGACAAGCTGGACAGAAAATATAGCAACAAAAGCAAAAATGCACTTATCCAAGCAGAGCAGCAGTCCACAGGAAAGATCCAGAAGCTCAGATCCAAACAGGAACATTGATCAGGAGCAAGGAAAGCAGAATCATGTGGAGTTAAATAACGAAGCAGCTAACGAGCTCCCCGGAACACCTGAGGGAGGGAGCTCAGAAGCTGCAGTACCACTTGTGACCACAGGAGTGAATTCAGCCACAGAATTCACAACAGTACCCCCCCCTTGAGGAGGGGTCACCGAACCCTCACCAGAACCCCCAGGCCGACCAGGATGAGCCACATGAAAGGCACGAACAAGATCGGGAGCATGGACATCGGAGGCAAAAACCCAGGAATTATCCTCCTGAGCATAACCCTTCCATTTAACCAGATACTGGAGTTTCCGTCTAGAAACACGAGAATCCAAAATCTTCTCCACAATATACTCCAATTCCCCCTCCACCAAAACCGGGGCAGGAGGCTCAACAGAAGGAACCATAGGTGCCACGTATTTCCGCAACAATGACCTATGGAATACATTATGTATAGTAAAGGAGTCTGGGAGGGTCAGACGAAAAGACACAGGATTGAGAACCTCAGAAATCCTATACGGACCAATAAAACGAGGCTTAAACTTAGGAGAGGAAACCTTCATAGGAATATGACGAGAAGATAACCAAACCAGATCCCCAACACGAAGTCGGGGACCCACACGGCGTCTGCGATTAGCGAAAAGTTGAGCCTTCTCCTGGGACAAGGTCAAATTGTCCACTACCTGAGTCCAGATCTGCTGTAACCTGTCCACCACAGAATCCACACCAGGACAGTCCGAAGACTCAACTTGTCCTGACGAGAAACGAGGATGGAACCCAGAATTACAAAAAAATGGAGAAACCAAGGTAGCCGAGCTGGCCCGATTATTAAGGGCGAACTCAGCCAATGGCAAAAAGGACACCCAATCATCCTGGTCAGCAGAAACAAAACATCTCAGATATGTTTCCAAGGTCTGATTGGTTCGTTCGGTCTGGCCATTAGTCTGAGGATGGAAAGCTGAGGAAAAAGATAGGTCAATACCCATCCTACCACAAAAGGCTCGCCAAAACCTCGAAACAAACTGGGAACCTCTGTCCGAAACAATATTCTCAGGAATGCCATGTAAACGAACCACATGCTGGAAGAACAAAGGCACCAAATCAGAGGAGGAAGGCAATTTAACCAAGGGCACCAGATGGACCATTTTAGAAAAGCGATCACAGACCACCCAAATGACTGACATCTTTTGAGAAACGGGAAGGTCAGAAATGAAATCCATCGAAATATGTGTCCAAGGCCTCTTTGGGACCGGCAAGGGCAAAAGCAACCCACTGGCACGAGAACAGCAGGGCTTAGCCCTAGCACAAATCCCACAGGACTGCACAAAAGTACGTACATCCCGTGACAGAGATGGCCACCAGAAGGATCTAGCCACTAACTCTCTGGTACCAAAGATTCCAGGATGACCAGCCAACACCGAACAATGAAGCTCAGAGATAACCTTATTACTCCACCTATCTGGGACGAACAGTTTCTCCGCTGGACAACGATCAGGTTTATTCGCCTGAAATTTTTGCAGTACCCTCCGCAAATCAGGGGAGATAGCAGACACAATTACTCCTTCCTTGAGGATACCTGCCGGCTCAGATAACCCCGGGGAGTCGGGCACAAAACTCCTAGACAGAGCATCCGCCTTCACATTCTTAGAGCCCGGAAGGTACGAAATCACAAAGTCGAAGCGGGCAAAAAATAACGACCAACGGGCCTGTCTAGGATTCAAGCGCTTGGCAGACTCGAGATAAGTCAAGTTCTTATGATCAGTCAATACCACCACGCGATGCTTAGCTCCCTCAAGCCAATGACGCCACTCCTCGAATGCCCACTTCATGGCCAGCAACTCTCGGTTGCCCACATCATAATTACGCTCAGCGGGCGAAAACTTCCTGGAAAAGAAAGCACACGGCCTCATCACAGAGCAACCAGTACCTCTCTGTGACAAGACCGCCCCTGCTCCGATCTCAGAAGCATCAACCTCGACCTGGAACGGAAGAGAAACATCTGGCTGAGACAACACAGGGGCAGAACAAAAACGATGCTTCAACTCTTGAAAAGCTTCCACAGCAGCAGAAGACCAATTAACCAAATCAGCACCCTTCTTGGTCAAATCGGTCAATGGTTTGGCAATGCTAGAAAAATTACCGATGAAGCGACGATAAAAATTAGCAAAGCCCAGGAACTTTTGCAGACTTTTCAGAGATGTCGGCTGAGTCCAATCATGGATGGCTTGGACCTTAACCGGGTCCATCTCGATGGTAGAAGGGGAAAAGATGAACCCCAAGAATGAAACTTTCTGCACACCAAAGAGACACTTTGATCCCTTCACAAACAAGGAATTATCACGCAGGACCTGAAAAACTGTTCTGACCTGCTTTACATGAGACCCCCAATTATCCGAGAAGATCAAAATGTCATCCAAGTAAACAATCAGGAATTTATCCAGATACTCACGGAAGATGTCATGCATAAAAGACTGAAACACTGATGGAGCATTGGCAAGTCCGAACGGCATCACTAGATACTCAAAATGACCCTCGGGCGTATTGAATGCAGTTTTCCATTCATCTCCTTGTCTGATTCTCACCAGATTATACGCACCACGAAGATCTATCTTAGTGAACCAACTAGCCCCCTTAATCCGAGCAAACAAGTCAGATAACAATGGCAAGGGATACTGAAATTTAACAGTGATCTTATTAAGAAGGCGGTAATCAATACACGGTCTCAGCGAACCATCCTTCTTGGCTACAAAGAAGAACCCTGCTCCCAGTGGTGATGACGATGGGCGAATATGCCCCTTCTCCAGGGATTCCTTCACATAACTGCGCATAGCAGCGTGTTCAGGCACGGATAAATTAAATAATCGACCTTTAGGGAATTTACTTCCAGGAATCAAATTGATAGCACAATCACAATCCCTATGCGGAGGTAGGGCATCGGACTTGGGCTCTTCAAATACATCCTGATAATCAGACAAGAACTCTGGGACCTCAGAAGGGATGGATGATGAAATTGACACAAATGGAACATCACCATGTACCCCCTGACAACCCCAGCTGGATACCGACATGGAATTCCAATCCAATACTGGATTATGAGTTTGCAGCCATGGCAACCCCAACACGACCACATCATGCAGGTTATGTAGCACCAGAAAGCGAATAACCTCCTGATGAGCAGGAGCCATACACATGGTCAACTGGGCCCAGTACTGAGGTTTATTCTTGGCCAAAGGTGTAGCATCAATTCCTCTCAATGGAATAGGACACCGCAAAGGCTCCAAGAAAAACCCACAACGTTTAGCATAATCCAAATCCATCAGATTCAGGGCAGCGCCTGAATCCACAAAGGCCATGACAGAATATGATGACAAAGCGCAAATCAAGGTAACGGACAGAAGAAATTTGGACTGTATAGTACCAATGACGGCAGACCTAGCGAACCGCTTAGTGCGCTTAGGACAATCAGAAATAACATGAGTGGAATCACCACAGTAGAAACACAGCCTATTCAGACGTCTGTGTTCCTGTCGTTCAACTCTGGTCATAGTCCTATCGCACTGCATAGGCTCAGGTTTAGTCTCAGGCAATACCGCCAAATGGTGCACAGATTTACGCTCGCGCAAGCGTCGACCGATCTGAATGGCCAAAGACATAGACTCATTCAAACCAGCAGGCATAGGAAAACCCACCATGACATCCTTAAGAGCCTCAGAGAGACCCTTTCTGAACAAAGCTGCCAGCGCAGATTCATTCCACTGAGTGAGTACTGACCACTTTCTAAATTTCTGACAATATAGTTCTATCTCATCCTGACCCTGGCACAAAGCCAGCAAATTTTTCTCAGCCAGATCCACTGAATTAGGCTCATCGTACAGCAATCCGAGCGCCAGAAAAAACGCATCGACGCTACTCAGTGCAGAATCTCCTGGTGCAAGAGAGAATGCCCAGTCCTGCGGGTCGCCGCGCAAAAAAGAAATAATTATCAAAACTTGTTGAACAGGATTACCAGAAGAATGAGGTTTCAAGGCCAAAAATAGCTTACAATTATTTTTGAAGTTCAGAAACTTAGCTCTATCACCAAAAAACAAATCGGGAATCGGAATTCTTGGCTCTAGCATAGATTTCTGATCAATAGTATCTTGAATCTTTTGTACATTTATAACGAGATTATCCACCGAAGAGCACAGACCCTGAATATCCATGTCCACACCAGTGTCCTGAATTACCCAAATGTCTAGGGGAAAAAAAAAAAAAAAAAAAAAAAAAAAAAGGCTGGACACAACAAAAAAAAAAGTCAGAACTACTTTTTTTTTTTCCCTCTATTGAGAATCATTAGCTGGCTCCTGATACTGTTATGAACGCAATCCAGTGACACTGAGGATCAACAGTGTACCAGCGATCAGAGCACATATAGTGATCTGACAGTAACCCAAAAATATAAGAACGGGCTCTGAGACGTGGAATCTCTGTAGACTGCAATCCCTGAACCTATCCTACACACAACTAAAGATGGCAGTGGATTGCGCCTCAAATACTACCTATGCAACTCGGCACCGCCTGAGAAACTGACTTGCCTGAAGATAGAAACACAAGCCTGACTTGCCTCAGAGAAATACCCCAAAGGAAAGGGCAGCCCCCCACATGTAATGACTGTGAGTGAGATGAAAAGACAAACGTAGGGATGAAATAGATTCAGCAAAGTGAGGCCCGATATTCTAGACAGAGCGAAGATAGTAAAGAGAACTATGCAGTCTACAAAAAAACCCTAAAGCAAAACCCACGCAAAGGGAGCAAAAAGTCACACCGTGCCGAACTAACGGCACGGCGGTACACCCTTTGCCTCTCAGAGCTACCAGCAAAACCAAAAGACAAGCTGGACAGAAAATATAGCAACAAAAGCAAAAATGCACTTATCCAAGCAGAGCAGCAGTCCACAGGAAAGATCCAGAAGCTCAGATCCAAACAGGAACATTGATCAGGAGCAAGGAAAGCAGAATCATGTGGAGTTAAATAACGAAGCAGCTAACGAGCTCCCCGGAACACCTGAGGGAGGGAGCTCAGAAGCTGCAGTACCACTTGTGACCACAGGAGTGAATTCAGCCACAGAATTCACAACACCGGTGCCTGTCGCGTCCCCCGGCGTTCTGCTTCCCTGCACTGACTGACTGTGAGCGCCGGCTGGCCGTAAAGCACAGCGGTGACGTCACCGCTGTGCTTTCTGGCTGGCCGGCGCTGACACAGGATGCAGGAGGAGTGCAGAGAAGCACAGCACCGGGGACAGACAGCTGAAGGTACGTACTGTATGTAATGTTTGTTTTTTTTACGTTTACGCTGGTAACCAGGGTAAACATCGGGTTACTAAGCGCGGCCCTGCGCTTAGTAACCCGATGTTTACCCTGGTTACCAGTGAAGACATCGCTGAATCGGCGTCACACACGCCGTTTCAGCGATGTCAGCGGGAGATCCAGCGACGAAATAAAGTTTCAGACAATCTGCTACGACGTACGATTCTCAGCGGGGTCCCTGATCGCAGTAGCGTGTCAGACACAGCGAGATCGTAACGATATCGCTGGAATGTCACGGATCGTGCCGTCCTAGCGATCAAAGTGCCACTGTGTGACGGTACCCTAAGGAAGACGCAGGTGATCATAGGATTAGCCAAGATCAACATGGTAGAAAAGATTGGAGTCAAGCAAACGTAATGAGGAGACAAGCCAACTCTGGATCACATATCCAATGGCCAAGGAATGAGGTCAAGATAAAGAGCGGAGATAAAGAAAAGACTATCAGCAACAGGCGACACAAGGCTAGAAATAGTACATTATTCGAATTGTGATGCATATTTCATATTTTTGCAGACAATATAGTTTGCGAAACAGATGCCCTAAACTGATATTGCAATATTATGCAACCAGCCAAGGGAGTAACCGGGGAGAAACAGTCGGGGCACTTCCCCTGATGAAGCTAAATGTATTAGCTACACGCGTTGGGTCCGGAGGGAATTTGTGGGCTCCATTTTGTGGCAAATATGTCTTAATATTTGTTTGGCTCTGTAATCTGCCTACTTTCACTTACTCTTCTTTATCTCAGTACGATTTAATGATGTGCAGCATGGCACTCTGCACTGTTTAGTATTTGTGGTTACATGATATGTCTCTGCACTACCGTGTGGTGGTCAGTTGACTGCTTCAAGATGTTGATTATCCTCATATGATGTGAACATCAATAAATATTTATTTCTACTGGGCATTGGCAACCTTGTCATATCTTGTATGTTAGTGCTCTGTTTCCATAAACATCTGTGTACTTAATTATCTTTCAAGACATATTATACCGTTTTGGAGTTTTTTGAGATTATTGGTCCTATTATGCCTGTGTTTGATGCTCTTATCATGAGCCTATACATGTGTTTGTTTTTAATTGTTTTTAATGTTTTTTGGCACTACTGTATTCCAATAAAGCTTTTTTTCACTTTTTCATTCTTTGGAGTGTGCACTGTTCATTTGCGTTACTATTCCTCTTTGTTTGTCTTACTTCCATAGCGCATTCAGTTGCTCCCCATTGCATGCTTTTTTCATTTTTAGTGGTGCAAACTAGTGATGAGCGAGTGTACTCGTTGCTCGGGTTTTCCAGAGCACGCTCCGGGGACCTCCGAGTATTTTTTAGTGTTCGGAGATTTAGTTTTCATCACGGCAGCTGAATGATTTACATCTACTAGCCAGGCTGAGTACATGTGGGGATTCCCTAGCAACCAGGCAACCCCCACATGTACTCAGCCTGGCTAGTAGATGTAAATCATTCAGCTGCCGTGATGAAAACTAAATCTCCGAGCAGTCACAAATACTCGGAGGTCACCTGAGCGTGCTCGGGAAAACCCGAGCAACGAGTACACTCGCTCATCACTAGTCCACACTTATTCTTATGCTTTCAGTCAGGGCATTTGGGCGCAGGCAATAAGGGTGCTCCGTTGGGCCACCTAGGATTTTGGGTGGCAATGTAGTGCCCAGTGTCAGAAAACTGGGTTTGCGTCCTAGGTGATGGGTCTACCAGCAGGACAATGACCCCAAACATACTTCAAAAATCACCCAAAAATGGATGGAAACAAAGCGCTGGAGAGTTTGGCAATGAGTCCGGATCTAAATCCCATTGATCACCTGTGGAGAGATCTTAAAATTGCTGTTGGGAGAAGGCGCCTTCACATATGAGAGACCTGGAGAAGTTTACAAAAGTAGAGTGATCAACAATTCCAGCTGAGAGTCGTAAGAATCTTGTTGATGGTTATAGGAAGCAACTGATTTGCAATTATTTATTCCAAAGAGTGCAACCAAATATTAAGCTGAGGGTGCCAATAATTTTGTCCGACCCATTTTGGGGGTTTGTGTGAAATTCTATCCTATTTGCCCATTTTCTCTGTTTTTGGGGGGGTTTTTTGGTTCCAATACACACAAAGGATATACACATGTGCATAACAAAACGTGTGTGATTGCAATTATTTTCTGGGAGAAATACTTCATTTTCTGGAACAAGTTCAAGGGCGCCAACACTTTCGGCCATGACTGTATGTTCACAGCCTTTGAACTAATGCAATAAAAACCCTTGTTGGATATTTAGATGTATTGATCACGGTTACAAAATGTTCTTTTACCTTGTCTTAGAAGCCAGAAGTCCAGACAACCCAAGTCTACAGGGAAGGGGGAGATAATGAACCTTAGAATATCTCCAGAATAATAATATAATGATACAATAAAGTCATAATACGCATAGTGAAGTCAAAGCCAAAAGACTGAAAATATATTTTCTCCAGCGAAGGAAAACGCTTTGCTGCAATTTTGTTAAAAATAAATAAAATTTTAGATATGATCCTAAGCAGCGTAAAGTAATTAACACAGAAAATACCCTTGGAGAATGAGAAAGTTGTGGATTAAACTGCCAGGGAAAAGGACTGATAGCAAACTGAACTGTAGCAACCAGTGTCAGGCAGCTGCTGCCAAGGCAAATAATATATTAGGATCCAAGAAAAAGAGCCTAGATGTTGAGAGACCGTTGTGTCATGGTTACTTAGTTGAAAGAACTTTTAAAGATGTCTATATGTCTTTCTTAAACAAGCAGCATCTCGTCATTCATTAACCACGCTACCCAGTGTATTGTTATAGAGATATAGGTAAATTTATGAACAAAGGTAGTATAATATTTGCATGCAGGTGAAAAGTGCCCCTCCCCCCCCCCCCAAAGTCAATGTTATTGGTGGGCCCTTGTCACCCTAGTCCGACATTGGTTGTGGCTAATGTACATGTGTTGTTTCTTGAGACCATAGGAAGTAAAAGTCTAAAAAAAAGCCCTAGTGGCTGGTGTGAAAATTGCAGGATTTCTAGTTTTTCTTTAGGGGGTAACATTTCTCATTGTGGAGAGTGACATACCGTCTCTGGCTTGTCAAGGTAAGGAGGCTTATTCGCCGTGCAATGCTCCTCTGGGAAATTAAATATGTAAATTGCCTCTTCTGAGAAAAAGAGGACTTAAACTCTATAGCGCCACCTGTTGGAAGTAGCGATCCTACAAGTCATAATCAACTCTTTAACGATATGACTTAGGATAAAAACGGCGAATAAGCCTCCTCACCTTGACAAGCCAGAGATGGTACGTCACTCTCCATAAGGAGAAACGTTGCCCCTTATACCCCAGCCCAGAGCCTCTCACCTAGCCAAATCAGTTCTCATGCTTCACACTAACGAGGGCCAACAGCCCAAAACACCGTGTCTGCGAATTGAGATACTGATTTGGCTTTTATCCTAAGTCATATTGCACGACTCGTTAAAGAGTTGATTGTGACTTGTAGGATCGCTACTTCCAACAGGTGGCGCTATAGAGTTTAAGTCCTCTTTTTCTCAGAAGAGGCAATTTGCATATTTAGTTTTTCTTTATAAAGATGTAGACATGTAAAAAAAAAATACAAAAATGTTTTTTTTTAAACCGTAAGTCATTATTTGAAGATATATTCCATTTAACTTTTATTACACTACATGTTTGAATGATAATAATAATAATCTTTATTTTTATATAGCGCTAACATATTACACACATTGTAATTTATTGTAATTCATTATGACACATTGTTTGGATGAAGATCAAGTCAGTACAAGATAAAGCAGTGCAGCATAATGTGTCACCTCAGCTTCTCGCAGTTTTGCCTTTCAGTGGCTGCCTGGTTGGCCCCTAGTCAATCCCAACGAATACCTTTCTAAAGGAATTTTCTATTACTGGGAAACCCCTCCTAAATAGCACCAGTCTACAGAACATAAATTAAAAAAGTATAAAGAAGAAGACTGCTCACATGACGCAACAAATATACAACGGGACAGTACAGGGATCTTTCTAATTAGTTTTTTACATATCGGCAAAGCGACAGTGATAAGGAGGCAAACTCAACATCAAGAGGTAAGGAGGTTTAATCATAATATTAGATGCAGATTCTTTACTGTAAAAGCAGTGAGACTATGGACTCTTTAATGTGCGAACAGTGAAATTAGGAATTCTTTACTGTAAGAGCAGTGAGACTATGGATTCTTTAGTGTACGAGCAGTGAGATTATGGACTCTTTACTGTATGAACAGTTAGATTATGGATTCTTTAGTGTAAGATCAGTGAGACTATGGAATCGTTACTGTAAGAGCAGTGAGATTATGGATTCTTTAGTGTACGAGCAGTGAGACTATGGATTCTTTAGTGTAAGAGCAGTGAGACTATGGATTATTTACTGTAATAATATAATAATAATAATAATCTTTATTTTTATATAGCGCTAACTTATTCCGCAGCGCTTTACATTTTTGCACACATTATCATCACTGTCCCCGATGGGGCTCACAATCTAAATTCCCTACCAGTATGTCTTTGGAATGTGGGAGGAAACCGGAGTGCCCGGAGGAAACCCACGCAAACACGGAGAGAACATACAAACTCTTTGCAGATGTTGTCCTTGGTGGGATTCGAACCCAGGACTCCAGCGCTGCAAGGCTGCAGTGCTAACCACTAAGCCACCGTGCCGCCCACTGTAAGCATAGTGAGACTATGGATTCTTTACTGTAAGAGCAGTGAGACTGTGCATTCCTTACTGTAAGAGCAGTGAGGCTATGGATTCTTTAGTGTAAGAGCAGTGAGACTATGGATTCTGTACTGTAAGAGCAGTGAGACTATTGATTCTTTACTGTAAGAGCAGTGAGATTATGAATTATTTACTGTAAGAGCAGTGAGACTATGGATTCTGTTATGAACTGGTGGTTTAGGAGCAACATGGGACGAGCTCTGAAGGGGGTGGTACCTGTACTGACCACAGTCCCTAAGCTCAACACAACACTAGAAGTAGCCGTGGGATGCTCCTGTCACTCCCTAGGCACCTCGTCACAGCCTGAGAATTAACTACCCCTAAAGATAGAAACAGGAAAACTATCTTGCGTCAGAGAAAATCCCCAAAGGATAGATAGCCCCCCACAAGTAATGACTGTGAGTGGAGAGGGAAAAGACATACACAGAATGAAACCAGGATGTAGCACAAGAGGCCAGTCTAGCTAGATAGATAGGAGAGGATAGAATACTGTGCGGTCAGTATTAAAAACTACAAAAATCCACACAGAGTTTACAAAAATCTCCACACCTGACTAAAGGCGTGGAGGGTAAATATGCTTCCCAGAGCTTCCAGCTTAACTGAATTAATCCATACTGACAAGCTGGACAAAACATAGAATGCACAGAACGAATAAGTCCACAGCATGTGAACAGAAAAGAGCAAGCAAGGACTTAACTTTGCTGAACTGGTCAGGATATCAGGGAAATCCAAGAGAGATGTGAATCCAACCAGGAACCATTGACAAGTGGCACTGGCTGAAGGGAAGAGCCAGGCATAATTAGCCAAGCAGAAAGACAATCAGTGGAAGCAGCTGCAGACTGCTAAATCCAAGGAACAGCCATTCCACTTAAATCCACCGGAGGGAGCCCAAGAGCAGAACTCACAAAAGTGCCACTTACAACCACCGGAGGGAGCCCAAGAGCGGAATTCACAACAGTACCCCCCCTTGAGGAGGGGTCACCGAACCCTCACCAGAGCCCCCGAGCCGATCAGGACGAGACAAGTGAAAAGCACGAACCAAATCGGCGGCATGGACATCGGAGGCAACAACCCAAGAATTATCATCCTGGCCATAACCCTTCCACTTGACAAGATACTGAAGCCTCCGCCTCGAAAAACGAGAATCCAAAATTTTCTCAACCTCATATTCCAACTCTCCCTCAACCAACACCGGGGCAGGAGGATCAACCGAGGGAACAATGGGCACCACATATCTCCGCAACAAAGATCTATGGAAAACATTATAAATGGCAAAAGAGGCTGGAAGAGCCAAACGAAAAGACAATCTTATAAGGACCAATAAACCGAGGCTTAAACTTAGGGGAAGAAACCTTCATAGGAACATGACGAGAAGACAACCAAACCAAATCCCCCACGCGAAGCCGGGGACCAACACACCGACGGCGGTTAGCAAAACGTTGAGCCTTTTCCTGAGACAACGTCAAATTGTCCACCACATGAGTCCAAATCCGCTGCAGCCTGTCCACCACAGAATCAACACCAGGACAATCAGAAGGCTCAACCTGCCCAGAAGAAAAACGAGGATGAAAACCAAAATTACAAAAGAAAGGTGAAACCAAAGTAGCCGAACTAGCCCTACTATTAAGGGCAAACTCGGCCAACGGCAAGAAAGCCACCCAATCATCCTGATCAGCAGACATAAAGCATCTCAAATAGGTCTCCAAGGTCTGATTAGTTCGCTCAGTTTGGCCATTAGTCTGAGGATGAAACGCCGAAGAAAAAGACAAATCAATGCCCATCCTAGTACAAAAGGCCCACCAAAACCTAGAGACAAACTGAGAACCTCTGTCAGACACAATATTCTCCAGAATGCCATGCAAACGAACCACATGCTGAAAAAACAATGGAACCAAATCTGAGGAGGAAGGCAACTTAGGCAAAGGTACCAGATGGACCATTTTAGAGAACCGGTCACAAACAACCCAGATAACAGACATCTTCTGGGAAACAGGAAGATCTGAAATAAAATCCATGGAAATATGCGTCCAGGGCCTCTCAGGGACCGGCAAAGGCAAAAGCAACCCACTAGCGCAGGAACAGCAAGGCTTGGCCCGGGTGCAAGTCCCACAGGACTGCACAAAAGCACGCACATCGCGTGACAAGGAAGGCCACCAAAAGGACCTAGCAACCAAATCTCTGGTACCAAAAATCCCAGGATGACCAGCCAACACTGAACAATGAACCTCAGAAATTACCTTACTTGTCCATCTATCAGGAACAAACAGCTTCCCCACTGGACAGCGGTCAGGCTTATCAGCCTGAAATTCCCGAAGCACCCGCCGCAAATCAGGGGAGATGGCAGAAAGAATCACCCCTTCCTTAAGAATGCCAACCGGCTCAAGGACTCCAGGAGAATCAGGCGAAAAACTCCTAGAGAGGGCATCAGCCTTAACATTCTTAGATCCCGGAACATACGAAACCACAAAATCAAAATGGGAGAAAAACAGGGACCATCGAGCCTGTCTAGGATTCAGCCGCTTGGCCGACTCGAGGTAAATCAGATTCTTATGATCAGTCAGGATCACAACGCGGTGCTTAGCTCCCTCAAGCCAATGTTGCCACTCCTCAAATGCCCACTTCATAGCCAACAACTCCCGATTGCCGACATCATAATTGCGTTCCGCAGGCGAAAACTTTCTGGAAAAAAAAGGACACGGTTTCATCAAAGAACCATCAGAATCCCTCTGAGACAAAACGGCCCCTGCCCCAATCTCAGAAGCGTCAACCTCAACCTGAAAAGGAAGAGAAACATCCAGCTGACGCAACACAGGGGCAGAAGTAAATCGACGTTTAAGCTCCCGAAAGGCCTCAACAGCCGCAGAGGACCAATTCGTCACATCAGCGCATTTCTTTGTCAAATCAGTAAGGGGCTTAACCACACTGGAAAAGTTGGCAATGAAACGCGATAGAAATTAGCAAAGCCCAAAAATTTTTGAAGGCTCTTCACAGATGTGGGTTGAATCCAGTCATGAATAGCTTGGACCTTAACAGGATCCATTTCCATAGACGAGGGAGAAAAAATAAAACCCAAAAAAGAGACCTTTTTTTTTTGTGTCCAGTTTTGGGCACCGGTGCTCAGGAAGGATATAATGGAACTAGAGAGAGTACAAAGGAGGGCAACAAAATTAATAAAGGGGATGGGAGAACTACAATACCCAGATAGATTAGCGAAATTAGGATTATTTAGTCTAGAAAAAAGACGACTGAGGGGCGATCTAATAACCATGTATAAGTATACAGTGGGGCAAAAAAGTATTTAGTCAGTCAGCAATAGTGCAAGTTCCACCACTTAAAAAGATGAGAGGCGTCTGTAATTTACATCATAGGTAGACCTCAACTATGGGAGACAAACTGAGAAAAAAAAATCCAGAAAATCACATTGTCTGTTTTTTTATCATTTTATTTGCATATTATGGTGGAAAATAAGTATTTGGTCAGAAACAAAATTTCATCTTAATACTTTGTAATATATCCTTTGTTGGCAATGACAGAGGTCAAACGTTTTCTGTAAGTCTTCACAAGGTTGCCACACACTGTTGTTGGTATGTTGGCCCATTCCTCCATGCAGATCTCCTCTAGAGCAGTGATGTTTTTGGCTTTTCGCTTGGCAACACGGATTTTCAACTCCCTCCAAAGGTTTTCTATAGGGTTGAGATCTGGAGACTGGCTAGGCCACTCCAGGACCTTGAAATGCTTCTTACGAAGCCACTCCTTCGTTGCCCTGGTGGTGTGCTTTGGATCATTGTCATGTTGAAAGACCCAGCCACGTTTCATCTTCAATGCCCTTGCTGATGGAAGGAGGTTTGCACTCAAAATCTCACGACACATGGCCCCATTCATTCTTTCATGTACCCGGATCAGTCGTCCTGGCCCCTTTGCAGAGAAACAGCCCCAAAGCATGATGTTTCCACCACCATGCTTTACAGTAGGTATGGTGTTTGATGGATGCAACTCAGTATTCTTTTTCCTCCAAACACGACAAGTTGTGTTTCTACCAAACAGTTCCAGTTTGGTTTCATCAGACCATAGGACATTCTCCCAAAACTCCTCTGGATCATCCAAATGCTCTCTAGCAAACTTCAGACGGGCCCGGACATGTACTGGCTTAAGCAGTGGGACACGTCTGGCACTGCAGGATCTGAGTCCATGGTGGCGTAGTGTGTTACTTATGGTAGGCCTTGTTACATTGGTCCCAGCTCTCTGCAGTTCATTCACTAGGTCCCCCCGCGTGGTTCTGGGATTTTTGCTCACCGTTCTTGTGATCATTCTGACCCCACGGGGTGGGATTTTGCGTGGAGCCCCAGATCGAGGGAGATTATCAGTGGTCTTGTATGTCTTCCATTTTCTAATTATTGCTCCCACTGTTGATTTCTTCACTTCAAGCTGGTTGGCTATTGCAGATTCAGTCTTCCCAGCCTGGTGCAGGGCTACAATTTTGTTTCTGGTGTCCCTTGACAGCTCTTTGGTCTTCACCATAGTGGAGTTTGGAGTCAGACTGTTTGAGGGTGTGCACAGGTGTCTTTTTATACTGATAACAAGTTTAAACAGGTGCCATTACTACAGGTAATGAGTGGAGGAAAGAGGAGGCTCTTAAAGAAGTTGTTACAGGTCTGTGAGAGCCAGAAATCTTGATTGTTTGTTTCTGACCAAATACTTATTTTCCACCATAATATGCAAATAAAATGATAAAAAAACAGACAATGTGATTTTCTGGATTTTTTTTTCTCAGTTTGTCTCCCATAGTTGAGGTCTACCTATGATGTAAATTACAGACGCCTCTCATCTTTTTAAGTGGTGGAACTTGCACTATTGCTGACTGACTAAATACTTTTTTGCCCCACTGTATAAGGGGACAATACAAATATCTCGCTGAGGATCTGTTTATACCAAGGAAGGTGACGGGCACAAGGGGGCATTCTTTGCGTCTGGAGGAGAGAAGGTTTTTCCACCAACATAGAAGAGGATTCTTTACTGTTAGGGCAGTGAGAATCTGGAATTGCTTGCCTGAGGAGGTGGTGATGGCGAACTCAGTCGAGGGGTTCAAGAGAGGCCTGGATGTCTTCCTGGAGCAGAACAATATTGTATCATACAATTAGGTTCTGTAGAAGGACATAGATCTGGGGATTTATTATGATGGACTATAGGCTGAACTGGATGGACAAATGTCTTTTTTCGGCCTTACTAACTATGTTACTATGTTACTATGTTACCTTCTGAACTCCGAATAGGCACTTAGACCCCTTCACAAATAAAGCATTATCACGAAGGATCTGGAATACCATCCTGACCTGCTTCACATGAGACTCCCAATCATCAGAAAAAATCAAAATATCATCCAAATATACAACCATGAATTTATCAAGATAATTGCGGAAAATATCATGCATGAAAGATTGGAACACAGATGGAGCATTAGAGAGCCCGAATGGCATCACGAGGTATTCAAAATGGCCTTCGGGCGTATTAAATGCAGTTTTCCATTCATCACCCTGTTTAATACGAACAAGATTATATGCCCCTCGAAGGTCAATCTTAGTAAACCAACTAGCCCCCTTAATCTGAGCAAACAAATCAGAAAGCAAAGGTAACGGATACTGGAATTTAACCGTGATCTTATTGAGAAGACGATAATCTATACAGGGTCTCAAGGAGCCATCCTTCTTAGCAACATAAAAGAAACCCGCTCCCAATGGTGACGAAGACGGCCGAATATGCCCCTTCTCCAAAGATTCCTTAACATAACTCCGCATGGCGGCATGCTCTGGCACAGACAGATTGAAAAGTCGGCCCTTAGGGAACTTACAACCAGGAATCACGTTAATAGCACAATCACAGTCCCTATGTGGAGGAAGGGAACTGGACTTGGGCTCATCAAATACATCCTGGAAATCCGACAAAAACTCACGGACCTCAGAAGAGGGGGAAGAGGAAATTGACATCAAAGGAACGTCAATATGTGCCCCTTGACAACCCCAACTAGTCACAGACATAGTTTTCCAATCCAGCACCGGATTATGTTCCTGTAACCATGGAAAACCCAGTACAACAACATCATGCAGGTTATGCAACACCAGAAAACAGCAATCTTCCTGATGTGCTGGAGCCATGTACATGGTCATCTGCGTCCAGTAATGAGGTTTATCCTTGGCCAATGGTGTAGCATCAATGCCCCTCAAAGGAATAGAGCTCTGCAAAGGCTGCAAGGAAAAACCACAGTGCCTGGCGAATTCTAAGTCCACTAAGTTCAGGGCAGCGCCTGAATCCACAAATGCCATGACAGAAAAGGACGATAATGAGCAAATCAGGGTCACAGATAAAAGAAATTTAGGCTGTACAGTACTGATGGTAACAGACCTAGCGACCCTCCTAGTACGCTTAGGGCAATCAGAAATAACATGAGCAGAATCACCACAGTAAAAACACAGCCTATTCTGACGTCTGAATTCCTGCCGTTCTGTTCTAGTCAAAATCCTATCACATTGCATAGGTTCAGGACTCTGCTCAGAGGACACTGCCATATGGTGCACAGCTTTGCGCTCGCGCAGACGCCGATCAATCTGAATGGCTAGAGACATAGATTCGCTCAAACCAGCAGGCGTAGGGAAGCCCACCATAACATCTTTAAGGGCTTCAGAAAGACCTTTTCTGAAAATAGCAGCCAGAGCATCCTCATTCCATTTAGTGAGCACAGACCATTTCCTAAATTTCTGGCAGTATAATTCTGCCGCTTCCTGACCTTGACACAGGGCCAACAGGGTTTTTTCTGCATGATCCACAGAATTAGGTTCGTCATACAATAATCCGAGTGCTTGAAAAAATGCGTCTACATTCAGCAATGCCGGATCCCCTGATTCAAGGGAGAATGCCCAGTCCTGAGGGTCACCACGCAGCAAGGATATGATGATTTTAACTTGCTGAATGGGATCACCAGAAGAACAGGGTTTCAAAGCAAAAAACAATTTGCAGTTATTTTTAAAGTTCAAAAACTTGGATCTGTCCCCAAAAAACAAATCAGGAGTAGGAATTTTAGGCTCCAAAGCCGGAGTCTGGACAACATAATCTTGGATACTCTGTACTCTTGCAGCAAGTTGATCCACACGAGAAAACAAACCCTGAACATCCATGCCAGAGCATAAATCCTGAACCACCCAGAGATCAAGAGGAAAAAAAAGAAAAAACAGAGCACAGAAAAAAAAATGGCTCAGAATTTTTTTTTCCTTCTTTTGAGATGCATTTAATTCATTTTTGGCCACATGTACTGTTATGAACTGGTGGTTTAGGAGCAACATGGGACGAGCTCTGAAGGAGGTGGTACCTGTACTGACCGCAGTCCCTAAGCTCAACACAACACTAGAAGTAGCCGTGGGATGCTCCTGTCACTCCCTAGGCACCTCGTCACAGCCTGAGAATTAAGTACCCCTAAAGATAGAAACAGGAAAACTATCTTGCCTCAGAGAAAATCCCCAAAGGATAAATAGCCCCCCACAAGTAATGACTGTGAGTGGAGAGGGAAAAGACATACACAGAATGAAATCAGGATGTAGCACAGGAGGCCAGTCTAGCTAGATAGATAGGACAGGATAGAATACTGTGCGGTCAGTATTAAAAACTACAAAAATCCACACAGAGTTTACAAAAATCTCCACACCTGACTAAAGGTGTGGAGGGTAAATCTGCTTCCCAGAGCTTCCAGCTTAACTGAATTAATCCATACTGAGAAGCTGGACAAAACAGAATGCACAGAACGAATAAGTCCACAATGTGTGGACAGAAAAGAGCAAGCAAGGACTTAACTTTGCTGAACTGGTCAGGATATCAGGGAAATCCAAGAGAGATGTGAATCCAACCAGGAACCATTGACAAGTGGCACTGTGTTATGAAAGGTAATTCAGTACCACAATGGACATAGAGGTCAGAGCACATACAGTGACCTGACAATAACCCAAAAACATAGAACGAGCTCTGAGACGTGGGAACTCTGCTGACCGCAATCCCTAATCCTCTCCAACCACACTAGAGGCAGCCATGGATTGCGCCTAACGCTCCCTATGCAACTCGGCACAGCCTGAGAAACTAGCTAGCCTGAAGATAGAAAATAAGCCTACCTTGCCTCAGAGAAATACCCCAAAGGAAAAGGCAGCCCCCACATATAATGACTGTGAGTTAAGATGAAAAGACAAACGTAGAGATGAAATAGATTTAGCAAAGTGAGGCCCGACTTTCTGAACAGAGTGAGGATAGGAAAGGTAACTTTGCGGTCAACACAAAACCCTACAAAAACCACGCAAAGGGGGCAAAAAGACCCTCCGTACCGAACTAACGGCACGGAGGTACACCCTCTGCGTCCCAGAGCTTCCAGCAAGCAGGAAAAAACAAATAGACAAGCTGGACAGAAAAAAAAGCAAACAAAATAGCAAAGCGGAACTTAGCTATGCAGAGCAGCAGGCCACAGGAACGATCCAGGAGGAAACAGGTCCAATACTAGAACATTGACTGGAGGCCAGGATCAAAGCACTTGGTGGAGTTAAATAGAGCAGCACCTAACGACTTCACCACATCACCTGAGGAAGGAAACTCAGAAGCCGCAGTACCACTTTCCTCCACCAACGGAAGCTCACAGAGAGAATCAGCCGAAGTACCACTTGTGACCACAGGAGGGAGCTCTGCCACAGAATTCACAACAGTACCCCCCCCTTGAGGAGGGGTCACCGAACCCTCACCAGAGCCCCCAGGATGACCAGGATGAGCCATATGAAAGGCACGAACAAGATCGGGAGCATGGACATCAGAGGCAAAGACCCAGGAATTATCTTCCTGAGCATAACCCTTCCACTTAACCAGATACTGGAGTTTCCGTCTTGAAACACGAGAATCCAAAATCTTCTCCACAATATACTCCAACTCCCCCTCCACCAAAACCGGGGCAGGAGGATCAACAGATGGAACCATAGGTGCCACGTATCTCCGCAACAATGACCTATGGAATACGTTATGTATGGAAAAAGAATCTGGAAGGGTCAGACGAAAAGACACAGGATTAAGAACCTCAGAAATCCTATACGGACCAATGAAACGAGGTTTAAACTTAGGAGAGGAAACCTTCATAGGAATATGACGAGAAGATAACCAAACCAAATCCCCAACACGAAGTCGGGGACCCACACAGCGTCTGCGATTAGCGAAACGTTGAGCCTTCTCCTGGGACAAGGTCAAATTGTCCACTACATGAGTCCAAATCTGCTGCAACCTGTCCACCACAGTATCCACACCAGGACAGTCCGAAGACTCAACCTGCCCTGAAGAGAAACGAGGATGGAACCCAGAGATGCAGAAAAACGGCGAAACCAAGGTAGCCGAGCTGGCCCGATTATTAAGTGCGAACTCAGCCAAAGGCAAAAAGGACACCCAGTCATCCTGATCAGCAGAAACAAAACATCTCAGATATGTTTCCAAGGTCTGATTGGTTCGTTCGGTCTGGCCATTAGTCTGAGGATGGAAAGCCGAGGAAAAAGACAAGTCAATGCCCATCCTACCACAAAAGGCTCGCCAAAACCTCGAAACAAACTGGGAACCTCTGTCAGACACGATATTCTCTGGAATGCCATGTAAACGAACCACATGCTGGAAGAACAATGGCACCAAATCAGAGCAGGAAGGTAATTTAGACAAGGGTACCAAATGGACAATCTTAGAGAAGCGATCACAGACCACCCAAATGACTGACATCTTTTGAGAGACGGGAAGATCTGAAATAAAATCCATAGAGATATGTGTCCAAGGCCTCTTCTGGACCGGAAAGGGCAAAAGCAACCCACTGGCACGAGAACAGCAGGGCTTAGCCCGAGCACAAATCCCACAGGACTGCACAAAAGTACGCACAGAGATGGCCACCAAAAGGATCTAGCCACTAACTCTCTGGTACCAAAGATTCCAGGATGACCAGCCAACACCGAACAATGAACCTCAGAGATAACTTTATTCGTCCACCTATCAGGGACAAACAGTTTCTCCGCTGGGCAACGATCAGGTTTATTAGCCTGAAATTTTTGCAGCACCCGCCGCAAATCAGGGGAGATGGCAGACACAATTACACCCTCTTTGAGGATACCCGCCGGCTCAGATAAACCCGGAGAGTCGGGCACAAAACTCCTAGACAGAGCATCCGCCTTCACATTTTTAGAGCCCGGAAGGTACGAAATCACAAAGTTAAAACGGGCAAAAAACAGCGACCAACGAGCCTGTCTAGGATTCAACCGCTTGGCAGACTCGAGATAAGTCAAGTTCTTATGATCAGTCAAGACCACCACGCGATGCTTAGCTCCTTCAAGCCAATGACGCCACTCCTCGAATGCCCACTTCATGGCCAGCAACTCTCGATTGCCCACATCATAATTTCGCTCAGCAGGCAAAAACTTCCTGGAAAAGAAGGCGCATGGTTTCATCACCGAGCAATCAGAACTTCTCTGCGACAAAACAGCCCCTGCTCCAATCTCAGAAGCATCAACCTCGACCTGGAACGGAAGCGAAACATCTGGTTGACACAACACAGGGGCAGAAGAAAAACGACGCTTCAACTCTTGAAAAGCTTCCACAGCAGCAGAAGACCAATTGACCACATCAGCACCCTTCTTGGTCAAATCGGTCAATGGTTTAGCAATACTAGAAAAATTGCAGATGAAGCAACGATAAAAATTAGCAAAGCCCAGGAACTTTTGCAGACTTTTCAGAGATGTCGGCTGAGTCCAATCATGGATGGCTTGGACCTTAACAGGGTCCATCTCGATAGTAGAAGGGGAAAAGATGAACCCCAAAAATGAAACCTTCTGAACACCAAAGAAACACTTTGATCCCTTCACAAACAAACAATTAGCACGCAGGACCTGAAACACCGTTCTGACCTGCTTCACATGAGACTCCCAATCATCCGAGAAGATCAAAATGTCATCCAAGTACACAATCAGGAATTTATCCAGGTACTCTCGGAAGATGTCATGCATAAAGGACTGAAACACTGATGGAGCAATGGCAAGTCCGAATGGCATTACTAGATACTCAAAATGGCCCTCGGGCGTATTAAATGCAGTTTTCCATTCATCGCCTCGCTTAATACGCACAAGATTATACGCACCACGAAGATCTATCTTGGTGAACCAACTAGCCCCCTTAATCCGAGCAAACAAATCAGATAACAACGGCAAGGGGTTCTGAAATTTAACCGTGATCTTATTTAGAAGGCGGTAATCTATACAAGGTCTCAGTGAACCATCCTTCTTGGCTACAAAAAAGAACCCTGCTCCTAATGGCGACGATGACGGGCGAATATGCCCCTTCTCCAAGGACTCCTTCACATAACTCCGCATAGCGGCGTGCTCAGGCACAGATAAATTAAACAGTCGACCTTTTGGGAATTTACTACCAGGAATCAAATCGATAGCACAATCACAATCCCTATGCGGAGGTAGGGTATCGGACTTGGGCTCATCAAATACGTCCCGGTAATCAGACAAGAACTCTGGAACCTCAGAAGGGGTGGATGACGAAATAGTCAGAAATGGGACATCACCATGTACCCCCTGACAACCCCAGCTGGACACAGACATGGATTTCCAATCTAATACTGGATTATGGACTTGTAGCCATGGCAACCCCAACACGACCACATCATGCAGATTATGCAACACCAGAAAGCGAATAACCTCCTGATGTGCAGGAGCCATGCACATGGTCAGCTGGGTCCAGTACTGAGGCTTATTCTTGGCCAAAGGCCGTAGCATCAATTCCTCTCAATGGAATAGGACACTGCAAGGGCTCCAAGAAAAACCCACAACGCCTAGCATACTCCAAGTCCATCAAATTCAGGGCAGCGCCTGAATCCACAAATGCCATGACAGATTATGATGACAAAGAGCAGATCAAGGTAACGGACAGAAGAAATTTTGACTGTACCGTACCAATGGTGGCAGACCTAGCAAACCGCTTAGTGCGCTTAGGACAATCAGAGATAGCATCAGTGGAATCACCACAGTAGAAACACAGCCCATTCAGACGTCTGTGTTCTTGTCGTTCAACTCTGGTCAAAGTCCTATCGCACTGCATAGGCTCAGGTTTAAGCTCAGGTAATACCGCCAAATGGTGCACAGATTTACGCTCACGCAAGCGTCGACCGATCTGAATGGCCAAAGACATAGACTCATTCAGACCAGCAGGCATAGGAAATCCCACCATGACATCCTTAAGGGCTTCAGAGAGACCTTTTCTGAAAATAGCTGCGAGCGCACCTTCATTCCATTGAGTGAGTACGGACCACTTTCTAAATTTCTGACAATATACCTCTATCTCATCCTGACCCTGACACAGAGCCAGCAAATTTTTCTCTGCCTGATCCACTGAATTAGGTTCATCGTACAGCAATCCGAGCACCAGGAAAAACGCATCGATATTACTTAATGCAGGATCTCCTGACGCAAGAGAAAATGCCCAGTCCTGAGGGTCGCCACGTAAAAAAGAAATAATGATCCTAACTTGTTGAACTGGGTCACCAGAGGAGCGAGGTTTCAAAGCCAGGAATAGTTTACAATTATTTTTGAAACTCAGAAATTTAGTTCTATCTCCAAAAAACAAATCAGGAATAGGAATTCTCGGTTCTAACATAGAATTCTGAACCACAAAGTCTTGAATATTTTGTACTCTTGCCGTGAGCTGATCCACACATGAAGACAGACCTTTAATGTCCATCGCTACACCTGTGTCCTGAACCACCCAAATGTCTAGGGGAAAAAAAAGGCAAAACACAGTGCAGAGAAAAAAAAATGGTCTCAGAACTTCTTTTTTCCCTCTATTGAGAATCATTAGTACTTTCGGCCTCCAGTACTGTTATGAAAGGTAAGTCAGTACCACAATGGACATAGAGGTCAGAGCACATAAAGTGACCTGACAATAACCCAAAAACATAGAACGAGCTCTGAGATGTGGGAACTCTGCTGACCGCAATCCCTAATCCTCTCCAACCACACTAGAGGCAGCCGTGGATTGCGCCTAACGCTCCCTATGCAACTCGGCACAGCCTGAGAAACTAGCTAGCCTGAAGATAGAAAATAAGCCTACCTTGCCTCAGAGAAATACCACAAAGGAAAAGGCAGCCCCCACATATAATGACTGTGAGTTAAGATGAAAAGACAAACGTAGAGATGAAATAGATTTAGCAAAGTGAGGCCCGACTTTCTGAACAGAGCGAGGATAGGAAAGGTAACTTTGCGGTCAACACAAAACCCTACAAAAACCACGCAAAGGGGGCAAAAAGACCCTCCTTACCGAACTAACGGCACAGAGGTACACCCTCTGCGTCCCAGAGCTTCCAGCAAGCAGGAAAAAACAAATAGACAAGCTGGACAGAAAAAAAAGCAAACAAAATAGCAAAGCGGAACTTAGCTATGCAGAGCAGCAGGCCACAGGAACGACCCAGGAGGAAACAGGTCCAATACTAGAACATTGACTGGAGGCCAGGATCAAAGCACTAGGTGGAGTTAAATAGAGCAGCACCTAACGACTTCACCACATCACCTGAGGAAGGAAACTCAGAAGCCGCAGTACCACTTTCCTCCACCAACGGAAGCTCACAGAGAGAATCAGCCGAAGTACCACTTGTGACCACAGGAGGGAGCTCTGCCACAGAATTCACAACAGCACTGGCTGAAGGGAAGAGCCAGGCATAAATAGCCGAGCAGAAAGACAATCAGTGGAAGCAGCTGCAGACTGCTAAATCCAAGGAACAGCCATTCCACTTAAAACCAGTGGAGGGAGCCCAAGAGCAGAACTCACAAAAGTGCCACTTACAACCACCGGAGGGAGCCCAAGAGCGGAATTCACAACAGGATTCTTTACTGTACGAGCAGTGAGACTATGGATTATTTACTGTAAGAGCAATGAGACTATGTATTTTTTACTGTAAGAGCAATAACACTGGATTCTTTACTGTAACAGCAATGAGGCTATGGATTCTTTACTGTAAGAGCAGTGAGATTATGGATTCTTTAGTGTACGAACAGTGAGACTGAGGATTCTTTATTTTAAGAGCAATGAGACCATGGATTCTTTACTGTAAGAGCAATAACACTATGGATTATTTACTGTAACAGCAATGAGGCTATGGATTCTTTACTGTAAGAGCAGTGAGACTATGGATTCTTTACTGCAAGCAGGACTTAGACAAATTTCTTCAAAAATATATTCCAGGTTTTAAGCAATAGGTTCTGTCATGGATGTTGATCCAGGGATCTAGTCTGGTTGCCGTATATAGAGTGGGGAAGGAATATCTCCCCATATATGGGCTATTAGTGTCGGCCTCATGGGGTTTTTGCCTTCCTCTTGATCAACACGTTAGGCTGTAGGTTGAACTCGATGGAGTTAAACTACTTTAAATCTCCAAAATTATGAAAACTATGGAACAATGTCGCCTGACCACCAGGAGGCACAGCACTGACAATTGAGGAGCAAATGCATTCCAGGAGGTTAGTACGTTATTTTTATTTTGTTCTGCAAATTGATGCTATTAAACTGGGCCCATCAAATTTGGCCAGTTGTTCTTATTTCATTCCCGCTGCTGGATTTTTTATATTTTTTTAAATCCACCATACGATTCCAGAAATATGGGCCTTTCTATTTAGTGCCAATTTTTATGGTCTTTTTATGAGGGCATGGTTTACAGGAGTCTTTGGGGGGCATGTCTTTAGGCTGCCCTGCACAATTACACTGTGAACACCGACCACTTAGTAAAGATGATAAAAATATTCACTTAATAAAATAGCTCATATGTCACGAAGGTGTCACGTCGTTGGATGTTTTGATCTTCCCAAGGTCATTCATCCTTACGTTTATAGTCCTTTTACTAGGCACTGCTCCTAATAGCCAGTTTCCTACTCCACACTGATGAGGGGCAAATACCCCGAAACAGCTGTCTGTGGATGGATACCATGTTTTGGCATAGGTGATTTTCCTTTTTGGATGCTGCCCTTCCCGTGGTTGTTCCTTCCTGGTGAAAGACCTGGTTATTTATTGCTTGCGTTGAGAAACACGTGATGGTGTCTCCGCGGCTTTTCTACATGCATTTGCATATTTACCATAAGGGATGGGAGCAGTGTTCTGGATCACTGCGTTGAGAAACACGTGATGGTGTCTCCGCGGTGTTGGATGTTTTGATCTCCCCGAGGTCATTCATCCTTATGTTTATTGTCCAGGAAATGATATCACCAACTCCACCATGCGCATAAAAAATGCAAACACATAAGAAAGCGCATTTAAACAAATGCACACGCAGCATTTTTTTTGCGTCATGCGTAAGATGACATGGAGGCGTAAGCATGCGTTTGCGCATGCAGATGATACACTGCGCACAGAAACGCTTATGTGAACGTAGCCTAAGCTGGTCACAAACAAGCAACTGCATTTTATCTGCTTCTGATCTGGTCATTATCTTTTTCAATAAAAACTGGTCAGATCTTCTTGTCCCTGCCAGTAAAAGATTTGTCATCCTGTGCTTTGTGCTAAAGCTAAGTGGTTGGAGTGTAGTTGTTGTAGTAGTGATCTGTAGTTTTCAGTAGTACGTGTGTGTTTTACTCCTGGTTCCTGTTCTTATTTAGTTTATTCCTCCCTGTCCCTATCCTCTTCCCTATTGTAGGGTAGTGCTTTTGTATGATAGAGGTTTTCTGTTATCCCTGGTTTGCCTTTGTGTCTTGTTTGCCTTACATTTCTGTCCCTTATGGAGTCCGGGAAGGGACAGATCATGGTTGAACAGGAGCATAGTAAGGTCTGAGACACGGGCGTCTCTACCTTCAAATGTACCCCCGGGACAGGGATTGTTGAGGTCCCGGCAGTTCCAGGGACAGTTTGAAGACCGCCTTCCTTACGGAAGACCGTCACAGCGTGACACCATATCTCTGAAACCGTATGATGGGTTTACAAAAAAAACTCAATACTTGGGATTAGTATGAATAAAATATGAGCAAAAAAACAGCTAATTTTGACTTGGTGACAGGTTACCTTATGAAGAGGTTGGCCACTGCTTAACAGTTTATTGTCAAGGGTGCCTTAGTGGTGGTCAAGGGACCCTTCTAACAAGTAGGGATTGTCCATGTAATGATGAATTTTGGTTGACTGTCAAGTTTTACTATATGACATGATTGTAAGAGACATGTCAGAATTTAAGATTTATTAAATAATGGTACAATATCCAGAGCAGGATTCTGAAAATTTGCCAGGACTCTTGAAAGACCCAGAAACTCTTCACTTTTGGTTCTAATTTGGAGCCATCTTCTGACAAGTAAGCTTACAACTGGGACCTAAATAAATAATTTGTATGTTCACGTCAGTCAGGAGGTTTTCATTACTCCGCTGGTAAACAATTCCTAGCAGAATACACTGACTCTTTATTGTTCAATGCACACGAAATATGAGAGGAGACATCGGCTGTTTGTTTTCTAAAATGCTTGACTTAGATGGAATGACTTCACATACGCAGAGCAACAAACGAAACTGCCGTGATTTATGGAGAAGGGAAAATTTTGGAAAGCTTCATGTACAATGTACTTTTTGGCCTATATTGAAAGTAATATCGAGGCAATAATACAAATCTACAGAGAAATGGTGAATATAACCATTCCAAAATGAGGAGATAAAAGGGAATGACCGACCTACAACATCAATTTTGTTTTAATCAAATTTTTTCTAATTCATTTCCAATTAGATGTTGATCGCAGTTGGAGCTCTTAATGGGAACCTGTCACCTGAATTTGGCGGGTCCTTTTTTGGGTCATATGGGCGGTGTTTTCGGGTCTTTTATTAACCCCTTTTTTTCCTGCTGGCCGCACGCTGGTCGCGAAATAGACTTGCCGTTGATTCGATTTCCTCCCTAGTTAACGCGTGCGCAAAGCGATCTTGCCTTGCGCACGCGCAGTATGCTTTGCCCAACTGCGGGCAAAGCCGAAAACCGTTAGTGCGCATGCGCCGCTGCACTATGTCCCGGAACACAGCAAAATACTTCCGGGACATAGTCAGCATGTCAGCTGACCACTGTAAGGCTTTCGTGTGCATGTGGCAATGAGGCAGTGACCCAAGAAAGTTCAACTTAAACGTCTTTATTTTCAAATCTCACAAAGTAAAGGCAAACGTTATCCTCAGGATTGCAGCTGGGTTGTCTATAATAGTCTGGTGACTGCACCGCCATATCACTCGTGGGTGCATCAATGGCTTTGCGTAATCTGGCCTGTGTTCAAATAATAACGTAGAAACTCCATGGCCCACTTAATGGCAAACCACTCCTTCTCCACTATGCTATAATTTGTTTCCTACTCAAGTAGATGACCGGATATTCTTCTCCGTTCACCTTCTGTGACAGAACCGCTCCTAGGCTTACCTAAGAGGCATCCATTTGCATGATAAAGCCTTTTTTAAGTTGGGGCTGGTGAGGACGGGCTGTCCGCGCAATGCCAACTTCATGGATTGGAATGCTTCCTACACCTGGGGGTTCCACCAAACCATGACTGATTTTCTTCCCTTTAAGAGATCAAATAAGGTGCTGATCTCCAGGTAAAATAAGGAATAAATCGTCAGTAATGCCTAATGATGCCAAGAAACACTCTTGCCTGTCTTGTAGTAAGAGGCTGGGGCCAGTTTTGAAAGGCCTCAATTTTGTTTATTTGGGGCTTGATAGCCCCACAACCAATCACATACCCCAAATACTGAAACCTATTGCAAATTTTTTGGGGTTCGCTGTCAAGCCCACGACTCAGAGCGGATTCACTACTGTTTGTACCCGCGACAAGTGGGTATGCCAGTTAGTACTATAGATGATAATATCATCCAGTTACGCAGACACAATATTTCTTATGGGGCTCTAAGACTACAGGTCCTTCTCAAAAAATTAGCATATAGTGTTAAATTTCATTATTTACCATAATATAATGATTACAATTAAACTTTCATATATTATAGATTCATTATCCACCAACTGAAATTTGTCAGGTCTTTTATTGTTTAAATACTGATGATTTTGGCATACAACTCCTGATAACCCAAAAAACCTGTCTCAATAAATTAGCATATCAAGAAAAGGTTCTCTAAACGACCTATTACCCTAATCTTCTGAATCAACTAATTAACTCTAAACACATGCAAAAGATACCTGAGGCTTTTATAAACTCCCTGCCTGGTTCATTACTCAAAACCCCCATCATGGGTAAGACTAGCGACCTGACAGATGTCAAGAAGGCCATCATTGACACCCTCAAGCAAGAGGGTAAGACCCAGAAAGAAATTTCTCAACAAATAGGCTGTTCCCAGAGTGCTGTATCAAGGCACCTCAATGGTAAGTCTGTTGGAAGGAAACAATGTGGCAGAAAACGCTGTACAACGAGAAGAGGAGACCGGACCCTGAGGAAGATTGTGGAGAAGGACTGATTCCAGACCTTGGGGAACCTGAGGAAGCAGTGGACTGAGTCTGGTGTGGAAACATCCAGAGCCACCGTGCACAGGCGTGTGCAGGAAATGGGCTACAGGTGCCGCATTCCCCAGGTAAAGCCACTTTTGAACCATAAACAGCGGCAGAAGCGCCTGACCTGGGCTACAGAGAAGCAGCACTGGACTGTTGCTAAGTGGTCCCAAGTACTTTTTTCTGATGAAAGCAAATTTTGCATGTCATTCGGAAATCAAGGTGCCAGAGTCTGGAGGAAGACTGGGGAGAAGGAAATGCCAAAATGCCTGAAGTCCAGTGTCAAGTACCCACAGTCAGTGATGGTGTGGGGTGCCATGTCAGCTGCTGGTGTTGGTCCACTGTGTTTCATCAAGGGCAGGGTCAATGCAGCTAGCTATCAGGAGATTTTGGAGCACTTCATGCTTCCATCGGCTGAAATGCTTTATGGAGATGAAGATTTCATTTTTCAGCACGACCTGGCACCTGCTCACAGTGCCAAAACCACTGGTAAATGGTTTACTGACCATGGTATTACTGTGCTCAATTGGCCTGCCAACTCTCCTGACCTGAACCCCATAGAGAATCTGTGGGATATTGTGAAGAGAAAGTTGAGAGACGCAAGACCCAACACTCTGGATGAGCTTAAGGCCGCTATTGAAGCATCCTGGGCCTCCATAACATCTCAGCAGTGTCACAGGCTGATTGCCTCCATGCCACGCCGCATTGAAGCAGTCATTTCTGCCAAAGGATTCCCGACCAAGTATTGAGTGCATAACTGAACATTATTATTTGATGGTTTTTTTGTTTGTTATTAAAAAACACTTTTATTTGATTGGATGGGTGAAATATGCTAATTTATTGAGACAGGTTTTTTGGGTTATCAGGAGTTGTATGCCAAAATCATCAGTATTAAAACAATAAAAGACCTGACAAATTTCAGTTGGTGGATAATGAATCTATAATATATGAAAGTTTAATTGTAATCATTACATTATGGTAAATAATGAAATTTAACACTATATGCTAATTTTTTGAGAAGGACCTGTATGTCCATCAGCCTTTGGAACATGGCTGGGGCCCCCATGTCATGTGCCAGTAAGCATTGGTCAGATCGAGCTTCGTGAAGTACTAGGCCTTCCTCAATCTCTCAATCAGCTCGTCCACCCGGAATATTGTATAGTCACATTTTGACACCTTATTCAGTTTTCAAAAATCGTTATAAAATCATAACAATCCGTCTGGCTTCGGAATCAGTAAATTGGGGCTAGCCACAGACTCCTCAATAAATCCTAGCTGAAGCATTTGTTTCACCTCAGCCGCGATGGCTTGCCTCGGGGCCTCTGGCACATGGTATAGTTTCATTCATTCTTACCTGAGGCTCGGTGACAATGTCATGTTGGATCACAAATGGGCAGTTGCGGGGAAACATCGGCATTCTGTTGCACAAATTCCAAGCCCCCTGTCGCTGTTCTTTAGAGAGAGTGTCACATATTTCTACCTCTGCCTCGGCCTCCTCCCAGGCCGGTGTGGGAGAGTCTACAGTCAATACGACTGGAGTCACATCCATAACATTCCCCATCTTTCCATGCTTTTAGCAGATTTGCATGATATAGTTAATAATAATAATAATCTTTATTTATATAGCGCCAACATATTCTGCAGCGCTTTACAGTTTAACAGTTCATATACAAGTCATAAGTGACAACGTTAAAAATAATACAATAATTAAAACAAAATAATGATGCCCCTGCTCGTAAGAGCTTACGATCTACAATGAGGTGGGAGTGACAAAGTACAGGGGCTTATTCACAATGATGGTTTAGCCATCTTGAGGGAGAGGGGGATAGATAAAGACTTCATATGGCCCTTGCCACTTGGCGCCATGAGCTTACTTTCTGCTGTGGGCACTAAGACTAATACCCGATCCCCTTTGTTATAGGACCTGACTGAGGTCCTTTCTATGCTCGGCTCTGCGCTGCCTGGGCATCCAGCAGATGTTCTTTTACTATAGTCATGACCACCACGATCCGGTACTGCCTACTTGCCACGTGCTCTATTACGCAATCCCTCTCATTCTTGGAGAACACCTTTTTTTTTAGCATCGATTTAAGGGTCTTGTTTAATCTTTCAACTAATCCATCTGTGGGTGGTACATCGACGTGCACAATTATATTATCTGGGGTTGCTTACACAGTTGCTTTGTCACCTTGGACATAAAAGGAGTCACCTGATCTGTAAGGATCTCCTTAGGCATCCCAAGGTGGCAGAACATGGCAAACAGCTCCAGGGCAATAAGTTTAACCGAGGTGTGGCGAAGCGGAATTGCCTCCAGCTGGCATAATCTCCTATCACTAATATGCATTGGTGGCCATGTGCAGATTTTACTATTGGCCCCATCAGGTCCATAACAATCTGTTAATAAGGTACCTGTACAATGGGCAGAGGTACCAATGGACTACGGAAGCTTGCGGTGGTTGTGGTAAGTTGGCACTGTGGGCACAATTCACAAAATCACTGCACCCAGGCCAAAAGAACAGTTGCAGAATATGCTTTTTGTGTCTTATTAACCATATGTTTGTGGGCCATCTCGAGCACCACCCAGTGGTACGATTGGGGCGGTACCAGCTGCCACTACTTCATCCCAGATTTTGGCAACCCTATACAGCAACTCCTGGTTGACCGCCATGCATAGAAAAACTGCCTTTGCCACAGGTTGTTTAGCCACCTCATTTATTTCTATCACCCTTTCCTGGGCCTGTGTCAGTGTAGGATCCTGGAGTTGGGCTATCTCAAATTTTCTCTGTATACAAAAAAAAAACCCTGTTTGTTGAGAGAAGAACAGACAAATCGCGGCGCCCTAAGTGCGTAAACACAATATTATAGGCTTTAACGGGTGCACAATTTTATGCACTCACCTGATAGAAGACTAATATGGCTTTAGATTGTGTGTCCTCAAAAATCTCTCTGGGATACTTTCAATAGACAGGGCAGCTCGCCTCGGTTGGATTCAAGTGAAAGAGCCAGATTCAGGCTCACACAGGATGAGTAAATCAAGAAAAGCTCATCTAGCCCATGAATGGCAGCGTTTCCCAGGACTCACATCCAAAGATGATATTTCATATTTTTTTTATTTGATAAGATAAAATACAGTAGATACAACGCGTTTCAGATACAGTATATATCCTTCTTCAAGTGCAAACGCAGTACAAATTTTCTCTGGGATACTTCTAGCTCCAGGATTGATGGGGTCTCTTCAACCTCTCCTGTCAATACCTCTAGGGGAAACCTATTGGGTTTACACTCTGTACTTAGGCGGGAGTCCCCTACGGCAGGTATCCCTGACTCGGGATCTTTGGGTTCTGCATCTGGACAGATCTTTATCCTAGGATGGTTAATTTTACTTTCCCACATGGACCAAAACAGGGGTAAGTCTCTTCCTAACACAGTCCCGAAAGGAAGGATTTTGACTACATCCACAACGGGTTTAAATTCCCCACATGGAGTGGAAAAAGTCACCTCCATTGTCGGGTATTCGCAAAGTTCACCATTTATGCAGAAGACCCCGCCTTTGTCCCCAGTGGGTTTTAGGGCGGAGATCAGTGACTCATGGACGAGTGTCACTAGGCTCCCTGAGTCCACGAGAGCCTCCCCTTGGTGTCCATTGATACACACCTGACACAGATGGGGTTCATCAGCTGGACCGAAGGCATACGCTGTGTAGATGGCCTGGGAATACATGATATCCAGCGAGTAAACCCGCAGTCCATGGGTTCAGCAGTCATGGGGCAGTTGGCAGCCACATGTCCTGTCCTTGGCACTGCAAATACCTCATAGCAGTGGTACTGCTAGTCCATGATACTTTTTTTTAGGGGAAACTGGACTCCTGCCACCAGGGCCAGGCTGAACATCGGGCACTTCTGGTAAATGCCAGAAGGGCCGGTGCTTGTAGTGAGCCGCTCGATCCCGTTCCACCAGGGCCGGTACAGTGCAATGCAATGATGGAGGAGAGCGCGTCAGCTGACGCTCCCTGTCCCATCATTCCCTTCTGCCTCTGCGGGTGCGCGATTACATCATATCATCGTGTACCTGCTGAGTGTCGAGGAAGACTGCAGCTGCTGAGACCGGAGTCAAGCCTGGAGCACCGGGATCAGCGCGGGGCATGAGGAGAGGTGGGGATTGTGTGGTTTTTTTTTTTAATCTATCAATGAGTGATAACTGGATTTTGGGGCCATTCTCAGGGGGGTTACATTATATTCTATGGGAGGCTGTATTACATTCTATGGGGGGTGTATTATATTCTATGGGGGGCTGTATTATATTCTATGGGGAGCTGTATTACATTATACAGTCATGGTCAAAAGTATTGACACCAGCTTTTCTTGGTACTGCAACTAAAAGCAATAAATAGGACTGAGCTGTAATGCTGGATACAGCTGTGATTATATGTTATATAGTCATGTTACACTCCCCTCACTTCTTGTAACCTACAAGTGTACAAAGATATTATACAGTCACCATGTGACAAGTGGGCCTGTGTAACTTCAAATGCCAGGGCTGAATTTTAGTCCCAGTCCGGCCCTGCCTGCCACCCTCACTCAGAGGTATCTCCTCAGTATGGGTTCTGACAGATCCCAGCAGAGGGTCGTAATCCTCTCCCAGGCTCCTGGGCTTGCAGGGGCTGTCATAATAACCGCAGTGGGGCAGAGTCCTGTACAATGTCCTGGGTGGCCGTATAATGCTCGATAAGGCTAACCACCTGTTCTATGGTGGCCAGGTCCACTTGCCCAACCCAATGCTGTATAGCTGCTGGCAGAGTTCTCACAAGGTGGTCGACCACCACCCTCTCTATCATCTGGGGAGGAGTCAATGTCTCAGACTGGAGCCTTCTTTTGACAAGCTGCAACAAGTCATACGCCTGAGACAATCCGATTCACCAGGCTCTAGCAAGTTAGTTAGATCATGTGCAGTGCATGAGCTAACTAACTTTTGTCAGGGCACCACTGACAGTTACAAAGCATAGCAATGCTCCTACAGCTGCTGCCTGGGTTTTGCGCACGACCTTTTAAAGGGACAGCGCACATCATCCTAAAGTGTCTCAAGGCAATTGCTGTGAAACACATGATTTAAGGCACCTCCACTTAATGGGAGGTGCCTTAGCAACGTAGTTAGTCTGGATTCTCTGCACGCTCACTAGTTCTCAAGTCCCTAGTTTATTAGTTCCTGACAGTACCTGTTAGTTCCATCTAGTGTCTGCCTGTACCCTCTTGCTCATTCCTACCTGTTCTTGCTTGCCTTGCAGTATACCTGCCTGTTCCAGTCTGTAGAGTAGTCATATCTGCCTGCACCTGCCTGTGCCAACCTGTATACCAGCCTTACCTATCTGCACCTACCAGTGCCAGTCTGTATCGCAGCCGTCCCTGCGTGTACCTACCAGCGCCTGCCTGTCTACCCGATGTACCCACCATTTCTGCCGTTTCTGCTTGTACCAGCTGAAACTTCCATTCTTGGCCATTCTAACTTCCTGGTCCTTGGGGATCAGCTGCCGTGCTTCCGATGTCCGTTCTGGTGCATCACCCGTTGTACATCTGGAACCTAGTCTAATCCGACCATCGAGGGGTCTAGCGAGGAGCCATGTGTTCACCAGTTACGCCCCTCCAGGCTCTCCTCGGACCACGGCACAATGGTTCTACCACCCCCATTACAGCAACACGATGCTAAGCTGCAAGACTATGCCCAGGAGGAGATGAATGGAGATCCTGGCTGTGGATGCGTCTGCTGGTCCTTGGAAATGCAGATACAAATGAGACCCGTGGCAAATGCAGAACCAGTCATATCATACAAGTCATCCTGCTTGCAGTCTTGCCTCTTTCTGGCAATCAGTGGGGATGCCAATGGTGAGAGCCATGTATGATTATTTAATTAAAACCAAAGTATCCCTTTAAAGGTAGCATGAGCTATTCATACTGTATATTTGGGTTTTCGTACCTAGACAAAAAATATAAAAAGTGAAGAAAAATTTGTCTGCAATGTACAATATTTTTTGTATACGATTGTTTTGTAAATAATGGACTATTTCCAATATAGGCATATTAGAAATCCTATAAATATAATCAGATAAGTTTTTTCAGCATTTCACTTAATTTGCCCAGAGTTAATTGGAAACACATGACACTTCACTTATTACTTATTTCTGAGCGTCTCCTGCCAAGAGTCAGATTGGAAACGTGAATGTTTATTCTCTAAGAAATCCGCTTTTTACAGACCGAGTTCACTTACTTTTAGACACAGAACTTGTATGAAATCAAAACATCCAGTATTTCCCATCACAAGATTTATTTTTTTTTTATGTTTGTAATGTAAATATAATGTACCAGGTTTTTAAATGATTTATTTGGTTGATGGTGATGCAACATTTGCAAGACTTTCTTGATTAGTTTCTTGGATGTCCTCTCGATTCTTATCCAGTGGTACATGCATACCACTTGTTTCTGATAATCCTGTTGTGTAAAAAAAACCTCCAATTAACCTGACGAATGAGGAGGATTCTCATTTGTCGGGTGAAGTTATTTTTGAGCTTATTTTAAAATCATCATTCTCGGCAGCACATTATCGTGCATAAACAGGTCATGTTCTGCCGAGAACAACAATAGTCGATGTGCACAGAAGGCTCTATTGCTACTCATTCTTTGTGCACAGCTAGTCTGTCTATTTAAACAGGCTGCTAAATTACCACCAATCAGCAAACGTGTAACTGATCACCTGTTGTTTAACACCCGGTATAGATAGGCTTCGCCAAGTCACGGACCCTTCTTCCAATGAAAATCGAAAAATGCATCTTAGTCCAGCCACATGCATAAAGCATCAAATATTCTCTATTGAACATTGAGTTACACATGTCGGAAGAGATTATCAACATAAAATGAGATACACAGCCTACGTGTTTCAAGCTAATAATGGCATAAACCCACCCTTAGCTGGTAAAAGACTCTGTTTTATAGCAAAGTTTTCCAACTCCACTTATGTATGGGGCTCTAATTGCACCTGCGTTGTGGTGCTTTGGGGGCCACTACCTAGCAACAAGACATCAGTACACCAGGGTGACAAGAAGACACCGTTACCCTAAATTGCTCATGGTAGGTAAGGGGCTCATTACCGAAACTTAATGTTATGCCTCTGCTTCTTCTTGTGCAACCATGACTTCTGCCCTGATTCTAACGTTTGTTATTCAGTTGGCCTCACAACGTTCGTGCTCGGAGGTCCTTCCAGCCTATTGGTTTTGGCCATTTTGTTCATCCCGATTCTGATATTTCTCTTTTGCTATTGACAAGTTCCAACCTCCACGACTTGAGCGCATATTTCTCGAAGAGTATAGCCCTGGACATGCTCCTTCTAGAAGCACCACTAATGTTTCTCCTGGTATCTCCTCCACTAGATTCTGTAACTGAACACATCCATCAATGGTTTACTGTGAGTAACTACTCCACCAGAAGTAATCAGGACAGTGGACCACGGTCTGTAGAAAACACTGGATCACTGGTGAGTCCAACTAATTAGCCAACCGAGAGTTATAAACCCACGGACCATGGACCACTTTAAAGGAGTATGAAAGGAATGTATAAGCTACTGTACTAAATAAATGCATTTTTATTTTACTCACACCATCGTGCTTTACAGACATTATTATCACTTTCCCATTGGGTTTAAAAAATCTAGATTCCCTATCAGTTTGTCTTTGGAGTGTAAAGGTACCTTCACACTAAACGATATCGCTAGCGATCCGTGACGTTGCAGCGTCCTCGCTAGCGATATCGTTCAGTTTGACACGCAGCAGCGATCAGAATCCTGCTGTGATGTCGTTGGTCAGGGCTAGAGGGCCAGAACTTTCTTTGGTTGCTGGCTCCCCAGCTGACATCGCTGAATCGGCGTGTGTGACACCGATTCAGCGATGTCTTCGCTGGTAACCAGGGTAAACATCGGGTTACTAAGCGCAGGGCCGGGCTTAGTAACCCGATGTTAACCCTGGTTACCATCCTAAAAGTAAAAAAAAAAACAAACGCTTCATACTTACCTTCAGCTGTCTGTCCCCTCGCCGTCAACTTTCCTGCACTCACTGTGAGCACAGCGGCCGGAAAGCACAGCGGTGACGTCACCGCTCTGCTTTCCGGCCACTGTGCTCACAGCCAGTACAGAGAAGCAGAGCGCCGGGGACAGCGGAAGGTAAGTATGAAGCGTTTGTTTTTTTTACTTTTAGGATGGTAACCAGGGTAAACATCGGGTTACTAAGCGCGGCCCTGCGCTTAGTAACCCGATGTTTACCCTGGTTACCGGGGACCTCGGGATCGTTGGTCGCTGGAGAGCTGTCTGTGTGACAGCTCTCCAGCGACCAAACAGCGACGCTGCAGCGATCCAGATCGTTGTCGGTATCGCTGCAGCGTCGTTTAGTGTGAAGGTACCTTTAGAGGAAACAGGAGAACCCGGAGGAAACCCACGCAAACACGGGGAGAACATAGAAACTCATTGCAGATGTTGTCCTTGGTGGTATTTGAACCCAGAGAACCCCAGTGCTGAAAAACAACTATGCTAATCACTAAGCCACCATACTGTCCAGGACAATAGGGCCAATTGCTTCCATTTGCTTCCTCCCCTGATTGTGATAACACTTCTATACAGTGCCAATAACACAGGATCCACCAATCACATTAGGTGATGTCACAGCTCGGCTGCTCCCCCTCCCTTAACAATGTACATATGAATTTCCTGAAAGAACATTAAATTCAAGTTTAAAAAATTGCAGGACTTTGAGTTTTTTTTAATATAGATCAAGATCTAAAAATAAAATAAAAAATATAAAAAAAAATATATATATATATATATATATATATATATATATATATATATATATATATATATATTCACCTGATTTTTAACAGTAGATCCACATTCACGTTAGGGAAGATAAACCAGGTCAGAGGAGTCACTGTTAGATGCTTATTCCTCTCTCACCCTCATTGAGAATACATGCATGCTCATACTAGCTGAACATACGTGTACAGGGGATCAGTTTGGATTGGCGGCTGTGTTTTTATGGTCACTGGCCTTTTAATTCCTTCTTATCCTGTGATCAAGTGCACACTGTGTTCACTACTGAATGTTGAGGAGCATGAAATGAAAGATTACGTCCTGCCACCAGTGCCAGCATCAAGACCTATTCTGTGGGCTTCGTTAGTGCGCAATTGGTACGGCTCCTGAAGGATGGTATACATATCCAAATGGCCCTTGGCAGAAAAAAGGTTGCCCACCTCTAATCTAATGTGTACAGCCAGCCTTAGTTCAGAGAAACAATATGCTGTCGTATGCAGCGCCCCAGAGACCTGGTCATTGCAGTAGTGTCGCTCTGCCACTAAGGGGAGTGATGGTACGTCTGATGGCACTAAAGGAGTTCATCTGACCAGGTATCACCAGCACACATTACACTTCACACTCCGGCCACTAGGGGGAGCAAAAGGTTTTATTTATTAGGTCACTCCTCACACTGGTAAAACTAGGGGTTGGATAGGAAGTTAGATAGGAAGTTAGACAGAAGCTGACTGGGTTTTGTCCAGGCAACATCCCGTGGCAGGGGGTGTTGCGGGGGGAAGATTCAGGGGAGTCCCTGTCAGGCGTGGGAACCTGGCAGGTACCTAGCGACAAGAACAGAACGTAACGGAACCGCGCCTGCACTACCTTAGAAAGGACACGAAGCGAAGGATATTGTGGACAGTGAGAAACGAGATCAAGCACAAAGGAGAGCCAGTAGGAGTCGTGCCCAGAGAATGGCAACATCCTACTGAGGCGCGTAGCCAGTGTCCGGAACACCGAGGAAGTAACTGACTTTATGCCTTACTTCAAATACCGCAGGACAGTTAATTATAGGTTAGCTGTCTACCTTACATCACCTAAGCAGACATAGGGGGCAACGCATCGAGAGGGGCGTCTCTAGGGTCCCGGAAGAGCTCCGAGCCTACCCGTCAAACGGGTGCGTCCTAGCCATAACAAACCTGGGGGACGGAGAATAGAAAGAACGAGAAAGAACTAGAAAGAACGAGAATAGAAGTTGTGAGGACTATCCCGAATGCTCAGCAGGGAAGCACTACAACACACAGGCGCTAGTGGTAGGCAACGATTTCCACCTGCAAAGGGAATTCTGGAAGTGCCCATCGGACCGGCCGGTCTCAGAAAGCCCTGTTAAACGTGCTCTGGATTGAGGATCCTGAAGTCATCAGTAGAGAGGTAAAGAGACTGCAACCCTGTGTCCTCATTATTGACTGCACCTCACACCATCGTCACCTACACCACTGGGAAGCCCTGGGGACATACTTCGCCTGTGGGAAGGTATACCATCTAGCTGCCAGCACATCACCCCAGTGGACCCCAAGCAGCGTCGGTCACCCTAACCGAATGCCACAGGTGGCGTCACGAATCCTTGACAGACTTGTATCACCTTTTTCTGGGCGCCCCTTAGCAGGGTCACGGACCGGGTCCAGCCACCGTGACGTCCCCAGAACTGAGCCAGAGAGGACCAGTACTGAGTAACCCACGGCCCTGCATCTGGGGGCGCTCCACGTATGCAGACAATAGAAGAAATAACGGAGCTGTGCTTGCTAAAACTATCGTGCTGCAGGTAAATTGAGTGCATCCTTTGCTATGAAAACAAAAGAAATAAATGGTAAAGATTGCTTTATCAGTCCATCAAAATAGTGGAAAAAAGTTGGTAAATCTGTGCTGCTGGTTCTGTATCCACAATAAAGATTCAACATACTTGTAGATTGTGAGCCCTCGCGGGCAGGGTCCTCTCTCCTCCTGTACCAGTTATGACTTGTATTGTTTAAGATTATTGTACTTGTTTTTATTATGTATACCCCTCCTCACATGTAAAGCGCCATGGAATAAATGGCGCTATAACAATAAATAATAATAATAATAACATACAGTATCACAGAGTCCATGCGGTTCTATTCTCAATGCATTTCGATGCTAAAAAGCTTCTTCCTTAGTACTGTTCTCTTGAGGAAGAAGTTTGTTAACTTCGAAACGCGTTGAGAATAGAACCGCACTTTGATCCTGTATGTTGGATCTTTATTGTGGATACAGACATCGCAGATTGACCAACTTTTATCTACTATTTTGAATACCACGTTGGATTTTCCAACCTGTTGTTAGTGCACTAGCTGGACCAACTTCTTTCCAAAGCATAAACTTGTGTTGTGGGTTACACACCTGGCAACGTGAGCAGTTACAGTTTCTACTCATCCTATACTGGTTTATCGGATCAGACCCTATTGAGCTTGAATTTGTCCCCCTGTCCCTCCTTCATCACTCCATAGCACAATCTGTAAATGCTTCATTGACCTGACCAGTAGTAATGATCTGTCTCTACGTTGAGCTTTACAGGAAGAACTGTATCACCAGTTGAGCCAATAGATCCACCAGGACCCTCAGTGGTGCTAACTAACATTAAATTAATGCGACAGATTCAGTTATGAGTGAAGGGGTCAAAGTAGGTATCCATTAGCACCTACCAGAGGACCACCTACCATATGCAGCAAATGTTTACAATCCCCCCATGCAAATGTTCATGTCAGACACTTGATATCTAGTATTAAGGAACAAGACGTGCACTCTCGCTAATGGTGGTGCAGACTGAACATGGAGGGATACTCCAAATTATAGTCATACAACAACAGTCGCACTCAAGGAAAGATTTTCAGAGTTTCGGTTTTTGCTTAAAAACGTGTTTTCTCTTTATTATAAACACCAACATAAAGGTAAAGAAATCACTGCAGTGTTTCAAGGTAGGTAACGTTTCGACCCACAGGGTCTTTCTCAAACCTTACTTATAATTGTAGGAGCAGAGCGGAGGGCATAGATCCCTGGAAGGGTGTATGAGTCCCAGTTCAGGGCTATAGCAGTGTAGGTTGTGGTGTCTGCGGTGGTGGTGTGTCCCTTCCAGGGATCTATGCCCTCCGCTCTGCTCCTACAATTATAAGTAAGGTTTGAGAAAGACCCTGTGGGTCGAAACGTTACCTACCTTGAAACACTGTGGTGATTTCTTTACCTTTATGTTGGTGTTTATAATAAAGAGAAAACACGTTTTTCAGCAAAAACCGAAACTCTGAAAATCTTTCCTTGAGTGCGACTGTTGTTGCATGACCAAGACACTTGATATCAACAGCATTCCTCTATATGTCGGGGAATGGGCTGATATGCGGCATATTGACTGCATGCCATGACAAACTCATTACATGTATGGCATACATACATAATTAGCTTTACTGCATTACTTTTCTTGGCAATGCTCAGCAAACTGAGAAGGACGGACTGCGAAAGATGCAATATGGAACTGATTTATCGTTGTGGCTTCTGCGAATGTATTTCACATAATACGGATATAAAAATGTAAGATCCAGTTACAGAGGCATTATATAACTCTAAAAATGCTGAGAAATCCATGTACCTGACTCTCCCCCCTTCTCTTCCGCAGGATAATGTCAAATAATCGCGATTCTGTAAGTTAAATTGGCGGCAGAGAGTGAATAAAAGAAAAAGGACAGGAGGCGTAGATGTGACTATGCATATCTGAGAATTTTTATTTCTTGGAAGTCTGTAGAAATTAAGGAAACAAATGTGGCAAACTTTGCATCGTAAGCTTTCCTTCATGTGGGGCAAAAATTAAGAAGACCTCCTTTTGCAGATAATTTCTCGGGATTCAAGTAGGAGGTTGGATGGCTGAGTGAGAGTCCTTTGAGGAAGATCTGAGGGGGGTTAAGTTTCTCCTCGAGGAGAGTGCAAAGTTGACTTAGAGAGACTTATAGATCAGGCTATGTTCCTTGGGAAAAAGGTATGCAAATATCCTCCTCAAAGTGGAACAAGAATTATAAAACCACAACAGCTGCCTGCAATGAAGATATTTTACCTTTGGAGAAGATTTAGACTTATATCCTAAGTCATTTGTCAAGGCTCTTTGAAGGGTCAATATTGATTTCTAAGATTGTTACCCTCAAATGATGGCAGTAGAGACCTTGTTATTTTCTTCTTTGAAGCTTTCCTGCATGTAAGTTAGTTTGCAAACCAAGAGTCAAAGAGACCAGTTGGGAACCGCTGTAAAATTGAGCCCACCAATAGAGGGAGTCTGTGAGTGTAGGGTCTCTTGAAGTAGCGGGCAGTTGCAGACCACTGTTGTACAACTATCTTTTGGCAACTTCAGAAAACAGAGGAACTCCTTGACCTAAAAGATTGACCTGGGACAAGTACTAAAAAAGATTCCTGGAAGTTATCTGCATCTATTGACCGCATCAGCCTGCCTGTCATTAGACAACCTGTGGCAAAATAGCATGACCTGTAAACCCTTTAACTGCTAGTTTGTGTTTGTTTTACCTTTTGTTTCTTGAAGTCTTTTGCGGTGAATATCTGCAAACTCCAAATTCTGTAACCACCAAGCTTTGTACTTCCTTGGATTGTCACCGTCAAGTTATGAGCCTCCAAGTAGTGTAACCACCAAGATTTGTGTTTCCTAATATTGTCAATGCTAAGTCCTGTGCTTTCTAGTAGCGTAACCACCAAGATTTGCACTTCATAGTATTGTCACCGCCAAGTTCTGTGCCTCCTAGTAGTGTACCACAAAGATTTGTGCTTCCTAGTATTGGCTCTGCCAAGCGCTGTGCTTCCTAAATGTGTAACTACCAAGCTTTGCAATTCCTACTAGTGTCACTGCCAAGTTCTCTGCCTGCTAGTCATGTAACCCCCAAGATGTGTGCTTCTTAGTGTTGTCTCCGCCAAGCTCTGTGCTTACTAAAGGTGTAACTACCAAGCTTTGCGATTCCTAGTAGTGTCACTGCCAAACTCTCTGCCTCCTAATAGTGTAACCACCAAGACGTGTGCATCCTAATATTGTCAACACCAAGTTCTGTGCCTCCTAGTAGTGTACCACAAAGATTTGTGCTTCCTAGTATTGTCTCCGCCAAGCTCTGTGCTTACTAAAGGTGTAACTACCAAGCTTTGCGATTCTTAGTAGTGTCACTGTCAAACTCTCTGCCTCCTAATAGTGTAACCACCAAGACGTGTGCATCCTAATATTGTCAACACCAAGTTCTGTGCCTCCTAGTAGTGTAACCATCAAGATTTGTGCTTCGTAGTATTGTTTTCGCCAATCTCTGTGCCTCCTAATGGTGTAAGTAACAAGCTTTGCGAGTCCTAATAGTGTCACTGCCAAGCTCTCTGCCTCCTAGTCATGTAATCACCAAGATGTGTGCTTCCTAGTATTGTCTCCTCCAAGCTCTGTGCCTCCTAGTGGTATAACTGCCAATTTTTGTGATTCCTAATACTGTCACTGCAAAGCTCTATGTCTCCTACTACTGTATGTGATGGGTGTGGTGTGGTGGGAATTACCCAGACTGGCGCTGAAACATTTTATAAATAATAAAACTTCAACAATTTCCCCTGAAGACACTTCTTTCAAGCAGTACAGCCCCTTCACCGTGGTTTATCCAAATATACAAATCTTCTAGATGGGAGCAGTTTTAGAGTCAAAGGCCCTCACGTAAATACTGACCCACAATTAAAGGACCATCATTGTCAGGTTATTTTTTGCATTTTACAGTGATATAGTTTGCAAAAAGCTTGTGCAATTAGGACATATCTTGGCCATATACTCTAGTGGTGTGTATGGGAGTCAGGGAAGTCCTCTGCTGAGGAATCACTTATGTCTGCAAAAAGTAGCTATAAGTCTAGAGTGGGGCTTAGTTCTAGAGGTCGCAGAGAGAATCGCACAAAAGTCACAGCCCATGTACCTGAGTTGGCCCAAATTCAGCCATATAAAAAAGACCCCATTGCTGCAGAAAGTTGCAGCCACCTGGACCTTGACGATTAACTAATCATTAGCAGGTTCTCATTTAGAATTCTGGACAGCCCCTTTAAGTATGTTATTGACTTCCCAAGGATTTAACACTGCCCTGTGAGCAGATGAGATATCAGAGATTCTAGATGTAAACCTTCCTGTAATTCGTAATAAAATCAATTTTAATATGTATTTTCAAGTTCCTGCCTCCTCTGAGGCTCGAGTGTCCTTAGCTGACTGCGATCGTGTAAATAAGCAAATTTTATCAAAACTCTCCTGATACCAAGAGGCTGCCTAGTACATAACGTACAGGATCGCTCCATGCATTTAAAGGCTTTCACATAGTAGCGACGGTTTTTATACAGAGAACTGACTTATCTATCCATAAGGAGAAGACTGTCAACTTCATTTACGTTTAAGAGAATTTAATCTAATTTCCAGCTACCAAACATGACCCTGGAGGATCGGTCCACACAATTGTACTGCAAAGAAATAGGAATATGGAATATACGCCTCCCTTAAGTATTTCCTTTTATGTATTTTATTTCCACATCAGTTAGTAGTTTTGACCTCCTCCTCTAGACACCTATGCACGCGCTCGGCAGGTCTTATGAAGGTCCCTGGGGGAGAAAGAAACAATCCTTTCTTAATGATTAAACTTCGGGGTGGAACCATGGGCAATTTGGAAATTGGAGTTCATTACTGCAAAACCCGGGAGTTGTGTAGCATCTAAAAATACCCCAGTTGTTCTACGTGGAGATGTAGATCCCCGATACATGCAGATCCAGTTGATACTCTGGTAGACTAAACCTTTACAGGTTTATATCACATTCCCCCAAGAAAGAAGCTAAACGCGAAACGCGCGTCGGGGTGCTGCGCTGCTATCACAGGTCATGTATTGCCTCCATTTTCAGCCTCCCTTTGTCTGTATCTTCAGCACTGTGCATTCATTACTGGTATTGGCTATTAGCTACATCCTTGTCACTTGGCACTTTATTCTAACTTCATGAATTGCTTACCTCTGTACTGTGTAGCTTAGGCACTATTTACAGGGCACTGTGCTACCAACCCTTGGTCTGGACTCTATGCTGAGTATTACAGTTTCTTTGAGCACCTTCATGTGGCAGTATATCATCAATTTGATAATTATTAAGCACTGTGCAATCTTATTAGTCTTCTTATGTTTTGTCTCCTGGCTTGAGTGAACTACCTCACTATTTATCCAAATTATTTATTATTGTTGCACCCAGCCTTGGAGCCATACATTGGGTTGTATTAACGTTCTATATTTTTCTGATAGTTTGATATTTTATATGATATTATTGAAATTATTATGATAGTTTGATAGGGCTGAACAGTTCTTATGAACACATACAATTTTTGAACTGGTAATTACTTAGTGTTTGGAGTGCAATGCACTGTGTGAGCAGCTATTTTGTATTGTATCCCTTTTTATTTTTTGTATTGTACGTATATGTTCAATAAAAATATGTTTTATTTCTCTACTACGGCATTTTCTTCCGTCTTGTTTGTAGGAGTACTTTACAGGCTGTGAGTTGGTTGACAGCTGTCCCTCGTGAATGCACGATTACCATGCCCATTAAGGCAAGACGTGTCTGGCACCATTTCTCTTGAACAAAGAAAATGAATTAGATTGGTTGAATTCATTCTATTAATCTTTAAGAGGCTGTTTCCTTAGGACAAACCCTGTTTATATGCTTTAGTGTTATGAACTGGTGATTCAGAAACACAATAGACCTGGTTGTTAAGAGCACACAAGTGACCTGATAGTTACAAATAAAATAGGACAAGCTCTGAGACGTGGGAACTCTGCTGACCGCAATCCCTAATCCTATCATACCACACTAAAGGTAGCCGTGGAGCGCTCCTGACAAAACCTAGGCGCCTCGGCACAGCCTGAGAAACTAGCTAGCCTGAAGATAGAAAAATAAGCCTACCTTGCCTCAGAGAAATTCCCCCAAGGAAAAGGCAGCCCCCCACATATAATGACTGTGAGTTAAGATGAAAATACAAACACAGAGATGAAATAGATTTTAGCAAAGTGAGGCCCGACTTACTGAATAGACCGAGGATAGGAAAGATAGCTTTGCGGTCAGCACAAAAACCTACAAATAACCACGCAGAGGGGGCAAAAAGACCCTCCGCACCGACTAACGGTACGGAGGTGCTCCCTCTGCGTCTCAGAGCTTCCAGCAAGCAAGAAAAACCAATATAGCAAGCTGGACAGAAAAAATAGCAAACAAATGTAACACAAGCAGAACTTAGCTTATGCAGGGCAGACAGGCCACAAGAATGATCCAGGAGAGAGCACGACCAATACTGGAACATTGACTGGAGGCCAGGAACAAAGAACTAGGTGGAGTTAAATAGAGCAGCACCTAACGACTTAACCTCGTCACCTGAGAAAGGAAACTCAGAAGCCGCAGCCCCACTCACATCCACCAGAGGAAGCTCATAGACAGAACCAGCCGAAGTACCACTCATGACCACAGGAGGGAGCTTGACCACAGAATTCACAACAGTACCCCTCCCTTGAGGAGGGGTCACCAAATCCTCACCAGAGCCCCCAGGCCGACCAGGATGAGCCAAATGAAAGGCACGAACCAGATCGGCGGCGTGAACATCAGAGGCAAAGACCCAGGAATTATCTTCCTGACCATAACCCTTCCACTTAACCAGGTACTGAAGTTTCCGTATCGAAATATGAGAATTAAAAATCTTCTCCACTATATACTCCAACTCCCCCTCAACCAACACCGGGGCAGGAGGATCAACGGATGGAACCACAGGTGTCACGTATCTCCGCAACAATGACCTATGGAATACGTTATGGATGGAAAAAGAAGCTGGAAGGGTCAAACGAAAAGACACAGGATTAAGAACCTCAGAAATCCTATACGGACCAATGAAACGAGGCTTAAACTTAGGAGAGGAAACTTTTATAGGAATATAACGAGATGACAACCAAACCAAATCCCCAACACGAAGTCGGGGACCCACACAGCGCCTGCGGTTAGCGAAACGTTGAGCCTTCTCCTGAGACAATGTCAAATTGTCCACCACATGAGTCCAAATCTGCTGCAACCTATCCACCACAGTATCCACACCAGGACAGTCAGAAGAGTCAACCTGCCCTGAAGAGAAACGAGGATGGAAACCAGAATTGCAGAAAAACGGCGAAACCAAAGTAGCCGAGCTGGCCCAATTATTAAGGGCGAACTCAGCCAAAGGCAAAAAGGACACCCAATCATCCTGATCGGCAGAAACAAAACATCTCAGATATGTTTCCAAGGTCTGATTGGTTCGTTCAGTCTGGCCATTTGTCTGAGGATGGAAAGCCGAGGAAAAAGACAAATCAATGCCCATCCTAGCACAAAAGGCTCGCCAAAACCTCAAAACAAACTGGGAACCTCTGTCAGAAACGATGTTTTCCGGAATGCCATGTAAACGAACCACATGCTGGAAGAACAATGGCACCAAATCAGAGGAGGAAGGCAATTTAGACAAGGGTACCAAATGGACCATCTTAGAGAAGCGATCACAAACAACCCAAATGACCGACATTTTTTGAGAGACGGGGAGATCCGAAATAAAATCCATAGAGATATGTGTCCAGGGCCTCTTCGGGACTGGCAAGGGCAAAAGCAACCCACTGGCACGAGAACAGCAGGGCTTAGCCCGAGCACAAATCCCACAGGACTGCACAAACGAACGCACATCCCGCGACAGAGATGGCCATTAAAAGGATCTAGCCACCAAATCTCTGGTACCAAAGATTCCAGGATGACCAGCCAACACCGAACAATGAACCTCAGAGATAACTCTACTCGTCCATTTATCAGGGACAAACAGTTTCTCCACTGGGCAACGGTCAGGTCTATTAGCCTGAAATTTTTGCAGCACCCGCTGCAAATCAGGGGAGATGGCAGACAAAATTACCCCCTCTTTGAGAATACCCGCCGGCTCAGACAAACCCGGAGAGTCGGGCACAAAACTCCTAGACAGGGCATCCGCCTTCACATTTTTAGAGCCCGGAAGGTACGAAACCACAAAGTCAAAACGGGAGAAAAACAGCGACCAACGAGCCTGTCTAGGATTCAACCGTTTGGCAGACTCGAGATAAGTCAAGTTCTTGTGATCAGTCAAGACCACCACGCGATGCTTAGCTCCTTCAAGCCAATGACGCCACTCCTCGAATGCCCACTTCATGGCCAGCAACTCCCGATTGCCAACATCATAATTACTCTCAGCAGGCGAAAACTTCCTGGAAAAGAAGGCGCATGGTTTCATCACCGAGCCATCAGAACTTCTTTGCGACAAAACAGCCCCTGCTCCAATCTCAGAAGCATCAACCTCGACCTGGAACGGGAGCGAAACATCTGGTTGGCACAACACAGGGGCAGAAGAAAAACGACGCTTCAACTCTTGAGAAGCTTCCACAGCAGCAGAAGACCAATTGACCAATTGACCACATCAGCACCCTTCTTGGTTAAATCAGTCAACGGTTTAGCAATACTAGAAAAATTATTGATGAAGAAACGATAAAAATTAGCAAAACCCAGGAACTTTTGCAGACTCTTCAGAGATGTCGGCTGAGTCCAATCATAAATGGCCTGAACTTTAACAGGGTCCATCTCGATATTAGAAGGGGAAAAAATGAAACCCAAAAATGAAACCTTCTGAACACCAAAGAGACATTTTGACCCCTTCACAAACAAAGAATTCGCATGCAGGACCTGGAACACCATTCTGACCTGCTTCACGTGAGACTCCCAATCATCCGAGAAGACCAAAACATCATCCAAGTATACAATCAGGAATTTATCCAGGTACTCTCGGAAGATGTCATGCATAAAGGACTGAAACAATGATGGAGCATTAGAAAGCCTGAATGGCATAACCAGGTACTCAAAATGGCCCTCGGGCGTATTAAATGCTGTTTTCCATTCATCGCCCTGTTTAATACGCACAAGATTATACGCACCACGAAGATCTATCTTGGTGAACCAACTAGCCCCCTTAATCCGAGCAAACAAATCAGACAGCAGCGGCAAGGGGTACTGAAATTTGACCGTGATTTTATTTAGAAGGCGGTAATCAATACAAGGTCTCAGCGAACCATCCTTCTTGGCCACAAAAAAGACCCTGCTCCCAATGGCGACGATGACGGGCGAATATGACCCTTCTCCAAGGATTCCTTTACGTAACTCCGCATAGCGGCGTGCTCAGGCACAGACAAATTGAACAGTCGACCTTTAGGAAACTTACTACCAGGAATCAAATTGATAGCACAATCACAATCCCTATGCGGAGGTAGGGCACTGGACTTGGGCTCATCAAATACATCCCGGTAATCCGACAAGAACTCTGGGACCTCAGAAGGGGTGGATGATGAAATAGACAGAAATGGAACATCACCATGTACCCCCTGACAACCCCAGCTGGACACAGACATTGATTTCCAATCCAATACTGGATTATGGACTTGTAGCCATGGCAACCCCAACACGACCACATCATGCAGATTATGCAACACCAAAAAGCGAATATCCTCCTGATGCGCAGGAGCCATGCACTTGGTCAGCTGGGTCCAATACTGAGGCTTATTCTTGGCCAAAGGTGTAGCATCAATTCCTCTCAATAGAATAGGATACTGCAAGGGCTCCAAGAAAAACCCACAGCGCCTAGCATACTCCAAGTCCATCAAATTCAGGGCAGCGCCTGAATCCACAAATGCCATGACAGAATAGGATGGCAAAGAGCAGATCAAAGTAACGGACAAAAGAAATTTCGACTGTACCGTACGAATGGTGGCAAACCTAGCGAACCGCTTAGTGTGCTTACGACAATCGGAGATAGCATGAGTGGAATCACCACAGTAAAAACACAGCCCATTCTGACGTCTGTGTTCTTGCCGTTCAGCTCTGGTCAAAGTCCTATCGCACTGCATAGGCTCACGTCCATGCTCACATAATACCGCCAAATGGTGCACAGTTTTACGCTCACGCAAGCGTCGACCGATCTGAATTGCCAAAGACATAGACTCATTCAGACCAGCAGGCATAGGAAATCCCACCATGACATCCTTAAGGGCTTCAGAGAGACCTTTTCTGAAAATAGCTGCCAGCGCACATTCATTCCATTGAGTGAGCACAGACCACTTCCTAAACTTCTGACAATATATCTCTACCTCATCCTGACCCTGACACAGAGCCAGCAAATTTTTCTCTGCCTGATCCACTGAATTAGGTTCATCATACAGCAATCTGAGCGCCAGAAAAAACGCATCAATATTACATAATGCAGGATCTCCTGGCGCAAGGGAAAATGCCCAGTCTTGAGGGTCGCCACGTAATAAAGAAATAATGATCTTAACTTGTTGTACTGGGTCACCAGAGGAACGGGGTTTCAAAGCCAGAAACAGTTTGCAATTATTTTTGAAATTCAGAAACTTAGATCTATCCCCAGAAAATAACTCAGGAATAGGAATTCTAGGTTCTAACATAGATTTCTGAACCATAATGTCTTGAATGTTTTGTACTCTTGCAGTGAGATTATCCACACAAGAAGACAGACCTTTAATGTCCATCACTACACCTGTGTCCTGAACCACCCAAATGTCTAGGGGAAAAGAAAGACAAAACACAGTGCAAAGAAAAAAAAATGGTCTCAGAACTTCTCTTTTCCCTCTATTGAGAAGCATTAGTACTTTGGGCCTCCAGTACTGTTATGAACTGGTGATTCAGAAACACAATAGACCTGGTTGTTAAGAGCACACAAGTGACCTGATAGTTACAAATAACATAGGACAAGCTCTGAGACGTGGGAACTCTGCTGACCGCAATCCCTAATCCTATCATACCACACTAAAGGTAGCCGTGGAGCGCTCCTGACAAAACCTAGGCGCCTCGGCACAGCCTGAGAAACTAGCTAGCCTGAAGATAGAAAAATAAGCCTACCTTGCCTCAGAGAAATTCCCCCAAGGAAAAGGCAGCCCCCCACATATAATGACTGTGAGTTAAGATGAAAATACAAACACAGAGATGAAATAGATTTTAGTGAGGCCCGACTTACTGAATAGACCGAGGATAGGAAAGATAGCTTTGCGGTCAGCACAAAAACCTACAAACAACCACGCAGAGGGGGCAAAAAGACCCTCCGCACCGACTAACGGTACTGAGGTGCTCCCTCTGCATCTCAGAGCTTCCAGCAAGCAAGAAAAACCAATATAGCAAGCTGGACAGAAAAAATAGCAAACAAATGTAACACAAGCAGAACTTAGCTTATGCAGGGCAGACAGGCCACAAGAACGATCCAGGAGAGAGCACGACCAATACTGGAACATTGACTGGAGGCCAGGAACAAAGAACTAGGTGGAGTTAAATAGAGCAGCACCTAACAACTTAACCTCGTCACCTGAGAAAGGAAACTCAGAAGCCGCAGTCCCACTCACATCCACCATAGGAAGCTCATAGACAGAACCAGCCGAAGTACCACTCATGACCACAGGAGGGAGCTTGACCACAGAATTCACAACACTTTAGGCCGGAGTCACACACAGTGAGATACGGCCGAGTCTCGCAGGTTAAAACTAAGCTCTGGCACCGGCACTCCGAGAGCGGAGCGTGCGGCCGCACAGCAATACATGGAGCTGCACGCTCCGCTCCGGAGTGCCGGTGCCAGAGCTTGGTTTTAACCTGCGAGACTCGGCCGTATCTCGCTGTAGTGTGACTCCGGCCTTATAGGGGTCTATGGATGTCATATGGGTTGGTCACCTTCTGGGGGTTCACCTCAATAAGCAAACATCAGGAAAGGGGTTACAACTGAGCTATGACTATCGCCCTTCAGTTACTTTGCATTAGCATCTAGGAGCTTTGAGTTCAAGAGGTTGCCCAGGCCTGGTGTTCAAATATGCAGTAACTCTATGTGACTGCAGGCTTGTAAATCCTCACAGCATGTGAAATGCACACTGTCAGGATTATCCGGTGCTGTCGCCGGGAGCAGGTGAGCAAGTATGCAGTTTATAATGTACAGGTACATACATGTGATCATGTGCCAACTAGACTGTGCGCCCTTGCTCAATAGAAGTAAATTGAACAAGGCCGTACACAACTAGTGGGAATGTACTTGCTGTGACTGGATGGCCCAACCTCGGCACCATCACTGTAGAATTTTGACAGTGCACTGTGTGTGCTGTGAGGATTTACAGGTATGCAATCACATATGATAACTGCACATATTGAGCCTCAAGCCTGGACAACACCTTTAACCCCTTAAGGACCAGGGGTATTTCCGTTTTTGGGTTTCCATTTTTTGCTCCTCTTCTTCCCACGGTCATAACTGTTTATTTTTTCATCAATATGGCCATGTGGGGGCTTGTCTTTTGTGGAACGAGTTGTACTTTAGAATGGCATCATTGATTTTACCATATCGTGTACTGGAAAAATGTGATGAAATTGCAAGAAGTGCAATTCGCCAATTGTTTTTTGGATTTTTTTAAACCATGTTCACTAAATGCTAAAACTGACCTGCTATTATGATTCTCCAGGTCATTACGAGTTCATAGACACCAAACATGTCTATGTTCTTTTTTATTTAAGTGGTGAAAAAAAAAACAAAGTTCATAAAAAAAAAGAAATTGCGCCATTTTCCGAGCCCCGTAGCGTCTCCATTTTTTGGGATCTGGGGCCAGGTGAGAGTTTATTTTTTGTGCGGCGCTCATAGCAATCCAGCAGTGACAACCATAAAGGTCTATAAGAGACCTCTAGTTATCATGCCAACCCATCCGTGACCCATGATCAAGTGATGGGGTTACCGATGGGTGGATTTTTGGCGCGATTGCTGGAAGCACATGTTAAATTACGCTGTCAGAGTTTGACAGCAGCATTTAATGGGTTAACAGCTGCGGGAGAATAACGATTCCACCCGCGCCTGTCAGGGGCACATGACAGCTGACCAGATCAGCTGTCATGTGCTGGAAAAGGTGCGGGCGGAGGCAGGGGGAGGCGTCCAATGATGGATAGATTCGTCATTGGACGTTAAGGGGTTAAGCATAAACACAGCATGTCCCGATGAGCACTATTCCATTGAATAGTTACCATGCAATACCTCACTTCTCCAGCAGTAGTCACTGCAGGAAAATGTGTGGCCACCTGTATCTTCTCTCATGACGATCAACTGATCATCAATATTTTTTTACATAGAAATCTGTATAGATCATAACCTCTTAATGAAAGAACATGGCAAATGAGATATTATGAATTCTAAAACTAAATCTCCCTACAATTTGCAATATAATGTATTTTAAATATGAAATGTTTTTTAAATCTCCTGGCTCCTCTAAGGATCCAGTGTCCTTAGCTGACTGCTATTGTGTAAATAAGCCAATTTTATCAGAAACCCCCTGATACCAAAAAGCTGCCTAGTACATAACGTACAGCATTGTTTTATTTCATTTAAAGGCTTTCACATAGTAGCTACGAATCCCATAAGGAAATCTGAAATATCTGTCCATAAGGAGAAGACTGTCAACTTCACTTAGGTTCAAGAAAATTTCATCTAATTTCTGGTTATCAAACATAACTCTGGAGAACTGGTGTAATCATTTTCATGCAATGAAATTGAAATATAAAAGAACATTTTCTCAGATCTATTTTATTTCACATATTAAATTGCCCCGGAAGAGAGATGAAAAGCCTTCACTTACAGACTGGACCATAGACAATGTGCAAATTGGAGGTCAGAAAGGCTGGACCAAGGAATTGAAGGGTCTTATGTTGGGTCAGAGGTCCCCGATCCATTCACTTTTCTTTACCTATCACTAATAATCTCCTTACACCTCTACAGAAAGGTGTTGTTGGAGAAATTACCCATAGCAAAGGAAAGATTGGGTTTAGGCGTAAGATTCCGGACCAACACAGTCAAATGGAGACTCTCAAATTTGCCATGTGGAGGAGAAATAGCCTTAATTCATGGCAAAATTCATCACCATGACTGATGATGACTAGTGCTGAGCATTCCGATACCGCAAGTATCGGGTATCGGCCGATACTTGCGGTATCGGAATTCCGATACCGAGATCCGATACTTTTGTGGTATCGGGTATCGATATTGGATCCATAGGGATGTGTAAAATAAAGAATTAAAATAAAAAATATTGATATATTTACCTCTCCGGCGGCCCCTGGACATCACGCTGGTAACCGGCAGGCTTCTTTGTTTAAAATGAGCGCATTTAGGACCTGCGAATGACGTCGCGGCTTCTGATTGGTCGCGTGCCGCTCATGTGACCGCCACGTGACCAATCAGAAGCCGCGACGTCATTCGCAGGTCCTAAATTCCTAGAATTAGGAGTTTAGTGAATGAGAATGACGTCGCGGCTTCTGACTGGTCGCGTGGCGGTCACATGAGCGGCACGCGACCAATCAGAAGCCGCGACGTCATTCGCAGGTCCTAAACACGCTCATTTTAAACAAAGAAGCCTGCCGGTTACCAGCGTGATGTCCAGGGGCCGCCGGAGAGGTGAATATATCAATATTTTTTATTTTAATTCTTTATTTTACACATTAATATGGATCCCAGGGCCTGAAGGAGAGTTTCCTCTCCTTCAGACCCTGGGAACCATCAGGATACCTTCCGATACTTGGTGTCCCATTGACTTGTATTGGTATCGGATATCGGTATCGGCGATATCCGATATTTTTCGGGTATCGGCTGATACTATCCGATACCGATACTTTCAAGTATCGGACAGTATCGCTCAACACTAATGATGACGTAAAAAAAAGATTTTACTGTGACCGTGACATCATAAATAAATAAATCATAGAAAAACAATAGCAAAATTTTTGTTTTTGTTCTTTGTTCTATCAAAAAAAAACAAAGAAACAAGTATAAACAAAATACATTTATATGCATCAAAATATTTTAAAAAATGGATGTTTGAATATGGTGACAACATGTTTTTTTCCGTCATTTTTATTTACGGTCTTCTGCTCAATTTCGAGACATGGCGACATGATGGATGAACGATTTGCAGGAAGATCAATCTTATGTAAGTCTAGATAGGTCCAGCAGGGTCTTCTCCACCATTATCTTTATAGTATTAAGCCATCGGGGTTGCTGGTCTTCCTCTTCACCTTGTTCATTCTTTTCTTTCGACCAAGATGTCCTTCTATCCAGTGATTTCTCTCTTCGTATGATGTGTCCAAAACAGACAAGTCGTAGCTTGGTGAACCTTGCTTCGACTGACATGTCTGGCTTGGAACATGTTTTTTTTCATCCTAAGAACAATAAAGTGAAAAAAAAACTTATTGTAGAATTGTTCCATTCCATCCCCAAAAAATTAATAAAGGATAATCAATAAATGTATCTAAAATGGCGGCAATAAAAAACTACAATTGTTCATGCAAAAAAATAAGTGGAAAAAAAATCACTTGGTCTTGAAAGCCCAAGAATGAAGGATCTAAAATGGATAAATAAATCATATGTAAGGGATAATTGCTAATAACAGACTAAACATTTTTGGAAACCCTTTCTCTAATGCTCAGTGTGTAATGGGCAATGTAGTTGTGACAGACAATGTTTTCCTATCTGGTTGAGTGGCAACTAACACTTTCATGTAAGGCGGATGAGGTCAATCATGCAGCTTATCTCTCCGTTGAGATTAGAATTTATGCCACCATGTTCTGGAGGACACACACTGTGACAATGTGGCCTTCATGGGTTATAAATGAAAAGGTAAACCTGGTTTTGTCAGCTAATTAGGCTTGATTTCGAACAAATCTGGGAAACAGCTGAGAGATTGGATGATATTCATTATCCACTAGAACCTGAGGGCAATGTCACAAGGGTCAGGGTCTAGCTACATTATGTGGGCTCCCCGCAGAGAAGCAGCAGTCTCATGTAGGGTAAGAAGTACCAATTAACATCTCACATTCTGTTATCAGGAACAGAATTCACATCTTTGCTCATCCTGTTGTATGTCATGAATACTGCCAGCCTGTCACTCTACACAAGTAACCCCACTAATGGAGACAAGCACAAGTCTGGCAGTCCTGTCTCAGATATCCTGTATTTCCAACATCTTAACTTATCTTCCACAAGATAAAATCCAGAACTGAGGTCCTCCGCCCAAGATAGTCCATACCTTGAAGCAGCACACAAGGTTGTAAGAACTCACTGTATAAGCAAACCCCGTTTTTTCCCATATCTATAGATGGTTTTTAGTGATGAGCGAACATGCTCGGATAAAGCTACTTTCTCGCTAGCGTCGTGTGACGGACGTCGCAATGCGTCGTTTTGGAGAAAAAACGTATCCTGCAAAGTTGCCCGCAGGATGCGTTTTTTCTCCATAGACTTTCATTAGCGACGCATTGCGACGTTTCGCCACACGTCGCATTCGTCGTGCGACGGATGTGTCGTGTTTTGGTGCACTGTCGGCACAAAAAAACGTTACAGGTAACGTTTTTTTGTGCGTCGAGTCCACCATTTCCTCCCCGGACCTTACAATGGGGCAGCAGATGCATTGTAAAACTGCATCCGCTGCCCCCGTTGTTCATTTTTTTTGCAGTTTGCGACGGTAAGTCGGGCCGACGCATGGAGACGGCTCCGTACCGACGCTAGTGTGAAGTAGCCTTAGGTGCAACCATGCTGAGGTGATAACCGAGTGACTTTGGCATGCTCGAATAGTATAGGTGCTTCTCACAAAATTAGAATATCATCAAAAAGTTAATTTATTTCAGTTCTTCAATGCAAAAAGTGAAACTCATATATTCTATAGAGTTATTACAAACAGAGTGATCTATTCGAAGTGTTTATTTCTGTTAATGTTGATGATTATGGCTTATAGCCAATGAAAACCCAAAAGTCATTTTTTCAGTAAATTAGAATACTTTATATCACCAGCTTGAAAAATTATTTTAAAATCCAAAATGTTGAAATGTATGTGCAGTAAATGAACTCAATACTTGGCCGGGGTTCCTTTCGCATCAATTACTGTATCAATGCGGTATGGCATGGAGGCGATCAGTCTGTGGCACTGCTGAGGGGTTATGGAAGCCCTTTGATAGCAGCCTTCAGCTCGACTGCATTGTTGGGTCTGGTGTCTCTCATCTTCCTTAACTTTTTTATTATTTTCTAATTTTGTCAGTATGTTTGAGTCCCCGTGTCAGCATGTCTTGTGGCTGTTTAACAACTGCCACACAAGCAGGGATTGTCAAGCAAACAGGCAATCCCTGTCGAACAACCACGAGACATGTAGTTGCGGAGCTTAGAACATATTTTTCGAGTACGTCGAAGACGCTCGGTTAGCACATGAGCATGCTTGGATAACAACTCCTCTGAGCATGTTCACTCATCACTAATAGTTTTCCCACTTTTTGATAAAGACTCCAGGAATCAGCTGGATCTCTTCAATGAGAACCAGTACCCGATGAGTTCTCCTCACTAGATAAGTCTGATGGGGAATATACAGCTCTGGCAAAAATTAAGAGACCACTGCAAAATGTTCAGTTTCTCTGATTTTTCTCTTTATAGGTATATTTTTGAGTAAAATGTAAATTGTTCTTTTATTCTATAAACTTCTGACATGTCTCCATGCCATAAATTTTGTATTTTTTTCTGACAAAAATTGTCAAAATAAAAAAAATAAAAAAGTGCGTTCAGACCTCAAATAATGCAAAGAAAACAAGTTCATAATCATTTAGAAACAGCAATACTAATGTTTTAACTCAGGAAGAGTTCGGAAATCAATATTTTGTGGAATAACCATGATTTTTAATCACAGCTTTCATGCGTCTTGGCATGCTTTCCGCCAGTCTTTCACACTGCTCCTGGTACAAAAAATGTAAACAGTTATTCTTTGTTTGATGGCTTGTGACTATCCATCGTCCTCTTGATTACATTCCAGAGGTTTTCAATGGGGTTCAGGTCTGGAGATTGGGCTGCCCATGACAGGGATTTGATGTGGTGGCCTCTTAATTTTTGCCAGAGCTGTATCATGATCCTTCAGGTGGAAAGCATTCACAAGAGAGAATGAGAGTTGGTTTTCAAAGTGTTTTCTTCTTTAAAGGGAACCTGTCACCCCCCTCAGGCGTTTGTAACTAAAAGAGCCACCTTGTGCAGCACTAATGCTGCATTCGGACAAGGTGGCTCTTTTAGTGATGCTCCTTGCACACGCTGAAATAGACACTTATAAAATGTGCCCCCGCATACTGTGAAATCGCCAGGGAGGTGAGACTTTTCTTCCTAATCAGACGCAGAACAGCCATCATTCATACCCCCTTGGTGCCGGGCGCCGCCTCCTCAGCGTTGTTTGAATCTGTCCTGGAGCCTGCGCTGTTATGTTATCCCTTGGGCATGCGCAGTTAGCGCTGCCCGTCTTCTAACATCATTTGATGTCGCCGTGGCATGCGCTTAGGGATCAGCTGACGCCGCACAGTCTGAAGAAGGCAGAAGGAGATGAGTGAGAGGCGAAGATATGCACTGCGCACGCCCATGAATCCCAGCCCCGCAGTGTGAATAAATAAGAAGACACTGCGGGGCGGGATCCCGGGCAGCGCGGCTGCACAGGCGCAGTCAGCCTGACATCAAATGATGTCAGAAGATGGGCAGCGCAAACTGCACATGCCCAAGGGACACCGATTTCACAGTATGAGGGGGCACATTTTATAAGTGTTTATTTCAGCGTGTGCAAGGGGCATAACTAAAAGAGCCACCTTATCCGAATGCAGCATTAGTGCTGCACAAGGTGGCTCTTTTAGTTACAAACGCCTGGGAGGTGACAGGTTCACTTTAATAAGTCCTAAAGGGCCACACTATTAAACACCTTATCAGTATCTGATCTGCTGGGACTCATCAGCAGAGAAGCAAACTGTCAATTTTTAAACCCATCTTTGAAGCCAAGCATACTTTGTCGTTTCTAGATCTCCTAATGTATTGATAATCAGAAAGAAACACATCTTCATAGGGGCAACAGTTTGGTCAAGTTTCAGGTATTTTGTAGTCATCTACCGTATATACTCGAGTATAAGCCGAGATTTTCAGCCCAAATTTTTGGGCTGAAAGTGCCCCTCTCGGCTTATACTCGAGTCAAGGTGGGTGGCAGGGTCGGCGGGTGAGGGTAAGAGGGCGCTGAGGTATACTTACCTAGTCCCAGCGATCCTGACGCTCCCCCTGCCGTCCCACGGTCTTCTGTGCTGCAGCTCTTCCCCTCTTCAGCGGTCACGTGGGATCGCTCATTAGAGAAATGAATAGGCGGCTCCACCTCCCACGGGGGTGGAGCCGCCTATTCATTTCTCTAATCAGCGGTAACGGTGACCGCTGATAGAGAAAGAAGCTGCGGCACCCGGAGACCGTGGGACGGCAGAGGGAGCCGGACGCCAGGACCAGGTAAGTATGTCATATTTACCTGTCCCCGTTCCAGCCGCCGGGCGCCGCTCCATCTTCCCGGCGTCGCTCCGCTCTGCTCTGACTGTTCAGGTCAGAGGGCGCGATGACGCATATAGTGTGCGCGGCGCCCTCTGCCTGATCAGTCAGTGCGGAGACGCCGGGACCGGACGCCGGAACGAGACGCCGGGAGCTGCAATCAAGAGAGGTGAGTATGGCTTTTTTTTTTTTTATTGCAGCAGCGGCACAGATTTATGTGGAGCATCTATGGGACAGTATGAACGGTGCAGAGCACTATATGGGGCACTACTATGGGGCAATATGAATGGTGCAGAGCACTATATGGGGCAATATGAATGGTGCAGAGCACTATATGGGGCACTACTATGGGACAATATGAACGGTGCAGAGCACTGTATGGGGCACAGATATGGGGCAGTATGAACGGTGCAGAGCACTATATGGGGCACAGATATGGGGGCAGTATGAACGGTGCAGAGCACTGTATGGGGCACAGATATGGGGGCAATATGAATGGTGCAGAGCACTATATGGGGCACAGATATGGGGCAGTATGAACGGTGCAGAGCACTATATGGGGCACAGATATGGGGCAGTATGAACGGTGCAGAGCATATAGGGTACAGATATGGGGCAGTATGAACGGTGCAGAGCATATAGGGTACAGATATGGGGCAATATGAACGGTGCAGAGCACTATATGGCAGAGCTATGGGGAAATATGAACGGTGCAGAGCACTATACGGCAGAGCTATGGGGAAATATGAACGGTGCAGAGCACTATATGGCACAGCTATGGGGCAATAATGAACGGTGCAGAGCACTATATGGCACAGCTATGGGGAAATAATGATCTATTTTTATTTTTGAAATTCACCGGTAAATGCTGCATTTCCACCCTAGATTTATACTCGAGTCAATAAGTTTTCCCAGTTTTTTGTGGCAAAATTAGGGGGGGTCGGCTTATACTCGGGTCGGCTTATACTCGAGTATATACGGTAATTTCTTTATGATGGAACTGAGATCTCATTTAACCAGTAGTGATATGTACTGTTGTGTTAATTTGCACTTCCCTAGCCACAAAGGTCTCCTCCCTCACTAAACACCTCCAGGCTATTTTGAATACTTTCCTCCAGACCTTGTGCTCAACACAGTTTAAAGGAGTAGTCCGGAACTAACATTTATTTTAATCCTAAATGTGTCTGCACAGTGTCTGCTCTTATCCTAAGTCATGTGACAAGGCTCCTTAAAGGGTCGGCATTGACTGTTAGGATTGCTACTTCCAATAGGTGGCACTAGGGTTCTAGTCCTCTTCCTCTCTGAAGAGACAATTTGCATATTTCCAAGAGGAATCGTGCGGCTTTACGTCTCCTCACCTCGACATGCTTAACATGTCACTCTCCGCAAGGAGAAACGATACTTCTTGAATCCTAAATGTCATAATTTATTCTATTTTCAAATATACTTAAATTTAAAAGACCCTATTGTTCCCTCGCTACACTATCTAACGTTTTTGTTTGATTTTTTTACTACTTCCTGTTTGATGAAGCTTTGTTTAAGAAACCCAGTTTATGCTGGGATAGTCAAACTAGTCACCACTTCAGCGTCTGCCGACACCCTGATTTAAGGAAGCATCACTAATCCCCATTTCAGGGGCTGGTCTAGTCTTTGTTCTACTAAGCATGTGTCGGTTGACAATTTCAATGTATGCTCAGTAGGATCTTGTCACAGTGCAATATGCACAGTGACAGTGCACTCCCTTGAAAGCTTTGATGAAAAGTGAGCGCACTGTCTGGGGCAGTGCTGGCCTCGACTTTTCCTGCACCTTGGGTTTGCTCCTTACAGTGTGCATTGACACTGTATTGTCTTGTTGCCTACATTGATATTGACAACTGACGCATGCTCAGTAGAGCAGGAACTAACCCAGTCCCTGAAACCGATGTCACTGGTAACACTTCGTTTAAGATTGGAGGCAGAGGTTGTGGTAATGACCCCATCTGATAACGACTCAAAAAAAGAACAAAAACATATTTTTATCTCCAGCCACCCCTTTGCTCTTCCTCTACAGACAGTAAGAACTATTGCACTCCCACTAGAGACCAGGAAATGTGTTCCGTGCCCGCATACCTCCACCATCTGAATGCCAAAGTATATGAACTAGCATATGCTAATAATAATCTTTATTTTTATATAGCGCTAACATATTCCGCAGCGCTTTACAGTTTGCACACATTATCATCACTGTCCCCGATTGGGCTCACAATCTACAATCCCTATCAGTATGTCTTTGGCATGTGGGAGGAAACCGGAGTGCCCGGAGGAAACCCACGCAAACACGGAGAGAACATACAAACTCTTTGCAGATGTTGTCCTGGGTGGGATTAGAACCCAGGACCCCAGCGCTGCAAGGCTGTAGTGCTAACCAATGCTAATGATACGATTCCCATAAAAAAAAAATTAGATTGAGGGTAAAAAAAATATTAGATTGGGGATAATATCTCCCTATCTGGTATTTCGCTTACCAACTTGCTATATACTTCTGTATTTTGTATATTCTTACAAATTTGAGCAATTATGTAAATCTGACTCTACTACTGTATAGTTTCAGTCACCTAAACTGAGAAAAAGCAGGTGTAATATGTTTCTCATTAGGAATCGTGACAGGAAAGTATACGTTAAAAGGACAATATCCGACATGGAGAATATTGATCTGTTTTTACCGAATGTCACAAAGGAGAAAAAACTGAAATGAAGTGAAATTCCCATTGGCAGCCGGGAAGCCGACACAAGTTTATAGCGAATTTCCTCTTGTGTAGCTCATAGGACAGAATATTAACATTAAGACTATACAACATTGTTCCTGTAAGGTAAGCAGCCGTCAGTCATGTAGAGGGTGATGTAAGCAAGCAATTTTTTCTCTCCATTGGCCTCATTGATGCTTCCCCATTTAAGCCTCATGTTTTGTTTTTCTAATGCTTCATTGTATATGAGTTCTGAAAAATAAAACAAGGCAGAAAAGTGGTAACATGCATGGCATAGTGAGTCAGCGGCACGAGGCCTTCCTGTGACCCGTAAATACATGATGTATTTTATAGAGGTGAAAATTGATTGCTTGACTGGAACGTCTAAAATTCGTCAACCCTTTAGAGAGGATTAGAGAGATATAGATGTACTTGGATAATATGTTATTAGGGGATAGTTGCCCAATGGACCTCCGTCAACCAAGGATCCTCTACCATCCCGATCTGACCACAAATACCCAATTCTAAATTTCAGCCTTGGAACCTTGCTGAAAAATCATACCTTGCATTTATACATTTTGATTGCTTGACTGGAACGTCTAAAATTCGTCAAACCTTTAGAGAGGATTAGAGAGATATAGATATACTAGGATAATATGTTATTAGGGGATAGTTGCCCTATGGACCTCCGTCAACCAAGGATCCTCTACCACCCCGATCTGACCACAAATACCCAATTCTAAATTTCCGCCTTGGAACCTTGCTGAAAAATCATACCTTGCATTTATACATTTTGTGACTATTAATTGCACATGATAGGGCTTCATATGAGCATCATCAAGTCTTGGTAATTTGATAAAATACTGTGGTATCTCTATTGTACGGTGATATTGTTAACACAATGAATGGCCCTATTGTGGAGCATTTTTCAAAAGGGGTTATACGGTCAGAAGATCTAACTTCTGCTGGAGCTTGTTACAGCTGATCGGTGGGGGTGCTGGATGATGGACCCCCCCACAGATCTGATATTGATGACCAATCCTAAGGATAAAATCAATATGTTCTGACCAGACAACGTCTTTCAGAACCATATCATGGTATTACTTTGATACATACCTGAAGTATTGTTTAGGTTATGCTATGGAAGTATTACTCACGGGAAGGAAGTGGCAGATATATTTTGCTCATTGGGCTGTTAAATCATGGCAATCGTCTATAGGTATGGGAAAGAAGATGAAGTGGCACCAGCCAAAAAAAAAGCATCTGGGTGTTAAGTCTCCCAGGCAGTTAAGGTACCGTCACACTAGACGATATCGCTAGCGATCCGTGACGTTGCAGCGTCCTGGCTAGCGATATCGTCCAGTGTGACAGGCAGCAGCGATCTTGATCCTGCTGTGATATCGCTGGTCGGGGCAGAAAGGCCAGAACTTTGTTTCGTCGCTGGATCTCCCGCAGACATCGCTGAATCGGCGTGTGTGACGCCGATTCAGCGATGTCTTCGCTGGTAACCAGGGTAAACATCGGGTTACTAAGCGCAGGGCCGCGCTTAGTAACCTGATGTTTACCCTGGTTACCATCGTTAAAGTAAAAAAAACAACCACTACATACTTACCTACCGCTGTCTGTCCCCGGCGCTGTGCTTCTCTGCTCTGGCTGTAAGCGCCGGGCAGCCGGAAAGCAGAGCGGTGACGTCACCGCTCTGCTTTCCGGCCCCTGTGCTCACAGCCAGAGCAGAGAAGCACAGCGCCGGGGACAGACAGCGGTAGGTAAGTATGTAGTGGTTGTTTTTTTTACTTTAACGATGGTAACCAGGGTAAACATCAGGTTACTAAGCGCGGCCCTGCGCTTAGTAACCCGATGTTTACCCTGGTTACCGGCATCGTTGGTCGCTGGAGAGCTGTCTGTGTGACAGCTCTCCAGTGACCAAACAGCGACGCTGCAGCGATCCGGATTGTTGTCGGTATCGCTGCAGCGTCGCTTAGTGTGACGGTACCTTTAGAAAATCTTCAAAATATAAAAGTAAAAGGGTGCGGCATTCCAAAAAATGATCAACTGCAAAAATGTTAAGTTTTAGTAGCTCATGTAGTGTCATTTCGGTTCATAGTGTGATCTTCTCTCAAGCCCCTGTTAGGCTACATTCACATTGGCGTTCCGCCAATGTGCGTCGCTGTTGCGCCGGCGATGCAGCGGCGACGCAGCGGCGACGCGCCCGTATGTTTAACATAGGGGACGCGTGCGTCGTTTTGGTGGCGTTTTTCGCCACGTGCGTCGTTTCCGACGCTAGCGTCGGACGCAAGAAAACGCCACATGTAGCATTTTCTGTGCGTCCGATTTTCGTCGGAAAACGACGCACGCGTTTTTGCGCGCGTTTGCGCGCATTTTAGCGTGCGTCGCGCGTTGCGTCGCCGACGCACGGCGGCGCAACGCTAATGTGAACGTAGCCTTAAAATGTCAGATTTTTATCATAAAAAAATTATACTAAGAAGAATCATTTCAGAACGTTTTCCACCTTTAATCTCCCCATATTCTGTTCAACTCCATTGAGAAATAAACTGAAATCATTCTTAGGAAGAAAATAAAACTAAAACTAAAATAACGTGGTTGCATAAGTCTGAATATAATTATAATTGCTTATAATTGGGGATGGGGTTGTGTTCAGAATTAATCACATTTCCACTCATGGTAAATAGTAGTCAGTGAACAGATGCCATCATTTACAGCAATTCTGATTAACCTCATATAATGTTTCGCTGTTCTAGCAGGATTTTCCTTACATTGTTTTAGTTGCATTTTACAACAAATGCCCTGGTCCATAAACAGCTTACAACACAGCAAAGGGATCTCATTTGCTGAAAATTATCAGTCTGGAGAAGGGTACAAAAAATGTCCAAGGTGTTAAATATAACATGGAGCACTGTGAAGACATCATCAAGAAGGGGCTTCAATTTGGTCTAACAGTGACATTACCAAGAACTAGACGTTCCTTAAATATTGATAAAAAGATTAGAAGAAAATTAGTCTCAGAGACTGTCAGGAGGCTTACAGCAACATTAAAGGAGCTGCAGGTATTTCAGTCAAGTACCGGTTGTGCACTGCATGTGACAACAATCTCCTGTTTTCTTCATATGTTTGGCCTATGGGGTTGGGTCAAGACAGGCTATATTTTGCCAAAACCTACATCAAGGCCACCAAAAGCATGGGGGAAAATAAGCTATTGTCTGATGAGACCAAGGGTAGACCCTTGGAATGTTTGGTGCACAACCAACACTACGCATCACCAAGTGCAAACCATTCCACACAGTGAAGCATGGTGGAGGCAGCATTATTCTTTGGGATAGTTTTTGGGCAGATGGAACTGAGGCTTTACTCAAGGTGCGAGAATTATGAACAGTTCCAAATATCTGTCAATTATAGAACCAAACCTTCAGGCTTCTGCTACAAAGCTGAAGATGAAGAGGAATATCACGATTCAGCATGACAGCAACCCTAAGCGACCTCCAAATCAACAAAAGAAAGGCTGTGTCAGAAGAAGATCACAGTTTTGGAAAGGCCCAGCCAGAGCTCAGACCTGAATCCAAGTGAAAATCTGTGGGTGACCTGAAGATGGCTCTGTAGAACAGAGATACCCCCTCCATCTGACAGATGTGGAGCTACTACAAGGAAAAGTGGGTAAACATGTCCAATCCTAGATGTGCCATGCTGACAGAATCCTACCTAAAAAGACTGAATGCTGTCATAAATTCAAAGAGTACTTCAAAAAAGTATTAATTTAACGGTGTGAATATTTATACAACCACATTATGTTAGTTTAGATAGATAGATAGATAGATAGATAGATAGATAATAGATAGATGATAGATAATATATAGATAATAGATGATAGATAGATAGATAATAGATGATAGATAGATAGATAATAGATGATAGATGGATAATAGATAATAGATAGATAGATAGATAGATAGATAGATAGATAGATAGATAGATAGATAATAGATGATAGATAATAGATGATAGATAGATGATAGATAGATAATAGATAGATAGATAATAGATGATAGATAGATAGATAATAGATGATAGATGGATAATAGATAATAGATAGATAGATAGATAATAGATGATAGATAATAGATGATAGATAGATGATAGATAGATAGATAGATAATAGATAGATAGATAATAGATGATAGATAGATAATAGATAGATAGATAATAGATGATAGATAGATAATAGATAGATAGATAGATAGATAATAGATAGATAGATAATAGATGATAGATAGATAATAGATAGATAGATAGATAATAGATAGATAGATAGATAGATAGATAGATAGATAGATAGATAGATAGATAGATAGATAGATAGATAGATAGATAAATAATAGATCACAGGGGAACAATTTGAAAAAAAATTCTGTTGAGTTAGGTTTTTGAGCTGATTTATACTAAAATTGGCATGCTGATTCCAAAAATGTAGTCAGTTTTTTTCTAGCACGTCAAGTTTTTCCTACACAACTTACCTGCCAGAGAAGCACAATTGCACTGATATCTGTAATAAGACTTGTTATCTGATTACAATTCGACTCATATAGAGCTACGTGGCAACTTGTAAGAGTAGTCACAACTTTGTCATGCCTATTTCTTATATATTTCATTTTTTGTTCATATTTGTACTATTTAAAAGAAAAAAAAACACTTTTTAGGTACAGTAGTTTACATAGTTTTGAGAAGTCAAAAATCCTATAGTTCAAAAACTTGACGTGATAGAGAAAAACTGAGATCATTTCTGGATTCAGCATCCAAAAATTAATTAAGAACAGTTGTCTGACCTAACTCTTAAAAAATTGTGTTCCCCAGTGGATAATAGATAGATAGATAGATAGATACATAGATAGATAATAGATTATTATTAATTATTTTTATTATTATTATTTATTTATATAGTACCATTGTTAGGGGTCGAGTTCCCGCTTCTGCACAGGGGGAATCTCGAGCCACTTCCGCTGCGGTCTCCCATTCTTGTCCAGCCGCAGTGGAGCCTGCTCAGCAAGGACGTCGGTCCCAGCGTCTTGCTCATTCTCACTCTGTTCTGAGAGTTAGTGCTGCTTCTCCAGTCTCTGCCTTTAAAGTCAGTGCTGGTCAGCAGCGAGCGGACTTCTCTGGGACTAAGTCCTTGTCTGCATGTACTGAGCATGCCCAGCGTAAGGTCTCCCGTTGGAGATCGAGGGTCATGTGCTCAGTCTCTGCAGCACATTCCATTGGTCCTCTTGGCAGGTCCTAGAAGGGCAAAAGTGCTGTGGCCACTTCCTGTGCTGCTGCTATATTAACTGCGCATGACCGCACGGCCATGCGCTAGTATTTTCTTACAATTGCTTATGTGTGTATGTTGTGAGTGCAAGTCGTCCTTGGAAACCCCTACCCTATTGAATGTCTGTTCGCGGAAGGTGTATGGCTGCTACCTAGCGCCCGACTTAGCCTACAGCTTTAACACACATCACAGCGTCCTGTAGCTGTGCCTGCCAGTACGGCGCCGTGCGCCTGCCTTGCGCTTTCCATACCCGAGTCTGGGTGGTTAGTGGCGTCCGTTAGTGCGGCATCGCTCGCACTCTTGTGCACATAGATTGCTTAAGGTTCTCTACACACCCAGTTGCGGTGTTACGCCAGCAAGGGTCTAATCGGGCTCCAATCCCTTCTGGGGTTAAGTCCGCTGACCACTTGCTCGCGCACTAGTGCGGTACTGCGGTCCTGTGAATTAACAGGATCGCTTTCTTCACGCTGGGTGAGGTTTAACCCACGCGTGTATACCGCCATATTGTCTGCTAATTGCTAGCAGCAGGTTCTCACCTGCACGGTGGACCCCGGACTGCGAACGCACCTTTATCATCTGTCTTGGTGCGTTCCGCCAGTCCTAACATAATACTAGCGCCAGGGTCTGGCTAATAAAATGGCGGACGATCAGCGTTTACAGCGGTACATCCAGCAGCTGGAGGGAAGGTTGGCGGCTCTTGAGCGTTCAACCTCAGCTGTGGATGTTACTGCTGTCGCTGTTCAGGCTGCAAGTGTGGCTGCAGCTACCTTGTCCACTGCCGCTCCTGTACCGACGCTATCTCGCCTCCCGCTACCAGAGAAATTTTCTGGTGACAGTAAGTCCTGTAGGGGTTTCGTGAGTCAGTGCTCAATACATCTCGAGCTTCTGGCCTCTCGTTTCCCTACAGAGCGGGCTAAGGTGGGCTTTATAATTTCCTTATTGTCGGACAGGGCGTTGCAGTGGGCTACGCCGCTGTGGGAGCGTGGCGATCATGTGGTGCAGAGTGCTCCGTTATTCCTGAGCACTCTGAAACAGGTCTTTCTAGGACCTCGTGTCACCCATGATACGGCGCTCCAACTGTTGGCACTGACTCAGGGCTCGTCCTTGGTCAGCCTTTTTGCCGTCCATTTCCGCACTCTGGCATCTGAGCTGGAGTGGACGGATAAAGCCCTTATCCCTATATTTTGGAGGGGGCTGGCTGACCACGTTAAGGACGCTCTGGCCACTAGGGAGATTCCCGCCACACTGGAGGAGTTAATAGCAGTATCTACTCGCATTGACCTCCGTTTTCACGAGCGGAGGTTAGAGCGAGCCCAGTGTAGGCAGAGGTTTCGGCTGGCTCCCACCTTCGCCAAACCTTTGGAATCTCCAGTTCAGGCTCCTGAGTTCCAGGAACCTAAGGTGGTGTCACGAGCGGGATCTAAGTCCCAGACTGCTCGTGCACCCCAGGGTTGCCAGGTTTGCCAACAGTCAGGACATCTTGCCACCAGATGTCATCAGCGGTCGAGGAAACGTCAGCGTCTAGTGGTAGTAGGTGGAGGTGCACTAGACACTGCGACGTTTGCCTCCAAATTGTCCTTTAAGGGGACAATTACCTTTGGCTCATCCTCCCACTCGGTAGACCTCTGCGTGGATTCTGGGGCGGAGGGCAATTTTATGTCTTCTGCCTTCGCCCAACGTCACGCAATACCCCTGGTTATGCTATCCCAACCAGTAACGGTACGAGTGGTGAATGGGTCGACACTCCCCGCACAGATAACACATCAGACCATCCCTATTACTCTGTCCCTGTCGCCATCCCATCAGGAGATTATTTCTCTGCTCGTCATTCCTGAGGGTATTGATGAGGTCCTGTTGGGGATACCTTGGCTACGGTACCACTCTCCTCACATCGAGTGGTCCTCAGGCAGAATTCTGGGATGGGGTGAATCATGTGGAGGTAGGTGTCACCGAGAGTGCGTTCAGGTTGCTACTACTGAGGTACCCACAGATCTATCCTCTCTCCCCAAGCAATATTGGTCTTATGCAGATGTATTCTCCAAGAAGGTGGCGGAGACCCTTCCGCCCCATCGCCCCTATGACTGTCCTATCGATCTCTTGCCTGGTGCTGAGCCTCCCCGGGGTCGAGTCTATCCATTATCTCTCCCGGAAACGGAGGCAATGTCTCAGTACATACAAGAGAATCTGGCAAGAGGGTTCATTAGGAAGTCAGTGTCACCTGCTGGGGCAGGGTTCTTCTTCGTGCAGAAGAAGAATGGAGAACTACGTCCATGCATAGACTACAGGGGTCTTAATGCTATCACAGTGAAGAACAAGTACCCTTTACCGTTGATTTCTGAGCTTTTCGATAGGCTTCGGGGAGCTAGAGTGTTTACGAAACTAGATCTGCGGGGTGCTTACAATCTGATTCGCATCCGTGAGGGGGACGAGTGGAAAACGGCATTTAACACCAGAGATGGGCACTATGAGTATCTGGTGATGCCCTTCGGGCTCTGTAATGCACCTGCCGTTTTTCAAGACTTTGTCAATGACATCTTCCGGGATATGCTTTCCACCTCGGTTGTAGTCTATCTGGATGATATTCTCATCTTTTCTCCAGATATTGACTCCCACCGGAGAGATGTTGGCAGAGTCTTCGACCTCCTACGGGCAAACTCTCTTTACGCAAAGTTGGAGAAGTGTGTGTTTGAGCAGGAGTCCTTACCTTTCCTGGGCTATATCATCTCCGCCCAGGGATTGGCTATGGATCCTGCCAAACTACAGGCTGTGATGGACTGGCAAGAGCCCCATTCTCTTAAAGCGGTGCAGCGCTTTATGGGGTTCATAAACTATTACCGCCAGTTCATTCCCCACTTCTCAACTCTGGTGGCTCCCTTGGTAGCCCTCACCAAGAAGGGAGCGAATCCCAAATTGTGGTCGGAAGAGGTCTCCAAGGCCTTCACTTCTATTAAGTCCCACTTTGCTAGCGCTCCCATCTTACATCGTCCCGATGTGGATAAGCCATTCCTACTGGAGGTGGATGCCTCGTCCGTTGGTGCTGGAGCAGTCCTCTACCAAAAGGATGCTCAAGGTCGGAAGCATCCATGCTTCTTCTTCTCCAAGACCTTCACGCCAGCGGAGAGGAACTACTCCATCGGGGACAGGGAGTTGCTAGCAATGAAGTTGGCCTTTTCGGAGTGGAGACATCTTCTGGAAGGTGCGCGGTTTCCCTTCCAAGTTTACACGGACCACAAAAATTTGGTCTATTTGCAGACAGCCCAGCGGCTAAATTCTCGCCAGGCCAGATGGTCCCTGTTCTTCTCCCGGTTCCACTTTTCCCTTCATTATCTCGCCGGGGAGAAGAATATCCGTGCTGACGCTCTCTCTCGCTCCCTTATGTCAACTGAGGAGGAGGAAGAGGAGCCTCGGCTTATTGTCCCTTCCGAGAGCCTGAGAACCGTGGCGCCGGTTTCGCTAGAGTCTGTGCCTCCGGGCAAGACTTTTGTGCCCATTAATTTGCGACCGGAGGTTCTCTCTTGGGCTCATTCGTCCAGGGTGGGTGGACACTTTGGGACAAAGAGGACATCTGAGCTACTGGCGAGGACGTACTGGTGGCCGCATATGGTCCGGGATGTCAGGGATTATGTTCTGGCGTGTGTCTCCTGCGCCAAAAATAAATCTCCGCGTCAAAGGCCAGCTGGTTTGCTCTATCCCTTGCCGGTGGCAGATAGGCCCTGGGAGATGGTCGGGATGGACTTTGTTGTGGGTTTGCCCAAGTCTCGCGGCTGTACCATCATTTGGGTTATCACCGATCATTTCTCAAAAATGGTGCATTTGGTGCCGCTGCCGCGGTTACCTTCTGCACGGGCCTTGGCAGCGTTGTTCATCAAACATATCTTCCGCCTACATGGTATGCCAGACAAAATTGTCAGTGACCGGGGTCCCCAGTTTGCGTCTCGGTTCTGGAGAGAGCTCTGTCGTCTTCTCAGTATTGAGTTGAATCTCTCTTCCGCTTATCATCCCGAGACGAATGGGTTGGTAGAGAGGGCCAACCAGACCTTGGTCACATACCTGCGGCATTTTGTTTCAGCCAGGCAGGATGACTGGGCATCCTTGCTATCATGGGCAGAGTTTGCACTGAACAACGCCGTTGCCGACTCCACTGGACAAACCCCATTCCTCCTCAACTATGGTCAGCATCCACGGGTACCTGTGCCTATGCCCGTGTCTTCCGCCGACTCCAGGGTGGCAGACTGGGCTGTGGAGGCACGGGATATTTGGGACCGCACTCAGGATGCCATTCGGGCCTCTAAGGAGAGAATGAGGTCCTCCGCTGATGCTCATCGGCGTCCCGCCCCGACCTTTGCTCCTGGCGACTTGGTGTGGCTCTCCGCCCGTAACATCAGGCTGCGAGTTGAGTCCACTAAATTTGCTCCTCGCTACTTGGGTCCATTCAAGGTCCTCGAACAGGTTAATCCTGTGGTCTATCGTTTGGCCCTTCCGCCACGCCTGGGTATCACCGACACCTTTCATGTGTCCCTCTTGAAACCCGTGTATATGTCCCGCTTTTCCGAGTCATCTGCTGGGACATCGGGTTCGTCTACGGACGATTATGAGGTGAACACTATTTTGGGGTGCAAGGTGATGCGTGGTAAAAAATTTTATTTGGTGGACTGGAAGGGTTATGGTCCCGAGGACAGGTCCTGGGAGCCTGTTGAGCACATTCGGGCTCCGCAGCTCATTGCTGCCTTCGAACGTAGCGAGGCCCAAGGAGGGGGGGGCCCTAGGAGGGGGGGTAATGTTAGGGGTCGAGTTCCCGCTTCTGCACAGGGGGAATCTCGAGCCACTTCCGCTGCGGTCTCCCATTCTTGTCCAGCCGCAGTGGAGCCTGCTCAGCAAGGACGTCGGTCCCAGCGTCTTGCTCATTCTCACTCTGTTCTGAGAGTTAGTGCTGCTTCTCCAGTCTCTGCCTTTAAAGTCAGTGCTGGTCAGCAGCGAGCGGACTTCTCTGGGACTAAGTCCTTGTCTGCATGTACTGAGCATGCCCAGCGTAAGGTCTCCCGTTGGAGATCGAGGGTCATGTGCTCAGTCTCTGCAGCACATTCCATTGGTCCTCTTGGCAGGTCCTAGAAGGGCAAAAGTGCTGTGGCCACTTCCTGTGCTGCTGCTATATTAACTGCGCATGACCGCACGGCCATGCGCTAGTATTTTCTTACAATTGCTTATGTGTGTATGTTGTGAGTGCAAGTCGTCCTTGGAAACCCCTACCCTATTGAATGTCTGTTCGCGGAAGGTGTATGGCTGCTACCTAGCGCCCGACTTAGCCTACAGCTTTAACACACATCACAGCGTCCTGTAGCTGTGCCTGCCAGTACGGCGCCGTGCGCCTGCCTTGCGCTTTCCATACCCGAGTCTGGGTGGTTAGTGGCGTCCGTTAGTGCGGCATCGCTCGCACTCTTGTGCACATAGATTGCTTAAGGTTCTCTACACACCCAGTTGCGGTGTTACGCCAGCAAGGGTCTAATCGGGCTCCAATCCCTTCTGGGGTTAAGTCCGCTGACCACTTGCTCGCGCACTAGTGCGGTACTGCGGTCCTGTGAATTAACAGGATCGCTTTCTTCACGCTGGGTGAGGTTTAACCCACGCGTGTATACCGCCATATTGTCTGCTAATTGCTAGCAGCAGGTTCTCACCTGCACGGTGGACCCCGGACTGCGAACGCACCTTTATCATCTGTCTTGGTGCGTTCCGCCAGTCCTAACAACCATTAATTCCATGGTGCTGTACATGAGAAAGGAGTTACATACAGGGTTATAGATATCGATTAGAGTAAGCAAGTTTACAGCGACAGACTGGTACAGAGGGGAGAGGACCCTGTCCTTGCGGACTCACATTCTATGGGATAGTGGGGAGAGACAGAATAGATGATAGATAGATAAAAGATAGATAGATGATAGATAGATAATAGATGGATAATAGATAATAGATAGATGATAGATAATAGATAGATTAAAAAAAACAAAAAAACAACCAGCACTCCTAATGTGAACACATACACGCTGCAAAACTGCATTATAGTTACTGGATGCTGGCTGCCTCCAGACTGATCGTGCAGTCCTCCCATTGACCTTGCAGGTGGCCATAATCAGCTCTACCTGCCCATAAATTGTAGGCTTAGCCCGAGAGTGACATGTTTTGTCCATAGTTGTAGGCTGGTGGTCCAAAAGTGGCATGTACAGTAGAGTAGGACCCATCAGAGGGAGGTCACCTTGCCGTGGTTGATGGGCATACATGAATTGGCCAATTTATGCGCTTAGAACCTTCATTTTCATCTATTACTGTAAGTTTTGTCAAAAACAAAATTGGCCAAAATGTTTTTGAGAAGTATAATCTATCTATATTGAATGTTTTTAATGTTTTTCTGTGCTTTCATATGGTCTAGATTCATGCGCATGTGCTGCTGTGTTCTTTTTTGTCTAGATAGATAGATAAATAGATAGATAATAGATAGAATAGATAGATAGAGAATAGATAGATAGATAGATAGATAGATAGATAGATAGATAGATAGATAGATAGATAATGGATAGATAATAGATAGATGATAGATAGTAACATAGATACATAGATAGATAGATAGATAATGGATAGATAATAGATAGATGATAGATAGTAACATAGATACATAGATAGATAGATAGATGATAGATAGATAGATACATAGATGATAGATAGATAGATAGATAGATAGATAGATAGATAGATAGATAGATAGATAGATAATAGATGATAGATAGATAGATGATTGATAGATAGATACATAGATGATAGATAGATGATAGATAGATAGATAGATAGATAGATAGATAGATAGATAGATAGATAGATAGATGATAGATAGATAGATAGATAGATAGATAGATAGATACATAGATAGATAGACTCAGAAATTTATGGCAAAATGGCAAACCAGTAAACTGAACCACACAACCTCTCAGATGTCAGCAGTGTGTGATCTGTATGACGTGGGGCCAAGAAATGAGAAGCTCAGCGTGTAAGTGGGAGATTAGACCCCTTACTGGCAGTCAGCAAACTAATAGGTGTCAGAGGAAGCCCAGCTGTCCTGTCCCAAAAACACAAGGATATAGAAGTGCTAATGAGTCTCCATCAAATCTCAGGCTAATTGTCCTCAATCACAGAAATGTCTGTACCCAGGAGACTTTCCACCATGCAGACCCTCTATGATGTAGAACTGAACAGGAGGCCGATGGCAGAATCCGCGAGCCTTGGAGGGTGCATTAAACAGGGCCGGTCCCGGGACGCACTCAATATATCCCTGAGGCCTTTGAAGTCATTTACTGTATATCCTTAAAGGATTAACAGGACCCCACAATATATACATGTAACCGCGCTGATGTTTATGTTTCAGACCTCAATTGCAAACTCTGGTTACCATGTGCTGATCATTCCAGTAGTTTTCTGCAATTCTGTTTATTTTGCCAACATATTGGAAAAGATCTCAAACATTTCCCTGATTACAGATGAGCGTATTCCTGGAGGAGTCATAGAAGAGTGGGGCCTCGGAGAGGAAGTCAGTGTTACAAGACCAGCAGTTAACTTGGACAATTTCTTTGTTTTACTGGTTCCTAATGAAAGCGATCTGTCAGGGTTTAATAAGTTGTTAGTAACGAGTGTGAACCAGAGTTGTACCCCATACAGAGACATCCAACCATGCAGGCAGGGCACACCGAACTTGTGGCAGTGTCATTGCAGTCACCTGCCACTAGGGGATGCTTGTAAATTTAAAGGGAACCTGTCAGATTCATGCTGCCCGGACAAAGGGAAGCATGAGACTATAAGGAGAAACCATACTAATTTGGGGCTGTGTAAGGGGGTCACAGAGACTGCCTTGACCCCAAACACGTCCAGGTTAACTAAGGTTTCTAATCTGTACATATTGTAATATACCTGATGTTGCTGTGTATATATGTTGCGAATATTGGGAGAGTGCAGTACCAAGTAACCCTGCTAGAGGGGGCACATTAGGACTAAATCGTAGGATAGGAATAGAAGCTTAGTATAATAAATAGTTAACGTAGGAGGGGCCAACTGTGGGATAAGATAGTAAGCTTCCTGGTTTTTAGTCAGTGGGGCCAGGATGCCCAGAGAGCCCAGACAGTCCCAGAGGGCCCTAGACCCCGGGGCAACACAGTGGGCCCCGTAACTTTGGAAGCTAGAAGCCCAGACATCCAAGGCCAGGGGATCAGGAATTGCAGCAGCACAAGAACGCAGGTGGCTTTATTATGTGGCAGCTTACTACGTGGGCAGATGCCCTATTGTCTGGTGCGAAGCGGACAGGGGAACTCCTAAGAGTAGTGAAGCTGGACAGGGAGGATGCTGCAATACCGGACAAGACAGTACAATCCGGGAACGTGCTGAAGGACATGAGGGAGAGCACAGGGAAAGCGAAGGATGTAAACTGTGTGGAACCCTATGTTGATGCTGCAATAGACATGGATGTGCTGAGAGACGAAACCAGTAAAGTTATCTGTTTTAAGTTGAACTTGGACTCTGTCTCTTTATGCGTAACAGCACCATCAGCAGAACTTCAGTAGCCTCGATGGGACCCTGATGGTGCAGAAGGTGAACCAGAAGGTATGCTGAAAAGGGGACATTGTATTCATGTGACGGGGAACCAGGGCACGATTGAGCAATATATGTCAGCCATGACTATGGCCCTGCTACCCCTCTCAGTTGTCCATCATCAGCTTCTGCAGCTTCAGTTGATTGACCTGTCTCAGCCATGTCTGTGCAAAAGTTTAGGCAGGTATGGAAAAAAGGATGCAGAGAACGAATGCTTTAAAAAATAGAAGTGTTACTAGTTTACCTTTACCAAATAACAAAATTCAAAGTGAATGATCAAAAGAGAAATCTAAATCAAATCAATCAATTTGTGTGACGACCCTTTACCTTTTGAACAATCAATTCGTCTAGGTACACTTGCACAGCTTCAGGGATTTTGTAGGATTATTGTGAAGTGTATGAGTAACCAGCTAGAGAAACAGCAAACTGATAGCATCTCAGATAACAGCCCTAATAAATGATGCAAAGAAAAGTAGCAGACACATCTCAATATCACCTGTCCAAATGAGCCTGGAGAAACAGATGGTCAAATTGCTGTCACAACTGAAGACTGCAAAAAAGAATAAGAGAGTTGTTCGTGATGAGCAACACAAGAGCAGGGCATTAGATCAGTGGAAATCTGTAATGTGGTCTGATAAGTCAAAATTTGAGATTTTTTGGTAGCAACCACCACGATGTCTTTGTGAGATGCATCAATAGTGAGTAGATATAGACTCACTTACCCAGCATAGTGACCACAGCAAACTATAGCGATGTGCCGTCTCGTCTGATTTGGACTTAGTGGGCCCATCATTTGTGTAGCAACAGGACAATTACCCAAATACACATCTGTAACAGCCCAGGAAGCCGGTTGCTACAGTGGTATTGCCTTCCTCACCAGGAGGGTGATGCCATGCCTGGAAGCGAGGAACGATCCCTTTAGCAGGTAACATGTACACACAACGCTGTTCTGACTCCAGGCCAGAAGAGGGAGCTCTAATCCTGTTTGTGAGTGGCTTCCCTATATATTCTGGCTGGAGGAGGAGTTAGGTAGTCAGTCAAAAGAAGAGCTGGAGCCGTGCAGACATGAGGTTCTGCAGCTCCTGACAGAGCATTCTGTGAGAGACAGTGAGGGGAGAAGAGGCAAAAGAGAGGAAAGATACTGGGAGTGGAGCTGCGAGTGGGCTCACTCGAGAATCGGCGCAGGAAACCAGAAGCTGGAACTCCGAGGTTGTGGGGTAACTGTATGCCCCACAGCAGAAACTGGCAGGCAGGAGATTTCAAGTCACCTGTCCACCATTACATCCGAAGGCACAGCAGTATATAGAGACCGGAGTCGCCGCAAGTAGGGACACCTATAAAAAGACTTGAATTGCCTGCCATACGGATATTGTCTTATTAATAGGACTTATCTATCTATTTATTAACTATCTATCTTTCCATTGTTTCTCTTATTCATCCCGTCCATCAGACGTTTTTCTATATTATTTGTCCTATTTCTTCTATGTTTTTCCCATTGATAACCCCACATTATAGCGGATTTATTCCTCCCAGGACCATGTAGCAGAGATTTGCACTTAACTGCACATTTTTCATCACCTTTTCCAGCAGAAAAATAATCCTGTAAATGTGTGAAGAGATGTGTTGATCCTCTCCCCTTGGAGGATGTTCTCCTTTTAGCTTTCCCATCATGTGTGGTTATTTAGACAAAGCACTCATGCACCTTCCTTCTCCGGTTTGATGCATTTTTCTTGGTTTGAGGTCTATTTCAGTCCACGATTCCAATGAAACCCACAGTGTTCACATCCCCGGAGGCGGCCGCGATGTAAAATTCTCTTCATAACTTTGGTATTGAATATATTTGGAACATTGAGAATAAAAATAAGTTCATGTATTTATGTATCATGTCTCCAAGGACAAAGGAAATAACCTGGAGCTGTTTTTGTGAAATTGGTCAAAAAAATTTTCCCATCAGTCTTTCACATCTACTACTTAATTTCATATGTTTCACGGTTATAAATGCTGTCAATATATAAAAAGTAAAACATGGGGATAAGAAAGCTACCCGAAAAAATGATTGTAAATTATGTGAGTGGATAAGAACATGTGGATGAAAAAACTGGAGAAATGAATAGAAGAAGGACTTGGGTATTGTAGTTACAAGGCAGCTCAGCAGTAGTACTCAATGTCAAGCAGCAGCTACAAAAGTAAATAACATTTTGGGGTGTATGGTATAAGAAAAACTGGAAAAATTAATAAAAGTAGGACTTGGATATTTTGGTTACAAGTAAGCTAAGCAGCGGTAATCAATGTCAGGAGGCAGCTGCAAAAGCAAATACAATTTTGAGGTATATGGTACAAAAATGAAAACATAATCCAATTGTAAACAAAACTGGGGGTTAAAAAATAATTTTTGTGGGAAAAAAAATAATTTTTATTTTCACGGCTCTGCGTTATAAACTGTAGTGAAACACTTGGGGGTTCAAAGCTCTCACAACACATCAAGATAAGTTCCTTAGGGGTAACTAAATCGCATAATGGATACAATCCAGCTCCTATGTTCGTTCATCATGCCATTGATGAACCATGAACACTAAGCCACCAAGTCACAATAGGACACTCCATACTCAGAGCATTTCACCATATACAAAAACGGAGTTCAAGTCCAGATTAGTATATAAAAATATCAATTTTATTAATCTAAATACTAATAACAATCATAATAAAATACCATATACCTAACATTACATGCTCAGCAAGGGAAAGCAACAGCGGTAACAGACCTGTGTGACCAGCCACTCACTGCCATAACATAAAGTGCTTAGTGCTACTATCATATTTAATGGGACAAGGAAAAGACCCCCAGGACCAAGTATTATTGTCTATCTAACCTCAATACAACGTAATTCACCTGGAACATTTCCTTACCCATGTAGCAGGCAGCGGATGGTCACACAGCACAGCCCCAACGCGCGTTTCGCGTTGGCTTCATCAGGGGGCGGTACTGTGGTGTGTGTAGGGGAGCTATTTATATGGTAAATAATAATCCTTAATTACGCACAAGATGTGGCGCATGTGCGCCGCCGACCGCGCCGGGTACTGCATCATGTCTGGCGCCCACCATGACGGAACGCATCAGAGACGCCAAAATGACACCACTGAGGCGCAAACGTCACTCTCAGGCGCCGTCCACAATGCCCTTGGACGCCAGTCACTGCGGACATGCGCACTGTGCGAAAGAAGACAAACCGTGAAAGACAAACATCTTTCATGTCATCAGATGGCAAGAAGGAATTTCAAATTAGAGACTACATTAGCTGCAGCACCACATTTGTGGTGTACTACGCAGTATGTACATGTAATCTGATATATGTAGGTCTCACATCTCGGGAATTGCGTGTTCGTACACGGGAACACGTAAGAGACATAATTGCATCGCGTGACGTAGAAGATGTGGCCAGCCTCCAACCAATCCCAAAGCATTTTAGGGCACACCATAATTGTAACCCTAAAGAATTAAAAATTAGGGGGATAGATAGGATACGTGCAGGCATTAGAGGGGGGGATTTAAAAAGAAAACTGGCACAACAGGAGTGCCGGTGGATCACCGTTCTGAATACGGTAGCTCCAGCGGGCCTTAACGAACAAGATAGTTTTAGTTCTTTTTTGTAATTGAGTCTCCATGTATTATGTATTGTGTGTGTCCTTTTAATTTTACTTATTTTTTGTTCTTGTTTTTTTAATATAGAAATTAGCTTTAGAGCCATAAAGTTTGTACATGTGATGACGCCAAAAAACAAGCATGTTCCAAAGAACATTATGATGGGATATCTGGGGAGTCTGTCCTACTACTACATCTGGAAGATGGATCCAAGAGTTGTCTATGTTTTATGAACCTATGGGGAAACCTATGGAGCAGCATCACTATTTAATAGTATCTGCTTTGTACGATTGTACTTATGTATGTTCATATGTATATTTAATAACACAATGACATTTGTCCATTTTTTGATGTCACATATATAGTGTCAGTTATTTGGAAATATATTTCATTCACCATGTAGCACTGTACCTGTTGTATTGGGCACTGCTGTTGTTGTTTTTAAGAATTTCCAGCACTGTATAACATGGGTTCAATAATAAGGAGATTATAAATATATTTGCCCAGAATTTTTATTAAAATTTGTAATGGGGGTGTTCCCTGTATAAATGGTGGGTTGGTACACTGGTTAGTAATGAGTTAATGTTCACAGTGCTGCAGCGTAGCTCTACCCCTTTGTGAGATGGGCGGTTTGTCTTCCTTCGCACAGTGCGCATGTCCGCCGTGACTGGCGTCCCGGGGCATTGTGGACAGCGCCTGAGAGTGACGTTTGCGCCTCAGTGGCGTCATTTTGGCATCTCTGATGCGTTCCATTATGGTGGGCGCCGGACATGATGCAGTACCCGGTGCGGTCGTTGTGCGTAATTAAGGACTATTATTTACCATACTAGATTGTGGCCCGATTCTAACGCATCGGGTATTCTAGAATATGCATGTCCCCGTAGTATATGGACAATGATGATTCCAGAATTCGCGGCAGATTGTGCCCGTCACTGATTGGTCGAGGCAACCTTTATGACATCATCGTCGCCATGGCAACCATTATGACATCTACTTCGATACTGTGCCCGTCGCTGAATCAGAAACGTGGGATGTCTACGTCCTTTATGACATCATCGTCGCTGTGCCCGTCCCTGTTTGGTCGAGGCCTGGCAGCCTCGACCAATCAGAGACGCGGGATGTCTACGTCCTTTATGACATCATCGTCGCTGTGCCCGTCGCTGTGCCAATCAGAGGCGCAGGATTTCTACATCGATACCGTGCCCGTCACTGATTGGTCGAGGCCTGGCGTCCTCGACCAATCAGAGACGCGGGATTTCCAGGACAGACAGACAAACAGACAGACAGAAAGACAGACAGACAGAAAGACAGACAGACAGACGGAACAACCCTTAGGCAATTATATATATAAATAAATAGCTCCCCTACACACACCACAGTACCGCCCCCTGATGAAGCCAACGCGAAACGCGCGTTGGGGCTGTGCTGTGTGACCATCCGCTGCCTGCTACATGGGTAAGGAAACGTTCCAGGTGAATTACGTTGTATTGAGGTTAGATAGACAATAATACTTGGTCCTGTGGGTCTTTTCCTTGTCCCATTAAATATGATAGCAGCACTAAGCACTTTATGTTATGGCAGTGAGTGGCTGGTCACACAGGTCTGGTACCGCTGTTGCTTTCCCTTGCTGAGCATGTAATGTTAGGTATATGGTATTTTATTATGATTGTTATTAGTATTTAGATTAATAAAATTGATATTTTTATATACTAATCTGGACTTGAACTCCGTTTTTGTATATGGTGAAAAGTTCCTTAGGGGGTCTACTTTCCAAAATTGTGTCACTTTTGGGGGGTTTCAATGTTTAGGCACATCAGTGGCTCTCCAAACACAACATGGCGTCCTATCTCAATTCCTGTCAATTTTGCATTGAAAAGTCAAACGGCGCTCCTTCCCTTCCGAGCTCTGCCATGCGCCCAAACAGTGGTTTACCCCCACATATGGGGTATCAGCGTACTCAGGACAAATTGCACAACAACTTTTGGGGTCCAATTTCTTTTCTTACCCTTGGGAAGATAAAAAATTGGGGGCAAAAAGATCATTTTTGTGAAAAAATATGATTTTTTTTACAGCTCTGCATTATAAACTTCTGTGAAGCACTTGGTGGGTCAATGTGCTCACCACATATCTAAATAAGTTCCTTAGGGGGTCTATTTTCCACAATGGTGTCACTTGTGGGGGGTTTCAATGTTTAGGCACATCAGGCGCTCTCCAAACGCAACATGGCATCCCATCTCAATTCCAGTCAATTTTGCATTGAAAAGTCAAACGGCGCTCCTTCCCTTCCGAGCTCTGCCATGCGCCCAAACAGTGGTTTACCCCCACATATGGGGTATCAGCATATTCAGGACAAATTGCACAACAACGTTTGAGGTCCAATTTCTTCTCTTACCCTTGGGAAAATAAAAAATTGGGGGGCAAAATATCATTTTTGTGAAAAAATATGATTTTTTATTTTTACAGCTCTGCATTATAAACTTCTGTGAAGCACTTGATGGGTCAATGTGCTCACCACACATCTAGATAAGTTCCCTAGGGGGTCTGCTTTCCAAAATGGTGTCACTTGTGGGAGGTTTCAATGTTTAGGCACATCAGGGGCTCTCCAAACGCAACATTGTGTCCATCTCAATTCCAGTCAATTTTGCAGTGAAAAGTCAAATAACGCTCCTTCCCTTCCGAGCTCTGCCATGCGCCCAGTGGTTTACCCCCACATATGGGGTATCAGCATACTCAGGACAAATTGTACAACAAATTTTGGGGTCCACTTTCTATTGTTACCCTTGGTAAAATAAATCAAACTGGAGCTGAATTACATTTTGTGTGAAAAAAACTTAAATGTTCTTTTTTTTTTTAAACATTCCAAAAATTCCTGTGAAACACCTGAAGGGTTAATAAACTTCTTGAATGTGAATTTGAGCACCTTGAGGGGTGCAGTTTTTAGAATGGTCTCACACTTGGTTATTTTCTATCATATAGACCCCTCAAAGTGACTTCAAATGAGATATGGTCCCTAAAAAAAAATGGTGTTGTAAAAATGAGAAATTGCTGGTCAACTTTTAACCCTTATAACTCCCTAACAAAAAAAATTTGGTTCCAAAATTGTGCTGGTGTAAAGTAGACATGTGGGAAATGTTACTTATTAAGTATTTTGTGTGACATATCTCTGTGATTTAAGGGCATAGAAATTCAAAGTTGGAAAATTGAGAAATTTTCAAAATTTTCGGCAAATTTCCATTTTTTTCACAAATAAACGCAAGTCTGATCGAAGAAATGTTACCACTATCATGAAGTACAATATGTCACAAGAAAACAATGTCAGAAACATCAGGATCCGTTGAAGCGTTCCAGAGTTATAACCTCATAAAGGGACAGTGGTCAGAATTGTAAAAATTGGCCCGGTCATTAACGTGCGAACCACCTTTGGGGCTTAAGGGGTTAAAGATGACACATTTCCTTAGTATTTTATGCAAAAAATATATATATATATATTCTTGTTTTACATATAAAAACTGTCAAAAAGGAAAATGGACTAATGCTAAATTTTGGGCACTCTTGGAGACTTGTGGGCTCAGATAACTTTGACCAAGGCTTCAGATCTTAAAGGGAACCTGTCACCCCGTTTTTTCAGATTGAGATAAAAATACTGTTAAATAGGGCCTGCGCTGTGCGTTACAATAGTGTGTGTAGTGTACCCTGATTTGCATCTCGGCTTCAGGAAAATGGCCGCCGTGATCTCCATCTGCGCACGCGCGGTATCCCGCGGCCATTTTCCTGAAGCCCCGTGCAGCAGAGCACTCCATCTGCACACGCGCGGCCTCAGGAAGATGGCCGCCACCACCGATGACAAGGGTAATAGCGCAGATCGCGCGCTTTTACTTCACCTGCGCGCAGTGGATTCGGCACTTGGACATGCGCACACCACTACGCCACCAACGGAAAGCTGGGGAAGAAACAGCGATGTCACCACGCCCACCTGACCTGACCAGCCTGATTGACAGGCGAAAACGGCGACTTTGGTAATGTATTTCGCAGCATAGGTGGGGAATCGGGGTACACTACATACACTATAGTAACGCACAGCGCAGGCCCTATTTAACAGTATTTTTATCTCAATCTGAAAAAACGGGGTGACAGGTTCCCTTTAATTAGCCTGTTAGGGTTATGGTTTGTTCACTATCATCATTAGGAAAGGCCAGGTGATGAAAATTTCCCAGCTTTATAAAAACACAGCCTCCTCTAACGTTGTGGTAAAAAACAGCAACCATGACCTCTTCTAAGCAGCTTTCTAGCACCCTAAAAATGAAAATGGTGGAGGCCACAAAGCAGGAAAAGGCTATAAGAAGATAGCAAAGCGTCTTCTAGTTGCCCTTTCCTCAGTTCGAAAAGTAATTAAGAAATAGCAGTTAACAAGAGTAAAGAAGGTCAAGATAAGGTCTGGAAGACTAAGCAAAATTTCAGTACAAGCTGCTTGTAGGATTGCTAGAGAGGCAAATCAGAAGTGTTGCTTGACTACAAAAGACTTTCATAAAGATTGAGCAGACTCTGGAGTTGTGGTACATTGTTCTACTGTTCAGAGACACCTGCACAAATATGGCCTTCATGGAAGAGTCATCAGAAGAAAACCTCTCCTGCATCCTCACCATAAAATTCAGTGTCAGAAGTATGCAAAGGAACATTTAAACAAGATTTATGCATTTTGGAAACAAGACTCGTGGACCGATGAGGTTAAAATAGAACTCTATGGACACAATGACCAAATGTATGTGTGGAGAAAAAAGGGCACAGAATTTCAGGAAAAGAACATCTCACCAACCATTAAGCATGGGGGTGGATCAATCATGCTTTAGGATACTGTTGCAGTCAATGGCACGGGTAACAATTCATGGGTAGAGGGAAGAATGGATTCAATGCAATGTAAACATAAAACATCTGTAAAAAAGAAGTAGGTGATAAGAGGATGGCATATACAAATGGATAATGATCCTAAACACGTCAAAATCCAACCTCAAAAGGCGCAAGCTGAAGGTTTTACAATTGCCCTCACAGTCCCCTGACCTGAACATCATTGAAAATCTGTAGCTAGACCTCAAAATAGCAGTGCATGCAAGACAACCCAGGAATCTCACAGAACTTGAGGAATTCTACTAGCTGTGATACTTTCAAAAGGGGGTGCTACTACGTACTAGCCATGCAGGGTGCCCAGACTTTTCCATCTGCCCATTTTCCGTCTTTGGAATTTAAAAAATGCAAAAGATGACAATATATATATATTTTTTTTTTGTGCCTAAAATACAAAAAAAAATATGTATCATCTTTAACTTTAGGCCTTCTAGGCTATGTGCACACGTCAGGATTTCTTGCAGAAATTTCCTGAACAAAACCGGACATTTTCTGCAAGAAATCCGCATGCGTCTTTTTCACGTTTTTTCTCGCGTTTTTCTTGCATTTTTGTGCGGTTTTTTTCCGGAGCTTCTCAAAAAAAAAAAAGCTTTGCGTTTTTTGCGTGTTTTGACGCGTTTTTTCCCAATGCATAGAATAGCGTCAAAAAACGCGAAAAATCCGCAAAATTAATGAACATGCTGCGTTTTTTTTTACCACGATGCGTTTTTTTTGCGGAAAAAAATGCATCATGAGCACAAAAATTGCAGAATGCATTAAAAATGATGGGATGCTTATGTATGCATTTTTTTAAGTGTTTTTCCCGCGGAAAACGGACGAAAAAACGCAACAAATCCTGAACGTGTGCACATAGCCTTTGGCTACGTTCAGACTAGCGTTGTGCTAGTGTGCGTCGGGTTTGCGTCGGGCGACGCAGCGGCGACGCACGCGTCATGCGCCCCTATGTTTAACATGGGGGACGCATGAGTTTTTGTTTGTTGCACTTTGCGACGCATGCGTCTTTTTTGCCGCAAGCGTCGGACCAAGAAAACGCAACAAGTTGCATTTTTCTTGCGTCCGATTTTCGGCAAAAAACGACGCACGCGTCGCAAAACGCAGCGTTTTTGCGTGCGTTTTGCCGCGTTTTTGCGTGCGTTGTGCGTTGCGTCGCCGACGCAGCGGCGCACAACGCTAGTCTGAACGTAGCCTTAGAGATCCATGTCATCTGCAGCTTGATTAACTGTTGACAATAACAGTAATTTTGACCAGGGTGCCCAAACTGTTACATGCCACTCTATACATGTGTATATGTACTGTATATACAGATATCCTTTGTTTATTTCCCCTAAAGAACTCAAACATTACTTAATCATTTGTTCGATACATTCCAATATTTATAGCCGATTGCTTAAAAAAACGATACACTGCAATACATGTTCCACAATGGCAGGGGAGCACAAAACACGGGCGCCTTTCATGGCACTCCGAAATCTGATCTTCAGAAGAGGGCAGGTCTATTCCCATCTGACCATTGAGACGTCAAAGCAAACCATTGATTGCGGTAACTAAGGGGGTCAACTTCCAAAACGTAAGCTCCGAACATGGCACTTCAAGTCGAGTATCAGCTGTGTTTTCACCGATGTGTCTCCATGGTTACAGACTACAAACAAACCCTGTGTAGTCAGATCCTACAGTACCACTCATTTTTTTTATAGAAAATGACGGCAGGCTCCTGTCCGGATGAGAGGCTGCTATCAGTTACAGTCTCAGTGAGCAGATTGACTCTCCATGATCTGCGTCCCACTGACTCATCACACATTGACTCATTAGCCGGGGACAGACATTTGCCTTCTTGATAATTACTTTGGTGTGAGGTGTAAATTTTGACCTTTCTAATCTGGACCTCCCTGAGCAAGAAAAAACAACCTCTGCTAGGTGGTCCTGGTGTGGGAAGACTGTAAACCAGGAGGCTAGAGGAGATGTCGGTCACCTGAGGGTCTCTCCTATCAATGACACAGTGTGACGCTTCTGATTACTCTCTTTATTACACAGATGTCAACCGCTGTTATAGGAACAAAGATGATGAAAATCACATTCACTGACAATAAAAGTATATAAGAAACGCATTCCTAACATTACGATTTGCATCACATTATTTAAAGCTTTCCTTAAAGGGGTTGTCGACTTTTTGGGACATTTTATTTATTTATTTTAAATGCATGTATTTAGAGTTAAAAATCAATTTTGCTATTGGATGTCATTAAAAATGTTATATAATTTGGGTTTTTTTCAGGCTTTTTGTTTTCCTGCACATTCAACTTTGATGCGATGTGTGGTCATAAATTAGCTGAAAAGGAGCTTAGGAAAAGACAGATAAAATAGTTACAATCCCTTTGGCTGAGAATGAGCTCACTGATGGATTCTCAGTTAACTCATTGTGCAGCCACCAATAGACAGTGCAATACAGAGGATATCAAAGGCAAACGATGCAAAAAAAAATTATTTCATACTTATAAAGATCCCATTGACGTCTGAGCAGAGCTCCCCCTAGTGGTGGCTGCAAGTATCCAGAATTTTCTAATAAACTCTAAGGCTGAATTTCAATATCCCAAAAAATCCCAGTATCCCAAAAAATAAAAATATGTCCATGTGTAAGGGGTGCCACGCCTCTACTCCCTTAAAGGTGTATAGTTCTACAAAAATATTTAGAATTGAGAGTCCTCAGTGGTTGATACCTTTTAATGGCTAACTGAAAAGATGATAACAAATTGCAAGCTTTCGAGACTACTCAGGTCTATTCATCAGGCAAAGACTATACGGCTCTGGCTCTGGCGAGGCGGCGGCTCTGGCGTTGGCGAGGCAGCAGAATTGTTATTGCAGGCTGTAGGCTTTCCTGAAGAGATGGGTTTTCAGGTTCCGTCTGAAGGATCCGAGAGTGGTGGATAGTCGGACGTGTTGAGGCATGGAATTCCAGAGGATGGGGGATATTCGGGAGAAATCTTGGAGGCGGTTGTGTGAGGAAGGAATAAGTGTGGAAGAGAGTAGGAGGTCTTGGGAGGATCGGAGATTGCGTGAGGGAAGATATTAGTAGATTAGTTCAGAGATATAGGGAGGGGACAGGTTGTGGATGGCTTTGTAGATCAGTGTTAGTAGTTTGAACTGGATTCGTTGGGGAATTGGGAGCCAGTGGAGGGATTTGCAGAGGGGAGAAGCAGGGGAGTAGCGAGGAGAGAGGTGGATTAGCCAGGCAGCAGAGTTGAGGACAGACTGGAGTGGTGCAAGAGAGTTAGCGGGGAGGCCACAGAGGAGGGAGTTGCAGTAGTCGAGGCAGGAGATGATGAGAGCATGCACAAGAGTTTTGGTAGATTGTGGGCTGAGGAAGGAACAGATTCTGGCAATATTTTTGAGTTGGAGACGACAGGAGGTGGCAAGAGTTTGGACGTGCGGTTTGAAGGACAGGGCAGAGTTGAGAGTTACCCCGAGGCAGCGGATTTCAGGTGCGGGAGAGAGCGTGATGCCATAATAGATAGGTCAGGTAGGGGGGATACGTGAGATGGGGGAAAGATGATGAGTTCGGTTTTGTCTACAATATTACATATAGTTATGTAGGAGGGGCTGGCTGTGTTAAGAGGAAAGTGTCTTCCTGTTTGTGAGTAGTAGTGTCCTAGTGCCCGTGTTGGGCAGACAGCTCCACAACATTCAGCCTCATACCCAGCCATTCAGAGTCCGGATGGACAGAAAGTACAGCTGAGGCAGCAGTTCGGGACAGGAGTTTGAGAAGTGGTCTTTGACCAGTACAGGGACACAGGTCGCTCACCATGTGGCAGATCATTGCTTGGGCTGATGCCCTCTGTACCACTGCAAAACGGACGAGGGAACTCTCAGCCATAGTTAGCTTGCACAGGGAGGACGCTGTGTTATCGCAAGAGGCGATACAACACAGTAATGTACTGAAGGACCTAGGAGAAAGAGTAGAGAGTGCGGAGAACGTGAACTGTATGGAACCTAATTCTGATGATGTAACTGACAGGAATGTGCTGCGACAAGTAAATAGCAAAGTTCATCATTTTAAGTTGGAAAAGGACTCTGTCTCTTATTGTACAACGGAAGCAGCAGAACTTCAGCCAGCCCAATGGGACCCAGATGGTGCAGAGGGTGAAGTGAAAAGTATGCCGCAGAAGGGACATTGTTTGCATGTAACTGGGGGCCAGGGCACGTGTAACCAGTTATACTCAGCCGCGACTACGTCTCTGGCTCGGCCTTTAACACATGTACAGATTAACCCCTTACCGGCATCGGACGTACTATACCGTCCGATGCCGGCTCCCCTGCTTTGATGCAGGGCTCCGCGGTGAGCCCGCACCAAAGCCGGGACATGTCAGCTGTTTTGAACAGCTGACATGTGCCCGTAATAGGCGCGGGCAGAATCGCGATCTGCCCGCACCTATTAACTAGTTAAATGCCGCTGTCAAACGCAGACAGCGGCATTTAACTACCGCTTCCAGCCGGGCGGCCGGAAATGACGTCATCGCCGACCCCCGTCACATGTCCGGGGGTCGGCGATGCGTCTCCATTGTAGCCATAGAGGTCCTTGAGACCTCTATGGTTACTGATTGCCCGTCGCTGTGAGCGCCACCCTGTGGTCGGCGCTCACAGCACACGTGCAATTCTGCTACATAGCAGCGATCAGCAGATCGCTGCTATGTAGCAGAGCCGATCGGCTTGTGCCTGCTTCTAGCCTCTCATGGAGGCTATTGAAGCATGGCAAAAGTTAAAAAAAAAAGTTTAAAAAAATGTGAAAAAAATAAAAAAAACATAAAAGTTTAAATCACCCCCCTTTCGCCCCAATCAAAATAAATCAATAAAAAAAATATCAAATCTACGCATATTTGGTATCGCCGCGCTCAGAATTGCCCGATCTATCAAATAAAAAAAAGTATTAACCTGATCGCTAAACAGCGTAGCGGGAAAAAAACTCGAAACGCCAGAATTACGTTTTTTTGGTCGCCGCGACATTGCATTAAAATGCAATAACGGGCGATCAAAAGAACGTATCTGCACCGAAATGCTATCATTAAAAACGTCATCTCGGCACGCAAAAAATAAGCCCTCAACCGACCCCAGATCACGAAAAATGGAGACGCTACGAGTATCGGAAAATGGCGCAATTTTTTTTTTTTTTTTTTTAGCAAAGTTTGGAATTTTTTTTCACCACTTAGATATAAAATAACCTAAACATGTTTGGTGTCTATGAACTCGTAATGACCTGGAGAATCATAATGGCAGGTCATTTTTAGCATTTAGTGAACCTAGCAAAAAAGCCAAACAAAAAACCAATGTGGGATTGCACTTTTTTTGCAATTTCACCGCACTTGGAATTTTTTTCCCGTTTTCTAGTACACGACATGTTAAAACCAATGATGTCGTTCAAAAGTACAACTCGTCCCGCAAAAAATAAGCCCTCACATGGCCAAATTGACGGAAAAATAAAAAAGTTATGGCTCTGGGAAGGAGGGGAGCGAAAAACGAACACGGAAAAACGAAAAATCCCCTGGTCATGAAGGGGTTAATATATTTTCGAGCATCATGATTGCAAAAAAAGATTTTAAGCTAAATACATACACTTAAAGCACCATTCCAGAATTTTTTTGTTTGTTTTTTTCATCTCTGGACTGGTACAACTAATCTAAGTTCCCGTACCCTAATATTATTCTTACCAACTGCCATCTTCAGCTGTTCCCGGCGCCACTTTGGTCTCATGCCGCCATACTGTAACGGCTACTTCTGACTGACCAGAAGTCAAAGTTAAAGATCACAATCTCTCAATGTAACTCTACGGGAGCCTCCACTGATGCAATAAAAAAACAGAGTTGTGGTTTAAGTAGAAAAAAGCCTCCAAAATAAGACAAACCCTTTAATATGCATGAGTGCCCCTATAGCAATAATGCTTCTTAATTTCCAACTTAACTTTTTGTAATGTCCCCTGAGTCTCCAAATGTACAGCACCCAAATACACAGTATAATTGGCTAACACCTCCGCTATACACAATATAATTGGCTAACACCTCTGCCATGCACAATATCATGTCAACTTAGCTCCTTTATACAGTAGAGAAAATTTGACACACTGAAGATTTTGCAAGTTTTCCCACCTACAGAAGAATGGAGAGGTCTGCAATTGTTATCGTAGGTACACTACACCTGTAAGTTATTGAATCTTAACAAAAAATCTAGAAAATTAATTTGCATTTCAGCAATTTCTCATTTTTCCACCAAAATGTACAAAGCCTTTTTTTAGGGACCACATCACAATTGAAGTGACTTTGAGGGGCCTATATGACACAAAATACCCAAAAGTGACACCATTCTAAAAACTCAAGGTACTCAAAACTACATTCAAGAAGTTTATTAACTCTTCCCGGTTAAAAGAACATTTAACTTTTTTCACGAAAAAGGTTGCTTTAGCTCCAAATTTATTTTTTTTCGCAAAGTTAATGGGAAAACATGGACGCTAAAATTTGTTGTACATGTTCTACTGAGTACGCCAATAACCCAATATGTGGGGGAAATCTACTGTTTAGGTGCACAGCAGGGCTCGGAAGGGAAGTAGCATTGTTTGACAATCATGTCACGTTTGGAGAGTCCTGATGTGCAAAATAGTGGAAACTCTCCACAAGTGACCCCATTTTGGAAACTAGACCCCTTAAGGAACTTATCTAGATGTGTGGTGAGCACCTTGAACACCCAAGTGCTTCACAGATGTTTATAACATAAAGCTGTAAAAATTTAAAAAATCACATTTTACCCACTGTTAGGAGTCGAGTTTCCTCTGCTGCACAGGGGGAATCTCGATCCGTGTCTGCTGCGGTCTCGGCCGCAGTGGGCTCTGCTCAGCGGAGACGTCGCTCCCAGCGTCTCGCTGGGGCTGATTCGGTGCATAGGGTCACTACTGCCTTTTCTGGCTTTCCTATGGTACCCTGCACTGATCTGCGGCGAGCGAGCCTCTCTGGGACTAAGTCCTTGTTTACTCACACTGAGCATGCCCAGGGCAGGGTCTCCCATTGGAGGTCGAGGGCCACATGTTCGGTCACATGCTCAGGTGCTGCAGTACATTCCATTGGTCCTTCTGGAAGGTCCTGAAAGGGCAAAACATGCTCAGGTACTGCAGCACTTTCCATTGGTCCTTCTGGAAGGTCCTGAAAGGGCAAAAACTTCAGTAGCAGCTTCCTGTGCTGCAACTATATAAACTGCGCATGACCGCACGGCCATGCGCTAGTATTGTCTTGTAAATATGTGTGTGTGTTGTGAGTGAAAGTCGCTCTTTAAATAACCCTCCCTATTGAATGTCTGTTCGCGGAAGGTGTATGTTTGCTATCTAGCGCCCGACTTATCCAACAGCACGTAACACACATCTCAGCGTCCAGTTGCTGTGTCCGCCAGTACGGCGCCCTGCGCTTTCCTTACCCAAGCCTGGGTGGTTAGTGGCGTCCGTCAGTGCGGCACCGCATGCACTCTCGTGCCTTATTTACTATTTCAATAGTTTCCTTACACACCCAGTTGCGGTGTTGTGCCAGCAGTGGTCTAATCGGACATCAATCCTAGTTGGGGTTGTGTTCGCTGACTTATTGCTTGCGCTCTATGTGCGGTACCGCGGTCCTGTGACGTAACAGGATCGCTTCCTTCACGCAGGGTGAAGTTAACCCTTGTATGTATACTTATAGTACCGCCATATAGTCCGTCTTACTTAGCAGCAGGTACTTTCCTGCACGGTGGATCCCGGGTTGCGAACGCACCAATTCCATCTAATAAACGATATATTTGGTGCGCTCTGCCAACCCTAACAGAATACTAGCGCCAGGATCTGGCTAAGTAATGGCGGATGAACAGCGATTGCAGGGGTACATCCAGCTGCTGGAGGGCCGGTTGGCGTCTCTTGAGCGTGCAACCTCGGCGGTGGATGTTACCGCAATAGCTGTTCAGGCTGCTAGCATGGCTGCAGCAGCTTTACCCACTGCCACCTCTGTTCCGACCCTATCTCTCCTTCCTTTGCCTGAGAGATACTCTGGGGACAGTAAGTCCTGTAGGGGTTTCGTGAGCCAATGTGGTATACACCTCGAGCTCCTGGCTGCACGTTTCCCTACTGAGCGGGCAAAGGTGGGATTCATAATCTCCCTCTTGTCGGACAGAGCGTTGCAGTGGGCTACGCCGCTGTGGGAGCGCAACGATCATGTGGTGCGGAGTGTTCCTCGGTTTCTGGACTCTCTGAAACAGGACTTTTTAGGACCTCAAGTCACCCATGATACAGCGCTCCAGCTGCTGGCTTTGACTCAGGGTTCAACCATGGTCAGCCATTTTGCTGTTCTCTTCCGGACATTAGCGTCTGAGTTGGAATGGTCAGATAAAACCCTCATTCCCGTATTTTGGAGGGGGCTGGCTGACCATGTGAAAGACGCTTTGGCCACTAGGGAGATTCCCGCCACACTGGAGGAGCTCATAGCCATATCTACTCGCATAGACCTTCGTTTTCAGGAGCGAAGGTTGGAGCGAGCCCAGTGTAGGCAGAGGTTTCGGCTGGCTCCCACCTTCGCCAAACCTTTGGAATCTCCAGTCCAGGCGTCCGAGTCACATGAGGCCTTAGAGGTGACACGAGCGGGATCCAAGTCTCAGTCCGCCCGTGCACATAAGGTCCGTCATGTTTACTGGCAGTCAGGACATCTTGCCTCCAAGGGTCCTCAGCGGTCGGGGAAACGTCAGCGTTTAGTGGCAGTTGGAGGAGGTACACTAGACACGGCGACGTTTGCCTCAAAGTTGTCCTTCAAGGGGACAATTACCATAGGCCCATCCACTCTTATGGTCGAGCTATGCGTGGATTCTGGGGCAGAGGGTAATTTTATGTCTTCCTCTTTTGCCCAGCATCACGCAATACCCTTGGTGATGCTCGCCAAGCCTGTGACCGTTCGAGTGGTAAATGGGTCAACACTACCCTCACAGATTACCCACCAAACCATTCCTTTCACGCTTTCTGTGTCTCCATCACATCAGGAGATAATCTCCCTATTAGTCATTCCTGAGGGAATTGATGAGGTCCTGTTGGGGATACCATGGCTTCGCTACCATTCTCCTCATATTGAGTGGTCCTCTGGGTGAATTTTGGGATGGAGTAAATCCTGCGAGGGTAGATGTCTGAGGGAGTGCGTTCAGGTTGCTACTACACAGGTACCCGCAGATCTTTCCTCTCTCCCCAAGCACTATTGGCCCTATGCAGACGTGTTCTCCAAAAGAGCTGCGGAGACCCTTCCGCCTCACCGCCCCTATGACTGTCCTATTGACCTCTTGCCTGGTGCTGAGCCTCCCCGGGGTCGAGTCTATCCGTTATCTCTCCCGGAGACGGAGGCAATGTCTCAGTACATCCAAGAGAATTTGGCAAGAGGATTCATTAGGAAGTCAGTGTCACCGGCAGGGGCTGGGTTCTTCTTCGTACAGAAGAAGACTGGAGACTTACGTCCATGCATAGACTACAGGGGTCTTAACGCCATCACCGTTAAGAACAAGTACCCATTACCCCTGATATCTGAGCTGTTTGATAGGCTACGGGGAGCGAGGGTATTTACGAAGTTAGATCTGCGGGTGCTTACAACCTGATTCGCATCCGGGAGGGGGATGAATGGAAGACGGCTTTTAACACCAGGGATGGGCACTATGAATATCTGGTGATGCCCTTTGGGCTCTGTAATGCCCCAGCCGTTTTCCAAGACTTTGTGAACGACATCTTCCGGGATATGCTCACCACCTCGGTCGTAGTCTATCTGGATGATATTCTCATCTTCTCTCCAGATATTGACTCCCATCGGAGAGATGTTCGCAAAGTCTTCGACCTCTTACGGGCAAACTCCCTCTACGCCAAGTTGGAGAAGTGTGTGTTTGAGCAGGAGTCCTTGCCTTTCCTTGGTTATATCATCTCTGCCCAGGGTTTGGCTATGGATCCTGCCAAGCTACAGGCTGTAATGGACTGGCAGGAACCCCATTCTCTTAAAGCGGTGCAGCGCTTTATGGGGTTCATTAATTATTATCGCCAGTTCATTCCACACTTCTCAACTTTGGTAGCTCCCTTGGTTGCCCTCACCAAGAAGGGAGCAAATCCCAAGATGTGGTCAGAGGAGGTCTCCAAAGCCTTTCTCTCGATCAAGTCACACTTCACTAGCGCTCCCATCCTACATCGCCCCGATGTTGATAAGCCATTTATCTTGGAGGTGGATGCCTCATCCGTTGGTGCTGGAGCAGTCCTTTTCCAAAAGGATGCTCAAGGTCGGAAACATCCTTGCTTCTTCTTCTCCAAGACCTTCACACCAGCGGAGAGGAATTATTCCATCGGGGACAGGGAGTTGCTGGCCATGAAGTTGGCTTTTTCGGAGTGGAGATATCTCTTGGAGGGAGCTCGCTTTCCCTTCCAAGTCTTCACTGACCACAAGAACTTGGTGTATCTGCAAACGGCCCAGCGGCTGAATTCTCGCCAGGCTAGATGGTCCCTGTTCTTCTCCCGGTTCCATTTTACTCTCCATTTCCTCTCCGGGGAGAAGAACGTTCGTGCTGACGCTCTCTCCCGCTCCGTGGTGTCATCGGAGGAGGAGGAGGAGCCTCGGCTTATTGTCCCTTCTGAGAGCCTGAGAACTGTAGCTCCGGTTTCGCTAGAGTCCGTGCCCCCGGGCAAGACTTTCGTACCAGCTAACTTGCGACCGGAGGTTCTCTCTTGGGCTCACTCCTCCAGAGTGGGTGGGCATTTGGGACCAAGAGGACATCTGAGCTTCTGGCGAGAACATACTGGTGGCCGCATATGGCCCGAGATGTCAAGGACTATATTCAGGCGTGCGTTTCTTGCGCCCAGAATCGGTCTCCTCGGCAACGGCCTGCTGGGTTGCTTTACCCTCTACCGGTGGCAGACAGGCCCTGGGAGATGGTCGGGATGGACTTTGTGGTGGGTCTACCCAAGTCGCGTGGCTGCTCCATTATTTGGGTTGTCACCGACCATTTCTCCAAGATGGTGCATTTGGTGCCGATTCCTCGGTTACCCTCAGCACGGGCCTTGGCGGTGTTGTTCATTAAACACGTTTTCCGATTGCATGGTATGCCTGATAAGATTGTCAGCGATCGGGGTCCCCAGTTCGCATCTCGGTTTTGGAGAGAGTTCTGCCGTTTACTCAGCATAGAGTTAAACCTCTCCTCTGCATACCATCCCGAGACGAATGGGTTGGTGGAGAGAACCAACCAGACTCTGGTGACATATTTGCGACATTTCGTCTCTGCTAGGCAGGATGACTGGGCATCTTTGCTACCTTGGGCGGAATTTGCCCTGAACAACGCCGTAGCCGATTCCACTGGTCAAACTCCTTTTCTCCTTAATTACGGCCAGCATCCGCGTGTCCCTGTGCCCATGCCCGTGTCATCCACCGATTCTAGGGTGGCAGACTGGGTGGTGGAGGCATGTGACATCTGGGACCGCACACAGGATGCCATCCGGGCCTCCAAGGAGAGAATGAGGGTTTCGGCTGATACACACCGGCGCCCCGCTCCGGTCTTTGCTCCTGGCGACTTAGTGTGGCTCTCTGCCCGTAACATCAGGCTGCGAGTTGAGTCCACTAAGTTTGCTCCTCGCTACATTGGCCCGTTTAAGGTTCTGGAACAGGTCAACCCTGTGGTCTACCGTTTGGCTATTCCTCCACGCCTTGGTATCACCGATACGTTCCACGTTTCTCTCTTAAAGCCCGTTCATTTGTCCCAGTTTTCCGAGTCATCTGCTGGGACATCGGGTTCATCCACGGATGAGTTTGAGGTGAATGCTATTGTGGGGTGTAAGGTGGTACGTGGCAAGAAATTTTATCTGGTGGACTGGAAGGGTCACGGCCCAGAGGATAGAACCTGGGAGCCTGTGGAGCACATTCGGGCTCCGCTGCTTATCGCAGCTTTTGAGCGTAGTGAGGCTCAAGGAGGGGGGGGCCCTAGGAGGGGGGGGTAATGTTAGGAGTCGAGTTTCCTCTGCTGCACAGAGGGAATCTCGATCCGTGTCTGCTGCGGTCTCCCATTCGGTATCGGCCGTAGTGGGCTCTGTTCAGCGGAGACGTCGCTCCCAGCGTCTCGCTGGGGCTGATTCGGTGCATAGGGTCACTACTGCCTTTTCTGGCTTTCCTATGGTACCCTGCACTGATCTGCGGCGAGCGAGCCTCTCTGGGACTAAGTCCTTGTTTACTCACACTGAGCATGTCCAGGGCAGGGTCTCCCATTGGAGGTCGAGAGCCACATGTTCGGTCACATGCTCAGGTGCTGCAGTACATTCCATTGGTCCTTCTGGAAGGTCCTGAAAGGGCAAAACATGCTCAGGTACTGCAGCACTTTCCATTGGTCCTTCTGGAAGGTCCTGAAAGGGCAAAAACTTCAGTAGCAGCTTCCTGTGCTGCAACTATATAAACTGCGCATGACCGCACGGCCATGCGCTAGTATTGTCTTGTAAATATGTGTGTGTGTTGTGAGTGAAAGTCGCTCTTTAAATAACCCTCCCTATTGAATGTCTGTTCGCGGAAGGTGTATGTTTGCTATCTAGCGCCCGACTTATCCAACAGCACGTAACACACATCTCAGCGTCCAGTTGCTGTGTCCGCCAGTACGGCGCTGTGCGCTTCCTCTGCGCTTTCCTTACCCAAGCCTGGGTGGTTAGTGGCGTCCGTCAGTGCGGCACTGCATGCACTCTCGTGCCTTATTTACTATTTCAATAGTTTCCTTACACACCCAGTTGCGGTGTTGTGCCAGCAGTGGTCTAATCGGACTTCAATCCTAGTTGGGGTTGTGTTCGCTGACTTATTGCTCGCGCTCTATGTGCGGTACCGCGGTCCTGTGACGCAACAGGATCGCTTCCTTCACGCAGGGTGAAGTTAACCCTTGTATGTATACTTATAGTACCGCCATATAGTCCGTCTTACTTAGCAGCAGGTACTTTCCTGCACGGTGGATCCCGGGTTGCGAACGCACCAATTCCATCTAATAAACTATATATTTGGTGCGCTCCGCCAACCCTAACACCCACAAAAATAGACTTTTAACCCCATTTTTTTTATTTTCACAAAGGTAACAGGAAAAAATGGACCCCAAAACGTGTTGTACATTTTCTACCGAGTACGCCAATACCCCATATGTTGGGGAATACAACTATTTGGGTGCACAGCAGGGCTCAGAAGGGAAGAAGTGCCATTTGACCTTATGAAAGTAAAAACGGGTGGAATTGAGAGCGGACAGCATTTCGCGTTTGCAGACCCACTGATGTGGCTAACCACAAGTGACCCCATCTTGAAAAATAGACACCTTAGGGAACTTATATAGCTATGTGGTGAGCACTATAAACCCCCAGGTGCTTCACATACGTTTGTAACGTAGAGCTGTGAAAATACAAAATCACATTTTACCCACAAAAATGTATTTTTAGCCCCAAATTATTATTTTCACAAGGTTAGCAAGAGAAAATGAACCCAAAAAGTTGTTGTGCGGGTAAACCACTGTTTGTGCGCACGGCAGGGTTCGGAAAGGGAGGTGTGATGTTTTGAGGGCAAACTTTTTTATGGAATGGTCTGCGGGCGTCATGTTGAGTTTGGAGAGTCCCTGATGTGTCTAAACACTGAAAACCCCAACAAGTGACCCCATTTTTGAAATTACACCCCTCAATGATTTTATCCAGGGGCATAGTAAGCATTTTTAACCAACAGATACCACACAGAATTTTATAACATTAGGTATTCATGTTGAAAATGTTCATTTTTTTCACGAAAATGTTGTTTTAGCCCCAAATTTGTAATTTCCATAATGGATAATAGGAGAAAATGGACCCCATAATTTGTTCCGAACGCAACCATACCCCATATGTGGCCAAAAACTTCTTCTTGGGCATATGGCAGGGCTAGGAAAGGAAAGAGCGCTATTTGCCTTGGATTGATTGTGAATGCCAGGTCACGTTTTTAGAGCCCCTGACATGTGAAAACAGCAGAATCCCTCCATAAGTGACCCCATTTTGGAAACTAGACCCCTTAAGGGAGTCATCTTGGGGTGTAGTGCATATTTTGAACCCATAGGTGCCTGACAGAATTTTAGAACCTTGAGTGGAAACCTGACATTTTAGTAGTAAAAATATAATTTTTTGTATTTGCTTCAAACTTGTCAGGTACACAAGGGTTAATAGGCGAAACTAGAGCCCAAATTTATATCTGCCCAATATGTTGTCATAAATTACTGTTAGGCCACACGTCAGGGCTGAGAAGAAAGCAGTTATTTGGCTTTTGGAGCACAGATTTTGATAGCATAGTTTACGGGCGACATTTGCAGAGCCCTGAAGGTGACAGAACAGCAGAAAAAACCAAAGTGACCCCATTGTAGAACCTGCACCTCGCAATGAATTCAACTACCAGCAATACCAGACTTATATTGGGTTTTTTTTGTTTAGGTTTTGCTGCTATCACACAGTTAAAATGCTTTTTTTTTCAAAAGGCAGTTTTTTGTTGCCATATTCTGAGAACTGTAACTTTTTTATTTTTTGGCAAACAGAGCTGTTCGAGGACTTATTTTTTTGCTGCACAAGTCACAGATTTTTTTGGGCACCATTGTTTGGTCAGCTTTAAGCTGGATCTCACAGGCCAGCGTATCCTGAGGTCATCACATGACCTCAGGGTACTATGGTAACCATCAGGACCCGCGTTTCTCATTGCGGGGGTCCGATAGTTACTAAGGGGGTCTTGTGACCCACTTGTAACAAGGGGTTAATTGGCCCCAATGGGTCACAAAACCGGCCGGGGCTGATACCGCAGAGTGTCAGCTGTCACATACAGCTGACACCCGCGGGAACTGCCGTCATTAAAAAGCGTATCGGTAGTCGTACCTATCACAATCCAATAGCTGACATCTCTACTGTGCCTATATGTAGGCAGGAGACTGAGGCTGAACATCCACCCCCTTCAATGTTGGCACCAAAATCCAGCTAGTTCAATAGTAATGCTTTCTGTAGGCAAAAAAAAAGGAGAAAACAGTCTTTCTCCGGTTGCTACCCTATAAGTCAATGTCCTTCCCATTAAAGTGCCTTAAAAAATGACCATGGATTTCAGGAAAACCAGCCGAGCACCCGCAGACAGCTGTTGGGGAGTAAGTTGTCAATGTCCATGACTAGAATACAGGCGCCCATGCGTAGACAGCTGTGTTGGGGCGTTTTCCGGGCATTTTTGCTGCTGTGTGATAGTCTTGGATCTCCATAAACAATGTAGGAGGTGGTGGTCACCCATTATTGAAGGAAAGCGGGTGCTCCGTTCAGGAGTTCAGCAACATTTGCCATTTTTAATTTAGCTTTGTCCAGCCATATCTAAAGGGAAATGAAAAAAAATGAAACGTAAATTTTTTTATTTTTTTCCCCATGTTTTTCTTTACTATACCACCAAATTTTAGAACGAAACTGTCAGTCAGTGTCTAGATTCTTCCCGTAAGGGGGACACGAGTTCCTTTGTTCATCCAGTGTGGCGGTAATGAGCCTCGCAATGATCGTTAGGGGGGAGACGGGAAGGATAGTCCAAACCATTCTCTCATGTCATTGTGTTTTATCCCAGGGTGAAATCCTCTAATGAACCCTGACGGATCTCCCCATCCAGCCTGCAGTCATTCCACATCTGACCAGGCTGGGCCTAAAATACATTGTCACTAATTGGGGCCTTTGATTCTTGGGGAAAAAAAGTAAAAAATTTTAAGAATTTAAATTTTACTTTTATCCAAAAATAAAATTGAAAAATGTATTTACATTTACAATTGATTTTATTTTTTCGATGAAAGACTACAAGATATCAGATTCTGTTTCACGGTGATAATTGTCAGAACTTATTATGATACAGGGCCGGGGATGCTGAGCTTGTGGTCATGGGGTTCAGTGGATCAACAGTGACCCCTATAGGAGATAACCGGTATTACAACTCAAAGTAGAGAAAACGTGAACATGTATAGATTTAGCTGAGCTGAGTTTGTCATTTGTCACGACATTACAACGTGGTTTACATAAGGCTGTCAGTAAACTATTAACCAAAATCATGGTGCGCGAAAAAAAATTAATCTGTACATGGACTTTTTTTTATATTGGGATTTTTTTGGACATTGAAAATCAGCCATGTGACATAGTCATAGTTTGTTATAAAATTCTGGATGCCTGTAGCCACCACTAGAGAAGGGGGCCTGAACATCCAGTGTTTGCCACGCTCTTATGTGCATGACAGCGCGGCAAACACTGCCTCTGATCAGTGGTAAAATCATCACCGTCAGTCAAACAGCCACAGATCCCACACTGTCAAATGAGAGCGTGAGTCCACAGCTGTGATCGGAGGTATAAAGTTCACCTCTGGTCACTGGCGCTAGCTGAAGGGACTACTGCTCCTATCAGCCTACACCTGCTGCTGCTAATAACAGAGCAGAAGTGGCTGATGGGAGTATTCATTGTCTTTTTTCTTAATTATTTATTTAGAGTGGAGGCATCGGCTGATGAATACTATCATCAGCCGCCACCTGCTCTCACTGAAATTAGCAGCAGCAGGCATAGGCTGATGGGAGCAGTAGTCCCATCATCTAGAGCCAGTGAAGGGAGGTAAACTTTATACCTCCGATCACAGCTGTGGGTTCATGCTCTCATTTGACAGAGTGGGAACCGCGGCTGTCTGACTGGCGGTGATGATTTTACTACCGAGCAGAGACAGTGTTTGCCACGCTGTCATGTGCACCTGGTGTTCGGTAACAGTAACATGGACTTCTTGGTGAAGTCCATGTTCGGTGTCTGTGCCCGAATAGTAGGTTTTCGGTATGGACACTGAACTTTACTCTTCTCTAGTCAGCGGGTTTTTGCTACGTACTCTGTGAGCACCATAGCATAAGTACAAATACCCTGATTCCACTGATGTATCACTTACTGGGCTGTATATGGGTGCTTCAATAAAATCAGTGTTTTATTAGTAGATTATCACTACAGGACTAGATGTCTCGTGCCTCCTGGTCCAACCCCGCCCCCAGCACTGATAAGGAATTTTCTGCCTGTGCACAGAAAGCTTCCACTTGCCTCTTTGTCATCTGCTTTGTATAACCCAGCCCCCTCCACAGCTATTTGGTAATATACAGTGTACACGCAAAGCTGCCAATCAGAGGTGTGGGCGGGGTTATGCAGGGCTCAGCATTCAAGCTCTGCTAGATCTGCAGTAGAAAAAACTGTGATTGTATCACAACTGCTACACCCAGAAGACTAAGTGATACATCGTTGGAATCGGGGTTTCTTTGCCTACATCATGCTGCTGTCAGATTACATAGCAAAAACCTGCTGACAGATCCCCTTTAAAGGCATAATGATAAACATGGTGTACTCCCTTCAAAAGCTAGAAAACTACCTTTGTGCCACACTCCACAAAAAAAAGTTTATACTCACCTAGTTTGAGTGACTATTTCCTTGCAAACAAAGCTGTCCATCAGAGGCAGCGCAGTGTAGACGTGTCAGTGTGATCCAGTGGCAACTTACGTGGTACATGCGTCTATTTAGTGGCACATGAAAGGTCTGCACCCTCCCCCACTGTGTCTTTCAGCTACTTATTCCCTTTAATCCAATCAGATCACATGCGCTAGAGATGAGCGAATCTTCAGAAATTTGTTTTGGGAAGATTTACTTGATTCAGTGTCACATCCAATTTGGGCCAAATAATATCAGTCTGAATTGAAAGTGCCCCTATGGGCGTAAAATGAAATTTATTACGCACTGAGGTCTCTCTAGATATAAAAGCATAAGAAATGGAGGGAAGAGGTTAAAAATGGAAAAAAAAACACACGCACTGTATTCATCAGTCCTCAACTGCTTTTATGCCACCTTCTCGGCACCCCGGTCCTCCATGCCGCTCTTTGGTTCTTCTACTGCTGAGGTTACTGACTGGCCTCACATAATCACATGGAGGGCAATGCATGTTATTCATGTCAATGATATGTGTCGTCCCCCTAATACGACTAATAATGGCAATCACTGTCTTCAACACAAGAAGATGGAAGAAATAGCAGCACGGAGTTCCGGGAGCTGCAATGGCGGGGGGCCAAGACAGGGGAGTATAAGTGTTTTTCTATTTTTTTTAATTATTATTTTACTCTCTTCCTGACCCTTCCCAGTTGGCAATAATTTAGCTGGATTTGTTCAAATCAAATTTCAAATATTTAGTAAATTCATAACAAATTTGATTTACTCTGGACGGTTGCGCCTATTTCTATTTAGGCTTGTGCAGACGACAGTAGATTCGGTCCGCGTGTGACCTGTCAAAACATTACACCAATGTTAGTCTATGCATGTTAGCCATGCACGTCTGATTTTTTTCCTCTGACCGAGTGGTCCAAAGAAAAAAGCTGCAGCTTTCACAATTTGCCTCCAATAGTCGGATCGCGGTCACCCATTTATGCCTATCGGTGGAAAAAAATCGTCCCACACTCTGATGACATCCAAGTGCTGATCGGTGTTCAAAACCTGACAATATACAGAAATCGGAGAAACTTTCTTTTTATCAGATTGTATTCTGATCAAACTCTGATCAGAGTGTGATTAGCTTTATCTGACCGATTTTCTCAAGCCTTGGAGACACTTTTGATGCACCCTGGTCTCGACCAGGGACACTCATCTGGAGACACCAATTTTCGGGCTGGGTTTGTATAAACCGCGCCCCTCTCTGCCCGGGTCAACACTAATTGATTAGGGCTGTTAGGGACAAAACCAGCAAGTTGTAGACAGTCGGCATGTCTGCTACACATGTACAGCAGACATGAATATCACATAAAGTCAACTCTAAAAGTTAGCACGACTGGCCTTACAGTGGGGGGGGGGAGGGGCATTTTTTCTGTGGGACCCTATCAGTTCTAATTATGCCACTGGTTCGGAGAAAAAAAAGTAAAATGAAGATTGGGACAGCTGTCAGTTCCTGGGAGGCCTAGGCTGTAAACCCTGCCCTAAAGTTACAGCGTAAGTATCTGAAGTCAAAATATTACTTTTCAGGGCTCGCTCACAAGAGTGTATAACATGGCTGAATGCTGTCCGATGTTAATATCGCACAGAGTCAATGGAGAAGATGGAGAAATTAATTTCATGCAAGGGAATCGATTCACGCTCAGCTGCCACTCGGCTCAATTTCTTATAGAGTTTGAGCCGAGTGTCTGTAAGGAGATGGACACAGGGAAAATTTCCACGGTTAAGGTATAACAGGATGTCCGCAAGTAAGTGCCACAATCTACTATCCCAAGATTGTAGGTCAAGAAAAAGAGAAAATGATTGCATCAGGAAGAACCGTACAACTAAGTACCTGATTCCTGAGGAGAAGAGATTGGAGGAGACACCAGGTTAAGTGACAACTCTGGCCCAGTCAATAATTATAAAAGGCCCAGGAGGACACTGGGGTGGAGTCGGCGCCTGAGTCTGGAACAGGACGGACACGTGGTGCCATGAGTTTGACTTAAGGCTGCAGTTTCGAGTGACCAGACCCGAGTAAAGAGTCTAGTGAAGAGTCGAGACCAGACCTGGGTGTAAATGTGAATGATCAGACTTGAGGGAAGAGTCGAACAAACAGACACGAGTGAAGAATCAAGTAACCAGAATAGGGGGCGAGAGACCAGAGCTAAGAGATGAGCCAAGAGAGATGACCAGCCCGTTGACGATGGACGTTCGTATTAACTGTGACTTCCGGTGTAGACATATTGAACACAAGGGACTGGGGCCGTGTTTCAATGGACGAAAGTGGCCAGGGTAAAGTATGTGCAAAGAGACTCCAATATGGGGCTTGCAGCCTAACAGGAATGTATCATAAGCTGCCATTAGGGCTTGAATTACGTCTTGTATTGACTAGACAGTGAAACAGAGATGGAAGTGATGGCGACGTACCTCAGGTTAAGATATTAGGACCAAGACATCACTGATGACGATATTTGTTTCTTTGTAATATTAGAACAATAATGTGTGATTAGAATTGTGTTCATATCCTGTATAGCCGAAGTGCTGTATTCTATTGTCCAATGACTCACAGCCCTTCCATCATTTGCTTTACTTTATATTGTGCCGTAGGCACCGCTTATACTCGGGTTAATCAGATAAGTTGGTTCCGTTACCACTGTGTCTTCATCCTCTGCACTGTTGAATCCGTGTACCTGTTTACACGCCATAAGGCTTCTTTTACACATACCGGGTTTTTGCTGTTATTGCGGGCCTTTTTTGTGGGCCGTTTCACTGCAATTTTCAAGGTCTGCTGCAATAACGGACCGCAAAAAATTTGCGGATTGCCAATTTCCACCTTTCCAATACTATGGAAATAGTATTGGAGAAAAAAACGGCATTCCCCAAAACTGGAAGTCACGGTGCACCGCAAAAACAACCTTCCATTGTTTTTGTAGTCCCATTGATATTTAATGGGGGCGGTGTCCGTAAGCCGTGAAAAAGATCGAGGAGGCTCGATCTTTTATCACAGCCATAAATATGGCCCTCACGGCTATACGGCGCACCGTGGAACTATTGCAGCCCGTTTTTGCAGCCCCATAGAAATCTATTGGGGCCGCAAAAACAGGCCGTAAAAACAGTGGTATGTGTAAAAGAAGCCTTAGCATTATTGAACCGAATCTCTTGCATGAGAGAATATACGGCAGTGTGACCGTAGTCTGAAAGTGATCAAACCTAGGGGAAGGACTACATTATAAGGGTTAGCGCTCAGAGTCTCAATGTGTGTAGCAGCCTTGGGAAGCATCTGGAGGAGGAAAGGAAGAAGACAACCTCCACATTGGCCGCAACGAGTGATTTGTTGTTATAAGCACTGCAGGATAGAATTATAAAGCCAGCGGGAGTTACACAATCACAAGGGAATAAGTCAACACCTGGAAACACTCTGTCTTCTTCCATGGGCATCATGTAAATGAGTACAATAGCAGATCACAGGGTTATTGAGGAGGAAAGTCACACTGAGCTGTGTCCGCAGCGGCCATTGCGCTTTATAGAGTGGCAGCGAACATGGGGGTGAGCACAGTCGCCATACTGATCACTGGGCAGGGAACTAACAATGAGCATCTGTCCTCTGAATGGTCTTATCTGTCATTACACCTTTCGGCCCCTTCACACGTCCATGTGTCCGGTATGTGTCAGTGTGACTTCTGTTTTCACACATACCGGAGACACGTACGTACACCAATTATAATCTATGGCATTGCTTACATGTCTGTGTTTTCACATGGACCGTGTCCATGTTTTTTACCGGCAGCATGCATCACACGGACCCATAAAAGCCTAAAACATGTACCATGTTTATTTATGTAGCCTTATAGAGAGCACTACAAGCTGTCTATCATATCTATCTATTATCTATCATCTACAGTATTTATTATCTACCTATTATCTATCTATCTATCTATCTATCTATCTATCTATCTATTATCTATCATCTATCTATTATCTACCTATTATCTATCTATCATCTATCTATTATCTATCTATCTATCTATCTATTATCTATCATCTATCTATTATCTACCTATTATCTATCTATCATCTATCTATCTATCTATTATCTATCTATTATCTATCTATCTATTATCTATCATCTATCTATTATCTACCTATTATCTATCTATAATCTATCTATCATCTATCTATCTATCTGGAGCGCCCCCGTGGGCTGTGGGGTACTCGGAGCCGGGCCCCTTCGGTTCTCAGTGGGGGGTGTCACGGTGGCTGACCCCGTCCGTGGCCCTCGGGAGGTCCGTTGATGTTGTGGGGGAAAGGTCTTTAAAGGGATAGTGTTCGTGACGCCACCTGTGGTATTCGGTCAGGGTGACCGACGCTGCTTAGGTGTCCGCTGGGGTGATGTTATGGCAGCTAGATGGTATACCTTCCCACAGGTGAAGTATGTCCCCAGGGCTTCCCAGAGTGTAGATGATGGATGGTGGATGATGTAAGGCGCAGTGAATTATGAGGACACAGGGTTGCAGTCTCTTTACCTTTACTGAAGGCTTCAGCATCCACAGTCCAGGGTAGGGACCACGGGGTAGGCAGGGTCCAGCCGGTCTGAAGGCAAATCCAGAGTCCCTTTATCCAGGTGGAATTCAACAGCCTTCCTCTAGCGCCCGGGCGTTGTAGTACCTCCCTGCTGAGCAACTCGGTAAGGTCCTCACAACTATTGTTGATGTTAAGTCTCTTCTCTCTGTCCCCCTGACTGATAGGACAAACCCGTATGACTGGTGGCCTGAGGCTTTTTATAGGGACCCTAGAGACGCCCCAACCCCCACAAGTTGCCACCCTGCCTCTTGGGTATATGGTCGGGCAGTCAACATGGAATCAACAAGCCTACAACCTGCAGTAACCACCGATCGACCAAACCGCTGCATGACCAGCTCTATCCTCACCTACTGTATTCTCACCCATCCCTTGTAGATTGTGAGCCCTCGCGAGCAGGGTCCTCTCTCCTCCTGTACCAGCTATGACTTGTATTGTTTAAGATTATTGTACTCGTTTTTATTATGTATACCCCTCCTCACATGTAAAGTGACGTGGAATAAATGGTGCTATAACAATAAATAATAATAATAATAACTGTCCTGCCAGTCTCTGAAGTAACGGCATAGAGATCCTTACTCCCTCGGTGTTCTGGCTACCGGTACTGCTCTTCAGAAGGAGGCAGCCTGCTTCTAGCTGGTCTCCCTCTGATGTTCCTCTCCTTTTGCTATGACTTCGTTGCTCACTCACTGCAACACAATTCCTATTGTGTCCTTTTTTAGGATGCTGCCGCATGGGATGCAGGTGCAGCTCCGTGTACCTTCGCCTTCCACAGGCAGCAGTCTGGAGCTGGCTGGAACCCACTCCAACCAGCCTCTGCCAAACTCGGTCGGGACTCACTGACTATCTCCTTCTCCCTCCAGTCAGCTTCTGTCTAACTTTCTAACCAACCCACCAGTTTTACCTAAAGGTACCGTCACACTCAGCGACGCTGCAGCGATATAGACAACGAGCCGATTGCTGGAGCGTCGCTGTTTAGGTCGCTGTAGAGACGTCAAACACAGCAGCTCCAGAACGATGCAGGAGCGATCCAGTGACGTAACGGCGACTCGCTTATCGTTCTCGCTGGTTGTTAGCTCCATGTAAAACGTTGCTGACATCGTTGCTTTTGCTGTCAAACATGACGATACACGCCGACCTCACGACCAAATAAAGTTCTGGACTTCTAGCTCCGACCAGCGATGGCACAGCGGGATCCAGATCGCTGCTGCGTGTCAAACACAACGAGATCGCTATCCAGGACGCTGCAACGTCACGGATCATTGTCGTTCTCGTTGCAAAGTTGCTGAGTGTGACGGTACCTTAAGTGTGAGGAGTGCCCTAATAGATAGAAGCTTAGCTCCCCCTGGCGGACTGGAGTGTGAAGTGTGTCTTGTGGTTGTGATACCTGGACAGAAGATCTCCTTCATTGCCTTCAGACGTAACATCACTCCCCCTGGTGGAAGAATAACATTACTGCAACGACCAGGACTCTGGGGCGCAGCATATCTATCTATCATCTATCTATTATCTATCGATTATCGATCATCATTATTATCTATCTATTTATCTATCTGTCATCATTGTAGATTGTAAGCTCTCACGAGCAGGGCCGTCTTATTTTGCTTTAATTATTGTATTGTTAACGTTGTTACTTATGACTTTTGTGTTTGAAACTGTTAAACTGTAAAGCGCTGCGGAATATGTTGGCGCTATATAAATAAAGATTATTATTATTATTATCTATTATCTATCTATTATCTATCATCTATCCATTATCTATCTATTATCTATCTATCTATTATCCCACCAAGGACAACATCTGCAAGGAGTTTGTATGTTCTCCCTGTGTTTGCGTGGGTTTCCTCCGGGTTCTCCAGTTTCCTCCCACATTCCAAAGACATACTGATAGGGAATTTAGATTGTGAGCGATGATAATGTGTGCAAACTGTAAAGCGCAGCGGAATATGTTAGCACTATATAAAAATAAAGATTATTATTTATTATCTATTATCTATCTACCGTATCTATCTACTATCTATCTATTATCTACCTATCTATTATCTATATGTCTATTACCTATCTATTTATCTATCTATCTATCCATTATTATCTATTATCTATCTATGTTTCTATTATCTATCATCTATCTATTATCTATATGTCTATTACCTATCTATAAGTACAGATATTACCCTGAAATTTAATCTAAAATTCACACATATTTTCTGAAATTCTTCATGCACTCTTAAATTGGTTGTCCAGTCTTCTGATAAAAGTCTGCATCAGTGACTTTACGTGACTACAGACTTCTGAATCCTGAGAGTGTGTGGTGCACATGCTATCAGGATTCACCGATACTGCAGTCACATGATTTTCATACTTCTGGGCACATTCCAACTAGACGTGCCTGGATTCGCTCAATACAAGTTGAAGTGCGAGAAATCAAAGACGTCTAGTCGGTATGTCACTGCATGTATGTAAACTTACGGTCATTTGACCACCCTTTCACGCCGGAAATAATAGTGAATCCTGACAGTGTTCGCACCACATGCTATCAGGATACAGAAGTCTGCTGTCACATAAAGTGATTTTAAGTCCTTTTTTTTGTGGAAATGCAACAAAAAATTCAACAAAACAATGTCAGGCCAGCAATCTAGCCTGTGTCTTTAAGGTCTTGACTGAAATTAATCTGTAAAATCCTCATCAAAAAGAAATGTTTCAACAACAGAAATTGAGAAACTGCAGAATAAAAAAAAACAAAGTAACAAAAGACAATTTCCTAACGGATTCTGCACAAAACATTGCAGTATGTACCCATTTTGAGGACACTGAAAAATACTGTGGATTTTATATGTGGAAAATCCACATGTAAAATCCTCATCAAATAGGTAACGTGTGAACTTAGACTTAGAATATGTCACCCTGGAGCAAAAGTGCTGAAAAGTTGTGAATAGAAAATCTGCAGGGTATTAGCAGAAAAATGAAAGCGATTGAACCAATCTGTGTGAAAAATCATTCTACGGCGTAAATCTACCTATGGTGCAGATTTTAGACACTGAGTCTGACAATACATGCTACAGGTTCACTCTGAAGATTTTATCATTAAAATCAAAAGGTAAAATCTGTGACATTTCAGCAGCATTCTGAATATGAAACCCAACCAATTTCAGCAGGACCAGCCAACCCTATAATGTTTAGTGGATATTAGTCCAACCTTCATTCAGGATCTGTTAGGAAGAAAAAGGATTGGGCATGTTAAACTTCAACATGCCCAATGCCTTGCTCTCAAAGGAGAAAAGTCACTGCCAGAGTTTTCCGACAGCAACTTGCTCTACTGTTCTGATTCAGAACACATGCAAGGCTCAGCTGTACCAAGTATGTAAGTGTATGGGGAGGTCAGGAGGAATAACTGTCAACCTACAGCTTTATGACCACCTTTAGAGAGTCTCTTTTTTTGGCAGATCTGTCAGACTGAAGGTCCCCTACAAACATTAGATAGCTCTTGAACAAATACTCAATCAGCTATGTCTCCAGTATCCTCCATGCACAGGAACACTTCTGTTTTCTCTGACTCCTCTGTCTGTAGCTTATGTCCGCGCCAAACAAAAAGGTTCAAATTCGACAGGATGGATTCTTTTTTCCCTTATCTGGAGGAGGACCCCCATACATCCTGTACTAGGCCCCCTTCACACGTCTGTTTTTTATGTCCGTATTTGATCCTTTTTTAAGTACCGCAAATACGGGCATATTAGTCGCCTGCCAGGGCTGTGGGGTACTCAGTACCGAGTCCGGTTCTGCTTCGTGTCTTAGAGTCCCACAAAAGCCTCTGGCTTCCGGTACCCGGTTTCTGCACTCTGGCTCTGAGGGTACCCGGTCACAGTTCCCCTCTGAGCCCTGTTCCACTCCTGCTCTCCTTTCCTCAATGCTTCACTGCATGCAGCCCCTCAGGTTCTCTTCCTCTCCTGGAGCTGCAGCTAATTCCTTGCTTCCAACAAGCAAAGAAAAGATAGCATACTTTTCACAGGGATCACCACACAAAAGTATCAGAAAAAATATAATACATTTTATTGGGTCATACACAAACACTGCAAAAAGATTTTAAAACATTTAAAATTACAAACCACAACAAGTACACAGACCCATAATAGGGTCATACCCTTGTCGCACCCCAAACAATAATACATATGATGCTAATAATCACTCGCAAGTAATCACCCAGAGAAAGCGAAGTCATCCTATCAATATTAAATAGCAAACGTATATTTGAAAGAATCCAAAGGAAGAATTTTAAGCAGCAACACTTCCGTTATGTGACGAAGAAACCTTAGTCCTTTATTTCCAATATAAATTTATGGACAAGATAATAAGGGCAGGGACAGTGCAAGTAAAAGGATGACAGCCGTTTCGCGTTATACATGCTTCCATGGGTCCAGAATCGTGTATAACGCGAAATGGCCATCGTCCTTTTACTTGCGCTGTCCCTGGATTTATCTACATGGTTTACTTCTGGCAAGCACCCTCCACCAAGTGACTCCACTCCCACAATGTGCCAATGATTCAGAGTGTACCCCTCCATACCAGTAAGTAACTCATTACATTTATCTGAGTGCCATTCATTTTTTCTTCTTTCTGGACTTCTACGTTTGTATATATAACAGAAGTCCATACCCATGGGTTATACAGTACATAAATACATGCTCCAAACCTGTGAGAGAACACGATCGTCCTTTAAGGAATGGTGCTAAACATTAGACCCCAATGGTAAAATGATTCCCTGTAATGAGGAGAGACAAAAGAAGACCTATACAACCTGAGCTTGTGAATAGGGCTTCCTGAATAGGATCCCTGTGAGGAGCATCAATGCAATAAGAGGTAAAGAAGATGGGGAGACAAGGGCACTGAACTCCTGGCTTCCAGCTTGTCTGCTGTTCACTCTTCAGTGTCTCCCTCCAACTAATCTAACTCCTCCTCCAGGTCAGAATACTTAAAGCTGGAGAAGCTCCCCTGAATCCGGGTCCTGAGCTCCCCCTTCTGGCCTGGATTCAGAATGTGCTGCATGTGTGTGCTTACCTGGTAAAGAGAATCCTCCTTGCCTCCAAGCATGATATCACCCTCCCCGAAAGGAAGGCATCATCACTGTAACAACCAGTTACCTGGGGTGTAACACATACGCACACCCATTGTATTCATTAGTGATGCGCACATGTCAGGTCTTTCACATGGACCAAGTGTCCGTGTGAAAAACCCACAGACATGTCCCTTATCGTAACATGGACAAAATGCGTGCTGCACATGAGGACACTGATGACGCATGGATGACATCGGAGTGTTATCAGTGTGACATGTACCGGTGCCTGGGAAAAAGCTGCACGGTTCGCCCTGCTCCCAGGTCCCTGGTGCTGAATCCAACTCTCATCCTCCTCGCCTGGTCTCTCTGCGATCAGCAAGGCTAGGTGAGTCTGGTGACAGTTGTAGTTAGCGACCGCCGTCTGTGTATAGCGCTGACAACAACTGTCATCACTGTCACCTGGTGTCCTTGCGATCAGCGAGACCAGCCAAGTTTGTTGACAGTTGTACTCCGCGGAAGCCATCTGTGTATCGTGTGTATTAAATTAAAAAAATTTTTACATTGGCTTGGGGTCCCCCGTAATTTTCCTAACCAGCTGCGGGAAAGCCAAAGGCCAGGGCCTGCGGTTAATAATCTAGGAATGGGCCATTAGCAATAAAGGTTCCCATGCTATTAATATCAGCTCACAGCTGTTTGCTTAGCCTTCACTGGTTATTATAGGGGAGATCATCAGAAAGTATGTGGATATTGGCCCTCCCCAGCCTAAAAATAGCAGCTTGCAGACACCCCAGAAAAGGTGCATCGAATAGATGTGCCAATTCTGGCGCTTTGCCCAACTCCTCCCACTTGTACTGGTGTGGTAGCAAGTGGTGAATATTTGTGGGGTTGATGTCAATTGTTTTACGGCCATTGACTTCAAGCCCAGGGGTTAGTAATGGAGACGCGTTTATAAGATACCCCCATTACTAACTCCATAGTCAAATGTAATAAAGACACACATAAAAAGTAAAGTACTTTAATTGAAATAATCACACAGAGACCATATTTTACCCATTTATTCCACAGAAAAAAGAATGAAAAAGCATAGTTATACTTCCCTTTCCACCAGTAATCCATTAATGGCCATGTCCCACGAGGATCTGGATAGTTTGGTGAACAGTCATATCAGTGATACGATTGCTCTCCACACCAGCCAGAACACACTGTGCTGAGCGTGATTGGCGGTAACCTTAATGATGTCACCGCCGGTCACAGACTTCCGCGTTCTCACGCTCGGCTCAGTAAATATTGGGGAAACCCCATGTCATTTTTGGGGGGGTTCCTCCTGTAATAACTAGTAGAGGCTAAACAAACAGCTGTGAACTGATATTAATAGCCTGGGAACCTTTATGGCTATTGGCCCCTTCCCAGAATATTAACATCAGGCCCCTTCCCAGAATATTAACATCAGGCCCCAGCCTTTGACCAGGCGCTACAAAATTACTTTTATTTAATGTGTATGTGGACTTTAACTTTAATTGTCTTTATGTAATATCACATTTCCCCAGTAGGCTAAATGTATGGCTATCCTGTGGGGGCTTCCAGAAGTCAGACCTGTGGAAATCAACACTTTGTTGTTGGATGACTGTCCTTAGATTAGAGTTGGGATTTTCTTCATGATACACCTCTTTTAGCCCTTTGAAAAATTTTCCATTTCCAATTATATAGAATAATTTTCAGCATCAATTTAGCAATTTCTCATAATGTAATTCCCTAATCAGTGGAGAAGGACATCATGTTTAGAAGAATAGAAGGAACAAGGTGAAGTGGGAGACCAGCAACCCAATAGCTTGATACTATCCAGATAATGGTGGAGAAGACCTTGGTGGACCTATCTAGGCTTGGACAACATCGATCTTCCTACAGAGCCTTCATCCATCAAGTCACCGTGGCTCGAGATCAAACTGAAGGCCATTAATAATAATAAAAATATAAGTACTATAGTTTAAAAGAAAAGTGTAATCAGATCCACGCTGACCAAACCACGGGCAGCAAGAATCAAAGCATGGCTGTGAGATTGCAACCAAGAATGTTTTATCTGCAGCATTCCATGAAAACACTCTGAAAAGTCGGCTACGGACTAGTCCAAGGCAGGTCACCTCTGCCTGCTCCCTGCCCCGATTCTCTAGATTGACAGGTCACTCCATTTACACATATATATAAATTAGTGAATTCAGACACTTTTTAAACATTCTGTAACTAACTTTTTTTTAAGCATGGACCAACATATATATCAATGCCAACAACGTATAACCGTCCATAAACACGAAGTCTAACGCACCCTAAGGCTACGTTCACATTAGCGTTGTGCGCCGCTGCGTCGGCGACGCAACGCACAACGCACGCTAAAACGCACAAAAACGCGCGCAAAAACGCTGCGTTTTGCGACGCATGCGTCGTTTTTTGCCGAAATTTGGACGCAAGAAAAATGCAACTTGTTGCGTTTTCTTGGTCCGATGCTTGCGGCAAAAAAGACGCATGCGTCGCACAACGCAACAAACAAAAACGCATGCGTCCCCCATGTTAAATATAGGGGCGCATGACGCATGCGTCACCGCTGCGTCGCCCGACGCAAACCCGACGCAAACTAGCATAACGCTAGTGTGAACGTAGCCTAACAGAGGAACCCAGGGGGTCAAGGCTCCTCCCGACCAGTAATTTGTCTCTGATTGTGGGTATATTGATAGTTTACACCCCTTTATCTTGGAGGATACAACACAGCTTTGACGTGTATGAAGTCAGATTATTCAGCAGAAACACATAAACCACACAGTTATTGTTAAGTCAAAGCAAAACAAACTATGGATCCAAGTAAATCCTCAAAAGGGCAATAAAATGGTGACATAAGAACAAAACACGTGTTCAACAACTCCCACACGTTGTAAACAGCTACAATAAGAAGGGATCCTGATCTCACTGCAAGTATCAGTCCCCGTTCTTTATAGAATAAAACAGAATTGAGAATATGCAGAGTCAAAAACATAGGACTTGTCCATAGTCAGTGACCACAAGATGCAGAGTAGGCTATACGGATGGGTATCGAAGAGTCACCATCCTGCACAACAGCAAAGAGAATGGTGTGCGAAGACTGGGGCGCTGTGCATGATGTGGATCCAAAAATAGCTGGGGTGAATAAAAAGGTAGAAAAAAAAATCACATGCTAGCATTTAATACACATAGTATACTCTGAATGGTCATTTTATTAGGGACATCTGCCCTTTCACCACTGGAGGTTCCCAATGGACATTTGACCCTGGAGCACAGCAGAAAAGTGATCAGTTTCCATGGATCAGTTTCAGTGTGAATCAACACTAAAATTTAAAAAATCAAGCAAGTTAAAACAAGGCATTGTCCTCAACGGTTGGCTCGTTGTGGCCAGTATTTGGGAAACAACCAACCTTGTGGGGTTTTCTTGTGTAAAGGTGTCAAGCTTTTCCTGGTGTGTTCGTGAAAAACTTGCAGAGAATCATCAGAAGGGCATGTCACGATTCGGGATGCTTGGACGTTCCAACATGACAACGATCCAAAACACAAGGCCAAGTCAACCTGTCATTGGCTACAGTAGAACAAAGTGAAGGTTCTGGAGTGGCCATCTCAGTCTCCTGATCTCAATATCATTGAGTCACTCTGGGGAGATATCAAGCGCACAGTTCATGCTAGACAGCCCAGGAATTTACGGGAAGTGGAGGCTTTTTGCCAAGAAGAGTGGGCAGCTTTACCATCTGAGAAAATAAAGAACCTCATCCACAACTACCACAAAAGACATCAAGCTGTCATTGATGTTAGAGGGGGCAATACACAGCATTAAGAAATGGGGTATGTGAACTTTTGATCAGGGTCATTTGGAAGTTTTGGGTTGTCATTATGATTTAAAAAGAGAAAACACAGTACTTTGACAATAAATGGCTTCACCCAACCACTAACCATGAGTGGAGAAAAAGTTTTGGTGTTATCATTCATATTCTCTGTAAAAAAAAAGGGCCAAGAAAGCAAAAATTCTGCTGGGGTATGTAAACTTTTGAGCACAACTGTATATGCAGATGGGTAAGGAACTGGATGAATGAAATGGTACGTTCTCTAAATGGGATATAGTCAGCAGTGGGGCTCCTCTGATAGCCGTGGATGGATCACACCTATCGCTCAGGCTTGTGGAGGTGGAGAAATAGTGTGGGGACTGTTTCTTGCCACACCCTTACTCCTCTGATACCCATGGATGTATCACACCTATCTCTCAGGCTGGTGGAGTTAAAGAATTGGCATGGGGAATGTTTTTTTCACACCATGTGTACAGTAATAGCTGTGGATGCATGACACGTTCCTCATAGGCTGGTGGAGGCGGGGTAATGAAGGAAATTATGTTTTTTTCGCACACCCTAGGTCCACTGAAACCTGTGGATGGAGATTTGGACTTCCCTAAGTATTATGATTGACCAACGTCATCCCTTCATGGCAGCTGTTTATCCTAATGCAAAATTAAATTGCACCATTGACAAAGGGTTGTATAGTCATAGATTGGTACCAGGAACATGACAGCAAATTTTCCTTGCTTCCCTGGCCTTTTCAGTCCCAAAATTTACTCCTACCAAGCATGTCTCAGGCATGGTAGAATGGGGTATTCAGAACATATCTCCATTTTACTGGCAATAACTGCAAGAAGCTATCCTTCAAGTGTGGGCCATTATTCCTGCAGAACAACTTCAATTTATAGAGGAAACTATGCCACATCAAATTGCTGAGGTTCTGACACCCAAGGGTGGTCCAAAGAATTAGTTGTGTTTCTCTCCAAAAGCATCCATTCAGTGTATATTATATTTTACAAGTGGCCATGGTATGGGCTTTTAGGTCTCATTCACATAACTTCTGACCACCCAACACCATAGAGTCTTGCATTTCTCTAATTCTCGAGATGTAACTTTTGTAACCCAATACAAAATCTTTTCTATGAAGATCCGCCACCTATCATGTGCCGTATACACAATACTAGTGTCTTATATGGTAGAGGTCCATCAAGCACCAAAGCCCGGGTTCATCTACTACCTCTTGTACCTTCTGCTACAAAAATTCAATTATGATCCTTTATGCCCAATTTGTTTTCTGGCACAAGAAGATATTAAGTAAATTAATAAAGGACAAGACTACAAAGATATGGTCACAATTTTTTTTTTGTGCATGCCAATTCGTGAGATTAATTTATTAATCTTAAATCTTGGGACACATTAGGCTGTGCCCTTTCAAATCAAGAAGACCCTCAAAACTGCACAGAAACAACCATTTTTATGCTATTAAAAAAGATCACCCTTCTTACAGGATAGTCTCTTGAAAAACAGGACTGAGCGGTGGTATGCTGCTAGAAGGGCACTTTTATGTCACCTGAACTGTCTGTTCTATGGGCACTACCATGGGGTTGGCACTATGATATGGAAAACTGTGTGTAATGGCGACATTATGAATAATTTCATGCTACTTTATTTTTCCTTAATATTTTCCTGGAGAACACAATACCTACAAAATAACCCTGCCGTGGAGGTGCTGTGGAGATCACTGACATCCTATAAATCACCTATTATATAACATCAACTACAATAACTACTAGTGCGCTGCTTATAAGAAATCTCTGCATTATTTTGTCCTTCATGCGATGCCCCCCAAACCATGAACCCAGCTTCCTGTACTAATATCTAATTAGTATGGATCTATAGAGTATGATAAGAGGAATTTCCATCTACCCCAGATCTTCTCAAATTTGCCTGGACATCCTCTATTTTGATACAATGTACGTTCATACGGGATAACTGAATTCACCAATTCAACCCAAGCTCTAAGAGATAGGCAAGAACCACCCATCCACCGCAGCGACGTGTATCCATATTCCTCATGTGTGATTGAAAGGCTGATCTTAGCTGTAAATAACGAAAGAACTGAGATCTCGGGATATCATATTTATTCTGTAATTGTTCAAAAGACATAAAGGTCCCCTGGTTATGTAGATCGCCTACCGAGAAGACACCATGCGAGATCCAAAAGTCAGTGGACGGGTGGTTCAACAGGACTGAAAAATAATTATTGTTCCACAAGGGCATTTCAGCTACAATATCTACAAATCTAATGACTTTTTTTAATTTGCCTCCAGATTGATCGTGCCAGCCGGAGTAAGGGCAACAGACGAGGAACACTAACTTTCTCCAGCTCCAAAAAACCTAGTGGGCAATCAATCCGGGCAGAATGGAGCAGATGGCTCTCAGAGTTAGGTAGAGAATTATTGAACATCCATTTATTTATTGCCTTAGCCTGCCCAGCTAACTAATATAAAAAAAAATCTGGTAGAGCCGCTCCACCCCCTGCTTTGGTCTTTGTAGAGCAGATAGCTTGAGTTCGCAAGAAAGGATTTAGGTATTGGCACAGCACTGTGTTGAAAGCAGTAGCTGAGCTTGGGGAAAAATATAATTTTAATTAGATTAATACGACCAGCAACAGAGAGCGGGAGTTTATTCCAGGTTGCAAATTTAGATCTGACCAAATCTAGTAATGGGTAGATATTAAGTTGTAAATCAAATTGACTATGTTGAAACATGCAGATGCCTAGATATTTGAAATTAGAGACAATAGGCAACAATGAGAGAGTTTCAAGACGGGGCATTGTGGTACGAGAAAGAGGTAACAGAGTAGATTTGTCCCAGTTTATATATAGGCCGGAGAATTTACTAAATTTTTTTATAGTGACTATTACTTGTGGTAGTGTTTCCTCCGCTTTATCCATAAATATCCCCATGTCATCAGCATAAAGACCAATGGTGTCTACACAACCCGCTATATCTATCCCCATAATATCAGGGAAGACCTTATGCGTATTGCCAATGCCTTTATCGCCAGGGCAGAAAGAGCCGGGGACAGAGGACAACCCTGACGAGTTCCCCTGTGTAATGAAATGGGCTCAGAAATTGAATTATTTACAATTATACGTGCCTTAGGTTTCATATACAGTGTACCAATCCCTCTTTAAGAATTTGTCCCCAAAACCATATTTTTGCAAACATGCAGACAGAAAGGGCCACTCAAGAGAGTAAAAAGCCTTGGCGACATCGAGCGATGCTAGTGCCCAGTTATTATCTGATACCAGAGAGCTATATTGAATCACTGACTGAACCCGCCTAATATTGATAGAAGTACTTTTACCAGGCATAAAACCAGTTTGATAAATCACATATTCAATTGTGGAATATCACAAAAGAAACAGAAGTGAGGAAAGGAGGAAAATATCTTTGATAAAATGTAATAAATTTATTAAAGCAATATATAATAATAATAATAATAATAATTTTATTTATATAGCGCCAACATATTCCGCAGCGCTTTACAAATTATAGAGGGGACTTGTACAGACAATAGACATTACAGCATAACAGAAATACAGTTCAAAACAGATACCAAGAGGAATGAGGGCCCTGCTCGCAAGCTTACAAACTATGAGGAAAAGGGGAGACACGAGAGGTGGATGGTAACAATTGCTTTAGTTATTCGGACCAGCCATAGTGTAAGGCTCGGGTGTTCATGTAAAGCTGCATGAACCAGTTAACTGCCTAAGTATGTAGCAGTACAGACACAGAGGGCTAATACTGCATAAAGTGTATGAGAGCATGATGCGAGGAACCTTTTTTTTTTTTTTTTTTTATTATAAATAGGCCACACAGGGATCGTTAGGTTAATGCATTGAGGCGGTAGGCCAGTCTGAACAAATGAGTTTTTAGGGCACGCTTAAAACTGTGGGGATTGGGGATTAATCGTATTAACCTAGGTAGTGCATTCCAAAGAATCGGCGCAGCACGTGTAAAGTCTTGGAGACGGGAGTGGGAGGTTCTGATTATTGAGGATGCTAACCTGAGGTCATTAGCAGAGCGGAGGGCACGGGTAGGGTGGTAGACTGATACCAGGGAGGAGATGTAGGGTGGTGCTGAGCCATGGAGTGCTTTGTGGATGAGGGTAGTAGTTTTGTACTGGATTCTGGAGTGGATGGGTAGCCAGTGTAATGACTGGCACAGGGTAGAGGCATCGGTGTAACGGTTGGTGAGGAATATGATCCTGGCTGCAGCATTCAGGACAGATTGGAGCGGGGAGAGTTTTGCAAGAGGGAGACCGATTAGTAGAGAGTTACAATAGTCCAGACGAGAATGAATAAGTGAAACAGTCAGAGTTTTTGCAGAGTCGAAAGTAAGAAAAGGGCGAATTCTAGAAATGTTTTTGAGATGCAGGTAAGAAGAGCGAGCCAGTGATCGGATGTAGGGGGTGAATGAAAGGTCAGAATCAAGGATGACCCCAAGGCAGCGGGCATGTTGCTTTGGAGTAATGGTGGAACCGCAAACGGAGATGGCAATGTCAGGCAAAGGTAGGTTAGTAGAGGGAGAGAACACGAGGAGTTCAGTTTTTGACAGGTTTAGTTTCAGATAGAGGGAGGACATGATGTTAGAGACAGCGGTAAGACAATCACTGGTGTTTTCTAAAAAGGTTGGTGTGATATCGGGAGCAGAAGTGTATAATTGGGTGTCGTCAGCATAGAGATGGTACTGGAAACCAAATATATTAATATATTAAAATAACACAGAACATTAAATATGAAAAAGAAAGAAAAAATGGGGGGGAGGGGGTTAAACCACCAGACTAGGAGAAACAAATCTACACTTTACCATAATGGGTTACAATATATAAAAAAATAATATAAACCCAATAAAAAGGTGGTAATACTGGAGTAATGAGAGCGATATAGGCACCACGGAGCCAGGTAAAGGTAAACAAAAGACCTAAAATATTCCCCAGCAGAGTAAGTGATCAGGCATAAACTGAGTACATGTCTTAAACAGGGATACAAAGCAAGAAACCACCTGCTAATGTCCTGTAGAGTACTTCCCAGTAAACAAATGCCAATGTAAGTACAGAGCCTGCTGTGCAACGAGTGTATTGCCAAGGACTTGGTTTACCTGTCAATCGAGCGATGGTGTCTAGCGCTGAATGGTGAGGTGTAGATCAGGTTCCCATGCGCTCGACAAGCGCTGTTTCGCCGTTGCTTCTTCAATGGGGCGAGGACAGGGATAGGGAGGTGTGGGAGGCTTTTTATAGTGAGTGGGAGTAGCGTGGGAACAGCCAGAAAACGCCTACGGCAGCTTGAATTGCGCGCGCTCCAAAGGGCCGCCCCACCAGACCAAAAGGGACTTCCGAGCATGCGCACCGTGACACGCAGTGGAACGCACTGCGGTCACGTGATGGCGCCTCCTGGAAGTCAGGGGCAGGGTACGGACCCCGCGCGTGCGCAGTGCCGCCGAGGAGTATCTGACCGGGGGAGAGGATGAAAAAGGCGGTATTCAAGAGTGTCAGAGTGTAATTGCTGCGCGCGGAAACAAGGGCCATCCCACCATTCTAAGGGGACTCCGGAGCATGCGCACCGTGACACGCAGTGGAACGCACTGCGGTCACGTAGCTGGCGCATCTCCGGAGTCAGTGGGGGAAGCGGACCCCGCGCGTGCGCAGCACCACCTCCAGACACATGAAAGGGGAAGATGGACTCCAAACAGGGCATGTAAACAGTGTATATATTAATGCTGAACGGAACTGGATATAAATAAGAGGATAAGTTTAAATTAAAGGGCAGAGAAAGAAAATGTATGTGAAAAAAAATATAAATAAAAAATAATGCATAATAAATATGAAATAAAGGAGGTGGGCAGGTTAGGGTGTTAGGGGTCGAGTTCCTGCCTCTGCACAGGGGGAATCTCGGGCCATCTCCGCTGCGGTCTCCCATTCCTCTCCTGCTGCAGTGGAGTCTGCTCAGCGGAGACGTCAGTCCAAGCGTCTTGCTCAGTCCCACTCTGTACAAAGAGTTACTGCTGCCTTTCCTGCTTCTGCCATTGAAGTCAGTGCTGGGCAGCGGCGAGCAGACGCTTCTGCGACTAAGTCCTGCTTTTCTCATTCTGAGCATGCCCTGAGTAAGATCTCTCAGTGGAGATCGAGGGTCACATGGTAGGAAGGTCCTATTGCTGCTAGGACTAACTCCTGCTTTTCACACACTGAGCATGCCCAGGGTAAGATCTCTCAGTGGAGATCTAGGGTCACATGCTCAGTTATGGCTGTCTCTCATTGGTCCTTCTAGGAAGGTCTTTTTCTTGCTGCAGCTATATAAGGCTCGCATGGCCGCACGGCCATGCGCTAGTATCAATGCATGACATGAGTTTTGCGCCACTGTGGTCACGCTTGTGTGTATTCAGGGACCCGGCTGAAATAACCCACTAGAATACCGGCACCTCCGGTGAGGAGATTGTGTGTTTGGTTACAGGGCCCCGGCTGAAATAAGCCACTAGAATACCGGCTCCACCGGTGAGGAGATTGTATGTTTGCCTCCTGGACTGCGTGACCACAAGCTGCTATCTGCTCAGCAGTTACTGTGTATTCCTGTGGAGTTTAACAGGACCCAGTCCTTTCCTTATAGCGACTCTGTGAAGCAACAGAGTTCGCTTCTACCGCCATATCGTGCCGCTGTTTGCCATCAGCAGGTTCTATTCCTGCACGGTGGACCCCGGGCTGCGAACGCACCAAATAACATCTCTATATTTACTCGGTGCGTTCCGCCAGCCCTAACATAGGGTGAAAGAAAAATGGCACTATATTGTAATACGTATTAGTGAAAGGATGCCCATGCACATGGACATACATACCCGCATGTGAGCATGAAGAATGAGAGGCGGAATTATGTAGTGATGAAATTTAGTGAAAGAGCTCATGCGCATATGGATGTGTACACGCATATAAACATACATACCCGCAAATGTATATACAGGGTCAAGGTATTAGGAGGCCTCATAGTGATTGGAGAAACTAAAGTGAGAAGTGTGTATGGCAATGTGTAAGTGAGGGCAAGTAACCCCAAAAAGGGGGGGACATGGACGCCACATGAGTGAAATGGAATTACGGACATAGCCGTCCATAGGAAGACAGCAGTTACTAAGGTGCCAAATGTATAGTTTTATAAAAAGCAATGATAATTGCTTGATACAATGTAATCAATATGTAATAGAGCAAAAGGCAAAAAACCAACCCAACCCCACGTGAAAAAAAGGGGGGGATTTTTGTCAAAACAGTAACCGTTTAGAAAAAAGTCAATCTATATGCTTGAGATCTATGCCTCAAAACTATAGAGATATGGATAATGCTAAAAAAGATAAATAAACAGACTACATGCATAGGTAATATATAGACTAGATAATGTTTGAGTCCATATGTTGGAGTGTAAACCACCCCTTTCTTGTTCCGGAGATATAGAGGCACAGGAAAAAACTCAGATTTCCGAAAGACGTTACGACACCCGAAGGGAAGCCGAGCCATGAAAACCGGACGTCAGCCGTGATCCATAACGGGACATCGGGAGGACCAGAACAGAAGAGCACCGCATATAGAGACTACGCCACACATGTATAAAGAAGCCTAGGGTAAGAACAACAAAATTAGTATGACATACCAAAACTTACAAAAATAGGTTAAAAGTACCCCACCTAGGGAGGTAAAAAAGAAGAAAATAATTAAAAAGTACGTCGACAACAAAGAATAAAGTTAAAAACACCTAAAAACCGGTCCCTTAGTGTCTAGATAAGGGTGCAGTTACAAGAAAGAATTGAATCCAAAATTCTCGTTGAGGCCACATGGGGTGACTGTGCCAAGCCGATAAATCCACTTGCTTTCAAGTTGTGCTAGGGACCTGGCCAAGTCACCACCACGTGTACCCAAGTCAACCTGATCAATAGCCTTAAAAAGCAATCCTTTTGGGTTACAGTCATGTCTAGTTTTGAAATGGCGTGGTAAGGTTTTGAGAAGGGAAAGGTCCTGTGTGGTTTTGGCTTTTTCTATATCCCTGACATGTTCGCGTACCCGGAGTTTGATTTCCCGAGTGGTCATACCAATGTATATTAAGCCGCAAGGGAATGTAGCATGGTATATAACGCCTTGGGAGGAACATGTAAGGTGTTTGCGGATCTCCAGAGTCCTGGATCCCCCGGCATTTGTAAAAGAAAATGTTCTTTTCATGTTGAGGCAGGCCTTGCAAATTCCACATGGGAAAAAAACCCTGCTGTAATGGCTTCTGCTTGGATTCGGGGATAGGGTCATAGTGACTGTGTACTAACAAATCACGCAAATTCCTGCTTCTTCTTGCGACCATTGATGGACCAGAGGGGAGAATTTTTTGAAGAATAGGGTGTTAGGGGTCGAGTTCCCGCTTCTGCACTGGGGGAATCTCGAGCCACTTCCGCTGCGGTCTCCCATTCTTGTCCAGCCGCAGTGGAGCCTGCTCAGCAAGGACGTCGGTCCCAGCGTCTTGCTCATTCTCACTCTGTTCAGAGAGTTAGTGCTGCTTCTCCAGTCTCTGCCATTAAAGTCAGTACTGGTCAGCAGCGAGCGGACTTCTCTGGGACTAAGTCCTTGTCTGCATGTACTGAGCATGCCCAGCGTAAGGTCTCCCGTTGGAGATCGAGGGTCATGTGCTCAGGCTCTGCAGCACATTCCATTGGTCCTCTTGGCAGGTCCTAGAAGGGCAAAAGTGCTGTGGCCACTTCCTGTGCTGCTCCTATATAAACTGCGCATGACCGCACGGCCATGCGCTAGTATTGTCTAACAATTGTTGATGTGTGTATGTTGTGAGTGCAAGTCGTCCTTTGAAATCCCTTCCCTATTGAATGTCTGTTCGCGGAAGGTGTATGGCTGCTACCTAGCGCCCGACTTAGCCTACAGCACTAGACACACATCTCAGCGTCCTGTAGCTGTGCCTGCCAGTACGGCGCCGTGCGCCTGCCTTGCGCTTTCCATACCCGAGTCTGGGTGGTTAGTGGCGTCCGTTAGTGCGGCATCGCTCGCACTCTTGTGCACTTATACTTCTTAAAGTTCTCTACACACCCAGTTGCGGTGTTACGCCAGCAAGGGTCTAATCGGGCTCCAATCCCTTCTGGGGTTAAGTCCGCTGACCACTTGCTCGCGCACTAGTGCGGTACTGCGGTCCTGTGGATTAACAGGATCGCTTTCTTCTCGCTGGGTGAGGTTTAACCCACGCGTGTATCCTTTAGTGTACCGCCATATTGTCCGTCTTGCTAGCTGCAGGGTCTTTTACCTGCACGGTGGACCTCGGACTGCGAACGCACCTAGTTTCGTACCATCTATACATGGTGCGTTCCGCCAGTCCCTAACATAATACTAGCGCCAAGGTCTGGCTAGTATGGCGGACATTCAGCAATCTTTGCGGTATATCCAGCAGTTGGAGGGTAGGTTGAAGGTTCTCGAGAACTCAACCTCAGCTGTGGATGTTACCGCAGTTGCTGTAAAGGCTGCTGGCGTGGCGGCAGCAACCTTGTCCACTGCCACCCCTGTTCCGACATTATCCCGCCTCCCGTTGCCAGAAAAATTTTCTGGAGATTGCAAAACTTGTAGGGGATTCGTGAGTCAGTGCTCTATCCACCTCGAGCTCCTGGCTGCACGTTTTCCTACAGAGCGGGCTAAGGTGGGATTTATTGTCTCGCTGTTGTCGGACAGGGCGTTGGAGTGGGCTACGCCGCTGTGGGAGCGTGATGATCATGTGGTGCAGAGTGCTCCGTTGTTTCTGGGCACGCTGAAAAAGGTCTTTCTAGGACCTCAACTCACCCATGATACAGCGCTCCAACTACTGGCATTAACTCAGGGTGAGTCCTTGGTCAGCCATTTTTCCGTCCGATTCCGTACGTTAGCTTCCGAGCTGGAGTGGTCGGATAAAGCCCTTATCCCCATATTCTGGAGGGGCCTGGCTGACCATGTTAAGGACGCTCTGGCCACTAGGGAGATTCCTGCCACACTGGAGGAGTTAATATCTATTTCTACTCGTATAGACCTCCGTTTTAACGAGCGGAGGTTGGAACGAGCCCAGTGTAGGCAGAGGTTTCGGCTGGCTCCTACCTTCGCCAAACCTTTGAAATCTCCAGTCCAGACATCTGAGTCACATGAGACCTTGGAGGTGACACGAGCGGGATCCAAGTCTCAGTCCGCTCGTGCACATAAGGTTCGTCATGTTCGCCAGCAGTCAGGACGTCTTGCCTCCAAGAGTCCTCAGCGGTCGGGGAAACGTCAGCGTCTAGTGGCAGTTGGAGGAGGTACACTAGACACGGCGACGTTTGCCTCAAAGTTGTCCTTCAAGGGGACAATTACCATAGGCCCATCCACTCTCACGGTCGAGCTATGCTTGGACTCTGGGGCAGAGGGTAACTTTATGTCCTCCGCCTTTGCCCAGCGTCACGCAATACCCTTGGTGATGCTCGCCCAGCCAGTGACCGTTCGAGTGGTAAATGGGTCAACACTACCTTCACAGATTACTCACCAAACCATTCCTTTCACCCTATCTGTGTCTCCATCACATCAGGAGATAATCTCCCTATTAGTCATTCCTGAGGGAATTGATGAGGTCCTGTTGGGGATGCCATGGCTTCGCTACCATTCTCCTCATATTGAGTGGTCCTCTGGGAGAATTTTGGGATGGAGTAAATCCTGTGAGGGTAGATGTCAGAGGGAGTGCGTTCAGGTTGCTTCTACACAGGTACCCGCAGATCTTTCCTCTCTCCCCAAGCACTATTGGTCCCATGCAGACGTGTTCTCCAAAAGAGCTGCGGAGACCCTTCCGCCTCACCGCCCCTATGACTGTCCTATTGACCTCTTGCCTGGTGCTGAGCCTCCCCGGGGTCGAGTCTACCCGTTATCTCTCCCGGAGACGGAGGCAATGTCCCAGTATATTCAGGAGAATCTGGCAAGAGGATTCATTAGGAAGTCAGTGTCACCGGCAGGGGCTGGGTTCTTCTTCGTACAGAAGAAGACTGGAGACTTACGTCCATGCATAGACTACAGGGGTCTTAACGCAATTACCGTTAAGAACAAGTACCCATTACCCCTGATATCTGAGCTCTTTGATAGGCTACGGGGAGCAAAGGTATTTACAAAGTTAGATCTGCGGGGTGCTTACAACCTGATTCGCATCCGTGAGGGGGATGAATGGAAGACGGCTTTTAACACCAGGGATGGGCACTATGAATATCTAGTGATGCCCTTTGGGCTCTGTAATGCCCCAGCCGTTTTCCAAGACTTTGTGAACGACATCTTTCGGGATATGCTCACCACCTCGGTCGTAGTCTATCTGGATGACATTCTCATCTACTCTCCAGATATAGACTCCCATCGGAGAGATGTTCGCAAAGTCTTCGACCTCTTACGGGCAAACTCCCTCTACGCTAAGTTGGAGAAGTGTGTGTTTGAGCAGGAGTCCTTGCCTTTCCTTGGATATATCATTTCTGCCCAGGGTTTGGCTATGGATCCTGCCAAGCTACAGGCTGTAATGGACTGGCAGGAACCCCGTTCTCTTAAAGCGGTGCAGCGCTTTATGGGGTTCATTAATTATTATCGCCAGTTCATTCCACACTTCTCAACTTTGGTAGCTCCCTTGGTCGCCCTCACCAAGAAGGGAGCAAATCCCAAGTTGTGGTCAGAGGAGGTCTCCAAGGCCTTTCTCTCGATTAAGTCACACTTCGCTAGCGCTCCCATCCTACATCGCCCCGATGTAGATAAACCATTCATCTTGGAGGTGGATGCCTCATCCGTTGGTGCTGGAGCAGTCCTTTTCCAAAAGGATGCTCAAGGTCGGAAGCATCCTTGCTTCTTCTTCTCCAAGACCTTCACACCAGCGGAGAGGAATTATTCCATCGGGGACAGGGAGTTGCTAGCTATGAAGTTGGCTTTTTCAGAGTGGAGACACCTCTTGGAGGGAGCTCGCTTTCCCTTCCAAGTCTTCACTGACCACAAGAACTTGGTGTATATACAGACGGCCCAGCGGCTGAATTCTCGCCAGGCTAGATGGTCCCTGTTCTTCTCCCGGTTCCATTTTACTCTCCATTTTCTCTCCGGGGAGAAGAACGTTCGTGCCGACGCTCTCTCCCGCTCCGTAGTGTCATCTGAGGAGGAGGAGGAGGAGCCTCGGCTTATTGTCCCTTCTGAGAGCCTGAGAACTGTAGCTCCGGTTTCGCTAGAGTCTGTGCCCCCGGGCAAGACTTTCGTGCCAGCTAACTTGCGACCGGAGGTTCTCTCTTGGGCTCACTCCTCCAGAGTGGGGGGGCATTTTGGGACAAAGAGGACATCAGAGCTTTTGGCGAGAACATACTGGTGGCCGCATATGGCCCGAGATGTCAGGGACTACATTCAGGCGTGCGTTTCTTGCGCCCAGAATCGGTCTCCTCGGCAACGGCCTGCTGGGTTGCTTTACCCTCTACCGGTGGCAGACAGGCCCTGGGAGATGGTCGGAATGGACTTTGTGGTGGGTCTACCCAAGTCGCGTGGCTGCTCCATTATTTGGGTTGTCACTGACCATTTCTCTAAGATGGTGCATTTGGTGCCGCTTCCTCGGTTACCCTCAGCACGGGCCTTGGCGGTGTTGTTCGTTAAACACGTTTTCCGTTTGCATGGTATGCCTGATAAGATTGTCAGCGATCGGGGTCCCCAGTTCGCATCTCGGTTTTGGAGAGAGCTCTGCCGTTTACTCAGCATAGAGTTAAACCTCTCCTCTGCTTACCATCCCGAGACGAATGGGTTGGTGGAGAGAACCAACCAGACTCTGGTGACATATTTGCGACATTTCGTCTCTGCTAGGCAGGATGACTGGGCATCTTTGCTACCTTGGGCGGAATTTGCCCTGAACAACGCCGTAGCCGATTCCACTGGTCAAACTCCTTTTCTCCTTAATTACGGCCAGCATCCGCGTGTCCCTGTGCCCATGCCCGTGTCCTCCACCGATTCTAGGGTGGCAGACTGGGCGGTGGAGGCACGTGACACCTGGGACCGCACACAGGATGCTATCCGGGCCTCCAAGGAGAGAATGAGGGTTTCGGCTGATACACACCGGCGCCCCGCTCCGGTCTTTGCTCCCGGCGACTTAGTGTGGCTCTCCGCCCGTAACATCAGGCTGCGAGTTGAGTCCACTAAGTTTGCTCCTCGCTACATTGGCCCGTTTAAAGTTCTGGAACAGGTCAACCCTGTGGTTTACCGTTTGGCCATTCCTCCACGCCTTGGTATCACCGATACCTTTCACGTTTCCCTCTTAAAGCCCGTTCGCTTGTCTCGGTTTTCTGAGTCTTCTGCTGGGACATCGGGTTCATCCACGGATGAATTTGAGGTGAATGCTATTGTGGGAAGCAAGGTGGTACGTGGCAAAAAATTTTATTTGGTGGATTGGAAGGGTCATGGTCCAGAGGATAGAACCTGGGAGCCTGTGGAGCACATTCGGGCTCCGCAGCTCATTGCTGCCTTTGAACGTAGCGAGGCCCAAGGAGGGGGGGGGCCCTAGGAGGGGGGGTAATGTTAGGGGTCGAGTTCCCGCTTCTGCACTGGGGGAATCTCGAGCCACTTCCGCTGCGGTCTCCCATTCTTGTCCAGCCGCAGTGGAGCCTGCTCAGCAAGGACGTCGGTCCCAGCGTCTTGCTCATTCTCACTCTGTTCAGAGAGTTAGTGCTGCTTCTCCAGTCTCTGCCATTAAAGTCAGTACTGGTCAGCAGCGAGCGGACTTCTCTGGGACTAAGTCCTTGTCTGCATGTACTGAGCATGCCCAGCGTAAGGTCTCCCGTTGGAGATCGAGGGTCATGTGCTCAGGCTCTGCAGCACATTCCATTGGTCCTCTTGGCAGGTCCTAGAAGGGCAAAAGTGCTGTGGCCACTTCCTGTGCTGCTCCTATATAAACTGCGCATGACCGCACGGCCATGCGCTAGTATTGTCTAACAATTGTTGATGTGTGTATGTTGTGAGTGCAAGTCGTCCTTTGAAATCCCTTCCCTATTGAATGTCTGTTCGCGGAAGGTGTATGGCTGCTACCTAGCGCCCGACTTAGCCTACAGCACTAGACACACATCTCAGCGTCCTGTAGCTGTGCCTGCCAGTACGGCGCCGTGCGCCTGCCTTGCGCTTTCCATACCCGAGTCTGGGTGGTTAGTGGCGTCCGTTAGTGCGGCATCGCTCGCACTCTTGTGCACTTATACTTCTTAAAGTTCTCTACACACCCAGTTGCGGTGTTACGCCAGCAAGGGTCTAATCGGGCTCCAATCCCTTCTGGGGTTAAGTCCGCTGACCACTTGCTCGCGCACTAGTGCGGTACTGCGGTCCTGTGGATTAACAGGATCGCTTTCTTCTCGCTGGGTGAGGTTTAACCCACGCGTGTATCCTTTAGTGTACCGCCATATTGTCCGTCTTGCTAGCTGCAGGGTCTTTTACCTGCACGGTGGACCTCGGACTGCGAACGCACCTAGTTTCGTACCATCTATACATGGTGCGTTCCGCCAGTCCCTAACATAGGGTCCGTCAGAAGAATGTTCCAATGCTTCTTAAATATGAGTTTAAGGTCATTCCAACAATTATTGTATGTTGTGATGTATCTTACCTGATTTCCGGTTTCTTTTGGCTTTTTTTGGGGAGGAATATAGTAGACAGTCTCTAGGAGTGTTTTGAGCCCTTCTGTAGCCTTTTCGAATGTTTCTTTTGCTGTACCCCCGTTGTAAAAATCTGTCTGTAAGGTCTGCCGCTTGCTTCTCAAAGTCAGAGCTTTCAGAGCAGATGCGCCTAGCCCTTAAAAACTGTCCAATCGGGATTCCTTTGATAATTGTGGGTAAGTGTGATGAGCTGGCGTGTAGTAACGAGTTGGTTGCGGTGGGTTTTCTATATAGGTCAGTGCAAATGATACCATCAGACACTTTGATCTTTATATCCAAAAATTCTAAATCACGACCACATTTGTAGGTCAAGAAAATGTTCCGGTTGTTGTTATTAAGTTTGGACATCAGGTTTTGAAGGTCCAGGGGCGTTCCTTCCCAGATGAACCACACATCATCAATGTATCTCATCCACCCCTGGACCCACTGTATTTCTGGCATGGTGTCTCCTTGGAAGATTTCCCTTTCCCAGGCTCCCAGAAAAAGGTTGGCGTATGAGGGGGCACAAGAGGCCCCCATAGTAGTACCTTGGGTCTGCAAATAGGTGTGTCTGTTGAAGGTGAAGATGTTATGTGTTAAAACGAAATCCAGGAGGGTGAGAATAAGAGGAATGATAGATCTGTCCAAGTCACTAGTTTGTAGAAACCATTCGACCGCCTTGAGGCCATCTGCATGCCTAATGGAGGTGTATAGGGCCTCCACGTCGGCCGTTACCATGGTCATGTGGTCATCCAGAGACAGATTGTTAAGTCTCTGGAGAGCCGCCGTAGTGTCCTGAATATAAGACGGTAGAGTGAATACCAGGGGTTTGAGAAAGAAATCTATAAAATCCGAGATAATTTCGCATAGGCCACCGTTTCCCGAGATGACAGGCCTACCCGGGGGATCCAAGGGATCCTTGTGGAGTTTGGGCAGTAAATACAGAGTGGGTAACCTAGGACGTAATTTTTGGACAGTCTCAACCATTTTTTTGGTAATGATCCCCTGTTCAAAAGCTTTTTCTATTATAAGGAGAAGGTCTGCATGATATTTAGAGAGGGGGTTGTGTGTCAATTTTTTGTAACATCCCGGTGCGTTCAGTAGTTTGTAGGCTTGCTTTTCGTACATGTCTATTGGCCATATTATTAGGTAACCGCCTTTGTCTGCTGGTTTGAATACCACGCCTTTTAGTGACTGTAAGTGGACCAGGGCTCGTTTTTCATCTTTATTCAAATTGGAATGCCAGGCAGGTTTTGCAGATAAGGATTCAATTTCGGCAGTAATAACCCTCGTGAACACATCAATGGCCGAACATGTATTCAAAGGGGGAAATTTTCGAGACTTGTTAAATAAGTTGTGGGGGAAATTGCTTACCTGGGATGTGGCATTTTCCTGTAAAAGCTCCTCCAGGTTTCTCAGCGTTTCGCTTTCTTCCACTGTAGAAAACGTATCATTGATATCAGTTTTAGAGTGAAATTTTTTGAGAATGAGTTTCCTGGAGAAAAGGTGTAGATCGCGAACTGCAGTGAAGGTATCCAATTGACCCGTAGGTGAAAAGGTTAAACCTTTCTCCAGGAGTCTCACTTCAGCCATAGATAACTCATATTTGGACAAATTGATTACCTTGAGTTGGTCTCCTTGAGTACGCAGAGCTTTTGATCTGGTAAAGATGTCTGGTAATCTTCTATCGGTTTTTGACGTTTCTCCTGTGGTGTTTTCCCCATCGCTTTGGGAAGTATTGGCATCTGAGGTTGATATTGCCGAGCTGGCGGAAGGACTGCGATGGAGATTCGTTTTATTTGTTTTTTTATTATCTCTCTGTTTGTTCCTTCCTGGGTGGTTGGATTTTTTATTTTGCCACCGGTATATTTTGTCCGTATCATAGTCATTAAGATCCCTTTGAAATTTCCTGATCTTATTCTGACACACCTCCTTCTCCCATTTGTCCACGTCCTTGTTAATTTCCGTCATAATCTGATCGAAATTTTCCGTTGGGATATCATTCAGAAGGTGTTTTTCACACTCTTCAATTTCTGAGTCCAAAGCCGTCAGTGACATGGAATTCTTGTCGATGATGATCTGGATAAATTCCAAGGAGCATGTCGTGGCCGTTGAGAGCCAACATTTGATTAGGACATCATCCTCTAGTTCAAATGACGGATATAGTTGGACTCGCAGTCCCCTCGGGATGATTTGTTTGTCAAGATAGTTCTCCAAAGCAGACCGATTCCACCATATACGTGTCTTTTTGTATAAGGCATTTCTGTATTGTCTGATCAGGTCTTTATTGTTGATAACTGCATCCTCATTAGTCCTGGTGGCCCCCTGTTTGAATAGGTCAGATGCCTTTGCTTGCCAGGTTTTTTCCCTGGCTTTGAAGTCCATTTTGTGGAAAAAGCGGACAATCTGTCTATGAAATACAGAGATCATTAATATTACCATAGTCCCAGTAGCGTAGCTACTGGGGGGGAGCAGAGGGGGCCATTGGCCAGGGCCCAGTCACCTGAAGGGGCCCACTGTGAGATACAATGCCGAGTGTGAGGCGTCAGGGAGAGAGCAGCACAATGCCGGCTGCAGAGCCCCCCTCCTGCAGAGTGCGATGTGGTCTCAACCGAGGAGTCTCTTCCTGGCTGGCAGCAGCAGATGCAGTTACCATACTTATGTTTGGTTTGGCTGAGGCACGCGGGGTCCTAGTGCCCTCCTTGCATCTATCTGGTCACTTCCTGGTTCTCCTCACTGCCTGAAAACGTCATCAGTAAGTGGAGATGGAGTTTATTAGAGTAATTTGGTTTAGGCATATCATGGTCACTGTGGGGGTGAATGTGAGAGGATTGTGTTATTGTAGGGGCTGAAGTGGGAGAGGAGGACAGGGCACTGTGGGGTAAATGTGAAACGATGGGGGTTATTGTGGGTGTGCAGGGGGACAGGGCACTGTGGGGTAAATGTGAAACGATGGGGGTTATTGTAGGTGTGCAGGGGGACAAGGCACTGTGGGGTAAATGTGAAACGATGGGGGTTATTGTGGGTGTGCAGGGGGACAGGGCACTGTGGGGTAAATGTGAAACGATGGGGGTTATTGTGGGTGTGCAGGGGGACAGGGCACTGTGGGGTAAATGTGAAACGATGGGGGTTATTGTGGGTGTGCAGGGGGACAGGGCACTGTGGGGTAAATGTGAAACGATGGGGGTTATTGTAGGTGTGCAGGGGGACAGGGCACTGTGGGGTAAATGTGAAACGATGGGGGTTATTGTGGGTGTGCAGGGGGACAGGGCACTGTGGGGTAAATGTGAAACGATGGGGGTTAGTGTGGGTGTGCAGGGGGACAAGGCACTGTGGGGTAAATGTGAAACGATGGGGGTTATTGTGGGTGTGCAGGGGGACAAGGCACTGTGGGGTAAATGTGAAACGATGGGGGTTATTGTGGGTGTGCAGGGGGACAGGGCACTGTGGGGTAAATGTGAAACGATGGGGGTTATTGTAGGTGTGCAGGGGGACAAGGCACTGTGGGGTAAATGTGAAACGATGGGGGTTATTGTGGGTGTGCAGGGGGACAGGGCACTGTGGGGTAAATGTGAAACGATGGGGGTTATTGTAGGTGTGCAGGGGGACAGGGCACTGTGGGGTAAATGTGAAACGATGGGGGTTATTGTGGGTGTGCAGGGGGACAGGGCACTGTGGGGTAAATGTGAAACGATGGGGGTTATTGTAGGTGTGCAGGGGGACAAGGCACTGTGGGGTAAATGTGAAACGATGGGGGTTATTGTGGGTGTGCAGGGGGACAGGGCACTGTGGGGTAAATGTGAAACGATGGGGGTTATTGTAGGTGTGCAGGGGGACAGGGCACTGTGGGGTAAATGTGAAACGATGGGGGTTATTGTAGGTGTGCAGGGGGACAAGGCACTGTGGGGTAAATGTGAAACGACGGGGGTTATTGTAGGTGTGCAGGGGGACAAGGCACTGTGGGGTAAATGTGAAACGATGGGGGTTATTGTAGGTGTGCAGGGGGACAAGGCACTGTGGGGTAAATGTGAAACGATGGGGGTTATTGTAGGTGTGCAGGGGGACAAGGCACTGTGGGGTAAATGTGAAACGATGGGGGTTATTGTAGGTGTGCAGGGGGACAGGGCACTGTGGGGTAAATATGAAACGATGGGGGTTATTGTGGGTGTGCAGGGGGACAAGGCACTGTGGGGTAAATGTGAAACGATGGGGGTTATTGTAGGTGTGCAGGGGGACAGGGCACTGTGGGGTAAATATGAAACGATGGGGGTTATTGTGGGTGTGCAGGGGGACAAGGCACTGTGGGGTAAATGTGAAACGATGGGGGTTATTGTGGGTGTGCAGGGGGACAGGGCACTGTGGGGTAAATGTGAAACGATGGGGGTTATTGTAGGTGTGCAGGGGGACAGGGCACTGTGGGGTAAATATGAAACGATGGGGGTTATTGTGGGTGTGCAGGGGGACAGGGCACTGTGGGGTAAATGTGAAACGATGGGGGTTATTGTAGGTGTGCAGGGGGACAGGGCACTGTGGGGTAAATGTGAAACGATGGGGGTTATTGTGGGTGTGCAGGGGGACAAGGCACTGTGGGGTAAATGTGAAACGATGGGGGTTATTGTAGGTGTGCAGGGGGACAGGGCACTGTGGGGTAAATGTGAAACGATGGGGGTTATTGTAGGTGTGCAGGGGGACAAGGCACTGTGGGGTAAATGTGAAACGATGGGGGTTATTGTAGGTGTGCAGGGGGACAGGGCACTGTGGGGTAAATATGAAACGATGGGGGTTATTGTGGGTGTGCAGGGGGACAGGGCACTGTGGGGTAAATGTGAAACGATGGGGGTTATTGTAGGTGTGCAGGGGGACAGGGCACTGTGGGGTAAATGTGAAACGATGGGGGTTATTGTAGGTGTGCAGGGGGACAGGGCACTGTGGGGTAAATGTGAAATGATGGGGGTTATTGTGGGTGTGCAAGTGGACAGGGCACTGTGGGGTAAATGTGAAACGATGGGGGTTATTGTGGGTGTGCAGGGGGACAGGGCACTGTGGGGTAAATGTGAAACGATGGGGGTTATTGTGGGTGTGCAGGGGGACAGGGCACTGTGGGGGTAAATGAGAGAGGATGGTGGTATTCTGGGAGGGAGACAGGGCACTGTGGGGGTGAAATGGAGAGTTTGAGGGTATTATGAGGGCTGACGTGGGTGAGGGGGCACTGGGAGGCTGATTATTATTATACTCTTTAATGTTATGAGATATTCACTCCATCATATTTGAGGGTATGTGTCCTCGAGGTGTATTGGCAGCGCTTTGGACACAGTAGATACCCCGCTCTGCCTAAAGCGCTGCCCCCTGTTGTACGCGCGGTGATTCCGCATATATTCATTGAACACAGGTGGAATCACCGCATCCTATTCATAGACTGTTTTATTTATCTTGTGGAGACGGAGCATCTCCACAAGATCAATAGACATGCTGCTGTCTAGAAAAACGCGCCACATGTCCGGTTACGCAGGTCTGCCACCTGCGTCTATGTACGCATAGTGGAGACGGGATTTCATAAAATCCTCTCCACTATGCTGTAACATCTGGAAGCTGCAATTTCGATGCTGCGGATGTACACAGCATCCAATCCCCAGCAAAACCCCAAGCAATACACCCCTTGGCAACATACCCTAATAGTTGCTGTCTTGGGGGCTGGAGATGGGGAGGTCGGGGGCTTTTTATTATTGTGAGCTGGGTCTTTTATAAGTATTAGTAAAACAAGCATAGCAAAGAAGGTTAACTATAAGGCTATGTGCACACCTTGCGTCGGGTCCCTGCGGGTTCTCCCGCAGCGGATTTGATAAATCTGCAGGGCAAAACAACTGCGGTTCTCCCTGCAGATTTATCGCGGTTTGTTCCGCGTTTTCCGCTGCGGGTTTCCGCCTATACTATTGATGCTGCATATGCAGCAATATGCAGCATCAATAGTAATGTTAAAAATAATAAAAATTGGTTATACTCACCCTCTGATGTCCGGATCTCCTGAGCGCTGCACCCGGCGGTCCGGTTCCAAAGATGCTGTGGGAGAAGGACCCTTCGTGACGTCACGGTCATGTGACCGCGACGTCACCGCAGGTCCTGGTCGCACAGCAACTCTGACCGGACGGCCGCGTGCAGCGCCCAGGAGCTCCGGACATCAGAGGGTGAGTATAACCAGATTTTTTATTTTTTAACCCCAAATATGGTTTCCAGGGCCTGGAGGAGAGTCTCCTCTCCTCCACCCCGGGTACCACCCGCACATTATCCGCTTACTTCCCGCAACGTGGGCACAGCCCCATGCGGGAAGTAAGCGGTTCAATGTATTCCTATGGGTGCAGAATTGCAGCGATTCTGCACAAAGAAGTGACATGCTGCGGGTTGTAAACCGCTGCGTTCCCGCGCGGTTTTTCCCGCAGCATGTGCACAGCGGTTTGCGGTTTCCATAGGGTTTACATGTTACTGTAAACGCTATGGAAACTGCTGCGGACCCGCAGCATCAAAATCGCGGCGGTTCCGCGGTAAAAACCGCTAAGTGTGAATATAGCCTAACAAGGATAAGTATTAACATAAGGGCGCAGACAGACACTGTATAACTCATGCAACAATCGCATTGCAATCCTCAGACTGGCCCTGACACCTCTCCTGACATAAGCTTGACAGCGTGATAGATTACTATGCAACTGTCAGCCTCAGGTCAGGAGAGCCGACAGCCAGTCCGAGGATTGCAATGCGATCCTCACATGAGAAATACGTCCGTCTGTCTGCCCCCTAACAAGTATAACAATACAGTAACCACGGGCTGCATTCTATGTTATAAGAATAAATTGCCTATAATTAAATTATTAAAGGGAACCTGTCACCCCCCCCCCAGGCATATTAAGTTAATACAGCCAGCCCCCTTCAGCACTAAGGCTGCATTCTGTGAAGGTGGCTCTTATGTTTTTGTTCCCTAATAACGCTGAAATATTCACTTTTATAAATTGCGTGCCATACCTGTATTGAGTCTGGGGGGGTATGTCTTTTGTCCCCGGACACAACCGCCTCCCAGCCGTCCATCATCCCACCGGGCGCCGATTTCTGGGCTCTCATTTTTCGGGCATGCGCCGTGTGCGCTACCCTGGAACTCCCATCAGCTGATGTACTGATATCGCGCCTGCGTGTAGCGGAGGCCCGAGATCCCGCCCCGCAGTGTGTTATGATTTATTCACACTGCGGGGCTGGGAATCTGGCGCTGTGCGCAGGTGCGATCTACTTACATCACTTGATATAAGTTCCAGGGCAGCGTGCACTGCGCATGCCCGAGAAATAATTGCAGAGCGCCGGTGACGGCACAAGACAGAAAGGAGGCGGTGCTCGGTGGGATGATGAACGGCTGCGAGGCGGCTGAGTCAGGGGGAGAAAACGTACCCCCCAGACTCAATACAGGTATGGCGCACAATTTATAGAAGTGAGTATTTCAGCGTTATTATAAGGGATAAACATAAGAGCCACCTTCACAGAATGCAGCCTTAGTGCTGGAGAAGGTGGCTCTTTTACCTTAATAGGCCCTGGGTGGGGGTGACAGGTTCCCTTTAAGTTATTAAAGGCTTGGGATAATTGTCTGCAGTCACTCTACAGACTGCCAAACCATGATGGGGTGCACCTGCCGTCATGAGACCCCAAGACGACTGGTGTGATCAGGCGGTCATGCGACCACGTTTGCTATTTGCACGTGTTGACTAGACAAGTTTGACTTCTCTCAATAGAAGAAAATCGTCACATGACCTCCTGCTCTCATCAGCGATGTTGGGGCCATTATTACTGGACATAGGGGGGCTCCTAAATATTAAGTAGGGACTTATGAAGCATTGAAGCCTAACTACTGGGTGGCAGGTAGTGCTGTACCGGCTGTCAGTCTGTCCCGGGGCGTCAGTTACAGTCGCCGCTCTCTATGCACAGAGCGGTGACTGAAAAATGTGGAAGTAATAGAATACACAGATGGGAAAAGTGAATGGCTCCACCGGAAAGAATGTCCTCTGTAAGTCACCATCTACAACCGTACTGTGATCTCTCTATGTCATGCAGGACTGGTATCTACCACTATATGGTATTACCGTATGGCGGTAATATCAGTGCTGGTTATGTTATTGTATAGAGATTTATTTTCAATAACAGTGCGGTCATCTCCTGAGGTTCCCCTATACCACCGTAGTTACAATCATGGTTACCTACTTAAGGGCCACAGGTGGACACACATAGAAAAGGGTCAATGTGCAAGAACAATATATGGGCCCTTTGCAGCCCAAGAACTTCTAAAAATACAAAATTGCACCTTATTTAGAGGTAGAAAAGGCCCCCCTTAACTCTTGGGCCCATGTGCTGCCGCATAGTTTGCACTAATGATATGTCCGCCTGTTAGGGGCCCACTCACATGTTTTGCCCCCCCTGAGCTGAACCCCTAGCTACGCCTCTGCATAGTCCTTATTGGAACACAAGGCTGTGAATCACTTCGAGAGTCAAATAAATCACATATTCAATTGTGGAATATCACAAAAGAAACAGAAGTGAGGAAAGGAGGAAAATATCTTTGATAAAATGTAATAAATTTATTAAAGCAATATATTAAAATAACACAGAACATTAAATATGAAAAAGAAAGAAAAAATGGGGGGGGAGGGGGTTAAACCACCAGACTAGGAGAAACAAATCTACACTATACCATAATGGGTTACAATATATAAAAAAATAATATAAACCCAATAAAATGGTGGTAATACTGGAGTAATGAGAGCGATATAGGCACCACGGAGCCAGGTAAAGGTAAACAAAAGACCTAAAATATTCCCCAGCAGAGTAAGTGATCAGGCATAAACTGAGTACATGTCTTAAACAGGGATACAAAGCAAGAAACCACCTGCTAATGTCCTGTAGAGTACTTCCCAGTAAACAAATGCCAATGTAAGTACAGAGCCTGCTGTGCAACGAGTGTATTGCCAAGGACTTGGTTTACCTATCAATCGAGCGATGGTGTCTAGCGCTGAATGGTGAGGTGTAGATCAGGTTCCCATGCGCCCGACAAGCGCTGTTTCGCCGTAGCTTCTTCAATGGGGCGAGGACAGGGATAGGGAGGTGTGGGAGGCTTTTTATAGTGAGTGGGAGTAGCGTGGGAACAGCCAGAAAACGCCTACGGCAGCTTGAATTGCGCGCTTCAAAGGGCCGCCCCACCAGACCAAAGGGGACTTCCGAGCATGCGCACCGTGACACGCAGTGGAACGCACTGCGGTCACGTGATGGCGCCTCCCGGAAGTCAGGGGCAGGGTACGGACCCCGCGCGTGCGCAGTGCCGCCGAGGAGTATCTGACCGGGGGAGAGGATGGAAAAGGCGGTATTCAAGAGTGTCAGAGGGGTAATTGCTGCGCGTGGAAACAAGGGCCGTCCCACCATACTAAGGGGACTCCGGAGCATGCGCACCGTGACACGCAGTGGAACGCACTGCGGTCACGTAGCTGGCGCATCTCCGGAGTCAGTGGGGGAAGCGGATGCCGCGCGTGCGCAGCACCACCTCCAGACACATGAAAGGGGAAGATTGACTCCAAACAGGGCATGTAAACAGTGTATATATTAATGCTGAACGGAACTGGATATAAATAGGAGGATACATTTAAATTAAAGGGCAGAGAAAGAAAATGTATGTGAAAAAAAACATAAATAAAAAATAATGCATAATAAATGATAAAAAATATGGCCCATGTGGCCTCAACGAGAATTTTGGATTCAATTCTTTCTTGTAACTGCACCCTTATCTAGACACTAAGGGACCGGTTTTTAGGTGTTTTTAACTTTATTCTTTGTTGTCGACGTACTTTTTAATTATTTTCTTCTTTTTTACCTCCCTAGGTGGGGTACTTTTAACCTATTTTTGTAAGTTTTGGTATGTCATACTAATTTTGTTGTTCTTACCCTAGGCTTCTTTATACATGTGTGGCGTAGTCTCTATATGCGGTGCTCTTCTGTTCTGGTCCTCCCGATGTCCCGTTATGGATCATGGCTGACGTCCGGTTTTCATGGCTCGGCTTCCCTTCGGGTGTCGTAACGTCTTTCGGAAATCTGAGTTTTTTCCTGTGCCTCTATATCTCCGGAACAAGAAAGGGGTGGTTTACACTCCAACATATGGACTCAAACATTATCTAGTCTATATATTACCTATGCATGTAGTCTGTTTATTTATCTTTTTTAGCATTATCCATATCTCTATAGTTTTGAGGCATAGATCTCAAGCATATAGATTGACTTTTTTCTAAACGGTTACTGTTTTGACAAAAATCCCCCCCTTTTTTTCACGTGGGGTTGGGTTGGTTTTTTGCCTTTTGCTCTATTACATATTGATTACATTGTATCAAGCAATTATCATTGCTTTTTATAAAACTATACATTTGGCACCTTAATAACTGCTGTCTTCCTATGGACGGCTATGTCCGTAATTCCATTTCACTCATGTGGCGTCCATGTCCCCCCCTTTTTGGGGTTACTTGCCCTCACTTACACGTTGCCATACACACTTCTCACTTTAGTTTCTCCAATCACTATGAGGCCTCCTAATACCTTGACCCTGTATATACATTTGCGGGTATGTATGTTTATATGCGTGTACACATCCATATGCGCATGAGCTCTTTCACTAAATTTCATCACTACATAATTCCGCCTCTCATTCTTCATGCTCACATGCGGGTATGTATGTCCATGTGCATGGGCATCCTTTCACTAATACGTATTACAATATAGTGCCATTTTTCTTTCACCCTAACCTGCCCACCTCCTTTATTTCATATTTTTTATCATTTATTATGCATTATTTTTTATTTATATTTTTTTTCACATACATTTTCTTTCTCTGCCCTTTAATTTAAACTTATCCTCTTATTTATATCCAGTTCCGTTCAGCATTAATATATACACTGTTTACATGCCCTGTTTGGAGTCAATCTTCCCCTTTCATGTGTCTGGAGGTGGTGCTGCGCATGCGCGGGGTCCGCTTCCCCCACTGACTCCGGAGATGCGCCAGCTACGTGACCGCAGTGCGTTCCACTGTGTGTCACGGTGCGCATGCTCCGGAGTCCCCTTAGTATGGTGGGACGGCCCTTGTTTCCGCGTGCAGCAATTACCCCTCTGACACTCTTGAATACCGCCTTTTCCATCCTCTCCCCCGGTCAGATACTCCTCGGCGGCACTGCGCACGCGCGGGGTCCGTACCCTGCCCCTGACTTCTGGGAGGCGCCATCACGTGACCGCAGTGCGTTCCACTGCGTGTCACGGTGCGCATGCTCGGAAGTCCCCTTTGGTCTGGTGGGGCGGCCCTTTGAAGCGCGCAATTCAAGCTGCCGTAGGCGTTTTCTGGCTGTTCCCACGCTACTCCCACTCACTATAAAAAGCCTCCCACACCTCCCTATCCCTGTCCTCGCCCCATTGAAGAAGCTACGGCGAAACAGCGCTTGTCGGGCGCATGGGAACCTGATCTACACCTCACCATTCAGCGCTAGACACCATCGCTCGATTGACAGGTAAACCAAGTCCTTGGCAATACACTCGTTGCACAGCAGGCTCTGTACTTACATTGGCATTTGTTTACTGGGAAGTACTCTACAGGACATTAGCAGGTGGTTTCTTGCTTTGTATCCCTGTTTAAGACATGTACTCAGTTTATGCCTGATCACTTACTCTGCTGGGGAATATTTTAGGTCTTTTGTTTACCTTTACCTGGCTCCGTGGTGCCTATATCGCTCTCATTACTCCAGTATTACCACCTTTTTATTGGGTTTATATTATTTTTTTATATATTGTAACCCATTATGGTATAGTGTAGATTTGTTTCTCCTAGTCTGGTGGTTTAACCCCCTCCCCCCCATTTTTTCTTTCTTTTTCATATTTAATGTTCTGTGTTATTTTAATATATTGCTTTAATAAATTTATTACATTTTATCAAATATATTTTCCTCATTTCCTCACTTCTGTTTCTTTTGTGATATTCCACAATTGAATATGTGATTTATTTGACTCTCGAAGTGATTCACAGCCTTGTGTTTCAATAAGGACTATGGTAATATAAAACCAGTTTGGTCTGGCTGTATAAGATCTAATATGATCGTGTTCAGTCTGGTGGCCAAGATTTTAGTGAAAATTTTATAATCTACATTTACTAGTAATATGGGGCGATAAAATCCACATTCCAAAGGGTCCTCCCCCTCTTTCCTGAGCATAGTAATGTTTGCTTCATAAAATGTTTCAGACATAAATCCTCCCTCCCAAACCCCCGAAATACCTTCAAGTGGTTCTAGCCTATCTTGATATTTCCTATATAGCTCAATGGTAAACCCATCTGGTCCAGGGGCCTTCCCAGAAGACATGTCCGCTATAGCGTATTCTATCTCCTCCAAGGTAAACTCAGCATCCATAAAGGCTCATTGGGCTGAGCTCAATGTGGGAAATGTTACATCTGATAGATCTTAACATTCCAAAGTATCAAGGCCGCTACTAGATTTATATAACGACTTATAGTAATCATGAAAACAATGGAGTATTTCATCAGTTGAAGATACTAATGAGCCATCCGGTGCACGAATCTGCAGTATTGTGTTAGAAGTATTATGTTGACGCACTAAGAAAGCCAAAAATGTACTTGCTTGATTTCCCAGTTCAAAATAGGATTGACGAGTAAAGAATATTTTGCGTTTAGACGTAGTGTCTGCATGTTGAGTATATAACCTTTGAGAAGCTAGCCACTCAACCCTATTACCATTAGTTTGATTATATGTATAAGCGGCCTCTGAGTCGTTGTTCTATCTCATCGTCCTCTCTCGCGGTCACCGTTTTGATATAAGAAATTGTAGAAGACAAGCACCCCCTTAGGTATGCCTTTAGGGTATCCCAAAATAGACTGACATTCTGGGGTTCTGGGTGAGCTGAGGTGAAACAATTCAACTGATCAACCATCCTATCATTAGAATCTCTTATTTTCAGCCACAATGGATTCAATTTCTAGAACATACCATTATTTGATTTCCCATATTTAAGTTTAAGAATAACTGGACTATGGTCCGAGATCCCCCTCAACACTGTCCACCCACAGTGCCAACCCACTGGATCCAAATATATAGTCTAGATGAGACAGAGATCGCCTAGTGGATGAGTGGCAAGTATATCCACTAGTCTCGGGGTGACGTATTCTCCACAAATCCAGCCATCCGCTACCTCCCATAAATAGTGCCAGTTGGGATGGAGCCTGAGACAGAGGTTCCCCAGATATTGCGTCGTCCAATCTCAGTCTATCAAGATGATTATCCATGACTAAATTAAAATCTCCCATACAAATAACACTTGCATCTGGATAATTTAAGGAGAAACTCAATGCCACATGTAGAACCGATGTGTTAGCCGGGGGGGTTATAGACACATAATATCACATATTCACAAGACAAAGCGACCTTCGGGATCCCTCCGAGCCTCCCTGGCTTCCCATCTGACATCTCTATGTATTAACAGAGAAACCCCGCTCGAATAGCTAGTGTGAAATGCGTGGATAAACCACTGTACCCATGGCTTTTGTACACATCGGGCTGTATCCCTAGTCAGGTGTGTCTCCACCAGTGTTACAACATGAGGATGATAACGTTTAATCTGTGAAAATACCTTAATTTTCTTCCGGGGAGTTTTAATACCCCGTATATTCCAGGTAATACATATAATCTCAGATCCCATACTAATATTTAAAAGAAAGAATAATGTGCATTATTACTCAGGCAAAGTTCAGAGACATCACACAGAGCACAAAAATGCTGTTGGCGGCGACTTTACACACATAACAAACAAAACTAATATAAAGAACAAAACAGAGCAAAAACCGAACAGTATAGGAGTGAAGTCCTGTACTCCTACAATCAGATAGAAACGGGGATACCCTCACTGAATCCAGCGTCCGGTATTGTTGATGAACTTGGCACCCGTATAGAGAGCTCCACTTGTATAGCCATTAGACAAGAAAGATTTTGTTGGATTATGAGTATATTAGTATTCTTTTGCATTAGACACCTTGTGGGACCGTAACCATTTGGTTACTTCCGCTGGGTCTGTAAAGAATATGGAAGAACCTTCATGGACATTTCGGAGTCGATCTGGATAGAGCATAGAGTAGATGACATTTTTGTCTCTAAGTGGCTTTTTGAAGTCCATAAACCGTGCCCGCTGTTTTTGGAGCTCCATTGAAAAATCCGGAAAAATCGGAATTGTAGCATTGTTGAATTTGATAGAGCCTTTTTGCCGTGTCAAACGAAGAATAGCATCGCTATCCCTACAGTTAAGAAGACGTGCCAGAAAAGGTCGAGGTGGAGTTCCAGGGGGGAGAGGTCTTGTAGGGGTCCTGTGGGCCCTCTCCACCGAGAATGTTGAGGAAAATTCAACCCCCTGAGAGGCCCTGAGCCAGTCTTCCAGAAATTGCTCAGGTTGCTGACCCTCCGAACGTTCCGGCAGGCCAATAATTTGGATATTATTTCGGCGTAGTCTGTTCTCCAAATCGTCTGCCTTTTGTTTCCAGGCGTTTATAGAGCCAGCCACTTTCGACAGTTTAGCCTCCATAGGGGTGATGGTATCTTCTATATGGGACAGTAACAAGGTTCCACAAAATGATTACAATTGTAATTATGGAGAATCCATGTTCCAGTCGCAGACAAAGCAGGGTTAAATGCAGAGTTTATATCCTAAAGTGACTCTGGATAGACAGATGGGATATTAGGAATTGTAAATGTAACAGCTTTAAGTGTTTACCCGGGCTCTGTGCACCAAAGCGGGCTCACAGTCTCCACAGGGCAGCAGCAGGGAGGGGTTAATCCCTCCAAAGTAATGGCGCTGGCAGGTTGAGTGTCTATCTAATAGAAGAGCGCAGGGCCCAATCTTCCAGAGCACACACCACACGTCTCCTTATTGTCTCAGGATATGTGCTCCCCTCCGGAGCAGCACCGCAAGGATGGCAAGTAGCGTCGCTTCCCCTCCTGTCAGGGCGCTGTCCCACGCAGGCACCGCCGCCCGCCCAGGTCCTCCGACTCCCTGTGCAGCAGAGTTCCACAACACTCACCCGCAGATGTCGGGAGACTCCCGGGCCCAAGGGGGGAGTCCCGCCGCTGATAGAGGCTGGCGCCGCGTCCCGCCAGAGCGAGGCTTAGAAAATGGCCACCACTACACGTGGATCCCTCTGTCCGTCCAAATCTCCTTGGCTCCCGACGTTCCGGATCCTCACAGCACCCTTCCGCAGGTGTCACAAGCCTCCCAGGGGTTTTGATACCGGCAGGTATAACTTGTTATAAAGGGTCTTAATGGCAGGATAAGTTCAGGATTCCAGGAGCTCGCTTGGGGTGCGTCCTCTCTCCTCTGCTACATAGCCACGTCCCCGAGACAATATCTTTATATGCACAAAATAAAGTGTCCGATGTCATATTTTCTTGCAGCCTTTCTCTAGTTAAAAATGTGACATTGAACCTTTTACATTTCTATAGTTGGCTCACCGAATATCCACAAAACAGAAGATAGAGGAAGGGGAATTGGCTCTTTTACAGCTGCGGTCCCCGCGTACAATTAGTGATATACAATGTATAGCAGGGGGTATTAATGGGAACCATGTGTGAGGTACGTGTTGGCCTCAGCATCTTGACCACAGCTGTTCCCGCTTCCACACTCTCCTCTTAATATACAAATATTGAGAATCATTTACTGTAACAAGATGTCATCTTCCCCAGTACATCACACAAAGCAGTCAGTAAATGAACACCAGTAGTGGCAGCGATACTGGAAAGCGGACACACAGAAGTGGTCCTCTGTGTGAAGAAGGGTGATGGAAAGTGAGTTCCGCTGAACTTAAAGAGATACTAACCCCATTTATATTGATGTGATGCCGTGCCACTGTGTGCATGAACATAGGAAAGGATAAAGTCGCTACCTGAATTGCTAAGAATGATAACTTTAGAATATTGGAACTGCATTACTGCCCTAGAAAATAGGAAAAAGCTAAATTATGTACATATGGAATGAAACTACAGTAAAAAGGAAGGTGCTTTGCATATAGATTGGCCAATATATGTCAGCCCAACTGCCAACGTCAAGGTTTCCTTCATTGTTGGGTCCATGTCCTGATAAGACGCCTCTCCTGGGCAAGAAGCCTACAATTTATGGGGCAGGAAGGAACTAGCTACTTAAACCCACCTGAGGCTGATGGGAGTAGTAGTGCACATGTCAAAAAGGTTTGCTACTGATAGCAAATAGTACCTGATAGTAGTTTCTATGGCAGTAATGCAGTTCCAATATGTTTTTACTTGGCTCCTGTACACAATAGTTTGGATGTGCTGGTAATTTTTTTTTATCTGTGTGCATGAATAGTTTAATAATTTTAAGAAAAAATATATTACATACTGAGTTACATCCTGCATTACACTCCAGAGCTGCACTCACTATTTTGCTGGTGCAGTCACTGTGTACATACATTACATTACTGATCCTGAGTTACATCCTGTATTATACCCCAGAGCTGCGCTCACTATTCTGCTGGTGCAGTCACTGTGTACATATATTACATTACTGATCCTGAGTTACATCCTGTATTATACCCCAGAGCTGCACTCACTATTTTGCTGGTGCAGTCACTGTGTACATACATTACATTACTGATCCTGAGTTACATCCTGTATTATACCCCAGAGCTGCACTCACTATTTTGCTGGTGTAGTCACTGTGTACATACATTACATTACTGATCCTGAGTTACATCCTGTATTATACCCCAGAGCTGCACTCACTATTCTGCTGGTGCAGTCACTGTGTACATACATTACATTACTGATCCTGAGTTACATCCTGTATTATATTCCAGAGCTGCACTCACTATTCTGCTGGTGCAGTCACTGTGTACATACATTACATTACTGATCCTGAGTTACATCCTGTATTATACCCCAGAGCTGCACTCACTATTCTGCTGGTGCAGTCACTGTGTACATACATTACATTACTGATCCTGAGTTACATCCTGTATTATACCCCAGAGCTGCACTCACTATTCTGCTGGTGCAGTCACTGTGTACATACATTACATTACTGATCCTGAGTTACATCCTGTATTATACCCCAGAGCTGCACTCACTATTCTGCTGGTGCAGTCACTGTGTACATACATTACTGATCCTGTACTGATCCTGAGTTACATGCTGCATTATACTCCAGAGCTGCACTCACTATTCTGCTGGTGCAGTCACTGTGTACATTCATTACATTACTGATACTGTACTGATCCTGAGTAACATCCTGTATTATACTCCAGAGCTGCACTCACTATTTTGCTGGTGCAGTCACTGTGTACATACATTACATTACTGATCCTGAGTTATATCCTGTATTATACCCCAGAGCTGCACTCACTATTCTGCTGGTGCAGTCACTGTGTACATATATTACATTACTGATCCTGAGTTACATCCTGTATTATACTCCAGAGCTGCACTCACTATTCTGCTGGTGCAGTCACTGTGTACATACATTATATTACTGATCCTGTACTGATTCTGAGTTATATCCTGTATTATACTCCAGAGCTGCACTCACTATTCTGCTGGTGCAGTCACTGTGTACATACATTACATTACTGATCCTGTACTGATCTTGAGTTACATCCTGTATTATACCCCAGAGCTGCACTCACTATTCTGCTGGTGCACTCACTGTGTACATACATTACATTACTGATCCTGTACTGATCCTGAGTTACATCCTGTATTATACCCCAGAGCTGCACTCACTATTCTGCTGGTGCAGTCACTGTGTACATATATTACATTACTGATCCTGTATGGATCCTGAGTTACATCCTGTATTACACTCCAGAGCTGCATTCAGTATTCTGCTGGTGCAGTTGCAACGCCTGCTAGGGCCGCGGGGAACTTGGGACTGGGTCAGATGATTCTTAAAGGGGTGGTCACGGCAGCAGTGACCTGGACCATGGCCCTGGGTGCACAATAAAAGTGATGAGGGAATGTTTGTAGGAGATTTCACGTGACGCCACCTGTGGTGTTCGGCAATAGGTAGCCGACGCTGCTTAAGGGGACCACTGGGGCCGATGGTGTCTCACCTGTGATGGTTCTGCTCCCCACAGGTGGAGCAAAGCCCCAGGGCTAGGAGTACAGTCTATCAGGGACCGTGAGCGTTGGGGTGCAGAACTGTGGGTGTGGGAAAAGGACTTGTGGACACAAAGACAGTAGTTTCTTTTACCTTTTATGGCAGATGCAGTCTGAGGCACTAGTGACAGGTGGTCGTGGAGGTCCGGGCAGCCTGGAACCATTTCAGGGTCCACCTACCCAGGTGGATTTGGAGGCCTTCCCTCTGCGCTGCTCCTTAGGTCCTTCGCGCCTTAAGCTCCCCACAAGTCCCTGTTACAGTCTGTCAATGAAATGGAACATTTCCCGGCATGGCAGGCAGCTTGAGCCTGTTCCAGGTGTCACTCCCTCGTGGTGACTCCAGGCTCTCGCATGCTGCTGTGCCTCATGGTGACAGCTGGGGCCAGGAGACCTGCAATCTCCTGCTCTCTGGTTCTAGCTGCTGGGCCTGCAGTTCCCACACAACCACGGACTCCGGTGTCTGGTCTTTGGTGCTCAGTCCTGGGGTGAGCTCGGTCGCAGATCCAATCCCCCAGATTTTCCTCACTTTCCTCTTCACTGTCTTCTCCCCAGACTCACACTGACTCTCCCCCTCTAACCCTTCATCCGGGCCAGAAATTATAGGGAAGCTCCCCTAAAACAGGTGTTAGAGCTCCCCCTTCTGGTCTGGAGTCTGGAAAGGTGTTGTATGCTGAAGTTACCTGGTAAGTGGACCCCTCTTTGCTCCCAGGAATGACATCACCCCCTGTGAGGGAGGCAATGCCACTGTGGCAACCGGACTCCTGGGGTGCCACACAGTCACTGTGTAGGTACATTACATTACTGATCCTGCACTGATCCTTAGTTACATCCTCTCTTATACCCCAGAGATGCACTCACCATTCTGCTGGTGCAGTCACTTTGTACAGACATTAAATTACTGACATATATTTATATGCAAATTGCCTCTTCTGAGAAAAAAAGGACTTAACCGTGTCTGAGAATTAAGCTACTGATTTGGCTTTTATCGTAAGTTATATTGCATGACTCGATAAAGAGTTGATTGTGACTTGTAGGATCGCTAGTTCCAACAGGTGGCGCTATAGAGTTTAAGTCCTCTTTTTCTCAGAAGAGGCAATTTGCATATTATATTTTCCAGAGGAGCATTGCACAGCGAATAAGCCTTCTTACCTTGACAAGCCAGAGATGGTATGTCACTCTCCATAAGGAGAAACAATACCCCTTTGACATATATTTACAAAGTTAATCAGTTAAGCAGTAGTTAAGGCTCTGTGCACGTCACAGCTTTTGACTTATCAGTGTGATGACACAACATTTAAACTTTATTATCCAGATGTAAATTCAGAAGGCCCGGAGACATAGGCTATTGTCTGAATGTTGACACTTGAGTTGATGTTTGTTGAAACTTACTATCTGTTATCTTTATGGAACAGGTCATAGGGTATTTGAACAATATGTGTTTGTTAATATGTTGATTACACGTTGTAACAGGCCAGCTAGTTTGTTGACCTGCAAAAAAAGGACAAACTAGGAAGATTGATTAAATACTCAAACAATGCGAGTTAATCTCAGTCATCACACCTTCCCCTTGACTTTTGGATGATGACTTGAAGTACAGTTGTGAAGTATATAAGTGGGATATGCCTCTGTACCAACAGTGACTTGACAGAACAACAGCCAGGACACCATGACTCCATAAAGGAACATTCTTCCAGGAAAACATTGCTCCATCAAGGGGGACACAGACTTGAATTCTATAGAATGCAGCTTAAGGGAACAATGCCCTGATAGGAAGAATACAGATCTGCTCCATTGACTATCACTGAACATGGATATGTTTGGAGAAGCCAGGTTGGGACGATCTGGTCTTCTGGCTCCATGGAGACGTTCAGAGAATCCATGATTGTTACCCTCTGGTCACCTGGAACCCATGGATACGTTTGGAGAAGCCAGATTGGGACCATCCGGTCACCTGGCTCTATGGAGACGTTTGGGGAAACCAGGTTGGGAAGCTCAGGTCACCTGAGCCCCATGGATAGGTTTGGAGAAGCCAGGTTGGAACCATTTGGTCACCAGGTTCCATGAAGATGTTCAGGGAAGCCAGGTTAGGACCATTCGGTCACCTGGCCACGTGACTCAATTGATTGTCAGCTTACAAAGCTTGTCATCACCTTCTCTCTGTGGGTATGTGCCAAAAGCGGGGAGCCACAAGTGGGGTAGTCAGCGCTGGAAGCCCCGAAGTTCCAGCTCTTCTAATCTTGAAGAATCAGTGGAAAGGTGAAACTCTGTAATTTTTCACCATCTTTTGTATTTGGTGGGACTGTTCTATATGTTATTGATTGGTGGTTCAATAAAGCATTGCCAATTTTACCCTCACCCTGTGTTGTCGGAGTAGTATTAAGCACATGGAAAAAGGAGAGTGAGCGTTCAGTGGGACGAGCCCTGGCCCATGCGGTCTGAGGTCAGCAATTAGGTTTTAGGAGTCTGTCTTGAAGTGTGAAATTTTCATTGAGAAAAAAGCACTACATGCATGCTCTGAATCTCACATAATTAATAATGCATACTGAACAACTCAATATTTTTTTTTTATTTTATAGCACTGTATACAGTGAATATAAAAAGTCTACATGCCCCTGTTAAAATACCAGTTTTTTCTCATTAAAAATATACAAAAGAATCCTTTTAGAACGTTTTCCACCTTTTATGTTACCCATAATCTGTACAAATTCATTGTGAAACAGACTGAAATCATTTTGAGGGGGAAAATAAAAATAATAAAACTAAGTAATATGGCTGTATAAGTGTGAACACCCTTTTATTATTGGGGATGTGATTTTGTTCAGAATTTGCCAATCACAATTACACTTATGTTACATAGTAGTCAGTACACAGCCGCTATCATTTATAGGGATTCTGATAAACTCCATATAAAGTTTTGGTGTTATAGTGGAATCCTGACGTTTTCTTGGGTACATTTTTCAGTAGACGCCATGGTCTGTAAACAGCTTACAATACAGCAACGGGATGTCATTGTTGAAAGTTATATAATCAGAAAAAGGGTGGAGAAAAAAACTCATGATATAGATCATAGACACTGTGAAGACGTCATCAAGAAGTGGCTGACATTTGACACAGTGATATTACCTAGAAGTGAACGTCCCTCAAAAATTGATGAACAGACAAGAAGGAAATTGTCACAGGGGGCTGCCAAGAGGCCTACAGCAACATTAAAGGAGCTGCAGGAATTTCTGACAAATACTGGTTGTGTGCTGCATGCTACAATAATCTACTGTATTCCTCATATGTCTGGCCTGTGAGGTAGGGTGACAAAATTAAATCCTTTTCTTACAAAGACAAACATCCAGGCCTGGCTACTCGTCGGTTTTACGAATTTTTAAAAAGACCTTCCAAACCAAAACATTTTTTTAAAGAAAAAATGCTAAGAAACATTATTTCCCTCATAATTACCTATACAGTTAGGGCCAGAAATATTTGGACAGTGACACAATTTTCGCGAGTTGGGCTCTGCATGCCACCACATTGGATTTGAAATGAAACCTCTACAACAGAATTCAAGTGCAGATTGTAACGTTTAATTTGAAGGGTTGAACAAAAATATCTGATAGAAAATGTAGGAATTGTACACATTTCTTTACAAACACTCCACATTTTATGAGGTCAAAAGTAATTGGACAAATAAACATAACCCAAACAAAATATTTTTATTTTCAATATTTTGTTGCAAATCCTTTGGAGGCAATCACTGCCTTAAGTCTGGAACCCATGGACATCACCAAACGCTGGGTTTCCTCCTTCTTAATGCTTTGCCAGGCCTTTACAGCCGCAGCCTTCAGGTCTTGCTTGTTTGTGGGTCTTTCCGTCTTAAGTCTGGATTTGAGCAAGTGAAATGCATGCTCAATTGGGTTTAGATCTGGAGATTGACTTGGCCATTGCAGAATGTGCCACTTTTTGGCACTCATGAACTCCTGGGTAGCTTTGGCTGTATGCTTGGGGTCATTGTCCATCTGTACTATGAAGCGCCGTCCAATCAACTTTGCAGCATTTGGCTGAATCTGGGCTGAAAGTATATCCCGGTACACTTCAGAATTCATCCGGCTACTCTTGTCTGCTCTTATGTCATCAATAAACACAAGTGACCCAGTGCCATTGAAAGCCATGCATGCCCATGCCATCACGTTGCCTCCACCATGTTTTACAGAGGATGTGGTGTGCCTTGGATCATGTGCCGTTCCCTTTCTTCTCCAAACTTTTTTCTTCCCATCATTCTGGTACAGGTTGATCTTTGTCTCATCTGTCCATAGAATACTTTTCCAGAACTGAGCTGGCTTCTTGAGGTGTTTCTCTGCAAATTTAACTCTGGCCTGTCTATTTTTGGTATTGATGAATGGTTTGCATCTAGATGTGAACCCTTTGTATTTACTGTCATGGAGTCTTCTCTTTACTGTTGACTTAGAGACAGATACCCCTACTTCACTGAGAGTGTTCTGGACTTCAGTTGATGTTGTGAACGGGTTCTTCTTCACCAAATTAAGTATGCGGCGATCATCCACCACTGTTGTCATCCGTGGACGCCCAGGCCTTTTTGAGTTCCCAAGCTCACCAATCAATTCCTTTTTTTCTCAGAATGTACCCAACTGTTGATTTTGCTACTCCAAGCATGTCTGCTATCTCTCTGATGGATTTTTTCTTTTTTTTCAGCCTCAGGATGTTCTGCTTCACCTCAATTGAGAGTTCCTTTGACCGCATGTTGTCTGCTCACAGCAACAGCTTTCAAATGCAAAACCACACACCTGGAATCCACCCCTGACCTTTTAATTACTTCATTGATTACAGGTTAACGAGGGAGACGCCTTCAGAGTTAATTGCAGCCCTTAGAGTCCATTGTCCAATTACTTTTGGTCCCTTGAAAAAGAGGACGCTATGCATTACAGAGCTATGATTCCTAAACCCTTTCTCCGATTTGGATGTGGAAACTATCATATTGCAGCTGGGAGTGTGCACTTTCAGCCCATATTATATATATAATTGTATTTCTGAACATGTTTTTGTAAACAGCTAAAATAACAAAACTTGTGTCACTGTCCAAATATTTCTGGCCCTAACTGTATATAATGCTAAATTAAAATGATTTAAAAAAAAATTATACCTCCCCTTTATCATATGTTCACATGGAGCATTTTGGCTGTAGTTTTTCCTTTAACATTTGCAAGAGCTCTCACTCCAACATTTGGGAGGTCCTTCCCTCATGCCAAATACTGGAATACACATTCCCCATCATTACACAATGCCAGCTAAAACATGCCCATTTGAATTTTGGGCTTTGCCTGCCACCACCACCATATCCACCGCCATGTCATTATGCAGCCCTCACTTTTAATTTTCAGAGGGCCAGCAAAGTTAATTTTTGCCACCGGATCCCAATGGAACCACTGTCATAGCGGGTTAAGCCACTGTAGTAGGAATATAATACAGGAGTTGGGTGAGTTGTATGATCAGTGTCAGGAAATTGGATTCTACCAAACACCAAAAGCATTAGAATTAAATTCTGAATAGTGTATGCAAGCAAGGGCCTGTATTGTGCTCAGTCTGTCAGGCCTGAAACCCATCACAGGAACATGTACAAGCCTCATTTTACTTGGATGCAGCCTCCTCAAGGGAAAGAGACAGGAGTGCCATTGACCGAACTGCACAAGACCAAGAACTTCTTCTGGATACTACCCAAAAAGACAGGAGGTATCTTTTGCATGGTTTTGAGCAACAATGGAGTAATTACAGGATATGTCCCAGTGAGTGTCGAGGTCTGTGGAGTGTATTACTCAGGTGACAGGAAAAGGATGTTGCAGTAGTCAAGGCGGGAGATGATGAGGGCGTGCACAAGCATTTTAGTAGATTGACGGTTGAGGAAAGGACGGATTCTGGAGATATTTTTGAGCTGGAGGGACAGGAGGTGGAAAGAGCTTGGATGTGCGATTTGAAGGACAGGGCAGAGTCAAAGGTTACTCCGAGGCAGCGGACTTTGGGTACGGGGGAAAGCATGATGTAATTGACTGCGATAGATAGGTCAGGTAAGGAAGATTTGTGGGATGGAGGAAAGATGATGAGTTCAGATTTGTCCACATTGAGTTTGAGGAAGCGAGAGGAGAAGAAGGAGGATATGGCTGATAGGCACTCTGGGATTCTGGACAGCAGAGCGGTGACGTCTGGGCCAGAGAGGTAGCTCTGAGTGTCATCAGCATAGAAACCCAGTCTCTTAGACGAGCTTAAAATGTACAGAAACTGGCCAATATCCCACCACAATTTTTTGTAAGGACCCAAATTTAGAAAATGTAAGGAAGCAACAGTTTAATAAAGAAATGCAAGTCTCATTTAGGAGCCTGGAAAAGTCAGCAACGGTCTATGTCCAGCACCGGCCAATGTAAATTGCTAATGAATATGTATGCCCTATCTAACTAACAATTTGTGAACACATATATGCTGACAAGGGACAACTGAACGCTGCACTGGGACAATGAACTGGACGTGGTTGCTGACTGTTGTGTCTGTGAAACTGTAGGTTGCGGACAGCAGGCCTCAGCAACTCCTCCCTGGACAGCAGAGTGGGAATGTTGGAACACAGGGGAAGGGCCAGTGGTTTCACTATAAGACACATATTTTGTACCCAGGCGTTCTGCCCCCTGCTGGGGTGCTGCGTATTTGAGCAGTATATGGCGTATGCTAACAGAGGTATTATGTCGATTTTCCTTTTATAAAGGGATGTGTGAATAAGATTTTCAAACTAGCAGCAAATATATAGAGCATGTTTCATTACTCATATTATTATCCTGTATAAGGCTGAAACCTGAAGAATTGTGTGGAGCATATTAATGTGGATCGCCCCCACGTAAGGGCAATGGGGTACTTGGTATCGGGTCCTTCAGTTCCTTCAGCAAGGATGTCACGGTGGCCCGACCCGGACCGTGGCCCTATGAGGGGCGCCCAATAATAGGCAGAGTTCGTAGATAACGGTAGTGTTCGTGACGCCACCTGTGGTATTCGGTCAGTGTGACCGACGTTGATTAGGGGTCCGCTGGGGTGATGTGATGGCAGCTAGATGGTATACTTTACCACAGGTGAAATATGTCCCCAGGGCTTCCCAGCAGTGTAGATGGTGATAGTGTGAGGCGCAGTTAATAACGAGGACACAAAGGGTGCAGTCTCTTTACCTTTACTGAAGGCTTTTGCATCCGCAGTCCAGAGTACCGGATTACAGGGTAGGCAGAGTCCAGCCGGTCTGATGACACTTCCAGAGTCCCCTTATCCAGGTGGAAATCAATAGCCTTCCTACTAGCGCTCGGGCATTGTAGTACCCCCTGCTGAGCAACTTGGTAAGGTCCTCACAACTTTTGTGGATGTTATCTGTTCTCTCTGCCCCCCAGATGGATAGGACAAACCCGTATGATGGTGGTGGCCTGAGGCTATTTTATAGGGACCCTAGTGTCACCCCTCCTCCACGTTGCCACCTTGTCTGCTTAGGTTCTTAGGTCGGACAGCCAACTTGAAATTGACTGCCCTGCTGGTCTCTGAAGTAAAGCATAGAGTCAATTCCTCCCTCGGTGTTCCGGCCACCGGCCCGTGCTCCAGAAAGAGGCAGCCTCTCACAGGACAGGACTCCTTCTGGTTTTCTATTCTCCTTTGCCGTGACTTTGTGTCTCACTCCCTACAACACAATTCCTTCCGTGTCATTTCTTAGGATCCTGCCGCATGGGTTGCAGGCGCAGCTCCGTGTCTTTCTATCTTGCTGAGCCTCTGATGTTCTTTCCCTTTCCTCTGTCTGCCTGACAGGTATCTCCTGGACCGAGCCCAATTAGCTTCTTCCTTCTTACTCCTACTCCCTCCAGTCAGCTTCTCTTACTCCTTCTCTGACTTCTCTCAGCTTCTGCCTCACTCTCTATCCAACCCACCAGTTTTACCTTATGTGAGGAGTGGCCTAGTAAATAGAACCCTTGCTCCCCCTGATGACCTGGAGTGTGAAGTGTGCTGTGGGTCTTGTGATACCTGGCAGGGGGAACTCCTTTGATGCCATTAGACGTAACATCACTCCCCCTGGTGGAAGAACGACATTACTGCAACGACCAGGACTCTGGGGCGCTGCAAATGCATTTATGTTCAAAAACGTCCACATACGGACCCAACAAACAACATCAGGCTACCAGATACCTGCTTAAAGAGACCAGGAGAAGGGCAACACAATGAAAAAATCTAATAATACAATACAGCTCTAGCAAAAAGTGAAGAGACCACTGCAAAATGTTCAGTTTGTCTGATTTTCCTCTTTATAGTTATATTTTTGAGTAAAATGTAAACTGTTCATTTATTCTATAAACTTCTGACAACATGTCTCTGAATTTCCAAGCAATGAATTTTTGTATTTTTTTTCTAAAAAGGAGTAGTGGTCAAAATTACAAAAAAAAACAGTGCTTTCAGACCTCATATAATGCAAAAGAAAACAAGTTCATAATAATTTAGAAACAACAATACTAATGTTTTAACTCAGGAAGAGTTCAGAAATCAATATTTTGTGGAATAACCATGATTTTTAATCGCAGCTTTCACGCGTTTTGGCATGCTTTCCACCAGTCTTTCACACTGCTCCTGGCGCAAAAATTTAAGCAGTTCTTTGATGTAATGTGACTATCCATCATCCTCTTGATTACATTCCAGATGTTTTCAATGGGGTTCAGGTCTGGAGATTGGGCTGCCCATGACTGGGTTTTGATGTGGTGGTCTCTTAATTTTTGCCAGAGCTGCATATAGATATTGAGAGTAGAAATTTGACCATTGCACAACGTACAAAGGTTTCCAAAACTTATCCCAAGGGTGCTGTATCATACATGCTGAAAGAGACCATGATGGGGACCTTACAATTCATTTTGCAGTTATTACAATAGGTAGAGATAGGGAATACAAGTTTCTCCATTGCACAATGTGCAAAGTTTTCAAAAATTACCCAATGGGTCTGTATCAGACACGCTAAAAGAAGTCGTGATGGGGACAACACAATACACTTGCAGTTATTACAAGAGGTAGAGATAGGGAGTAGAAATGTGTCATAAGGGAAATGTGTATATGGAGAAAAAGGGGAAAAAATAAGTCAGCTCACCAGTCTCATGCAGAGTGCAGTGTGTGTCCACGCACGGAGCCGCCCTGATCAGAGGAGCAGTCCAAAGCCAGCAATAGAGGAAGAAAGTTCTCCAGCGTAGATCTTCATTAAAACATCAATTTATTGAAGACATGTTAAAACCATAGTTAGGATATATGCAACATGGAAAAGGGGTCCCTGGTGGTCCACACCGATGCGTTCCGAGTCCGACCATTCAGGTCTTATTCATGGTATATGTTTTAATGAAGATTTGCACTGGGGAACTTTCTTCTTCTATCAGGCAAATGTATAGTCCCCGTCAGCAAGAACTTGTCCACCTGTCTGTACTTAGGTGGACCTTCCCTGTGACTGCAGTGGCCAGAGCATGGCTGTTATTTTGTAACACGTGCTTATGTAAAGCGGGGACGGCACACCGGGAAAAATAGTGTCGGCTGGGAATCGAGTACCGTGGGGCTGCAACCACCAAGAGGTAGTGGAAAGACCGAAACAGCAACATTTCCAGTGCTAGCTATCTGACAATGTGGGTGTTTAGCATTTGGACCTGTGGGTGGGTGGCTGTATATTTCTGCTTTCTAGCAAACATCTGGGGCAGGGAAAATTGAATGCTGCGCTGGGACAATGAATTGGACAAGGTTGCTGACTATTGTGTGTATGTCGCTGGTTTTGGGCAGGAGGCATCAGTGCCTGCTTCATGGTCAGCAGATTGGGAAGGCCCTAACACAGGGGAAGGGGCAGTGGTTTGACCCTCAGACACAAATTTTGTACCCAGGCGTTCCGCCCACCTACTGGGGTGCTTGGCTGCCATCTGCTCTTGCATGCTCGTAGTGCTCAGGTTGTCGATGTTCTTGCCTCTTCTTAGCTTGGTTTAGCAGATGCTGCAAATTACAGTTGATTTATCTGAAGGACTTTCAGAAGAAGATGCCATACAGGGGAACAACGCCCCCTTTGCTTGTTATCTATCCGAGTGGGGGGCTCTGTGGAACAGTTGACCAAGTTCTACCTCTGGTCAAACCACTACCTCTTCTTGCCTGTTTTCTTGCTACAGATCCATCCCTCTTTGCATTGCTGTACTCGCTAGGCATGCCACCATGCCAGGTTGGATCAGTGGCCTCATCATCGACCACGTCGTTTTCCAATTCCGCAATCTGATCCTCCTTGTGAGTTGCGATTTGAGGCTGACCTGATGGAACTGTGCTTCATGATTATCCTCCAACTCTTCAGACATGAATTAACCTTCCCCAACGTGGCTTTCTCCTGGCTGTAGCTGCTCAAATGTTTGGGCATCACTGCACTCCACCTTCACATGACCATCTTTAATGGTGTACATTGAGAGGCCTGACAAATTACAAGGGAATGTAAACAGTTCCTCAGAGTGTTGGGGTCATATCTCACCTGCGACTCTTGATGGTGGGAGGAAGAAGCACCAGGTTGAGGATTCAGAGGACCAGCCTCTTGGCTACTGAGACTGGACCGTGTGGAAGACTTCCTGGTGCTGCTTGTCAACACACTGGAGCCTTTGTCTGCCATCCAACGCACAACATCCTCGCACTTGTCTGGGTTCATTAGGGGTGTAGCATCATGCTGACCAATTTTTGACAAGTACCCTTACAAAGGTCTTATGTACAAATTCACTGTATCTAGCAATGTGTGGCTATATTTTTTGAGATCACAGCTTGATTATACACAGCAACAGCAGACTGACATAAATTACAGGTAGTCACGTTTGCGTATCTCTGCATCCTTTGCGCCACTCGCACAACTGCTAGATGAAGAAACGCTATTTTTTAAACCAATATAAAATTGAGATTTTTTTTCAATTGCCTTGCTGAAACACTCCAAATGCAGAGTAATGAAGATTATTGCCCCTGCTAAATTGTCACATAAGATTATCTGTACCCAGATTGCGACACTCGCACAACCGCTAGATAAAGATACACTATTTTTTAAAACAATAGAAAATTATGATTTTCTTTTCAATCATCTTGCTGACATAATCCAAATGCGGAGTAATGAAGATTATTGCCCCTGATAAATTGTCACGTAAGATTATCTTTACTCAGATTGCGCCAGTTGCACAAATTCTAGACAAATATTAGGTATTTAAGCAATAGATGAGGAATATTGTTTAGCAATTAGACCTTAAAATAGATGTTACTATATTCTGCCATTGAGTAATATTAATTTGTGGTAAAAAAAAAAAAAAAACAATGTATAGGCTGCTACACCGGAATATTATGTAGCTCCCAAAAAAAATGGTTTTGTATGTGCTGGTACTACCTAATATTATTTCCCTCTACAAATAACTGATTTTTATATTTTGGTAGTGGATGAAACTCTCCCTATTTCACCATAATCCCACAGTCTGTTCCTATTACTAACTACTATACAACACAGTGGAAAATAGCAGAGATCTGCAGCATATACTTGCAATGTTGAGAACACCCAGGTGCCTGCCTTTCACCCTCCCTCCTATTAAATCTCTCCCTACTTAAATCCCCACCTAACAAACAAGTAATTTCTTCACAATCTTCAGCTCTTAAAAGAGCTTTTTGGTATAAATAACGCTCACTATAACCTCCTACCACTCTCCCTACACTCCATTCACTCTCCCTACACTGAACCTACGCTCTCCTTACACTGTTTCCAGCTGCAATGTGCACAAGATGGCACCGGCAGACTGTAAAGAGAATGTACCGCGTTTGTAGATCATTAATACATCAATGTAATGTAGCATAACATGCTGTTATAACCATGATTTGATTGCATTTGAAACATATTTTGTGTGCTATAGGAGTTCAAAGAAGGCACTGGGGCTGACATCTTGGTTTCACGGTAGCAGCACGACACTTTCAGTGTCATATGGCACCGCATGGTCATAGGCGATAACAGAGGATCGCCGACCCTATCTATTGTAATAGAACTGTCACTGCTGTGAACTGAGCACGCCTCTGTGGGCCGCACAATTCACAGTAGTGGGAGTGTTCTGCTACCATTTTTATGGAGCCCTCAGCTGTTGATTTGTCTCCTGTCATTAGGATCTGCTAACATAAGCAGTACTGCTTCCAACAGAACAGATCCTAGATTGACAGGAGTAAAATGCGGGAGAAAAGAGTGGGAATAGTTGCAGAGACTGCAAAGACATCAAGGAGGAACATTGTATGATCAGCATTATCGGAACAGGAGTGGTCTGTGACTCATCCCTCAGTAAGATAAGAAGGAGCTCCAGGTTTGCAGTGAATGGCCAGGCATTGCGGAGGGGGTGAGATATACATTTAGTATGGCTGGGAGAGACTGATGGGAGAGAGAGAGAGACATGTAGTATGGTGAGTGAGACACATATGGAGCGTGATGGGGAGAGAGATACACATGGAATAGCAGGGGTGAGACACTTAGATGGTGATGGGGAGAGAGACATGTTTGTATGATGGGAAACCCGGACTGGAATTTTGTGACTCCCATGCACACCTATGGACTTCATCCATCTACATGCACAACCTGGGGAGAACACACAGCGCCCCTGCCTGTGACATGAGTCATTGCCTCACATTGCAATCACAGCTACACCTGCGACTGCCATGCAGTCTATAGACTTCATCCGTCTGCATGCACAACCTGGGGAGAAGACACAGCAGCCCTACCTGTTACATGAGTCACTGCCTCACATATCCTCCCCCTTTTCATACCTGTGGGGTTGAACACTTGTTACCCCGTATGGGTGCAAGATAGGGCATCCATATGACCCTGTGTCATTCCCGCCCAAAACAACATTTTCAGTTTCTCCTGCCAACCCCTCTAGGGGGAACCTATCGGGATTACACTCTGACCCTAATTTTGTGACCCCTATGACAGGTACCTCAACAATTTTGGGTTCTACGCCCAACACAGTACATAAGCACATTCTCTGCTTCAACTGCAGCGCCTCTTGCTGCTGCTGCCAGAACTGCAGCTCCTGATGCACAGACTTCGTGGACCCACCGGTCCACAGCAAATCTTCATAACCCCACCGAGTTACCACCAGAAGCCTTCAATCTTCGTGGCCCCACCGAGCCACAGCAAGCCATCCTGAAAACATTTTTCCAGCAGATTTTGCACAACGCTATGCAGCTCACTTTGGGGTATGCCTCAGTTCACACTGCCCACATTTTCTACCACTTGTAAGGCTGGAGTAGCATCGTATGCAGTAAAGAGGCAGTGACCCACAAAGTTCCAACACAAAAGTCTCTTTAATGTGTTTTCTCACAGCATTAAATTCCAATTCCCACAAATGCATAAAACTTCAGTGTATATTATCAGTGTTCAGTTCACACCAGTTCAAAGCAATACATATCATATGGCTTTAGATTTACAGTCCCTAAACAGGCCAGACTTCCCTTTTCCAGTTTCCCTGGGTGACCGCACGCCATATTACAGTCTCCACATCAGAGGCGTAGCTAGAGCTTTTGCCGCCCGGGGCTGTTCCCGAGTTTGGCGCCCCAGCCCCCGGCTCAATACACACAAAGGTTACCAAAAATGGTTTTCCTGTTTTGTAGAACTTAAACTGGGCCTAATGGTGTCACCCCCACATGCCAAACCTGTGTCTTAATACCACCACACCATGACCAGACCACATAGTGACCGAATAATACTACATACAAGGGACAAATACCACAACACCATTTCCAGACCACATATTACCACCACATAGTGACTGAATACTACAATACTGATCAGTAATAAAAAAAAAAAAAACACAATACTATCACCATAAGTGCCAGTATTCACAGGAGATCTGTACTTAGTATGCAGTGTCTGTGTAGAGGTAATACAGAGATCACTGGTGGTATTATACACAGGAACTCTGTATATAATGTATAGATAATACAGTGATCACTGGTGACATTGTACACAGGACCGCTGTATATAGTATACAGTGTATAGTGTCAGTGTATAGGTAACACTGACTCACCAGTGACGTCTCTAGGTGAAGTCCTTCATCTTTCATCCAGCACAGACCGCCATCATTCCTTCCAGCCAGGACTCGTTTCTGCAGGAAATAACACAGTTATCTCGAGCTCCGCTTGCAGAACACATTACTTAATTTTTCACAACTTCTACATTACATCACATGAAGAAAAAAAGGTGATATAGTGTCACTCTGCACAGTAACAGGACCGCCCCCCCCCCCATTTAAAACAGTATACTCAAAAAATAAAATAAATACATCACTGCAGTAATAATATCCCTTAATTAGCCCCTATGGTAACACTATTCCCCACCCTGGCCCCGTTTATCTCATTCCTGGCTCCAGCCATATGTTCTCGCATCCTGCCCTCATGAGTATCCATTCTACCCCATATGATCTCCCCATCCTGCCCCACCAGCCTCCATCGTATCCCTCCTGCCCCATGATCCAATCCTGCCCCGTGTCTCCAATCATGCCCCGTCTCTACATTCTGCCCATGCCTCAAGTCCTGCCCCCAGTGTGTCCAGCAATCTGCCCCAGTGTGTCCAGCATATTACCCCCATGTTGTCCAGCAATCTGCCCCAGTGTGTCCAGCATATTACCCCCAGTGTGTCCAGAAATCTGCCCCAGTATGTCCAGCACTGCCCCCAGTGTGTCCAGCAATCTGCCCCAGTGTCCAGCATTGCCCCAGTGTGTCCAGCATATTACCCCCAGTGTGTCCAGCATATTACCCCCAGTGTGTCCAGCAATCTGCCCCAGTGTCCAGCATTGCCCCAGTGTGTCCAGCAGTCTGCCCCAGTGTGTCCAGCATATTACCCCCAGTGTGTCCAGCATATTACCCCCAGTGTCCAGCATTGCCCCAGTGTGTCCAGCATATTACCCCCAGTGTGTCCAGCATATTACCCCAGTGTCCAGCATTGCCCCAGTGTGTCCAGAAATCTGCCCCAGGGTCTCCAGCATTGCCCCAGTATGTCCAGAAATCTGCCCCAGTGTGTCCAGAAATCTGCCCCAGGGTCTCCAGTATTGCCCCAGTGTGTCCAGCAATCTGCCCCATGGTCTCCTGTATTGCCCCAGTGTGTCCAGCATTCTGCCCCAAGGTCTCCAGTATTGCCCCAGTGTGTCCAGCATTCTGCCCCATGGTCTCCAGTATTGCCCCAGTGTGTCCAGCAATCTGCCCCATGGCCTCCAGTATTGCCCCAGTGTGTCCAGCAATCTGCCCCATGGTCTCCAGTATCGCCCCGGTGTGTCCAGCATTCTGCCCCATGGTCTCCAGTATTGCCCCAGTGTGTCCAGCATTCTGCCCCATGGTCTCCAGTATTGCCCCAGTGTGTCCAGCAATCTGCCCCACCCATGGTCTCCAGTATTGCCCCAGTGTGTCCAGCAATCTGCCCCATGGTCTCCAGTATTGCCCCAGTGTGTCCAGCAATCTGCCCCATGGTCTCCAGTATTGCCCCGGTGTGTCCAGCAATCTGCCCCATGGTCTCCAGTATTGCCCCAGTGTGTCCAGCAATCTGCCCCACCCATGGTCTCCAGTATTGCCCCGGTGTGTCCAGCAATCTGCCCCATGGTCTCCAGTATTGCCCCGGTGTGTCCAGCAATCTGCCCCATGGTCTCCAATATTGCCCCGGTGCTTCCAGCAATCTGCCCCATGGTCTCCAGTATTGCCCCGGTGTGTCCAGCAATCTGCCCCATGGTCTCCAGTATTGCCCCGGTGTGTCCAGCAATCTGCCCCATGGTCTCCAGTATTGCCCCAGTGTGTCCAGCATTGCCCCCAGAGTCAGACATAAAGAAAAAAAAAAAAAAGTAAAATCCTCACCTCTCCCGTTCCTAGCGCAGGTCCGGTGCAGTCACCGTCTCTCCGGCTCTGCGACGCTCAGGACAGAGAGGCTGAGCGGCGCGCACAGTGATGACGTCATCGCGCCCTCTGCTCTGAGACGTCGCAGAGTCAGAGGACGCTGTAGCTGCCGCAGGAACCAGGAGACGTGAGTATTAGAGCGGGGGGCGGGGGCCCGGGGGTGGAGGGAGCCTGGTCGTGGCGGCGGACGGCGCCGCCCGAAGATTTAAAGGGGCGTCTTTTTTTTTTTTTTTCTTTCTCCTCCTGCAGCGCCGGCCGCCCCCCGCATTGTGCCGCCCAGGGCGGACCGCCCCCCCCCCCGCACCCCCCTTCCTACGCCACTGCTCCACATACACAGCCTCATATGTTGCAGATACTACACACGCCAGCCCCCTCCGACTAGTTCCCGTGGGTGTCCTGCATCACTGTATTACAGTCTCTTTACTTACACAGCCTTACACAGCCCAGGATATCCTCCGGATAGCAGCCGAGCACCATATCCACCTGTTTGCAATCATTACACATGCTAGTCCTTTTTCGGGCACAGGACATCCACCTCCAGGCACAGGACTGTCCACATCCGACTCCTTCAGGCACAGGACATCCACCTCCAGGCATAGGACTGTCCACATCTCAGATCAGTGCCATGGATGACTTGCACCGCAGTATACGCTGTGGGTGCCAGGCTATTCAGCTGCCCTCGGTGCTGGTTCCACTGGCCTGTGCCTCTATGCACTCAGCCAGCGCTCTGCAGGCCTCTGCTCTGCATACCAGCACACACCAGACTGACACTGATGTGGACCTCACACTCCTGACACACCCATTCCTCTTACTGCAGGTCTTTCAACACACACAAACCTGTGACCTTCAGCCACATGGAAAACCCGGACCGGAAATTCGTGACTCCTATGCACACCTATGGACTTCATCCGTTTTCATGCACAACCTGGGGAGAACACACAGCACCCTACCTGTGACATGAGTCCCTGCCTCACATTGTAATCACAGCTACACCTGCGACTGCCATGCACACCTATGGACTTCATCCGTCTGCATGCACAACCTGGGGAGAAGACACAGCGACCCCTACCTGTAACATGAGTCACTGCCTCACACAACTTAAATCATAACCTAACAAACAAGTAATTTCTTCACAATCTTCAGCTCTTAAAAGAGCTTTTTGGAATAAATAATGCTCACTATAACCTCCTATGACTCTCCCTATGCTCCTTTCACTCTCTCTACACTGAACCTACGCTCTCCCTACACTGTTTCTGGCTGCAATGTGCGCAAGATGACAATGACAGATTTTAAGGGAAGGTACCGCGTCTGTAGATCATTAATAAATTAATGTAAGGTAGCTTAACATGCTGTTATAACCAAGATTTTATTGCATTTGAAACATACAGTGGGGCAAAAAAGTATTTAGTCAGTCAGCAATAGTGCAAGTTCCACCACTTAAAAAGATGAGAGGCGTCTGTAATTTACATCATAGGTAGACCTCAACTATGGGAGACAAACTGAGAATAAAAAATCCAGAAAATCACATTGTCTGTTTTTTTAACATTTTATTTGCATATTATGGTGGAAAATAAGTATTTGGTCAGAAACAAAATTTCATCTCAATACTTTGTAATATATCCTTTGTTGGCAATGACAGAGGTCAAACGTTTTCTGTAAGTCTTCACAAGGTTGCCACACACTGTTGTTGGTATGTTGGCCCATTCCTCCATGCAGATCTCCTCTAGAGCAGTGATGTTTTTGGCTTTTCGCTTGGCAACACGGACTTTCAACTCCCTCCAAAGGTTTTCTATAGGGTTGAGATCTGGAGACTGGCTAGGCCACTCCAGGACCTTGAAATGCTTCTTACAAAGCCACTCCTTCGTTGCCCTGGCGGTGTGCTTTGGATCATTGTCATGTTGAAAGACCCAGCCACGTTTCATCTTCAATGCCCTTGCTGATGGAAGCAGGTTTGCACTCAAAATCTCACGATACATGGCCCCATTCATTCTTTCATGTACCCGGATCAGTCGTCCTGGCCCCTTTGCAGAGAAACAGCCCCAAAGCATGATGTTTCCACCACCATGCTTTACAGTAGGTATGGTGTTTGATGGATGCAACTCAGTATTCTTTTTCCTCCAAACACGACAAGTTGTGTTTCTACCAAACAGTTCCAGTTTGGTTTCATCAGATCATAGGACATTCTCCCAAAACTCCTCTGGATCATCCAAATGCTCTCTAGCAAACTTCAGACGGGCCCGGACATGTACTGGCTTAAGCAGTGGGACACGTCTGGCACTGCAGGATCTGAGTCCATGGTGGCGTAGTGTGTTACTTATGGTAGGCCTTGTTACATTGGTCCCAGCTCTCTGCAGTTCATTCACTAGGTCCCCCCGCGTGGTTCTGGGATTTTTGCTCACCGTTCTTGTGATCATTCTGACCCCACGGGGTGGGATTTTGCGTGGAGCCCCAGATCGAGGGAGATTATCAGTGGTCTTGTATGTCTTCCATTTTCTAATTATTGCTCCCACTGTTGATTTCTTCACTCCAAGCTGGTTGGCTATTGCAGATTCAGTCTTCCCAGCCTGGTGCAGGGCTACAATTTTGTTTCTGGTGTCCTTTGACAGCTCTTTGGTCTTCACCATAGTGGAGTTTGGAGTCAGACTGTTTGAGGGTGTGCACAGGTGTCTTTTTATACTGATAACAAGTTTAAACAGGTGCCATTACTACAGGTAATGAGTGGAGGAAAGAGGAGACTCTTAAAGAAGAAGTTACAGGTCTGTGAGAGCCAGAAATCTTGATTGTTTGTTTCTGACCAAATACTTATTTTCCACCATAATATGCAAATAAAATGATAAAAAAAACAGACAATGTGATTTTCTGGATTTTTTTTTCTCAGTTTGTCTCCCATAGTTGAGGTCAACCTATGATGTAAATTACAGAAGCCTCTCATCTTTTTAAGTGGTGGAACTTGCACTATTGCTGACTGACTAAATACTTTTTTGCCCCACTGTATTTCGTGTGTTATAGGAGTTTAAAGAAGCACTGAAAGTGTTGTGCTGCTACTGTGAAACCAAGATGTCAGCCCCAGTGTCATAAAACGGCACCCCATTGTCATAGGACATAACAGACGATCGCCTACCCTATCTATTGTAATAGAACTGTCACTGCTGTGAAATGGGCATGCCTCTGTGGGCTGCACAATTCACAGTAGTGGGAGTGTTCTGCTGCCATTTTCATGGAGCCCTCGGCTGTCGATTTGTCTGACGTCATTAGGATCTGCTAACATAAGCAGTACTGCTTCCAACAGAACAGATCCTAGATTGACAGGAGTAAAATACGGGAGAAAAGAGCAGGAATAGTTGCAGAAACTGCAAAGACATCAAGGAGGAACAGTGTAGTATCAGCATTATCGGAGCAGGAGCGGTCTGTGACTCATCCCTCAGTAAAATAAGAAGGAGCTCCAGTTCTGCAGTGAATGGCCAGGCATTGTGGAGGGGGGTGAGGCATACATTTAGTATGGCTGAGAGAGACTGATGGGAGAGAGAGAGAAAGACATGTAGTATGATGAGTGAGACACATATGGAGCGTGATGGGGAGAGAGATACACATGGAATAGCAGGGGTGAGACACATGGAGTGTGATGGGGAGAGAAACATGTAGTATGATGAGTGAGACACATATGGAGTGTGATCGGGAGAAAGATACACATGGAATAGCAGGGGTGAGACACATGGAGTGTGATGGGGAGAGAAACATGTAGTATGATGAGTGAGACACTTATAGAGTGTGATGGAGAGAAAGATATGCATTGATTATCAGGGGAGAGAGATGGACATGGAATAGCAGGCGTGAGACACATGGGCGATGTTCACACGTTATAACCAAGAAAATATCCAAAAACATATTGCAAATGTAAAGGGGCTTTTTTAAAAGTAAAAAAAAAATCAGTATCATAATCAGAAAAAGGTAAGTGAGTGCGTTAAGCATATAACGCCAAAAAGGATAAACAGTATCCACAAAAACACCACTCAAGGGGAGATCGAGGGCATCGAGGATTAGCTGTATGGTGAGTATGTACTGTATATGTGTGTAAGTATTTGTTTTTTTTACACTTGAACACAGTAGCCAGGTGACGGGACAACTGTCCCATCATTGGCTAGCTGTCATTGTAGCAGGCATAGCCAGATGGGACTAGTAGTCCTATCGGGCGATGCCTGCCTACTACATACAGACCTGCACACACGCACACAGCCCCGCACACACCCGCAGACCCCCGCACAAACACATACACGCAGATACACACAGACACCCGCACACAGACATGCACATATTCACCGCTCACACACACAGTCTCCGCCCACACACACAGTCTCCGCCCACACACTCTTCCTCCTGCCTATCAGCAGCGTTTCTCACACGCAATTCCACAACAAAATCGCATATCTTTTTAAACCTGCGGTTTTGCTGTGGATTGGCCTGACTCAATGGTAGTCAGTGGGTGCAGAAACGCTGCAGATCCGCAAAAAGAATTGACATACTACGGAAAATAAAATGCTGCAAATCCGCGCATATTTTTCCGCAGCATGTGTACACCAATTCTCAATTTCCCATTGACTAACATTGGTTGGGCCAAAATGCTGCGGAAACGCTTCAAAATCTGCAACGTGTGAACATAGCCCAAGTGTCTTCCGCCTGCTATTCCATGTCCATCTCTCTCCCCTGATATTCGATGTGTAACTCTCTTCCCATCACACTCCAAGTGTCTCACACCAGCTATTCCATGTGTATCTCTCTCCCCATCACGCTCCATATGTGTCGCACTCATCATGCTACATGTCTCTCTCCCATTAGTCTCTCTCAGCCAGATTACATGATTGCCTCTCCCCCTCCACAATGCCTGGCTATTCACTGCAGACCTGGAGCTCCATTTTATCTTACTGATGGATGAGTCACAGAGAGCTCCCGCTCCGATAATGCTATAATGCTGCTCCATACACACCAGATGTCTTCACTCACAGGTCCACGATGCTGCTGAGTCCACCGTCTTCTGCTCGTCTGTAAACAAGCTGCGCTTCTGATGCAGTAACTGCTGGTGATAGAAGGTTACAGGGCAGTCACACACAAAGTGGCGCTGCCCTGTGATGCTGCTCTTTATTTTGCCCCAGGGATACTAGACCACCCAAAAGGGGAGAGAAATGGTGATGTCAGCAGTTACTGCCCCAATTTTCCAGCTAACAGTAAAGCTGGTAAGGCTGGGTTCACACTGCATTAGTGTGACCCGTTTAACAGACTACGTTACACCGCGGCATAACGCGGTGTAACGTAGTCCGTTAACGCCGCCATTACTTTCAATGGCGGATGCATCGCTAGCGCACGCCCACAATGCGCGTGCGCTAGCGATGTGCCGTCATTGAGTGACGGACCCGAGACGCGGGCTGCAGCGTTTCCGGGTTCGTCACTGCTAGCGCACTGCTAGCGCAGATGGAGCTAGCAGATGATCCATCTGCGCTAGCGCAGTGCAAACGTTGGCACTTGCGCTAGTGCAGTCCGTTTAATGGATATGTTGAACGGACTGCACAACGCAAGTGTGAACTTAGCCTAAAGGTACCGTCACACTAAGCGACGCTGCAGCGATACCGTCAACGATCCGGATCGCTGCAGCGTCGCTGTTTGGTCGCTGGAGAGCTGTCACACAGACAGCTCTCCAGCGACCAACTATGCCGGTAACCAGGGTAAACATCGGGTTACTAAGCGCAGGGCCGCGCTTAGTAACCCGATGTTTACCCTGGTTACCATCGTTAAAGTAAAAAAAACAACCACTACATACTTACCTACCGCTGTCTGTCCCCGGCGCTGTGCTTCTCTGCTCTGGCTGTGAGCGCCGGTCAGCCGGAAAGCACAGCGGTGACGTCACCGCTCTGCTTTCCGGCCGCTGTGCTCACAGCCAGTACAGGAGGAGTGCAGAGAAGCAGAGCGCCGGGGACAGACAGCGGTAGGTAAGTATGTAGTGGTTGTTTTTTTTACTTTAACAATGGTAACCAGGGTAAACATCGAGTTACTAAGCGCGGCCCTGCGCTTAGTAACCCGATGTTTACCCTGGTTACCAGCGAAGACATCGCTGAATCGGCGTCACACACGCCGATTCAGCGATGTCAGCGGGAGATCCAGCGACGAAACAAAGTTCTGGACTTTCTTCCCCGACCAGCGACATCACAGCAGGGGCCTGATCGCTGCTGCCTGTCACACTGGACGATATCGCTAGCCAGGACGCTGCAACGTCACGGATCGCTAGCGATATCGTCTAGTGTGACGGTACCTTAAGTCTCACTATAGCTGCTTGAGGTCTAAAATGGAAAATGCTCCCCGTAGAGGTAATTATATATATTTGTAAGAAAATATATAATATTTTTCATATAGAAATGTTTGCAAACATTGCATTAACACAATTTAATTACTATTTTAAGCATAATTTCACAAAAAAACAAACTACAAGAAAACTGGTGGCACCTTCCCTTTAAATAGTCCCTATGACGCTGGAAGGCCAGCCAATCACAGTAGTGCCACACCAAAGATGGCGCCGTCATTACTGTGATTGGTAAGCCAGCCCAGCATGTTCATTAGCTGCAAATAAAGCGCCAAACATGCTGGGCGGGTCACTCGAACATACCGAGGTGACTACTTAATTATTCGCCGAGTAACGAATAGCCCGAATAGCATACTATGTGTGTGAGTAACTAATAGTGCCGAATGTGTTTGCTCATCACTACTGATGACCCATTCCCTTTTAACTGTATATAATCAGCTCCCGAGCTCCTCTTCTGATACCTAAAGGCACCTAAGATTTTATCTTGCAACCCTAAGCAGGGAATTTCGAACTCTGCATTAGAAAAACAGAGCTTGTTCCCCTATATCGATATATCAAAAAATCATTCCCCAAAGAACTGGCTACCTAACTGGAGTTTTCAGTAAAACACAATGTTCTATATGATATATGCAAAAGGAACGGATTAGCATTATTCCATTTGCAAGGAAGAGGTGGGGTAAGATTAAAAACATCTGCTGATGTCATCAAACTTTACAACATGGGTAATAACTAGGACGGGCTCAGTGAATCAGTTTCTCGTTAGTCATAGAGTTGTATGATTTTATTTAGTACAGCTTAAAGGGAATATATCAGCCAGATTTTACATATGGAAATAGTAGTGTGGTGGGGTCGTTCCCCAATAAAAATGATACTTTTATTGTTGAGATTTAATGTGACAGTCATGAGAAATTTAGTGTAGAAGCCATATGCAAATCAAGCAGGAAGTGTATTGGGGCATGTCAGTAACTTGAAAGGCTTTTAACACGCCCCCAGCCTGATTTGCATATACAGGTGCATCTCACAAAATTAGAATATCAACAAAAAAGTTCATTTATTTAAGTTCTTCAATACCAAAATTGAAACTCACCTGACATTAAGCCCATAGAAAATCTATGGGGTATTGTCAGGAGGAAGATGAAAGACACCAGACCCAACAAAGCAACCTGGGCTTCCATAACCCCTCAGCAGTGCCACATGCTGATCGCCTCCATGCCACCCCGCATTGATGCAGTAATTGATGCAAAAGGAGCCCCGACCAAGTATTGAGTGCATTTACTGAACTGTTGTGAATTCAGCTTTTGGGCTCCCTCCGGTGGTTGTAGAGGGTAATGCAGTTGTGCCTGGACTGCAGGATTGGACAGGTGTATCTACTAATTGCAAAACTGACTGGGGTATATAGCTTTGCAGGACTCTTTAGTCCCTGCCAGTTGTCCATTGTTTTTGGAGGATTCACATCCCTTCTGGTCTCTCCTGTTCGCTGTGCTTTTCTTCAAAGATAAGTCCTGGCTTTGTTTTTGCTGTCCACCTGCTGTGGACCTTATAGTTCTGTGCATTTTCATGTTTTTTCTTGTCCAGCTTTGTCTGTGAAGTATTTTTTGCAGCCTTGCTGTGTCTCTGGAGATGCAGATATACCCTCCATGTCTTTAATCAGATGTGGTGTTTTGTATTTTCTGTGGTGGATATTTTCTAGTGTTTTAATACTGACCGCATAGTACTCTGTTCTATTCTTTCTATTTAGCTAGTATGGCCTCCTATGCTAAATCCTGATTTCATGTCTGCATATGTTTTTTCCCTCTCCTCTCACAGTCAATATATGTGGGGGGCTGTCTGTGCTTTGGGGATTTTCTCTGAGGCAAGATAGGTTTCCTGTTTCTATCTTTAGGGGTAGTTAGTTTCTTAGGCTGTGTCGAGGGGTCTAGGGAGTGTTAGGTACCCCCCACGGCTACTTCTAGTTGCGCTGCTAGGTTCAGGGTTTGCGGTCAGTACAGGGGCCACCTTCTCCAGAGTACGTCTCATGCTGCTCCAAGGCCACCAGATCATAACACTGAACATACATTTCAGTAGGACATTTCAGATTTTAAAATCAAATTTTCAAAGTATTCTAATTTACTGAGATAATGACTTTTGGGATTTTTATTGGCTGTAAGCCATAATCATCAACATTAACAGAAATAAACACTTGGAATAGATCACTCTGTTTGTAATGACTCTATATAATATAGGAGTTTCACTTTTTGTATTGAAGAACTGAAATTAATTAACTTTTTGATGATATTATAATTTTGTGAGAAGCACCTGTACATTTTAGGCAAGATTTCTCATGACTGGCCCATGCGATATCAACAAAAGAGGTATAATTTTTATTGAGGTTGAAGTACCTATAATTCATACCACTAATTATATGTAAAAAAAAAATGTTCCGACAGATTCCCTTTATGTTGAAATAAATAAAATCCTGCAGACCTTATGACTAACAAGAAACTGATTCACTGATCCCGTCCTAGTTATTGCCCATGTTGTAAAGTTTTATCACATCAGCAGATGTTTTTAATCTCATCCCCCCCGCCTTGCAGATGGAATAACGCTAATCCGTTCCTTTTGTATATATCGTATAGAAGCTTTGTGCTTTACAGAAAATTTCCTTCATCTGAGAGGTGACCAGAACAATCAGCGGAGTATCCACGCTCAACAGTTAGTCATCTGCCCGAGAACAAAAGTGCATAGTCCTCCAAGAGTCCACTGTAGCGGCACAACATGTGCAAATAAACAGCACAAAGGCCCAAAAATAACCTTTGAGAACTTTTTGTTTTTTCTATTTTCTTGCCAATTGACCCAGAAATTAACAGAACTTTTTTTGGACAAAGTCGACTTTGTCTTCTATGATATTGTACGGTATGTTGTAGTCACATCTTCCTGGCGCTTAAATATTTTTATTTTTCCCTTACCTCAAGTAGGAAGGATTGTAAGAGTGATCACTGCATGGAGAGACGTCAAGAGCATTTACCAGAAACTCAAAAGGAGACACCACCGTCCTCCTCAAATTCTGGAGAAGAGCAGATGTCCCAATACTTTGGTATTAATGGCGTATCTTTGGGATATTAGATGAGTGGGGGTCCGATGCCCTGTTTTCTTCTCTATAGGGCGCAGTCAGAGGGCCGTAAAACACAGTTGATGATCGCATCTCAATGCCCGGACTGTCCGTCAGCTCTCCTGACTAGAGAGTGACTGTATGCAGCTGTCACGCTTGGGTTATGAGAGCCGATGGCCAGTCCGAGCATTGCAACGTGATCATCGTACATGTTATATGGCCAAAAAAACAACCCAATCACCAAAACTATGAATACACCATGGAAGACCAGACAGGATCACATAATCTATATATATAATTGCCTAAGGGTTTTTCCGTCTGTCTGTCTTTCTGTCTGTCTGTCTGTCTTTCTGTCTGTCTGTCTGTCCTGGAAATCCCGCGTCTCTGATTCAGAGACCGGCACAGCATCGACGTAGAAATTCCGCGTCTCTGATTGGTCGAGGCCGCCAGGCCTCGACCAATCAGCAACGGGCACAGCGACGATGATGTCATAAAGGACGTAGACATCTCACGTTTCTGATTCAGCGACGGGCACAGTATCGACGTAGATGTCATAATGGTTGCCATGGCGACGATGATGTCATAAAGGTTGCCTCGACCAATCAGCGACGGGCACAGTCTGCCGCGAATTCTGGAATCATCATTGTCCATATACTACGGGGACATGCATATTCTAGAATACCCGATGCGTTAGAATCGGGCCACAATCTAGTATATATATAATTGCCTAAGTGATTTTCCGTCTGTCTGTCTTTCTGTCTGTCTGTCTTTCTGTCTGTCTGTCTGTCCTGGAAATCCTGCGTCAATCAGCGACGGGCAGAGCATCGACGTAGAAATCCCGCGTCTCTGATTGGTCGAGGCCGCCAGGCCTCGACCAATCAGTGACGAGCACAGCGACGATGATGTCATAAAGGACGTAGATATCCCGCGTCTCTGATTGGTCGAGGCCAGGATTGGCCTCGACCAATCAGCAACGGGCACAGCGACGATGATGTCATAATGGTTGCCATGGCGACGATGATGTCATAAAGGTTGCCTCGACCAATCAGCGACGGGCACAGTCTGCCGCGAATTCTGGAATCATCATTGTCCACATACTACGGGGACATGCATATTCTAGAATACCCGATGCGTTAGAATCGGGCCACAATCTAGTCTATATATATAATTGTCTAAGGGTTTTTCCGTCTGTCTGTCTTTCTGTCTGTCTGTCTGTCTGTCTTTCTGTCTGTCTGTCCTGGAAATCCCGCTTCTCTGATTGGTCGATGCCGCCAGGCCTCGACCAATCAGCGACGGGCACGGTATCGACGTAGAAATCCCGCGTCTCTGATTGGTCGAGGCCGCCAGGCACAGTCTGCCGCGAATTCTGGAATCATCATTGTCCATATACTACGGGGACATGCATATTCTAGAATACCCGATGCGTTAGAATCGGGCCACAATCTAGTAGTTCTATATTATAATAACAATGCTATATGTGTATGTGATACCCCATAAAAATGCAAATAATTACTAAATAGAATCAATATAAAAATAAAAATAAATATAAAGTAAAAAATAGAATAAAAAATAAAAAATAACAAAAATAAAATTAAAAAATAATAATGAATAATCCAGGTGAGTAAATATAGGTGAAAAAAAATTATATATATATCACCTTATGTGACATAAAATAGTCACGAGTAATTCCGGTATACTAATATACTAACTATATAGTGTATATATATATATATATATATCTATATATATATCTATATATATAATTGTCTAAGGGTTTTTCCGTCTGTCTGTCTGTCTGTCTGTCTGTCTGTCTTTCTGTCTGTCTGTCCTGGAAATCCCGGCTCTCTGATTGGTCGAGGCCGCCAGGCCTCGACCAATCAGAGACCGGCACAGCATCGATGTAGAAATCCTGCGTCTCTGATTGGTCGAGGCCGCCAGGCCTCGACCAATCAGCAACGGGCACAGCGACGATGATGTCATAAATGACGTAGACATCTCACGTTTCTGATTCAGCGACGGGCACAGTATCGACGTAGATGTCATAATGGTTGCCATGGCGACGATGATGTCATAAAGGTTGCCTCGACCAATCAGCGACGGGCACAGTGATATCCCAGAAAAGTGAAGGAAAAGTAACTGAAAAGAGGACAAAAAATATTCCAATAAGAAAAGATTTTTTTATATACCACCTTGTACGATCAGAAGTAATCATACATAGTTAGTTGTCATACATTATAATAGCTCATATTTCTCCCTTTCTTTTCCTTGTAAAATGGGTCAGAGATTGGTTAAGCCTTCCGTTCTTCCTGTTATAGGGACTCAATCACAGCCTTATTGAAGAAATTCATGTCCACGGATCATCATCATCACCTTATTGGACAACACGGACCACAGGATTATTCCATTCTAGGACAGCCAGGGGTGGATTAAGGGTAGCCAGGGCCCCGGGCTGTTCAGACACTGTGGGCCCCCCGGTCATGTGATGGGGGTCATGTGACGGGGGTCATGATATACCTGAACCAGATTATTCCAGAAAAATGGCTGGGCCCTACTCTACTGTAACCTATTAAATATTTGTTAAAATATGCAATACAATTTAGGTATATTTTGATTTATTTTTTAATTTTTAAAATGACCAATATCACATACAAGGAACAAATACCACCGCATCATGACCAGACCACAAAATACAACCACAGTGATCGAATAATATCACATACAAGGAACAAATACCACCGCACCATGTCAAGACCACATATTACCACCACTTGGTGACCAAATAGCACATACAAGGGACAAATACCACAACACCATTTCCAGACCACATATTACCACCACATAGTGACTGAATACTACAAATACTGATCAGTAATAAAAAAAAAAACACAATACTATCACCATAAGTGCCAGTATTCACAGGAGATCTGTATTCACAGTGTCTGTGTAGAGGTAATACAGAGATCACTGGTGGTATTATACACAGGAGCTCTGTATATAATGTATAGGTAATGCAGTGATCAGTAGTGACATTGTACACAGGGTCTCTGTATATAGTATACAGTGTATAGGTAACACTGACTCACCAGTGACGTCTCTAGGTGAAGTCCTTCATCTTTCATCCAGCACAGACCGCCATCATTTCTTCCAGCCAGCACTCGTTTCTGCAGGAAATAACACAGTTATCTCAAGCTCCGTTCGAAGAACACATTACTTAATTTTTCCCAACTTCTACACTACAACACATGAAGAAAAAAGGCAACATAGTGTCACTCTACACAGTAACAGGACCGCCCCCATTTAAAACAGTATACTCAAAAAATAAAATAAATACATCACTGCAGTAATAATATCCCTTAATTAACCACTACGGTAATAGTATTCCCCATCCTGGCCCCGTTTATCTCATTCCTGCCTCCAGCCATATGTTCTCCCATCCTGCCCTCATGAGTATCCATTCTACCCCATATGATCTCCCCATCCTGCCCCATCTGTCTCCATCGTATCCACCCTGCCCCATGATTCAATCTTGCCCCATGTCTTTCATTCTGCCCCGTGTCTCCAATCATGCCCCGTATCTACATTCTGCCCATGCCTACAGTCCTGCCCCCAGTGTGTCCAGCAATCTGCCCCAGTGTGTCCAGCATATTACCCCCAGTGTGCCCAGCATATTACCCCCAGTGTGTCCAGCAATCTGCCCCAGTATGTCCAGCATAATGCCCCAGTGTCCAGCATTGCCCCCAGACAGTGTGTCCAGCAATCTGCCCCAGTGTCTGACTCCAGCATATTGCCCCCAGTGTGTCCAGCAATCTGCCCCAGTGTGTCCAGCATTGCCCCAGACAGTGTGTCCAGCAATCTGCCCCAGTGTGTCCAGCATTGCCCCCAGTGTGTCCAGCAATCTGCTCCAGTGTGTCCAGCATATTACCCCCAGTGTGTCCAGAAATCTGCCCCAGTATGTCTAGCATATTGCCCCAGTGTTCCGAATATTACCCCCAGTGTGTCCAGCAATCTGCCCCAGTATGTCCAACATTGCCCCCAGACAGTGTGTCCAGCAATCTGCCCCAGTGTGTCCAGCATTGCCCCCAGTGTGTCTAGTAATCTGCCCCAGTATGTCCAGCATTGCCCCCAGACTGTGTCCAGCAATCTGCCCCAGTGTGTCCAGCATATTACCCCCAGTGTGTCCAGCATTGCCCCCAGACAGTGTGTCCAGCAATCTGCCCCAGTGTCTCCAGCATTGCCCCCAGACAGTGTGTCCACCAGCAATCTGCCCCAGTGTGTCCAGCATATTGCCCACAGACAGTGTCCAGCTTTCTGGCCCACCCTGGCCCCCTGGATTGCCGTTAGCAAAAAAAAAAACAAGTTCTCCTCACCTGACCTGTGCGCTCCAGCGGCGAGCTTGCTCCAGCAGCACGTACACGCCAGCGACTGACAATGACGTCAGATGCCGGTGACGTGTGCGCGGCGCCTGCGGCCGACTTCAGCTGCCAGCCTCCAATTCGCTGGCGGCTGTTGTTAACTATTGACGTGCGGGCGTGCGCCCGCACGTCAGTGGGTGAAACTGCCGCAGCGCTGGTAGGGCCCGGTGAGCAGACGAGACGGGGCCCGATGCGGACCCTCTCTGCCCACCGGGCCAATACGCCAGTCAGGGCAGTAATGCCCTGATGGCGGCGGGCAATCTGAGCGGTAGCCCAGGGCCCCCCCACACCACTGGGCCCTGGGCTACTGCCCAGATTGACCCTATCATAATCCGCCCCTGAGGACCGCCACATCTAAATTATACCCGGTAAGTTACAGAATCACCCTAAAATCATGAAAATTGGTATACACAATTAATAAACAGATAAAACCACCTAAAATTTAAATTAAAACAGTGGATTACAAAAAGGGGCAAAACTTATATTTTCATTTAGGCCGTAAGGGGAAATGGTTTCTAATGTCCATATCCATTTAGTTTCCATTTTGGCTAGGGGTACACTAATTTTACCTCCCCTTTCCTTAGGTTCGATCAGATCTATGCCGATCACCTTCAACAGGGTAGCATCACAGTCATGATACATTTTAAAATGTTTGGGAATCGTTTTTAAAAGGGAAACATCTTCCACTTCTCTTGCCGCTTGTATTCCCAGGACATGTTCACGTATGTGGACTATTTATTGGCGGGAGGTTAGTCCTACATATATAAGAGAGCAAGGACATGTCGCATAGTATATCACGGCCTTAGAAGTACAGGTTATTGCGTGTTTTATTTTGTATGTAACCTTTTTTTGGAATTTTAAAAAGTTTGTGCTCTTAAAATATTTGGGCACGCCACACATTTACCACATGGGTTTACAACCCACTTGTGATCTAGAATTAGACAGAAAGGAAGGTGTCTTATGCATATAGTGACTTTTAACGAGTTGGTCTCTTAAATTTCTAGATCTTCTATATGTAATATTTGGTTTTTCCCCTACATATCTGGATAAAATTGGATCGGCCTGTAAAATTGACCAAGATTTGATCATATAAAATCACATCAAGTCAGTTTGACCATGATATTGTGTAATAAAACGAACAACTTGGTTTGGAGTGGATGGTTTGGTGGAATATAAAGCCTGATGTCTGTTTGTATTTTTGGCTCGATTATAGGCTTTTTTGATTGACCGTTTGCTATAGCCTCGGTCCAAAAATCTCCTCTTGAGATCCTCAGCTTGTTCTTCAAAGAAAATGTCCTCCAAAGTCAATGTCCTCTGAACAGTTCCTACATAATCGCAAAAATTGACCTATACGGATAGAGCGCATCATAGCCAGAGGATGTGCCGATGTAGCATGTAACAATGAATTCACTGCAGTCTCTTTAAGATACAAATTGGTTTGTAGGCAGTTATTGTCTCCTCTCCGGGAACTGACATCTAAAAACTTGATCTGATTCTTATCACATTTATAGGTCAAACGTATGTTATCTGTATTCTGATTTAACATGGACATAAAGTTTTGGAGTGTTTCAACAGATCGTTGCCAAATAAAAAATATATCATCAATAAAGCGCACCGAAATAAGGATGCGTTCAATTGACGGCATGTGACCAGAAATAAAGAGGTCCCTCTCCCACAGCCCCAGGAATAGATTGGCATAGGTTGGTGCGAAAGAAGCACCCATTGCAGTGCCCTGGAGCTGCATGTAGAGGGACCCTTTAAAAAAGAAAAAAATTTGTGAAAGTGAAAATTGCAAAAGTTAAACCACCAATTGGCTCATAGAAGGAGGCATAGAAGAGCAGCTCGCAAAGTATTGCGCTGCTTGAATACCATCATTATGGCGAATATTGGTATACAAGGATTCCGCATCACAAGTCACCAAAAGGGAGTCAGTGTCAATGTGCAAACCATCTACCTTTTTCAAAAATTTGTTGGTGTCTTTAATATATGATGGAAGTACCTCAATCAGAGCTTGCAGCTTAGCATCCACAAATTTATTCACATTTTCAAGGTAATTACCACACCCTGAGATAATAGGTCTCCCCGGGGGGGGATTTCACTATTTTTGTGGATCTTTGGTAATAGATAAAGTGTTGGTATCATGGGTTCTGTAATTTGGAGGGCTAAAAATAATTATTTTGTTATAACTTCCATCTCCATGGCTTCCTTTAAAATTGATAAAAGATCAGACCTACATTTTTCCAAGGGATTAAAAGTTTTTTTATAACATACTATGTCCCTCAATTGTCTGAAGGCTTCCATCTCATATAATGTTTTTGGCCAAACCACCACATTTCCACCCTTGTCAGCTGGTTTAAATACTACATCATCTAATTCTTGTAACTTTTTAAGGCCTAAGTTTTCTTTTTTATTTAAATTGTCAAATTTTGGGTAGCGAGGAATATTTTCTAAGTCTTTGCTTACCGTTTTGAAAAAAACATCAATTGTAGGGTGAGCTGACAAGGGTGGAAACCTATGGGATGTAGGTTGGATAGACTTAGTAATCTTACCTCCCTGTGGTTCGTTATGTTCCTGTGCCAATTGATTTAGAGTCGCTAGTGCCTCCTGTTCCGCCTCTGTTGGAAACATTTGAAACAAATTTTCATTGTGGAAATATCGCTTAAAGATCAGTTTTCTAACAAATAAATGCAGATCCTTAATGGCAGTGAATTTGTCAAATTGTGCTGATGGACAAAACATAAGTCCTCTACTCGAAATATTAATTTCAAAATCCGAAAACACATGCACACTCAAATTAATTACCTTCAGGTTATTTTTATTCCTATGATTTTCAGGAGAATAGTCATAGGTGCGTTTTCTTGGTGCATAGCGTAATTCTCTCTTGCGTTTCGGAGTTCAAATAGTTGAAACAATCGACAAAGTGGAAGAGGAGGCACCAGAGATGTCACACAAAGGCCGGTTTGATGAAGTTGATGGAGTCTGATCCTTGGTATCTTCATTGAGATAATGTTTAAGCCATCTGTAGATCTTTGGAAAAATCTTTTTGGTCCCTTGTAAGTTTACTCATTTGTTTCATCTGAATGTCCTTGACCCATTGGTCAATCAATTTCTCCAAATGTGGATTAATTGATTGGAACTGTTCGATAGAAAGATTGGATTTAGCCTTAACAAAAGCTTCCTCCAATAATGAATTTAGATCTGAAACGCGCGTCGGGGTGTGTGCGCTTCCAGGACAGAGTGGTACTTCAAGGTAATGATGGTCATGATCTCCCCCTTAATTACTTTTTGCACATAGCGCTTTATATTGAGGATTGCATACTTACCATGTGATTCCCTGCACTGCTGCACTTACATACGTTGTCAGTTATCCTTATATCTTTTCACTTTGGCGCGTGTATACTTTTAGCATTGATTTTCACATGTATGTTAGGTTGTTTCACTCTAAGAATATTTTTTGGGGGGGATTTTCTATACCCTATTTTGGGTGACCATTATCTTGTATAGGTCCACTATTGATATCGCACATAGGATATAATTCATGCATACGGGTTCATTTTTTATTGATTTATATGTACTGTCCTGATATGCACACACTTTGTCTATGTAGTATTTAACTTTTATTCATTTTTCTGTATCACTGCTACTAGTAAATAAAGATTATTCTGAATTATGTGATCCTGTCTGGTCTTCCATGGTGTATCCATAGTTTTGGTGATTGGGTTGTTTTCTGGTTTTGAGTAGTTTCCACTATTTCTTTGTTATATCACTGAGGGTAATTATTTTAATATTTTTAAATAATTTTAATTTAGTTTATGGTTTTTTATATTGATTCCCGAGGTGATATCTTTATCTTTCTTTATTTTTTTTTATATAGCGCTAACATATTCCGCAGCGCTTTACAGGTCGCACACATTATCATCGCTGTCCCCATTGGAGCTCAAAATCTAAATTCCCTATCAGTACGTCTTTGGAATGTGGGAGGAAACCGGAGAACCCGGAGGAAACCCACGCAAACACGGAGAGAACATACAAACTCTTTGCAGATGTTGTCCTTGGTTGGGTTTGAACCCAGGACCCCAGCGCTGCAAGGCTGCAGTGCTAACCACTGAGCCACTGTGATATAATACTATTCTAATGTTATATGGCCGTCTGAATGCACCCATAAACTGTAATCAGGTACCTCGGAAGAGGGGATTAAACTGTATTGAAAGCCATAATACCACAGCTCCTGATACCGTGAAGTGGCCATTCTTGGGTACTGCAGCTCAGCTCCTATTGAAGTGATTGGGAGCAGCCACTAAACAGGGTACAGAGAAATAGTGTGTATCCAGCAAACAGCTGTTTAATGTTTCCACCATTGATCTGATAGACCATTAACTCACAGTCCTTTACTCTTCCTTAAACCCTTTAACGACCAGAGGTATTTTTGGTTTTGCATTTTCATTTTTTACTCCCCTTCTTCCCAGAGCCATAAGTTTTTTATTTTTTGGTCAATATGGCCATGAGAGGGCTTGATGTTTTGCGGGACAAATTGTACTTTTGAATGACATCATTTTTCATGTACAAGAAAATGAGAAACAATTTCCAAGTGCGGTGAAATTGCAAAAGAAGTGAAATCCCACAGCTGTTTTTGTTTTGTTTTTTACCATGTTCACTAAATGCTAAAACTGGCACCTGCCATTATGATTCTCCATGTTATTACAAGTTCATAGACACCAAACATGTCCAGGTTCTTTTTTATTTAAGTGGTGAAAAAAATTCCAAGGTTTGTTAAAAAAAATTGTGCCATTTTCCGATATCCATAGTGCCTCCATTTTTCGTGATCTCAGGTTGCACCGAGCTGCTGTTTTTAATTATACCATTTTGGTGCAGATACGATCTTTTAATCGCCCGTTATTGCACTTTAATGCAATGTTGCGGCGAACAAAAAAATGTAATTCTGGCGTTTTTACTTTTTTTTCCAGTTACACCATTTAGCGATTGGGTTAATTTTTTTTATATTCATAGATCGGGCGATTCTGAATGCGGCGATACCAAATAAGTGTATGCTTGATTTTTTTATTGTTTTATTTTGAATGGGGGGAAAGGGGGGGGGGATGATTTGAACTTTTATATTTTTAAACAAAATTTAATATTTTTAAAAACATTTTTTTTATTTTTGGTATGCTTCAATAGTCTCCATGAGAGACTAGAAGCTACCATAATCCGATTGGCTCTGCTACATACAGACGATGATCAGATCGCCTGTATGTAGCAGAATTGCTACCACAGGGTGGCGCTCATAGCATTCTGGCAGTGACAACCATAGAGGTCTGCTGGAGACCTCCGATTGTCATGCCAACTCATCGGTGACCCGCGATCACATGATGGGGTCACCAATGGGCGGGATTTCCGGTGTGCTTGCCGGAAGCGCAAGTTAAATGCCGCTGTCAGAGTTTAACTAGTTAACAGCCGCAGGTGGATCGCGATTCCAACCGTGGCTGTTAGAGGCACATGTCAGCTGTTCAAAACAGCTGACATGTGCTGGAAAAGATGTGGGCTTAGTGCCAGAGCCCACATCAAACGGAGGGAGTCCCACATCGGCGTACTATTACGCCCGATGTCGTAAAGGGGTTAATAAACATTAATATGTCGGCCCCGGGTTTAACTTAGCGATATGGCATCTCCTGTATGAGGTCTTTAAAACAGAAGTGTAAGCAAGATCATCTTCTGAGTTCAGGGATACATGTGAAGCGATCATATTGGTGCAGTATGAGATTGTTTTATAACCAAGAAGGACATTTTTGGCCACGGCCCCTATATCATCCCAAGATTAGCTGCATTCAAAACGCCCTCCTTCATCCTGATGACATGAAAAGCAAACATGAAAATGGCAGCAGTCACGTCACGTCAGCCGCTTGTCTGTCCCCAGACACTGGGCATATTAGGCTTTATGCTGTGTCATGCACAGATTATATGGGAACATTTTCATCTGCCTAAAAGGTTGGGCCCATAATTGAAGATCAGCAGTAATTTCCCTGACAGGAATTTGGCTTTTACAGAGGACGGATAAGACCCCTTAATACAAATTAGGTATTACCACATATTAAGAAACCATTGAGAAGGGCGGCTGACCTTAGCGCTTGTGCAAGATTAATTGGTGAGAAGATGGTAATGGTTCACACCTGACTGCGTAAGCGCTGACTGGGGAGGTTTCTGTTTCTTGCAGACAAGTCTGAGCCATAGCATCTGGGAGGCTAAAGCACCGAGTATTAAAATGAGGCCGTTTTTATAAATCATACGTGGGATCTGTGCTCTTGGACACGTCTCTGATGATTTGTCTTGACTTCAGTTCTTGCTGCAGTTAAGAGTCATATGTAAACAGAGACAAGTACTGGATTATGTCATCGGGCCACCACCAAGAAGAAACTGAGCAAGCCGTGCCCTGTAATGTCTCTGCGGTAATGTATTCTCAGCTAAGCAATCCATCTAACTAAAGCCGACCATGCTTGGTGGAGTAGAGAGAAGAGGGGAGGAACCGCAGCAAAAATTATACTGAGCTCCCAATTATGGTGCTGCTGAGTTTTGACCCCCAGAACAGAGGGTCACGCAGTTGGTTTCCCCTTCCACACCCTTTTTATGACCGAATGCCACACTGTTTTCCGGCAATGCAAATCTTTCACGTAGATGCTCAACTCTCAAGTGCAGAACTACAAAATAAAGTTCCAGGACCCAAATGGAAAGTCAGTAGGAGGACCCTTCACCTACCATCTAGCGTCTCCTTTTGTGGTCTAGGCTTTGGACCCTCATATGCACCTAGACCCATCAGATTCTGCTATATTTGCCATCTTTCAGGATAACCCTTTTGGGAGGACACAGCATGCTGAAGATCCACTGGCATAACTTGAAGCTAAGATCTAGATGCAAAATCTCCAACAGGGCCTTCAACTATTATGGGTCTTTAATATTTTTGGTCTTCTCATATTGGTCAAAGGAACCTTTTTGGTCTCAATAGTTACCCGGACCTGAGTGTAACAACAACCTCTGCACGCACCATGTTTTTTCTTATAGCCATGCATCCTTTTCAGGTTACTCCCATCCATGCCTTTTCTATATCTTATCTATATCACATTCTTCCCCCTTTTCATGCCCCTCCTCAGTGCAAAGCGTGATATCTGATTTGGCTGTATGAGAGGCTTCTGACTGAGGTCTAAAGGTACCGTCACACATAACGATATTGTTAACGATATTGTTGCTTTTTGTGACGTAGCAACGATATCGTTAAGGAAATCGTTATGTGTGACAGCGACCAACGATCAGGCCCCTGCTGGGAGATCGTTGGTCGCTGGGGAAAGTCCAAAACTTTATTTTGTCGCTGGACCTCCCGCAGACATCGCTGAATCGGTGTGTGTGACTCCGATCCAGCGATGTCTTCACTGGTAACCAGGGTAAACATCGGGTTACTAAGCGCAGGGCCGCGCTTAGTAACCCGATGCTTACCCTGGTTACCAGCGTAAATGTAAAAAAAACAAACACTACATACTTACATTCCGTGTCTGTCCCCGGCGCTCTGCTTCCCTGCACTGGCTGTGAGCGCCGGCCAGCCGGAAAGCAGAGCGGTGACGTCACCGCTCTGCTTTCTGGCTGGCCGGCGCTGACAGTGCAGAGGAAAGCACAGCGCCGGAGGACAGACACGGAATGTAAGTATGTAGTGTTTGTTTTTTTTACGTTTACGCTGGTAACCAGGGTAAACATCGGGTTACTAAGCGCGGCCCTGCGCTTAGTAACCAGATGTTTACCCTGGTTACCCGGGGACTTCGGCATCGTTGGTCGCTGGAGAGCTGTCTGTGTGACAGCTCTCCGGCGACCAAACAGCGACGCTGCAGCGATCAACATCGTTGTCGGTATCGCTGCAGCGTCGCTTAGTGTGACGGTACCTTAAGGGGTAACATTTTTCCTTGTGAAGAGTGGCATGTCTAACATGCAGTTCAAGGAGACTTATAAGCCATGCAATGGACCTCTGAGATCCCAGTCAGAAGTCTCTCATACAGCCAAATCAAATCTCCTGCTTTGCAGTGAGAGGGTAAACACCCCGAAACACGTGTCTGCAAACTGAGATTCTGGTTTGGATTTCATACTAAGTCATGTGGCAAGGTTCGTTAAAGGGTCAATATTGAGTTTTAGGATTGCTCCTTCCAATAGGTGCCACTAGAGTTCTAGTCATCTTCCACTCTGAAAAGTAAATTTGCATATTTAATTTCCCAGAAGAACATTGCATGGCTTTTAAGCCCCCTTACACTGGCATGTCAGGCATGTCACTCACTGTCACAAGGTAAAATGTTACTCCTGTATGGAAGAAACTTTTAAGTAAGTGCCGCTTTGCAGGAGATTTCTGAAGGACTCGTGGCACCCGAAAGATTTAACAAAAATTTAAAAACATTTACTTGAGTCTAGGCAGTCTCCCCTTTTCCAGGAGTCTCCTGGATGTTACGGAACGGTAGGCAAGTACATGCTATCCATCTGAAAAAAGAAAGTTACATAGTATTATTGAATAACAGCAAGTAGAGATCTATAAAAAAAAATTGCTAATTTGATATGCAATTGTATAGAATGAAAAAAGTGAATGACTAAAACAGGAATAACCCTTTTAGGGCTCATTCAGACGAGCATATATGTGACACCCCAGGGTCCTGGTCATCACAGTGGCATTGCTTTCCCCACGGGGAGAGTGATGTTACGCTTGGAAGTGATGAAAGACCTCTTCTAACCGGTAAATCATACACACAACATGTGCACACTCCAGGCCAGAAGGGGGAGCTCTGAACCCGGATTAAGGGGAACTTCCCTAATATATTCTGGCTGGAGAGGAAGTGAGTGAGCCGTCTGAAGCAGACAGTGGAGGAGCAAGGAGTCTGTCAGAGCACAGAGGAGAGTGCAGTTGAACAGTGAGTGTCAGAAAGACTGAAGTGGGCCGTGTAGCCGGAGTCGCTGCAGCTCCTGGAGAAGGGAAACAGAGAAGGAAAGGACAGCTTGTGGAAAGTGTGCAGGAGAGAAAAGGCACAGGAGAGTGACACCAGGGGAGCAGAGCAGTGATTTGGCTACCTCCCTGGAAAGCGCAGATTCTGGTAGCCGGAAGACCGAGGCCGTGTCGGACTCTATGATACATAGCAGAAACCAGCAGGACAGCTGAACTTTAAGTTACCTGTCCGCCTTTACACCCAGGATACACAGTGACACATAGGGCCCGGGTCATGATAGAGACCCTATAAAAAGGCTTGAGCCACCTGTCATACGGGTTTGTGTCCTAACCTACATGGAGGACAGAGAAGAACTGTGAGGACCTTATCAGAAGCTATAGGCAGTAAGGGACTACAACACCATCGCGCTTTGATGAAGGCTTTCATCTCCACCTGGTAAAGGGGATTCTGGATTCACTTCCAAGCCAGCCGGACCCTGCCTGTACCTGTGATCTGGTGCCCTGGACTGCGGTTGCCTCAAGGTACAGTTAACCAGGTAAAGAGACTGCAAACCTGTGTCCTCCGTTCTTTACTGCACCATTCACCATCTCCATCTACACACCGGGAGCCCTGGGGACCTACTTCACCTGTGGGAAGTTATACTATCTGTCATACCACCACCCCAGAGGACCCCTTTAAGCAGTGTCGGTCCCTACTGACCGAATACCACAGGTGGCATCATGAACACAAACTTTATTAAACCCTTAAAAGACCTTTCCTTTGTAATTAAGCGCCCAGGGCCACGGACAGGGTCACATCCACTTTAAGAGTACCGGACCTGGTACCGAGTACCCCACTGCCCTGGTGGCATGTCTGGTCTATGTGAGTCACAGATTGCACATGGCCGCTTTCCAGTGCACATGGCCAGTTTTCCTCGTGGACCGATGAAATAAATTGCAGCATGCACTGCTCTGGTCTTTTTTACGAACCAGAATACTGCATGCAATGTAAAAGCAGCTGCAGCACCCGTCTGCGATGAGGATGACACAAGGAGCTGCACAAGGAGCGATTCACATCTGCAACTTGCAGTGCGCACATAGAGCCAGTCACATTTGATGCCACCAGCTCAGATTTTCTGCCTCCTTCGAGGTTCAGTACCAAGTATGTAGATTTTACCTAGAAAAATCTTATACCGAAAAACATTTCCTGCTTCTCCACCAAAATGAGGATGTTGTACATTGCATCATGCTCCATTCTTGTATATTTGCATCCTATAGATCTGCATCGGGATCTGGAAGGGACATGGTGCAGTCTGCTTTTCATTATGCCTTGGAGTATATCTGTACAAGCTTTATTTGTTCATTTTGTTCATGTTTTGATTATTGAAAATCAGTCTCTTTATTCTAATCCTCTAAACTGGAGAATAGGTCATTGGCACCAGCTGTTCCTCGTGGCGTACTTTTCACTAGCTCCATTCACTTTAGTCAGACCCAACTTGGTAAGGGCCTGACATCCGTCCTTGTCTTACAAAAGTATTGTTTTGAAGCGATGGCCAGGGAACCACCACGGTGCAGGCATACTACCGTACACAAGATAAGGTGCCAACAACAAAGGGTAAATTTACTGGAAAGCAAGGAAAGAAGTGGAAGAGGAAGGTGTAAACAGGGGTATGCAATGGCAAAAGATAATTTACAAGAGTTGTATTCTTTAGCTGGGCTGTCAAATAGCACGGTGCTCCAACTATTAAAGAATTAATATTCGTAGACAAGCAAATGCAAACAATGAACGCAGAATGATGCTACTCTACGTATAGCCTCCTTGGCCTCTCTAAGCAGCCCACAAGGCTGCCGTGTTCTGTCTGTTGAAGCCTACACTAGGTCCTGACTTGTGGACAAAACAGGAACAAACTCATGGTGATGTTGGGGGCTCAGATCCAGTCCTAGGGGGGCCCCCAACAATCTAGTACAGTGGTGCACATGGCACTCTGCCAGCTCCGTGAAATGTGGTTTTCTCCTTGCTTCTGGGTCCTCCTTGCTTCTGGGTCCGGGAGGTGCTCCTGGAAACTGTAAATCCCTTTCTCGGTATATTCGCAGCTTCTCAAACTATCACAGGACAGCCACCCTTGCAGTACCCGAAGAGTCTGTCCAATTTCACGAGTCCACTCTGTCCCAGGCTGTGGGTCCTCTTTCACAGCTACAAGCACAGATGTTGATTTGAGGCCTAGACAGGTAAGCACCTTTGCCTGTTTTTCTGAGATGTTCTTCGCAGCAGCTTTTTGCTCACACACTCAAAAGGCTCAACCCCTAACCTAAGCCTAGGGCAGTACATTCACACAGTCTATTGCAGGGGGAACAGAACATTCCATCACACCAGACAAGGGGGTGCTGTCTCTTAAAGTGGCAGCGTGTTCCTTACTGTCCATAACAGCACCACCCCCTACATGCCTTCCTACTTAATGATGGTCGTCCTCGGCCATGACAGCATCAAGGTACAGTGTAATGAAGGAATGTGCAATACGGAAACAGCACCTACAGAGGACGCAACAAAGTGGGAAAAATAGATAGAGTACACTATTCTATGCATCGGCCTGGTGGAACCCCTGCAGTACACCTCTGGGATCTCCGGAGCTCTAGGCTGTCAGGCAAGGCTTGATATCTTCCAGAGGAACACTTGCTGCAGGAGTCATAGTGGGTTTTTTTCGGGTCTTGTCCTCACATGGTGGTAGTGGTACATCCATGGGATTACCATCTCTGTATGGCCGATGACCCCCTACTGTGTCTGGGGCGGTCCACCACTCATCATTGATTTCACCATCAGGCATGACAGATTCAGGAAGTGGAGTAGCGCCTTCAGGTGGCAATGGTGCAAACAGACTTCAGACCGGCAGGGCAGCTGCAGCATATTTCTGTGAAGTACTCTAGGGGCGGACGCCCCACTCTCAATCTGCACCTTGTAGACTGGGCCATCAGCATATACTCGTTTGATTACTCTGTATGGCTGTACTTCCCATCTCTCACTTAGTTTTCCCTTGGGGAGTTTCTCTCTGACCAATACTCGGTCTTCGGGTTGGACTGGTGTCTCTTGAGTCGGTTTACGGACCATATGTTCTTTTCCTGCAGCTGCTGACCCACAAACTGCCAAATTGTTTGTAATTGTTGCCGATGCTCTTTCACCCATGAAGTGACAGTTCGCTCCATCAGCTCCTCTGGCTGTTCCACATTCAGCTCAATCATGTCTCGTCCAGCTCTTGCAAACAGCAGTAGATTAGGGGTATAACCCGTGGTGGAGTGGACCCGATTGTTGTAGGTCCAGACCAACTCTGGCAGGTAGTCTGGCCAACATGCCTTCTTATCCTCCTCCAGCGTTCTCAGCACTTGAAGTAGGGTTCGGTTGAAACGTTCACATGCTCCATTGCCTTGAGGATGGTAAGGGGTTGTCCGGGACCACTCGATGCCATGCATACGATACAATGCTTCCATCACCTTGCCTTGGAAACATGCGCCTTGGTCAGAGTGGATGCGCTTTGGGCACCCATACACCCGGATGAAGTCTTGATAGATGGTTCGCGCCACTGACTCCGCAGTCTGATCTCTAGTCGGGGTGACTACTGCGAACTTGGAAAGATGATCGGTCATCACTAAACAGTACTGTAGCCCCCGAGCCGAGTGTCCCATGAGGAGATAGTCGATCATAAAGACTTCTAGCGGTTCCTTAGTTTGCATGGTCTGGATGGGTGCCCTCTCTTCGGTACTCTTAACCCTGCTGTTCTGTTTGGTCTGGGGAGACCTATTTTGAACTTTGGTATTTTTTGGGGTGTTCAAGATGCGGTTCTGAAACTTGTGGTTGATTGACTTAAATGAGGATGGGTCGGTCGGCCACGGGTTTCAGAGCCGCATCTTGAATATTTTAAAGAATATTGAAGTTCAAAGTCGGTCATTTTTGACCAACAGAACAGCAGGGTTAATGAGGTTGCATACTTGACATTGCCGGCAAACTTCTTCCACCACAGACTCCAACCAGGGGCAATACACGTACCGCTGTAACCATTGGTATGTCTTTGAGGGTCCGAAGTGACCTCCAAATTCATGGGCTTCTTTAGCTACTTCTTGAGCCATTCTTCCTGGGATGACCACCTGCCACCTTACTTCCATATCTTTTGGCTGTTGTCTCTTGCGATATAACACTGACTCTCCCACTTCCAGTCTATCCCACTGGTGTAAGACACTCTTCATTTCAGCATCCAGATCATCTCTCTCTTGTTTTCCAGGCTTCCGCTTCTGAGTTACCCACCATTTCATCTGTCTCAGCCCTTCGTCTTCATCCTGAACATGTCCCTATTCCTCATAGGTTCTCCCCAGGGACCGGGGTAGTGTGCAGGCCTCCCTACTTGACGGGGCCTCAACCACTGGGGGCTTAAACTTACAAAAGTCTGCGGTTTCCTCCTCTTCAAGTTGTTAATCGAAATCCCCCACTGGAGTCTCCACAGTCACTCTTGACAGCCCGTCAGCATTTGCGTTTTCAGTAGCAGAGCAATAACAGATGGTAAAGTCAAACTTAGTTAGGCAAGTCACCCACCATTGTTCTAAGGCTCCCAATTTAGCATTCCCAAGGTGGGCCAGAGGATTATTGTCTGTTCGAACTTGAATCTTGGTCCCTGTCAGGAAGCCCACAAACTTCTCTGTCATGGCCCACACCAGGGCCAGGAGCTCTAACCGGAAGGAGCTGTAATTGTGGGGGTTTCTTTCACTATCTCGCAGGGACCTGCTGGCATACCCGATGACTCTCTCATGTCCATCCTGTATCTGAGAAAGTACTGCACCGAGTCCATGAAGGCTACCATCTGTGTACAACAGGAACGGTTGATCGAAATTTGCATAGGCCAAAATCGGGCTTGAAGTAAGGGCATACTTTATAGCCTGGAAGGTCTCATCTTGTCTCTGGGCCCAAGGGATGCACTGGGTCTTCGGCACTCCAGCAGTCCCCCTCAACAGCTCATTCAGGGGACCTGCCACTTTCGCGAAGTCTTTGACAAACCGGCGGTAGTACCAGGCAAGCCCCAGAAAGGCGTGGAGTTCTCTCACTGTTCGAGGAACTGGCCTCTTCTGGATAGCAACCACTTTTTCCGGTGAGGGTAGAAATCCATCTTGTGACACTATGTGGCCCAGGTACTCGATCTCTCTCTTGAAGAGGTGGCACTTCTTTGGCTTTACCTTCAGGTTATGAGCCCTCAGTACCTGTCCAAGCCGGGTGAGGTGCTCTTTGAATGAGGGCGAAAACACAATGATGTCATCCAGATAGATCAGGGTAGCCTCAAAATTTAAGTCTCCCAAACACTTTTCCATTAGCCATTGAAACGTGCCCGGAGCATAGGAGAGCCCGAAGGGCATCCGGTTAAACTCAAACAGTCCCATACGGAGGATGAAGACTTTTTTTCTTTGTATTTCTCTGCCTCGGCTCAACCCCTCCCCTCAGCCCAGGGCAGTACATTCACACAGTCTATTGCAGGTGGGAGCAGAACATTCCATCACACCAGACAAGGGGGTGCTGTCTCTTAAAGTGGCAGCGTGTTCCTTACTGTCCATAACAGCACCACCCCCCTACAGTTTCATGATTTCCCTGCCCTTCTAACAAACGGTGATGTTTGGTCAGTATGAGTGGGGTCGGGAGTTGTAAACCCCTTGATGCCCTTTCCTAACCCCATGTTTGCTAACATGTAATGGTTCTTACCACCCATTAGAGTTCAGGACCCTTCAGAACTGGACGCTCTAAGGCTCTCAGAAGGTACTGGATGGGGACATCTGTGGAAGGTACTGTATGAGGACATCTGTAGAGAACACTGTATGAGGACATCTCTAAAGAACACTGTAGAGGACATTTGTAGAGAACACTGTAGAGCATATCTGTAGAAGGTATTGGATGGGGACATCTGTAGAAGGTACTGTGTGAGGACATCTGTAGAGAACATTGTATGAGGATATCTGTACAGAACACTGTATGTGCACATCTGTAGAGAACCATTCTGACTCTTCAAGGCAGTATGAGTCTCTAAATCATTAGAAATCAATTTCTTAGATAACTGTATGATTGTTAAACTCACATGCCAGGCTTCCTCAGACAGTGCCAACTCAGCCATACTGATTATTATTATTATTATTGTATTAAGAGTTATTAATACTATACTATACTATACTATATATACTACTATACTATAATACTACTAAGAGTATTACTATTATTATTGTAATAAGAGTCCAGGAGAAACAGAGTTGATATTCTCTGAAATCTTGTATTAAGTACAATGCAGCAGGTGGAAAAAGTAATCCCAAACAGAGGAGTATACATGTGCATCCAAAGATGGCTACAGCAAACTGACAATGAGAAGATGGGAGGGGCAATGGCTAACATAATCAACTACAGGAGAGACAAAAGGACAAATTTAGAGGGCAGAGCTTCTCCATAGCAACAACAGAATGCAATGCATAACATAGAAATACATACATACATAACAAGTTGTTCCCATTCATGGGACACAACAAGAACACTGTATGTGGATATCTGTGGAGAACACTGTATGTGGATATCTGTAGAGAACACTATGACGGCATCTATAGAGAATACTGTATGTGTAACGCTCGCGCCGAGACTGGTTGGCGCGGGCACCTGGGGGTGTGGCCCCACTGGACCACAGACCGAACTTCCCTGGAAGGGGCGTAACTAAGTAGCTTCCTAGGTGTTCGCTGGAGCCTCTGATGGTGAGGTCAGACTTGTGCAATAGGAAGCTACCAGGTACCACTCCAGGGTGGAGTCGGACTGTGGATGCTGATCCCACCGGGGACAAGACACGGGCAGGCAGGCACAGCTGTGACACTGGCTGACAGACGGGTATGGCAGAGGCCCTGACGGGCGGACTGGCTTGACGGAGATACAGGCAGGCAGACGGGCGCGGCTGGCACTCAGGCGGGCACGGCTTGCACTGGCAGACAGGACTGATACTCTGGTAGGAACTGGTATTCAGATGGATGTGTGGAAACAGGTAAGAACCTGTTCAGACTGGAGAATATAAAGGAACAGGTAGAGACCTGTAGGGAAAGTTGCAGAATTAAGATAGAGCAAGAGTGGAAGAAAAGCTGAATCGCAGGAGGCGGAGTACGAGTAGAAGGTGGAGCTATGAGTAGAGAAGGAGAAGGCAGAGCAGAGAGTAGAGAAGGAGAAGGCAGAGCCAAGGACGGAGCCGCAGGAGGCGGAGCCAAGAGCAGAGACGCTGGAGGGCGGAGCCAAGAGCGGAGACGCTGGAGGCGGAGCCAAGAGCAAAGACGCTGGAGACGGAGCCAAGAGCAAAGACGCTGGAGGCGGAGCCAAGAGCTAAAGACGTAGAACCGCAAGGAGCGGTGCCAGGTGGAACCGCAAGGAGCGGAGCCGTAGAGCAAAGCCACAGAGAGCGGAGCAAGGTCAGAGAGCAGAGCTGAGAGAAAAGCTGAGAGACACAGAGCCACAGGTTGTGGTAGAACTGAGCAGAGAGAAGCAGAGCCACAGACAGTGGCGAACAGAGCAGAAAGATAAGGCAGAGGTACACACAGCTGAGTGGGAAATGACTAATGACAAAGAAGGAGCAGGGACGGACATAGACCAGAGTACAGACAGGAACGGACACGGATACACAAACAGAACACAGATGAAGGCCTGCAATAGTGCAGCCCTCAGAGACAGGAAACACACGACCTGGCAGCTCAGTAGCAAATGCTAACTGAGGGGAATAGTTTGCTCAGGCATCCTCCAATGGGTGAGGATGCCTTAAGTATCAGAGACCTCAAGGCTATTGGCCAGAAGCACCTTAGGGAGGTGCACACAGTCTCAATAAGAATCCGGAGTGGCTGGCGCCGCCCCCCTTTGCACACAGCCAGGAAGTGTACACAGAGCAGGCCGCCATGAAGCACATGGCATGGAACCAGCAGCAGACAGATCTCACAGCATGGCACTGGGTGAGTGAGTAGATGTAACAGGCAGGTGGGGAATGGAAGGCCATGCAGTGATGCCGGCAGGGTTGTTACAGTATGTGGATATCTGTAGAGCACACTGTATGAGGAGTTCTGTAGAGAACACTGTATGAGGACATATGTAGAGAACACTGAATGAGGACATCTGTGGAGCACACTGTATGTGGATATCTGTAGAGAACACTCTATGAGGATATCTGTAGAGAACACTGTATGAGGATATATGTAGAAGGTATTGGATGGAGACATACAGTATGTAGAGAGCACTGTATTGCAACATTTGCAGAGTGTACTGTATGGAGACATCTTTAGAGGACACTGTATAGGGACAACTATAGAAGGCACTGTATGGAGACATCTTTAGAGGGTATTGTATTGGGACACCTACAGAAGGCACTGTATGTGGATATCTGTAAAGGACACTGCACTGGGACATCTGTAGAGGGAACTGTATGGGGACATTTGTAAAGAACCCTGTGCGATAACATCTGTAGAAGGCACTGTATGAGAACATCTGTAGGGGGAACTCATGGAGATATCTGCAGAGTGCACTGTATTGGGACATCTGTAGAGGACTCTGTATGAACACATCTGTAAAAGGCCCTGTATTCAAACATTTGCAGAGAACACTGCATGGAGACATCTGTAGAGAACCCTGAATGAGAACTATAGAGGACACTGAATGGGGACATGGGTAGAAAATACAACATGGGGAAATCTGCAGAAGGTCCTGTATGGGGACATCTGTAGAAAACTCTGTATGGGGTCAACTGTAGAAGACTCTGAATGGGGTCAGCTGTAGAGAACACTGTCCTGGGACATCTGTAGAGAGCACTGCATAGGGACATCAGTAGAAGACACTTTATGAAGACATCTGTAGAAGACACTGTATGGGAACATATGTAGAGAACACTGTATGGGTACATCTGTAGAGGGCATTGTATGTGGAAATTTGTAGAAGGCCCGATATGGAGTCACCTGTAGAAGGCACAGTATGGAGTCATCTATCGAAGACATTTGTGGAAGTCATGGTATTAGGTACTATATAGGGACAGATGTACAAGGCACTATATTTGACCATATGTTAAAGGCTCTGTATCAGGGTAAATGTAGCAGGCACTATTTAGGTGCTTATGTAGCAGGCACTATAGCAGGGCATATGAGGAAAGTGCTGTATCAGAGAAGTTGTTGACATGGACATTTACTTTGCAATAAACAGTGGAAATAATTTATCCTAAATACCAAGGGTCCTTACAAGTAAACCCTCTGCACTTGACTTGTCTACAATACATTGAATATGTTTTAGTTTACTCAGAAACGTGTTTAACCTAAATCCCTGCAAGTCATCAATCACTGCACTTACTTATCCTGTGTGACATACTGTGTGGTATGGGATATCCCCAGTGCTCCTGACTGATACTAAAAGATCCCAACTCTATGGGGGTCAATGACCTTAATACTTCATTCTAAGAAAAATTCTGCGAAATGTACCTGCCTCCTAACCCTTACTCATATATATTACGGTATTTAGAAGATGTTTATTAAGGTCTTTGGGGACACTAAGACAAAACATGTCAGGGAGGGAACATTACAGTTTTTTGGAAGGAAAGAAAGATAAAGTAACATCAGCACAATAATATCCAAATAATAGTCAAAGCCGTAAATAATGACAAAGTACAAAAAAAATTTAAAAAAACACATAATGCTGCCTATCAAACCTACCTAAAAGTGCTGTACCGTCACAAAAAGAAAATCGCTTTATGGTTCAAAATAACAGTATGATAGTGTACTAACATAAACTGCTGTATTCTGTCTATATAAAATTGCCATACAGTGAATATATACAGTAACTATATCAAATTCTAACTGAAGAACATTGCTGTACGTATGATGCCCAATACCACAGGGCACCACAGATGATGGGACGTTGTAGAAAGGGAAAAGGGTGGTAGAGGTTAAACAAGCATTCTCCATAAATATGTGCATTATGAATAAATAATATTAAAGGAGGTGCCTCATTCTAAAATCCCCTTTAATATGTCCTATTTGGCCATATACAGTATACAGCATCATATGTATGGGATGTGAGTGTCACCAACTTGGGCAGTGAGTGGAGAACTTGCTCTGACAGATTAGATATCAGCGTATACTAAAACAATTTCTCATAAAAACTTGTGTGCATGCTGACTCTTCCACATCCCTGGGTTTCGCCTTGCACTAGGCTTCTTCAGGGGATTTACTATTTTATCTTTCACTTTCCACTCTTTTAAACTACATTCTGCACTATATTTGAACTCTCTGGGACCACAGTCATTGAAACTTTTTACATATAACCTAATCTTCCTTTTCTTAGCCATGCCCCTCTATGCCTCACCCACTCCCCTTTATGCCTTTCCCAGCCCCCACCTGAATCCGGCATTATCTCTCTTTTGATCCTGTGATTCTCCGGCCCTGAAATATGGTCCCTTTCTTTTTTATTTGAAAATTAATCATTATAGACAAGTAGGTGTCGTTCATAATGATGACTACGCCCCCATGGCTAACAAGGTTAGATTTATATGCAAGGAAGAGGAGTCCATATCTCAGGAATGGAGAGGCGCAGGAACAAAAGAAGAACATCGCCGGATTCAGGAGAACATCGGCATTTACACCAAGTAAAAAAAAAATTACATACTAATGGCAGTTTGCTACTAGGAGTCCACCTTATAAACTATTTTATTGGGGATGTATCTATGATTCCCTATGAACAAGAATCCCTCAAAGGCTGAGCTGGAATACAATGCTCCATGTTGACAATATTCCCTATAACCACATTTCTTTATAAGACTTTTTCAGAATTAAATGCCAACTATTTAACATTTGCATCAAGTAAACCGGCACAACGGAAAGCAAAGGGAGGTTGCTAACAACAAATATTCTGTTCTATTCCGCAATTATTTTATTGGGCTCCCTCCTCGTCAGTGAAGCATGGAAGTCAGTCATGCAGGAGAGGAAAGCCCTCGCCCTGGACACGGACCCTAATGGGAGCAATACTAATTATTACTGGATAATGGCTTCCTTGTCGAGAAAATTAAGCAATACGTAAAAAAATGGATTATTGAACACATAATGAAGAGTCCGCCCGTCGGATTTCTTTATCGCGTCCATTCCAGCCCCTAGAAAGAGCTCACAATCTAATGTCTGCTGTGAAGAACTATATGCATTCATTGCTAGAGACCAGACGGTTGCTGATGACACACTGATTTTAAGCATAAAAATAATATTACAACACACTTTCATTTGGCATGTCCCCTGGTAAGCTGCACCTGAGGGGCTTCTATAGGGATCGTTGGCAAAACCTCTCTCCGAATGTCTGATTACTCCACAGTGCAAAGGTGCAAGGGAAGAGTTATACTGCACCCGCTAATAAATCCTTTACTATCAACTACTCAGCATGAGAAACAAAGATTATAGCATGAAATATAACAAATTAGTACTAGGAAATCAAGATTTTTTTATTAAAAAAAAATTAGTAAGAAACTACATATCTCAAACATGGATTGAGTCTGTCTGCTCTGTCTTACCTGTCCATATGTCAGCCATAGGCAAGCTGCGAAATAGACTGCTACTCCAGAGGGATTGTATTCCAAGATTGACCTACAATAATTCATCGGTATTCTCTGCTGGATCATTATTGGAAACGAAGACTTCCAAGAATATATAATCTCTTCCTTGATCATAGATTAGAGCAGGTATTTGTACTACTATAATACTCCTCCTATGTGCAAGAATATAACTACTATAATACTCCTCCTATGTGCAAGAATATAACTACTATAATACTGCCCCTATGTACAAGAATATAACTACTATAATACTGCCCCTATGTACAAGAATATAACTACTATAATACTGCTCCTATGTACAAGAATGTAACTACTATAATACTGCCCCTATGTACAATAGTATAACTACTATAATACTGCCCCTATGTACAAGAATATAACTACTATAATACTGCTCCTATGTACAAGAATATAACTACTATAATACTGCTCCTATGTACAAGAATATAACTACTATAATACTGCTCCTATGTACAAGAATATAACTACTATAATACTGCCCCTATGTACAAGAATATAACTACTATATTACTCCTCCTATGTGCAAGAATATAACTACTATAATACTGCACCTATTCACAAGAATATAACTACTATAATACTGCCCCTATGTGCAAGAATATAACTACTATAATACTGCCCCTATGTACAAGAATATAACTACTATAATACTGCCCCTATGTACAAGAATATAACTACTATAATACTGCCCCTATGTACAAGAATATAACTACTATATTACTCCTCCTATGTGCAAGAATATAACTACTATAATACTGCACCTATTCACAAGAATATAACTACTATAATACTGCTCCTATGTGCAAGAATATAACTACTATAATACTGCCCCTATGTACAAGAATATAACTACTATAATACTGCCCCTATGTACAAGAATATAACTACTATAATACTGCCCCTATGTACAAGAATATAACTACTATATTACTCCTCCTATGTGCAAGAATATAACTACTATAATACTGCACCTATTCACAAGAATATAACTACTATAATACTGCTCCTATGTGCAAGAATATAACTACTATAATACTGCCCCTATGTACAAGAATATAACTACTATAATACTGCCCCTATGTACAAGAATATAACTACTATAATACTGCTCCTATGTACAAGAATATAACTACTATAATACTGCCCCTATGTACAAGAATATAACTACTATAATACTGCTCCTATGTGCAAGAGTATAGCTACTATAATACTGCCCCTATGTACAAGAATATAACTACTATATTACTCCTCCTATGTGCAAGAATATAACTACTATAATACTGCTCCTATGTGCAAGAATATAACTACTATAATACTGCTCCTATGTACAGGAATATAACTACTATAATACTGCTCCTATGTACAAGAATATAACTACAATAATACTCCTCCTATGTGCAAGAATATACAGTGGGGAAAAAAAGTATTAAGTCAGTCAGCAATAGTGCAAGTTCCACCACTTAAAAAGATGAGAGGCGTCTGTAATTTACATCATAGGTAGACCTCAACTATGGGAGACAAACTGAGAAATAAAAATCCAGAAAATCACATTGTCTGTTTTTTTAACATTTTATTTGCATATTATGGTGGAAAATAAGTATTTGGTCAGAAACAAACAATCAAGATTTCTGGCTCTCACAGACCTGTAACTTCTTCTTTAAGAGTCTCCTCTTTCCTCCACTCATTACCTGTAGTAATGGCACCTGTTTAAACTTGTTATCAGTATAAAAAGAAACCCGTGCACACCCTCAAACAGTCTGACTCCAAACTCCACTATGGTGAAGACCAAAGAGCTGTCAAAGGACACCAGAAACAAAATTGTAGCCCTGCACCAGGCTGGGAAGACTGAATCTGCAATAGCCAACCATCTTGGAGTGAAAAAATCAACAGTGGGAGCAATAATTAGAAAATGGAAGACATACAAGACCACTGATAATCTCCCTCGATCTGGGGCTCCACGCAAAATCCCACCCCGTGGGGTCAGAATGATCACAAGAACGGTGAGCAAAAATCCCAGACCCACGCGGGGGGACCTAGTGAATGAACTGCAGAGAGCTGGGACCAATGTAACAAGGCCTACCATAAGTAACACACTATGCCACCATGGACTCAGATCCTGCAGTGCCAGACGTGTTCCAATGCTTAAGCCAGTACATGTCCGGGCCCGTCTGAAGTTTGCTAGAGAGCATTTGGATGATCCAGAGGAGTTTTGGGAGAATGTCCTATGGTCTGATGAAACCAAACTGGAACTGTTTGGTAGAAACACAACTTGTCGTGTTTGGAGGAAAAAGAATACTGAGTTGCATCCATCAAACACCATACCTACTGTAAAGCATGGTGGTGGAAACATCATGCTTTGGGGCTGTTTCTCTGCAAAGGGGCCAGGATGACTGATCCGGGTACATGAAAGAATGAATGGGGCCATGTATCGTGAGATTTTGAGTGCAAACCTCCTTCCATCAGCAAGGGCATTGAAAATGAAACGTGGCTGGGTCTTTCAACATGACAATGATCCAAAGCACACCGCCAGGGCAACGAAGGAGTGGCTTCGTAAGAAGCATTTCAAGGTCCTGGAGTGGCCTAGCCAGTCTCCAGATCTCAACCCTATGGAAAACCTTTGGAGGGAGTTGAAAGTCTGTGTTGCCAAGCGAAAAGTCAAAAACATCACTGCTCTAGAGGAGATCTGCATGGAGGAATGGGCCAACATACCAACAACAGTGTGTGGCAACCTTGTGAAGACTTACAGAAAACGTTTGACCTCTGTCATTGCCAACAAAGGATATATTACAAAGTATTGAGATGAAATTTTGTTTCTGACCAAATACTTATTTTCCACCATCATATGCAAATAAAATGTTAAAAAAACAAACAATGTGATTTTCTGGATTTTTATTTCTCAGTTTGTCTCCCATGGTTGAGGTCTACCTATGATGTAAATTACAGACGCCTCTCATCTTTTTAAGTGGTGGAACTTGCACTATTGCTGACTGACTAAATACTTTTTTGCCCCACTGTAACTACTATAATACTGCACCTATTCACAAGAATATAACTACTATAATACTGCTCCTATGTACAAGAATGTAACTACTATAATACTGCCCCTATGTACAATAGTATAACTACTATAATACTGCCCCTATGTACAAGAATATAACTACTATAATACTGCTCCTATGTACAAGAATATAACTACTATAATACTGCTCCTATGTACAAGAATATAACTACTATATTACTCCTCCTATGTGCAAGAATATAACTACTATAATACTGCACCTATTCACAAGAATATAACTACTATAATACTGCCCCTATGTACAAGAATATAACTACTATAATACTGCCCCTATGTACAAGAATATAACTACTATATTACTCCTCCTATGTGCAAGAATATAACTACTATAATACTGCACCTATTCACAAGAATATAACTACTATAATACTGCTCCTATGTGCAAGAATATAACTACTATAATACTGCCCCTATGTACAAGAATATAACTACTATAATACTGCCCCTATGTACAAGAATATAACTACTATAATACTGCTCCTATGTACAAGAATATAACTACTATAATACTGCCCCTATGTACAAGAATATAACTACTATAATACTGCTCCTATGTGCAAGAGTATAGCTACTATAATACTGCCCCTATGTACAAGAATATAACTACTATATTACTCCTCCTATGTGCAAGAATATAACTACTATAATACTGCACCTATTCACAAGAATATAACTACTATAATACTGCTCCTATGTGCAAGAATATAACTACTATAATACTGCTCCTATGTGCAAGAATATAACTACTATAATACTCCTCCTATGTGCAAGAATATAACTACTATAATACTGCACCTATTCACAAGAATATAACTACTATAATACTGCTCCTATGTGCAAGAATATAACTACTATAATACTGCTCCTATGTACAGGAATATAACTACTATAATACTGCTCCTATGTACAAGAATATAACTACAATAATACTGCCCCTATGTACAAGAATATATCTACTATAATACTGCTCCTATGTACAAGAATATAACTACTATAACACTGCTCCTATGTACAAGAATATAACTACTATAATACTGCTTCCTATGTACAAGAATATAACTACTATAATACTGCTTCCTATGTACAAGAATATAACTACTATAATACTGCCCCTATGTACAAGAATATATCTACTATAATACTGCTCCTATGTACAAGAATATAACTACTATAATACTGCTCCTATGTACAAGAATATAACTACTATAATACTGCTCCTATGTACAAGAATATAACTACTATAATACTGCCCCTATATACAAGAATATAACTACTATAATACTGCACCTATGTACAAGAATATAACTACTATAATACTGCACCTATGTACAAGAATATAACTACTATAATACTGACCACTATGTACAAGAATATAACAACTATAATACTGCTCCTACATACAAGAATGTAACTGCTATAATACTGCCCCTATATACAATAGTATAACTACTATAATACTGCTCCTATGTACAAGAATATAACTACTATACTACTGCTCCTATGTACAAGAATATAACTACTATAATACTGTCCCTATGTACAAGAATATAACTACTATAATACTGCTCCTATGTACAAGAATATAACTACTATAATACTGCCCCTATGTACAAGAATATAACTACTATAATACTGCTCCTATGTACAAGAATATAACTACTATAATACTGCTCCTATGTACAAGAATATAACTACTATAATACTGCACCTATGTACAAGAATATAACTACTATAATACTGCACCTATGTACAAGAATATAACTACTATAATACTGACCACTATGTACAAGAATATAACAACTGTAATACTGCTCCTACATACAAGAATGTAACTGCTATAATACTGCCCCTATATACAATAGTATAACTACTATAATACTGCTCCTATGTACAAGAATATAACTACTATAAAACTGCTCCTATGTACAAGAATATAACTAATATAATACTGCCCCTATGTACATGAATATAACTACTATAATACTGCTCCTATATACAAGAATATAACTACTATAATACTGCTCCTATGTACAAAAATATAACTACTATAATACTGCTCCTATGTACAAGAATATAGCTACTATAATACTGCTCCTATGTACAAGAATATAACTACTATAATACTGCCCCTATATACAAGAATATAACTACTATAATACTGCCCCTATGTACAAGAATATAACTACTATAATACTGCTCCTATGTACAAGAATATAACTACTATAATACTGCCCCTATGTACAGGAATACAACTACTATTATACTGCCTCCTATGTACAAGAATATAACTACTATAATACTGCCCCTATATACAAGAATATAACTACTATAATACTGCCCCTATGTACAAGAATATAACTACTATAATACTGCTCCTATGTACAAGAATATAACTACTATAATACTGCCCCTATGTACAGGAATACAACTACTATAATACTGCTCCTATGTACAAGAATATAACTACTACAATACTGCTCCTATGTACAGGAATACAACTACTATAATACTGCCCCTATGTACAAGAATATAACTGCTATAATACTGCTCCTATGTACAAGAATATAACTACTACAATACTGCCCTTATGTACAAGGATATAACTACTATAACACTGCCCCTATGTACAAGAATATAAATACTATAATAATGCTCCTATGTACAAGAATATAACTACTATGATACTGCCCCCTATGTACAAGAATATAACCACTATAATACTGCCCCTATGTACAGGAATATAACTACTATAATACTGCCCCTATGTACAAGAATATAACCACTATAATACTGCTCCTATGTACACGAATATAAATACTATAATACTACTCCTATGTACAAGAATATAACTACTATAATTCTGCTCCTATGTACAAGAATATAACTACTATAATACTGCCCTATGTACAGGAATACAACTACTATAACACTGCCCCTATTTTCAAAGAATATAACTACTATAATACTGCCCCTATGTACAAGAATATACCCACTATAATACTGCTCCTATGTACACGAATATAAATACTATAATACTACTCCTATGTACAAGAATATAACTACTATAATTCTGCTCCTATGTACAAGGATATAACTACTATAATACTGCCCTATGTACAGGAATACAACTACTATAACACTGCCCCTATTTTCAAAGAATATAAATACTATAATACTGCCACTATGTACAAGAATATAACTACTATAATACTGCCCGTATGTACAACAATATAACTACGTTAATACTGCCCCTATGTACAAGAATATAACTACTATAATACTGCTCCTATGTACAAGAATATAACTACTATAATACTGCTCCTATATACAAGGATATAACTACTATAATACTGCCCCTATGTACAAGAATATAACTACTATAATACTGCCCCTATGAACAAGAATATAACTACTATAATACTACTCTTATGTACAAGAATATAACTACTATATTACTGCCCCTATGTACAAGAATATAACTACTATAATGCTGCCCCTATGTACAAGAACATAACTACTATAATACTGCTACTATCTACAAGAATATAACTACTATAATACTGCTCCTATGTACAAGAATATAACTACTACAATACTGCCCTATGTTCAAGAATATAACTACTATAATACTGCCCCTATGTACAAGAATATAACTACTATAATACTGCCCCTATGTACAAGAATATAACCACTATAATACTGCTCGTATGTACATGAATATAAATACTATAATACTACTCCTATGTACAAGAATATAACCACTATAATACTGCCCCCTATGTGCAAGAATATAACTACTATAATACTGCTCCTATGTACAAGAATATAACTACTATAATACTGCTCCTATGTACAAGAATATAACCACTATAATACTGCCCCTATGTACAAGAATATAACTACTATAATACTGCCCCTATGTACAAGAATATAACCACTATAATACTGCTCGTATGTACATGAATATAAATACTATAATACTACTCCTATGTACAAGAATATAACCACTATAATACTGCCCCCTATGTGCAAGAATATAACTACTATAATACTGCTCCTATGTACAAGAATATAACTACTATAATACTGCTCCTATATACAAGGATATAACTACTATAATACTGCCCCTATGTACAGGAATATAACTACTATAATACTGCCCCTATGAACAAGAATATAACTACTATAATACTACTCTTATGTACAAGAATATAACTACTATAATACTGCCCCTATGTACAAGAATATAACTACTATAATGATGCCCCTATGTACAAGAATATAACTACTATAATACTGCTACTATCTACAAGAATATAACTACTATAATACTGCTCCTATGTACAAGAATATAACTACTACAATACTGCCCTATGTTCAAGAATATAACCACTATAATACTGCCCCTATGTACAAGAATATAACTACTATAATACTGCCCCTATGTACAAGAATATAACCACTATAATACTGCTCCTATGTACACGAATATAAATACTATAATACCACTCCTATGTACAAGAATATAACCACTATAATACTGCCCCCTATGTGCAAGAATATAACTACTATAATACTGCTCCTATGTACAAGCACAGTGGATGAGATTTATAGAAATCTCCTGCCCACTGTGCCTCTTTTTTCCGCTGCAGAAACTCAACCACGGTGCGGGTTTACGAGCCGCCGTATAACAATTTCTGCAGCAGTTTCTTAGAATTTTGACCAATTGAATGTCATTACATGCGGTGAATACACATGTACAGACCAAAAAATGCATTAATTAGAGTGCAGCGTTGTAGACACAGCGAAAATATGCTGCATCCAAAATGCTACTGGAGCGCCCCCAGACGCAGGACCGCGGGTTACTCGGTACCGGTCCTCTCTGTCTCAGTTCTAGGATTGTCACGGTGGTTGGACCCGGTCCGTGACCCTGCTAAGGGGCGCCCAATGAAAGGGTGGTGAAAGTTGTTAGGTGTTTGTGACGCCACCTGTGGTCTTCGGTCAGGGTGACCGACGCTGCTTGGGGTCCGCTGGGGTGATGTGCTGGCAGCTAGATGGTATACCTTCCCGCAGGTGAAGTAGATCCCCAGGGCTTCCCAGTGGTGTCGGTGGCGATGGTGTGAGGTGCAGTTAATAACGAGGACACAGGGTTGCAGTCTCTTTACTGGTGACTTCAGGATCCTCAATCCGGAGCACTGTTAACAGGGCTGGCTGAGACCGGCTGGTCAAAAGGCACATCCAGAGAATTAGCGCCTGTGTGTTTTTAATCCTTCCCTGCTGAGCATTCGGGATAGTCCTCCCAACTGTCATTTCTATTCTAATGTTCTGCTTCGTTCTCGTTTGTTATGGCTAGGACGCACCCGTATGACGGGTAGGCTCGGAGCTATTTTGGGACCCTAGAGACGCCCCTCTCCACGCTTGCCCCCTATGTCTTCTTAGGTGATGTAATCAACTGTCCTGCCTCTGTTTGAAGTAATGCTTGGAGTCAGTTACTTCCTCGGCATTCTGGCCACCGGCTACGTGCCTCAGTAGGATGTTGCCGATCTCGGGGCACGATTCCTACTGGCTCTACTTTGTGCTTTGATCTCATTTCTCACTGTTCCACAATATACTTCGCTTCGTGTCCTTTCTTTAGATGCCGCCGCAAGGTAGTACAGGCGCGGCTCTGTAACGATCTGTCCTTGTCGCTAAGTCACTGCCAGGTTCCCACACCTGACAGGGACCCCTCTGAATCATCCCCGCAACATTCCCTGCCACGGGATGTTGCCTGGACAAAACCCAGCCAGCTTCTGACTAACTTCCTATCCATCCCCCAGTTTTACCAAAGTGTGAGGAGTGGCCTAGTAGATAGAACCTTTTGCTCCCCCTGGTGGCCGGAGTGTGAAGTGTCGTGTGTTTGTGATACCTGGTCAGGTGAACTCCTTTAGTGCCATCAGACGTACCATCACTCCCGTTAGTGGCAGAGCGACATGACTGCAACGACCAGGTCTCTGGGGCGCTGCACTACTATTCCTGATTGTGGGGTCGTAGTCTTAAACCACTATAATGCTGACACCTCTGGCTTTTTCAATTGTGTGTAAATGACAGGCACGTACATTTTTCTGTAATGCATACCATGAATGATTTAAGCAGAACAGTAGGGTAAATGTCAGCTTCTTCCCACTTTGTAATATGTGATGTTATAAAGAGCCCAGTTCACACTGAAATCTGAGACTATAAACTGGGAGCAGATGAGCTCCTGAGATGGATCCCGGTAGTTCTTAGAAGACACCACATGGTAACAGATTTCTGAGAATAGCTGGCAGAATTAAAATATGCCACATTTTCCATTGTCAATGCAGAGAATTAAGCTGTCTCATCCACTACTATGTACCTCTACTATACAACATTCACGGAATTCATCCTACGTCATCTTGAGGAATGGGTCTTTGAATTTCAGCTTTTGATTTTGATGTTCTTGGGAGGTCCATCATTTGTTTCAACTAGGGTTGAGCGAAACGGGTCGTTCATTTTCAAAAGTCGCCGACTTTTGGCAAAGTCGGGTTTCATGAAACCCGATCCGACCCCTGTGCGGGGTCGGCCATGCGGTACGCGACTTTCGCGCCAAAGTCGCGTTTCAATGACGCGAAAAGCGCCATTTCTCAGCCAATGAAGGTAAACGCAGAGTGTGGGCAGCGTGATGACATAGGTCCTGGTCCCCACCATCTTAGAGAAGGGCATTGCAGTGATTGGCTTGCTGTCTGCGGCGTCACAGGGGCTATAAAGGGGAGTTCCCGCCGACCGCCATCTTACTGCTGCTGATCTGAGCTTAGGGAGAGGTTGCTGCCGCTTCGTCAGAAGCAGGGATAGCGTTAGGCAGGGTCCATTAACCACCAAACCGCTTGTGCTGTAGCGATTTCCACTGCCCAACACCACCTTCGGTGTGCAGGGACAGTGGAAGCTACATTTTTTTTTTTTCCCCTCAGCGCTGTAGCTCATTGGGCTGCCCTAGAAGGCTCCCTGATAGCTGCATTGCTGTGTGTACGCCGCTGTGCAAACCAACTGCTTTTTTCAAAGCACAAATCCTCTTGTTCCTTCCTTTCTGCACAGCTATCTTTTTGGTTTGTACACACTTTTTATTTAATTTGTGCATCAGTCCACTCCTTATTGCTGCCTGCCATACCTGGCTGAGATTACTGCAGGGAGATAGTAATTGAAGGACACTCCCTGTTTTTTTTTTTTTTTTGTGGGAGATTAAGATTGACATTTCTGCTAGAGTGCCATCCCTGTCTGTGTCATCTCTCACTCAGTGGGTCATAGAAAGCCTATTTATTTTTTTGCTTGATTTGGGTTATAAAATCTACCTGAAAAAATCACTACATCAATCAGTGGGAGAAAAATATTGGCCTCAGGGCTTGTGTGCCACTCCTGACTCCTGTGTGCATCATCACTCACTCAGTGGGCCATAGAAAGCCCTTTTTTTTTTTTTTTTGCTTTATTTGGGTTCTAAATTCTACCTGAAAAAATCAATAAATCAATCAGTGGGAGATTAATATTGGCCTTTGGGCTTGTGTGCCAGTCCTAAGCGTGCCATCTCTCTCTCTCAGATAGTGGGCCATAGAAAGCCTATTTATTTTTATTTTTTTTTAATGGGTTTATAAATTTTCCCTGGAAAAAAAAAAAAAGTGGGAGATTAATATTGGCCTCTGGGCTTGTGTGCCAGTCCTGGGCGTGCCATCTCTCTCACAAATAGTGGGCCATAGAAAGCCTATTTATTTATTTTTTTTTGGTTTTATAAATTCTCCCTTAAAAAAAAAGGGAGATTAATATTGGCCTTTGGGCTTGTGTGCCAGTCCTAAGCGTGCCATCTCTCTCTCTCAGATAGTGGGCCATAGAAAGCCTATTTATTTATTTTTTTTTTTATGGGTTTATAAATTTTCCCTGGAAAAAAAAAAAAAAGTGGGAGATTAATATTGGCCTCTGGGCTTGTGTGCCAGTCCTGAGCGTGCCATCTCTCTCACAAATAGTGGGCCATAGAAAGCCTATTTATTTATTTTTTTTTTGTTTTATAAATTCTCCCTTAAAAAAAAAGGGAGATTAATATTGGCCTTTGGGCTTGTGTGCCAGTCCTAAGCGTGCCATCTCTCTCTCTCAGATAGTGGGCCATAGAAAGCCTATTTATTTATTTTTTTTTTTTTAATGGGTTTATAAATTTTCCCTGGAAAAAAAAAAAAAGTGGGAGATTAATATTGGCCTCTGGGCTTGTGTGCCAGTCCTGAGCGTGCCATCTCTCTCACAAATAGTGGGCCATAGAAAGCCTATTTATTTATTTTTTTTTGGTTTTATAAATTCTCCCTTAAAAAAAAAAGGGAGATTAATATTGGCCTTTGGGCTTGTGTGCCAGTCCTAAGCGTGCCATCTCTCTCTGTCTCTCAGATAGTGGGCCATAGAAAGCCTATTTATTATTTTTTTTATTGGGTTTATAAATTTTCCCTGGAACAAAAAAAAAAAAGTGGGAGATAAATATTGGCCTCTGGGCTTGTGTGCCACTCCTGACTCCTGTGTGCGTCATCTCTCACTCAGTGGGCCATAGAAAGCCTTTTTTTGTTTTATTTGTTTTCTAAATTCTCCCTGAAAAAATCATTTTATTTTCTTTGGTTTCTAAATTCTTCCTGAAAAAATCATTTTATTCTATTTTTTTTTTCCTAAAGTCTCCCTGAAAAAAAAAAACAAAAAAAACAAATCAGTGGGAGATTAATATTGCCCTTTCTGCTTGTGTGCCAGTCTTGACTCCTGGGTGTGCCATCTCTCTCTCTCTCTCTCCAATTGTGGGCCATAGAAAGCCTATTATTTTTTTAGCTTGATTTGGGTTCCAAAATCTACCTGAAAAAATCACTACATCAATCAGTGGGAGATAAATATTGGCCTCTGGGCTTGTGTGCCACTCCTGACTCCTGTGTGCGTCATCTCTCACTCAGTGGGCCATAGAAAGCCTTTTTTTGTTTTATTTCTTTTCTAAATTCTCCCTGAAAAAATCATTTTATTTTCTTTGGTTTCTAAATTCTTCCTGAAAAAATCATTTTATTCTATTTTTTTTTCCTAAAGTCTCCCTGAAAAAAAAAAAAAAAAAAACAAATCAGTGGGAGATTAATATTGCCCTTTCTGCTTGTGTGCCAGTCTTGACTCCTGGGTGTGCCACCTCTCTCTCTCCAATTGTGGGCCATAGAAAGCCTATTATTTTTTTAGCTTGATTTGGGTTCCAAAATCTACCTGAAAAAATCACTACATCAATCAGTGGGAGATAAATATTGGCCTCTGGGCTTGTGTGCCACTCCTGACTCCTGTGTGCGTCATCTCTCACTCAGTGGGCCATAGAAAGCCTTTTTTTGTTTTGTTTTCTAAATTCTCCCTGAAAAAATCATTTTATTTTATTTGGTTTCTAAATTCTTCCTGAAAAAATCATTTTATTCTATTTTTTTTTTCCTAAAGTCTCCCTGAAAAAAAAATAAAAAAAACAAATCAGTGGGAGATTAATATTGCCCTTTCTGCTTGTGTGCCAGTCTTGACTCCTGGGTGTGCCATCTCTCTCTCTCTCCAATTGTGGGCCATAGAAAGCCTATTATTTTTTTTAGCTTGATTTGGGTTCCAAAATCTACCTGAAAAAATCACTACATCAATCAGTGGGAGATAAATATTGGCCTCTGGGCTTGTGTGCCACTCCTGACTCCTGTGTGCGTCATCTCTCACTCAGTGGGCCATAGAAAGCCTTTTTTTGTTTTATTTCTTTTCTAAATTCTCCCTGAAAAAATCATTTTATTTTATTTGGTTTCTAAATTCTTCCTGAAAAAATCATTTTATTCTATTATTTTTTTTCCTAAAGTCTCCCTTAAAAAAAAAAAAAAATCAAATCAGTGGGAGATTAATATTTACATTTGTGCTTCAGTGACAGTCCTGCGTGTGTGGCATCTCTCTCATTTGTTGCCACCAACAACAGAGTGTGTAACATTGTGCCTGATTTCCGTTGTGGTCTCACTCACCTGTAAAGGGGTAGCTAAATCATACTGAAGTTATAGCTCACCGTGTAATTTGTGTGACAGCAACAAATACCGTTAGTTTGTTTACGTTTTTAAAACAATGAGGAAGTATGGTGGAAGAGGTCGTGGCCGGGGGCGTTCATTGTCAGCTGGTAATGAGGGTAGTGGTAGTGGTGGAGCATCAGCTGGTCGTGGGAAAAAAAATATTGCACCTAAGTCTGGAGCTGTGGAGCCAGGTTCGTCGTCTGGCTACACAAGGCCTCGAACGCTCCCTTTTCTGGGAGTAGGAAAACCGCTTTTAAAGCCGGAGCAGCAAGAGCAAGTTTTGGCTTATCTTGCTGACTCAGCCTCTAGCTCTTTTGCCTCCTCTCGTGAAACTGGTAAATGTCAAAGCAGCGCGTCGTTAGTGGATGTTCACGGTCAGGGACAAGTCGCTTCCTTGTCCTCTTCAGCAAAAACAACAACAGAGAAGAATGCAGCAGGCGACACAACGGGTTACTCCATGGAGCTCTTTACACATACCGTCCCTGGCTTAGAAAGTGAAGCAGTTAACAGTCCATGCCCATTACAAGTTGAATCTGACATGGAGTGCACTGATGCACAGCCACAGCCAGACTACTATGCTGGTCCTTTGACTCAGACCACAACATTGCCCTCGCAGGGTGCTGATCAAGAATCAGACCCTGATGAGACTATGTTGCCCCATCACGAACGCTATACCACCGACCGACACGGTGACACAGACGAAGTTGCACACGAGCTACAAGAAGAGGTAATAGATGACCCAGTTCTTGACCCCGATTGGCAGCCATTGGGGGAACAGGGTGCAGGCGGCAGCAGTTCTGAAGCGGAGGAGGAGGGGCCGCAGCAGGCATCAACATCGCAACAGGTTCCATCTGCCGGGCCCGTATCTTGCCCAAAACGCGTGGCAAAGCCAAAACCTGTTGGAGGACAGCGTGGCCATCCGGTTAAAGCTCAGTCTGCAATGCCTGAAAAGGTATCCGATGCTAGAAAGAGTGCAGTCTGGCATTTTTTTAAACAACATCCAATTGATCAGCGCAAAGTCATCTGTCAAAAATGTTCAACTACCTTAAGCAGAGGACAGAATCTGAAAAGTCTCAATACAAGTTGCATGCATAGACATTTAACCACCATGCATTTGCAAGCCTGGACTAACTACCAAACGTCCCTTAAGGTTGTAGCACCCTCGGCCAATGAAGCTAGTCAGCAACGCAACATCCCTTCCGGCAGTGTAGGGCCACCATTTTCCGCACCACCTGCAGTATCTGTGCAGGTTTCTTTGCCAGGCCAAAGCAGTCAGGGTCAAGGAATCACCAGTTTCGTAGTAGGAAACACTGCATCTAAGGCACCGGTGGCAACAATACCATCTCCCACCGTCTCTCAGTCTGCCATGTCCACCGGCACCCCCGCTAGTTCCACGATCTCCAGCTCTCCAGTCCAGCTCACCCTACATGAGACTATGGTTAGAAAAAGGAAGTACTTAGCCTCGCATCCGCGTACACAGGGTTTGAACGCACACATAGCTAGACTAATCTCGTTAGAGATGATGCCCTACCGGTTAGTTGAAAGCGAAGCTTTCAAAGCCCTGATGGACTACGCTGTACCACGCTACGAGCTACCCAGTCGACACTTTTTTTCCAGAAAAGCCATCCCAGCCCTCCACCAGCATGTTAAAGAGCGCATCGTCCATGCACTCAGGCAATCTGTGAGCACAAAGGTGCACCTGACAACAGATGCATGGACCAGTAGGCATGGCCAGGGACGTTACGTGTCCATCACGGCACACTGGGTAAATGTGGTGGATGCAGGGTCCACAGGGGACAGCAAGTTTGGGACAGTTCTGCCTAGCCCACGGTCTAGGAAACAATTGGCTGTAGCCGTTCGCACCCCCTCCTCCTCCTCTTCGTCCTCCTGCAGAAGCGAGAGCTCGTCCACAGACCGCAGTCGCACAACCACTCCATCCGCAGCTGCCACTGTTGCACACCAGGTCTCCCATTATGGGGCAGCTACTGGCAAACGTCAGCAGGCTGTATTGGCTATGAAGTGTTTGGGCGACAACAGACACACCGCGGAAGTTCTGTCCGAGTTCTTGCAGAAAGAAACGCAGTCGTGGCTGGGCACTGTAGATCTTGAGGCAGGCAAGGTAGTGAGTGATAACGGAAGGAATTTCATGGCTGCCATCTCCCTTTCCCAACTGAAACACATTCCTTGCCTGGCTCACACCTTAAACCTGGTGGTGCAGTGCTTCCTGAAAAGTTATCCGGGGTTATCCGACCTGCTCCTCAAAGTGCGTGGACTTTGCTCACATATCCGCCGTTCGCCCGTACACTCCAGCCGTATGCAGACCTATCAGCGTTCTTTGAACCTTCCCCAGCATCGCCTAATCATAGACGTTGCAACAAGGTGGAACTCAACACTGCACATGCTTCAGAGACTGTGTGAACAGAGGCGGGCTGTTATGTTTTTGTGGGAGGATACACATACACGGGCAGGCAGTAGGATGGCAGACATGGAGTTGTCAGGTGTGCAGTGGTCGAAGATTCAAGACATGTGCCAAGTCCTTCAGTGTTTTGAGGAATGCACACGGCTGGTTAGTGCAGACAACGCCATAATAAGCATGAGCATCCCCCTAATGCGTCTGCTGATGCAAAGTTTGACGCACATAAAGGATCAGGCGTCTGCAGCTGAGGAAGAGGAAAGCCTTGATGACAGTCAGCCATTGTCTGGCCAGGGCAGTGTACAGGACGAGGTAGCGGGCGAAGAGGAGGAGGAAGACGAGGAGGATGATGGGGATGATTATATTTTTAATGAGGAAGCTTTTCCGGGGCCACTGGAAATTGGTGGCGCGGCAAGGCCGGGTTCTGGTTTTTTGAGGGACACAAGTGACGTGGATTTGCCTGAAACTGCCCCTCAACCAAGCACAACCGCAGATTTGAGAACTGGAACTTTGGCCCACATGGCGGATTATGCCTTACGTATCCTCAAAAGGGACACACGCATAACTAAAATGATGAATGATGACGATTACTGGTTGGCCTGCCTCCTTGATCCTCGCTATAAAGGCAAATTGCAAAATATAATGCCACATGAGAACTTGGAACTAATATTAGCAACCAAACAATCAACTCTTGTTGACCGTTTGCTTCTGGCATTCCTTGCACACAGCGCCCGTGATCGTTCTCACACGAGCTGCAAGGGCCAGCAGACCAGAGGAGTTAGAGGGGCAGAAATCAGAAGTGGCGTTGGCCAGAGGGGTTTTCTGACCAGGTTGTGGAGTGATTTTGCAATGACCGCAGACAGGACAGGTACTGCAGCATCAATTCAAAGTGACAGGAGACAACATTTGTCCAGTATGGTTACAAACTATTTTTCATCCCTTATCGATGTTCTCCCTCAACCGTCATTCCCATTTGATTACTGGGCATCAAAATTAGACACCTGGCCAGAATTGGCAGAATATGCATTGCAGGAGCTTGCTTGCCCGGCAGCTAGTGTCCTATCAGAAAGAGTATTCAGTGCTGCAGGTTCAATACTAACAGAAAAAAGGACTCGTCTGGCTACCCAAAATGTAGATGATCTAACCTTCATTAAAATGAACCACAACTGGATTTCGAAATCTTTTGCCCCACCTTGCCCGGCTGACACCTAGCTTTCCTATGAAAAGGTCTTGCCTGTGGACTATTCTGAATGCCTTTTCCAATCTCGTAATTTTCTGCACCTGATTGTCCAGCATACGACATGTTTACACCTCACTAAATGGCCAAACTCCCCACACGGGGCCGTGGTATCGACACTTGGCGACAGCACCCGTGAGAGTGCAGTTTGTCTGAAGAGGTGGGTGAGCCCGCTTTTGGTCGACGGCACTGCCACTGGGTCCCTCCTAGTACAATAAAGTGTCTCTGGCGGTGGTGGTGCGCACCCAACGTCAGACACACCGTTGTAATATGAGGGGCCCTGGGCCTGTACCGCCGGCCACAAGACAGTTTCCCCCCACCCCAGCTCAAACAGTGCTCTACCACTTGCAAAATTATCTCACAGCTCCACCAATGTTTAGTCTATGCGCTGACATCCTTCAATGCCTGCCACTGACAATACCATTGTATTGACATTTTTGTTATGTTAGGCCTTCGATGCCTGTCTGTGGTCACTCCTTCCACTAGGCCTCCACTGACCACACCACTGCTGCCCGTGTACCCCTGTAACCAATTTAAAATTGCCTACAGCCATGTGTTATTATTTTAGGCCTTCGATGCCTGTCTGCGGTCACTCCTTCCACTAGGCCTCCACTGACCACACCACTGCTGCCCGTGTACCCCTGGAACCAATTTAAAATTGCCTACAGCCATGTGTTATTATTTTAGGCCTTCGATGCCTGTCTGCGGTGACTCCTTCCACTAGGCCTCCACTGACCACACCACTGCTGCCCGTGTACCCCTGGAACCAATTTAAAATTACCTACAGCCATGTGTTATTATTTTAGGCCTTCGATGCCTGTCTGCGGTGACTCCTTCCACTAGGCCTCCACTGACCACACCACTGCTGCCCGTGTACCCCTGAAACCAATTTAAAATTGCCTACAGCCATGTGTTATTATTTTAGGCCTTCGATGCCTGTCTTCGGTCACTCCTTCCACTAGGCCTCCACTGACCACACCACTGCTGCCCGTGTACCCCTGTAACCAATTTAAAATTGCCTACAGCCATGTGTTATTATTTTAGGCCTTCGATGCCTGTCTGCGGTCACTCCTTCCACTAGGCCTCCACTGACCACACCACTGCTGCCCGTGTACCCCTGGAACCAATTTAAAATTGCCTACAGCCATGTGTTATTATTTTAGGCCTTCGATGCCTGTCTGCGGTCACTCCTTCCACTAGGCCTCCACTGACCACACCACTGCTGCCCGTGTACCCCTGTAACCAATTTAAAATTGCCTACAGCCATGTGTTATTATTTTAGGCCTTCGATGCCTGTCTGCGGTCACTCCTTCCACTAGGCCTCCACTGACCACACCACTGCTGCCCGTGTACCTCTGGAACCAATTTAAAATTGCCTACAGCCATGTGTTATTATTTTAGGCCTTCGATGCCTGTCTGCGGTCACTCCTTCCACTAGGCCTCCACTGACCACACCACTGCTGCCCGTGTACCCCTGTAACCAATTTAAAATTGCCTACAGCCATGTGTTATTATTTTAGGCCTTCGATGCCTGTCTGCGGTGACTCCTTCCACTAGGCCTCCACTGACCACACCACTGCTGCCCGTGTACCCCTGGAACCAATTTAAAATTGCCTACAGCCATGTGTTATTATTTTAGGCCTTCGATGCCTGTCTGCGGTCACTCCTTCCACTAGGCCTCCACTGACCACACCACTGCTGCCCGTGTACCCCTGGAACCAACATCAGAAAATATAAAAATAAGTATTTTGCTTATAAAAAAGAAAATACTGGAGAGATATCAAATGCAGACATTTTAACATTAAAAACAAACACATACAACAAAAATCTGGTACAGTACTAAAAATGGCCACCAGCTACAATAACTTTCTCTTGCAAGTAGTTAACTGAAAGGTTTTTTCAATTTTAAACACAGATATGGCATCCACCGAGTGTTGTCCTGTCGCGTCTTCTTTATATTATTGCCAAGAAGATGCAAAACAATGAAAATAATAAAATCATTATTTACCCAAAAAATAGAGTAAGTCAAAACCACATTGCAAATAAACATTCATTACAAATAAAGAAGCAGGGCGCGTCCGAGGGTGAGTATATACCTAATAAGAATATAATCACCCTCGGACGCGCCCTGCTTCTTTCCGACAGCCTTCCTTCCTAAGAATCAGCCCTTCCGTGGTGTAGAGAGAGGGTTTGTTACACTCCAAGGTGTTCCCCAGGTTGCCTTTCCTGAGCTTCGATCTTCCGGCTCTCGTTTAGTAGTTGTTGGAAACTACGCTGCATTAGGCCTACAAATTGGGTATGGGGTGTAGAGAGATGGTGTGTTCCACTGTAGAGAGATGGTGTGTTCCACTCCAAGGTGTTCCCCAGGTTTCCTCGCCAATGCTTCGATCATCATGCTCTCGTTTAGTAGTTGTTGGAAACTACGCTGCATTAGGCCTACAAATTGGGTATGGGGTGTAGAGAGATGGTGTGTTACACTCCAAGGTGTTCCCCAGGTTTCCTCTCCATTGCTTCGATCTTCCGGCTCTCGTTTAGTAGTTGTTGGAAACTACGCTGCATTAGGCCTACAAATTGGGTATGGGGTGTAGAGAGATAGTGTGTTACACTCCAAGGTGTTCCCCAGGTTTCCTCTCCATTGCTTCGATCTTCCGGCTCTCGTTTAGTAGTTGTTGGAAACTACGCTGCATTAGGCCTACAAATTGGGTATGGGGTGTAGAGAGATGGTGTGTTACACTCCAAGGTGTTCCCCAGGTTTCCTCTCCATTGCTTCGATCTTCCGGCTCTCGTTTAGTAGTTGTTGGAAACTACGCTGCATTAGGCCTACAAATTGGGTATGGGGTGTAGAGAGATGGTGTGTTCCACTATAGAGAGATGGTGTGTTCCACTCCAAGGTGTTCCCCAGGTTTCCTCGCCAATGCTTCGATCATCATGCTCTCGTTTAGTAGTTGTTGGAAACTACGCTGCATTAGACCTACAAAATGGGTATGGGGTGTAGAGAAATGGTGTGTTCCACTCCAAGGTGTTCTCCAGGATGCCTTTCCTGAACTTCTATCTTCAGGCTCTCATTAAATTGTGGTTAAACGGAACAACTGCATTTGGCGTACTAGTTGGTTTGGGGCCTACTATCGGTGTCTGCCGCTCCTTGCTGTTCTCCTGGTTTCCTGTCCTGAAATTCCGTTTTCAGGCGCTCGTTAAGTAGTTGTTAATGTTAGACTGCATTTGGCCTACTAGTTGGGTTGGGGCCTACTATCGGTGTCTGCCACTCCTTGCTGTTCTCCTCCACTGAACAAAGCTGTGCCGCCTGTTTACTACTGTTGCCAATTTTGAACTGCATTTCGACTACTTACTGATTTGGGCCTACTCTCTGTGTCAGCCTCTCATTCCAGTTGTCCTCCACTGCAATGCCCCCTGATTAGTCCTGTGTTACCAATTTTGAACTGCATTTAGCCCACTTTATTCTTTGGGCCTATATCTGTGTTTCCTCCTCATCCTGCCCATTGCCCAGCCAGTGATAGATGAGTCTGCTGGTACATTGACCCATAACGCAACATTTCCCGTGCACGCTACACTGCAAGATTGTGACCCTGCTGAAAGTCAGGTCCCCCTTCCCGCATACCATACCACCTTACACGGGGACAAACAGGAAGGTGCAGATGAAAGTGCAGGTTCCTTCATCAGGTGGTTGGAGGAATACTAGTTGGCGACGTCACTGGCACAGGGCCTCTCATGGTACGCAAAAGTGTTGCTGCCGGTGGGAGGCGCCCCCGCCGTGCAAACACACCGCTGTACTTTGAGGGGCCCTGTGCCAGTGCCAATGCCAACGAGTGGGCCCCCCCTGCTTGCTCAGGTTCACAGCACTTGCAAAGTTGAAATACTTACCTCTCCCTGCTCCACTTCCGTGACGTGGTCCAGATTTCCTGGGCCCACTAATTACTTGAACCAGCCCTACCCACCACAACTTTAGCCAAATGACCCCCAATTTCAAATGCCTTCCAATTATTATAAGGTAAATTACGCTTGACAAGCTTCATTAAGAAGAATGGATGGTTTTGACATTAAAATGGGCACTCTAGGTGTTTTCCTGGCCCCCACTCACTGCCGACTATGCTGCCCCATTGACTTGCATTGGGTTTCGTGTTTCGGTCGATCCCGACTTTACGTCATAATCGGCCGATTTCACTCGACCCGACTTTTGAGATAGTCAGGTTTCGCGAAACCCGGCTCGACTCTAAAAAGGTCAAGGTCACTCAACTCTAGTTTCAACGATGGGAAGTTTAGGATATAACATAAAGTTACGGTAGAGTTTTGTAGGTCAGGAGATCCCATCTGTATACCTGTCACTAGCGTGTTGGTATCCCGATAAGTGTCTCCATCGAGCCTACGTCTAGAATTTCCATTCCAATTTCACGTAACCCATATATTCAACTTTGGATTTTTTATCTCAGCATGTTAGAGCTAATACCTTTTTTACTTTGGATTAAAGCATTAATGTTGGGTCTTTTTTTTTAGACAAATTGTAGTTTATACATGTAACATTTGGGGCTACATGTGCTATATGTTACCCTCCAATTTCAAGGATTTTTTTATAATAATAATTGACCTAAAATAAGTGTGTACTTTATTGCACTTGATTAGATAATTATGGGTATTGTGACCCAGTGAGGGGTATGGTGCTGGATGGGAGATATATTCCTTCCAGCAAGTGTCTCTTGCGAACAGCATGTAAGAAGGTAAAGCCCTGACCTGGACCTTCTCTGCTATTCCGGGGCAAAGCCTGGATTGCACAGTTGGAGGACTTAGGACAGCATAAATAAACAGCCAGAACTCCTCGGAGTGTGTTTTTGGTTGGGAAAATGCTGGGGGATGTTTTGGAGCAACATAAGACCTGAACGGACTGGCAGGTTCGGGTCCTAACCTACGTTGATGAAAGAAGCTGGACTTTTGCTTTGTCTGATGTTAGACTGTTTCTTTTCTGCTGCCTGTGTATCCAAATGGTTAGGACGCTGGAATGGTCAGGAATGGATGGCACCGTAGGCACAAGTAGATGCTGGGAGGTAATTGGAGACACGGCTGGTATACAGGTAGACATGGCATGTGCTGGCAGTCATGGCTGGTAAACAGGCAGGCATGGCATGTGCTGGCAGTCATGGCTGGTAAACAGGCAGGCACGGCAGGTGCTGGCGGAAATGGCTGGTATACAGACAGGCATGGCAGGTGCGGGCAGACATAGCTGTCAGGTAGGGATAAAAGCACAGGGGATCTGATAACTAACAATCATGCAGACAAACTGAAAGAACACATTACTCAGGCACCTCCCAACAGGTGGAGGTGCTTTAAATAATAAGTGTCTCCCAGCTATTGGTTGGAGACACCTAAGGATAATTAGCGGTGTCTCTTTAAAAGACCAGGAGTGTGCCAGACATGCGCCGACCACGTGAGACCACAGCAGCAGGAAGTGCAGGCCGAGGACCGGGGCGGTGAGTGAATCGGCGTCACTGCCAGAGAAGAGGAGGATGGGAATTGTGCAGAGACGCCAGAGTTACAGAACCCCTCCTCAACACTTCTATATGGGAGTCTTATAGAGGACCAAGCCCACTTTGGCTAAAATAGCAAATGAATAAAAGAGAAACGTCGGATTCAGGAGAACAGTGGTATTTACACCAGATAACAAAAAAAATACATATTTATGGCAAGTGAGATGTCATATTTAACTAAATATTTTATTTAAAAAAAAAAAAAAACAGAAATCCTCTTACATATTATATGACATACAGCAGTGCGGAAACTGCGGAAAATAGTGGTGATGTATAAATATTATATAAATATTAGGAATGTCGATAAAACGGGGACTGAACCATCAGTATAAATCACGTACTTCTCCGTAAGTTTCTTGTATTTTTCGGTATTGTCCTTGCACACAGTTTACAATAGATTAGCATTTTTGCCTCCGCTGAGTAACGCAGACTTGGGATTATGAAGAACTTTGACATATATTGCAGCACAGCACGTGAATCCAAAATTGAAAACATCAGACTGTGAATATATTATTACAGGACTGAGGATTCTCCAATAGTGGGAACGGTAATAGGGAAAGAAGCGGAAAAACGGGGGTTGGGCCGAGGCTTATTTCTTTCTCTCCATTGAGATAAATATGCACACTTCCTAATGGTGGAGTCAGGAGAAATGGCTGATAGATTATTGGGTGCTAAGACTGAGATGTCATAGGTTATTAAAGGTTATTTATGCTACTTTTATCCTACCCTTGATTGTCAGCCTTTCAGGTATGAGTACACATATTTGGACCGCCCATTGGACTCCTGAGACCAAGATAAGATAATAAAAAATGTTGATTTATACTGAATGTTTTTCTATAAAAATTCATTTCCTGCTCTAATAACCTGATGAATGCAAATCCAGATTCCCTTTAAGGCTTATGTCCTTATTTAGTCACATGTACAAAAATATCAATAAGAGAATGCAGAAACCAAAATCATATAATTCTCCCCTAAAAATATACTTTATTGTTAAAAACAGGCAAACTAAGACCACTTATAGTGACAAACACAAAACAAAAAGTGCTCAAATAACAGAAAACCCAAAACCTAATGGGGTCTAGTCTACCCTATTCAAGGCACCTATATCGCCCCTACCTGGCTGCGGAGGTAGACGCCCTAGGGGGAAACGTATTGGCGCCCCCGCTCACCGATGGCTGACCTAGAGGCCCTGATACGCCCTGTAGCCACTAATGAGAGCCTCTACCCGTACACTAGAGGGTCCCCTGTTACTAGACAATGAGTAACCTATGCTAGGGAACGACCTAGACCCCCACATAAATTTAAAAGCATTGAATGAACACCTGGCGGCACATAACTTTTAGATAGTAGGTGAAAACCACTGTAGCGGTAGAAGATATCATTTAGATGTAAATACTGCAAATAGCCACAATCATTGGCCACTAATACCTATCACATGTATCTAGAGAGCATCAAATTCACTTGATACCACACAAATGCCAACAGTTTAAAGCCACATAGATTCCTGTATAATGGCATATAATGTGAAAAGTGTCAGTACTCATCTTAAATGCATTCAAAGTGGTTCACCGTCCGCCTTAGACTAACGCCTCGCCGCGTTTCGCCAATTAAGGCTCCTCAGGAGGCATGATACCTTGATAGCCAGTGTCATTACCCAAGATGGATAGCTGTTTGCCATATGAAATCCACATACTTATATAGTTACCGCAAAACACCCGACATGTTAAATGCCGCCCTTCCACTTCCTGTGGCGTACTCCCCTCCCCAGTGCGCATGTCCGTATTGGAGCATGAACATATACATTCCCTATCATGCTCACACTTCGGCGCATATCCACTCCGTGTCACTCACCAACGGGGTGCAGACACCTCCCCGCCAATGATGTACTGTGCTCCGGGCACTACTATGCATGCCCCTCATGGATCGCACGCTGGTCCAAACCGCCATATGCGCATGCCCGCTTCGCATCACAGGCCGACAAGGTGGAGCTCCTCTCCACTGATGACGCAGTATACTCAGGTCGTCACTACGCATGTCACCTTGTGGGCCGCAAATTGGCAGCGAATCACTGCACTTCGGTGTATAGTTACATATCCAAAACCTCATTGGGCTATGCAGATCACATGTCACACTCAATTCAGCCTATGAGAGAGTAAGTATATCGACAGCGGTGATCTAAATACTTTTGATGTCAGCATACACGCGCTTACTGATTCCACATCATAGACGTACAGTGGGGCAAAAAAGTATTTAGTCAGTCAGCAATAGTGCAAGTTCCACCACTTAAAAAGATGAGAGGCGTCTGTAATTTACATCATAGGTAGACCTCAACTATGGGAGGCAAACTGAGAAAAAAAAAATCCAGAAAATCATATTGTCTGTTTTTTTAACATTTTTTTTGCATATTATGGTGGAAAATAAGTATTTGGTCAGAAACAAACAATCAAGATTTCTGGCTCTCACAGACCTGTAACTTCTTCTTTAAGAGTCTCCTCTTTCCTCCACTCATTACCTGTAGTAATGGCACCTGTTTAAACTTGTTATCAATATAAAAAGACACCTGTGCACACCCTCAAACAGTCTGACTCCAAACTCCACTATGGTGAAGACCAAAGAGCTGTCAAAGGACACCAGAAACAAAATTGTAGCCCTGCACCAGGCTGGGAAGACTGAATCTGCTATAGCCAACCAGCTTGGAGTGAAGAAATCAACAGTGGGAGCAATAATTAGAAAATGGAAGACATACAAGACCACTGATAATCTCCCTCGATCTGGGGCTCCACGCAAAATCCCACCCCGTGGGGTCAGAATGATCACAAGAACGGTGAGCAAAAATCCCAGAACCACGCGGGGGGACCTAGTGAATGAACTGCAGAGAGCTGGGACCAATGTAACAAGGCCTACCATAAGTAACACACTACGCCACCATGGACTCAGATCCTGCAGTGCCAGACGTGTCCCACTGCTTAAGCCAGTACATGTCCGGGCCCGTCTGAAGTTTGCTAGAGAGCATTTGGATGATCCAGAGGAGTTTTGGGAGAATGTCCTATGGTCTGATGAAACCAAACTGGAACTGTTTGGTAGAAACACAACTTGTCGTGTTTGGAGGAAAAAGAATACTGAGTTGCATCCATCAAACACCATACCTACTGTAAAGCATGGTGGTGGAAACATCATGCTTTGGGGCTGTTTCTCTGCAAAGGGGCCAGGACGACTGATCCGGGTACATGAAAGAATGAATGGGGCCATGTATCGTGAGATTTTGAGTGCAAACCTCCTTCCTTCAGCAAGGGCATTGAAGATGAAACGTGGCTGGGTCTTTCAACATGACAATGATCCAAAGCACACAGCCAGGGCAACGAAGGAGTGGCTTCGTAAGAAGCATTTCAAGGTCCTGGAGTGGCCTAGCCAGTCTCCAGATCTCAACCCTATAGAAAACCTTTGGAGGGAGTTGAAAGTCCGTGTTGCCAAGCGAAAAGCCAAAAACATCACTGCTCTAGAGGAGATCTGCATAGAGGAATGGGCCAACATACCAACAACAGTGTGTGGCAACCTTGTGAAGACTTACAGAAAACGTTTGACCTCTGTCATTGCCAACAAAGGATATATTACAAAGTATTGAGATGAAATTTTGTTTCTGACCAAATACTTATTTTCCACCATAATATGCAAATAAAATGTTAAAAAAACAGACAATGTGATTTTCTGGATTTTTTTTTCTCAGTTTCTCTCCCATAGTTGAGGTCTACCTATGATGTAAATTACAGACGCCTCTCATCTTTTTAAGTGGTGGAACTTGCACTATTGCTGACTGACTAAATACTTTTTTGCCCCACTGTATATCTGTCACACTTATAACTGGAGACCATAATGGATACCCCTGCCCTTATATATATTATTAGCACCGGCTGCCTCTCCACATTACCGCACAAAGATATTATTGTGTGTACGTTAGAGATCGTTGCTGTACGACCACGGGCCTGGTCAAAGTATATATAAGAGACATGCGCCGGAGCAGTAGCATAATCAAAATACATCTCCATCCCCTATAGAATCCGACCTTAGGTTCCACCAATAAATAATCAAGATAGTAATAATAATTTTACAAGACAATATAACCTATGAGATTCTTATGTCCAACCCCATGGAAGTATTCAGGGACGATTTGAGACTTATTCTGGAGCAGGCTTTGTCTCTGGGACTGGTCTCTCGATATGAATTCGACTTCATGCTGCCAAAATTTCCTCTGGTGGCGACTTTCTATACACTCCCCAAGCTGCACAAGGGATGCCACCCACTTAAGGGACGACCTATTGTCTCGGGAGTGGACTCCCTGACACAAAACTGTGGGCTATATATCGATCAGGTCCTCCGCCCCTTTGTCACCTCAATCCCGTCATATCTGAGAGATACATCAGATTTGTTACTCAAACTGGAGGGAGTTCATTTGGGTCAGAATGCCTTGTTGGCATCCATTGATATCGAGGCATTGTATAGTAGCATCCCACATGAAGCAGGGATTGAGGGGGTGAGTTATTTTTTACAACAAAGATCAACTGCGTGCAGAGAGCATAATGATTTTGTGCTCACACTGCTTCAATATGTTCTGACCCATAATGCATTTACGTTCGGTGGTAAATACTTCCACCAGCTCAGGGGCACTGCGATGGGGTGTCCCTGCGCCCCGTCGTATGCAAATTTGTTCCTGGGCTGATGGGAGGAGACTGTCGTGTTCGGGGATGACGATGGATGGTGGCATGAATATATATCTATTTGGTATAGGTATATTGATGATGTTTTTGTGGTGTGGACGGGATCTAAGGGAGACTTTGAAGTATTTATGAGATAATTAAATGTGAATGAGGTGGGTCTAAGAGTTACATCAGAGGTCACTGACACAGAATTGGCATTCCTGGATTTAAGAATTGCGAAGGAGAATGATGGGGGAGTGACGACCAGCATTTATAGAAAGCCCACAAGTACCAACAGTCTGCTACACTGGCACAGCCACCACCCGGTCCCCCTTAAGAGAGGGATTCCGAAGGGTCAATTCCTGAGGTTGCGGAGGAATTGCTCCAGGTATGAGACGTTTCAGAGTCAGGCAGGGGATATGTTTAATAGGTTTGGTGAGAAGGGTTATCCTAAACATGTCCTTAAGGGAGCCTACAAGTATGCAAATAAGCAGATAGGCAAAACTTACTGTAGAAGCATACCAGGGAGGATTCTAATGATACGCTGAGGATCATAGGAACCTACGATACGCAACATGAGGTTGTCAGAAAAATTCTCACAAGGCACTGGGATGTGCTCAGGTTTGATCCTGATCTTACGGAGCTAGTGGGTGAACACCCGAATATAACATTTAGGAAAGGGAGATCTATAAGAGACATGCTGGTGCACAGCCAGTATCAGAGATCTAAACCTGAGGGCACCTGGCTTGATAGGAGAACATGCGGTTCTTTTAAGTGCGGAGACTGTAGTCTTTGCAAATGGATGAGACCCTTTAAGCAATTCCAGAGCTCCGCCACCGGGAAAATCTTTTACCAGCGAGACTTCTCAAATTGCAAGACAACAGGTGTTGTATATTTGGCATCCTGCCCCTGCCCTAAGGATTATGTAGGAAAGACCAAGAGAGAGCTGAGGAGGAGAGTGGGGGAATATATGGGTGATATTCGTAACAACAGAGATACCCCTTTGGCCAATCAAATGCGCACCTGTCACGCTGGGAACCCGACTGAGGTGAGGTTCTCTGTTATAGAAGTTGTAAAGCTGAACCCAAGGGGGTTATCTGGACAGAATGATCCTCAGGCGGGAGTGTGAGTGGATTTTCAGGCTAGAATCACGTGAACCAAAAGGAATAAACGAGCAGGTCTCTTATGCCTGCTTTCTGTAGCTTTTTTCTTCCAATTAATCTGGACGGGTCTGTACTTGGGAATGTAGCCATGCTTAACTCTTGATGTATGCCCCGTAGTTTGGGGATAACATGGATTTCCATGATTGATCTTTTATATATTTTGGTTGAGGTATCATATGGGTTTATTTACTCTTTTAGGGTTAACCGCCTCCCACATGTATGTCTATTTAATTGAAACAGGGACATCATCAGTTGTCACTTTTGAGTCTGAAGGACCAAGGGATCCATGGACATTATAAACTAGTCCGGCCCCCCACTCTGGGAAGTCCCGGTTGGGATATATTATGACTTTCTGAACAGCACACTTTGGTGTGGAGATGATGTGTCCTTTGCCCTATATCTCTTCTTCTCTTCCCCCCCCCCCCCCCTTCCTTTTATTCTACCCCCTGGTATCTTTCCACCATGAGGTTATTGTGCCCTTTATGATTATTATTACTATCTTGATTATTTATTGGTGGAACCTAAGGTCGGATTCTATAGGGGATGGAGATGTATTTTGATTATGCTACTGCTCCGGCGCATGTCTCTTATATATACTTTGACCAGGCCCGTGGTCGTACAGCAACGATCTCTAACGTACACACAATAATATCTTTGTGCGGTAATGTGGAGAGGCAGCCGGTGCTAATAATATATATAAGGGCAGGGGTATCCATTATGGTCTCCAGTTATAAGTGTGACAGATATACGTCTATGATGTGGAATCAGTAAGCGCGTGTATGCTGACATCAAAAGTATTTAGATCACCGCTGTCGATATACTTACTCTCTCATAGGCTGAATTGAGTGTGACATGTGATCTGCATAGCCCAATGAGGTTTTGGATATGTAACTATACACCGAAGTGCAGTGATTCGCTGCCAATTTGCGGCCCACAAGGTGACATGCGTAGTGACGCCCTGAGTATACTGCGTCATCAGTGGGGAGGAGCTCCACCTCGTCGGCCTGTGACGCGAAGCGGGCATGCGCAGATGGCGGTTTGGACCAGCGTGCGATCCATGAGGGGCATGCATAGTAGTGCCCGGAGCACAGTACGTCATTGGCGGGGAGGTGTCTGCACCCCGTTGGTGAGTGACACGGAGTGGATATGCGCCGAAGTGTGAGCATGATAGGGAATGTATATGTTTATGCTCCAATATGGACATGCGCACTGGGGAGGGGAGTACGCCACAGGAAGTGGAAGGGCGGCATTTAACATGTCGGGTGTTTGGCGGTAACTATATAAGTATGTGGATTTTATACGGCAAACAGCTATCCATCTTGTGTAATGACACTGGCTATCAAGGTATCATGCCTCCTGAGGAGCCTTAATTGGCGAAACGCGTCGAAGCGTTAGTCTAAGGCGGATGGTGAACCACTTTGAATGCATTTAAGATGAGTACTGACACTTTTCACATTATATGCCATTATACAGGAATCTATGTGGCTTTAAACTGTTGGCATTTGTGTTGTATCAAGTGAATTTGATGCTCTCTAGATACATGTGATAGGTATTAGTGGCCAATGATTGTGGCTATTTGCAGTATTTACATCTAAATGATATCTTCTACCGCTACAGTGGTTTTCACCTACTATCTAAAAGTTATGTGCCGCCAGGTGTTCATTCAATGCTTTTACATTTATGTGGGGGTCTAGGTCTTCCCTAGCATAGGTTACTCATTGTCTAGTAACAGGGGACCCTCTAGTGTACGGGTAGAGGCTCTCATTAGTGGCTACAGGGCGTATCAGGGCCTCTAGGGTCAGCCATCGGTGAGCGGGGGCGCAAATACGTTTCCCCCTAGGGCGTCTACCTCCGCAGCCAGGTAGGGGCGATATAGGTGTCTTGAATAGGGTGGACTAGATATCTCCATTAGGTTTTGCGTTTTCTGTTCTTTGAGCACTTTTTGTTTTGTGTTTGTCACTATAAGTGGTCTTAGTTTGCCTGTTTTTAACAATAAAGTATATTTTTAGGGGAGATTTATATGATTTTGGGTTATGTCCTTTTTTAAACACAATTTGGATGAAGCCATTTATTGTCAAACTACTGTGTTTTCTCTTTTTAAATCATAATGAGGTCAGACAATGCTAAGTCAGGGCAGGCAGCACAGGCTCAGTATACATAGGCGAGGTCAGGATACATGGTAAACAAGGCAGGTCTATAGCAGGTGAGACAGAACAAACATGTCCCCACATGATTCAAAGACGAACAACTGGGAATCAATGATCGGGCAAGAAGTGGTAGGAGGAGGTGTCCTGCTGTTGACTAAGATTGTCTGGGAAAGGAAAACCCTGCAGGACACAGCAGGGTTAAATTCCTGCAGGATCTAGCCATGTCTCCCTATAGCCAGAAGGAGATTCTTTAGGAGCGGAGCTGGCAGTGAGCACAAGGCAGCTCAGGGAGATGGTTTGACACTGGGGAAGCAGAGTGGTGAACACAGCGAGTAGGATGGCACTGAGATGCCTGTGTTACCATAGGCTTGTAATAAGGGGTCAGTTTCAGTTCCTTGGTTCCAGTGAAGGGAAATCTTAATAATTCAACACAAGATGTTGGTGACAATTGTAGCTTTGTGAGAACAGTTTGGGGAAGACCCTTTTCTCTACCCCAGTGCACAAGCATGAGTGAACATGATTGGCTGCACAAAGTCTGGACCTGATCCCCATCCAACACCTTTGGAACGAACTAGAAGCCTGCCTCTCCTCACATCAGGGTTGGATCTCATAAAAGCTCTTCTGGATAAATGGAAAAAAGTTCCCACGGACATCTCCAAAACCTTGTAGAAATTGCAGAAGAGTGTGAGCTGTTATAGCTGCAGAGGGAACAACTCCATATTAATGTTATAGAATGTAGGACGTAACACAGGCACAAACATGCACTTGTTCTTTCAGGTATCACTATACAAAGACCAAATAACTAATAATATAGCCATTCTGTAATCACGCGGTACTTGGATTCCAGGTTCATAATGGCGCTCTACAGAATATTATCATGCTGCAGATTATTGAAGAGGGTTCACCATTGATCAGATGCAGTTGTAGGCAGGGACTGGGCACAGCAGGAAGTCAGTGTAGCGCAACTTCAGCCAATAGCTAAAGAGCAGGAAGTGATGTCAGAGAAGGGGTGTGTAACTTTGGAGGCTTCTACAAATTTCCTGTCCTGCCCAATCCTATATTATACAAAGAGAAGAACTAAACCATTCTGGACTGTTACATGACATGAGTAACTACAAATTATAAAAGAAAAATTCCTGGAGTTTCAATTAAAATGTCAAAATAAACTGATAGTAATAGGAATGAAGACCAAAATAATTTCACCATAATTATCCATCATACATAAAATGTCAATATCGTTTGCTTTTGATATTATAATGATGCGTAAGTGGAAAAACTGGTTGTAATTTTCCATAGTACATAATAATGGAGGTGAGAATGACGCAGCCATCGTTCCTTGCTCCGTGGGGTGGGAAGCAGTCAGAGTTCCCATTGTGTGAAGGTTTTTCTCTTCGCTACTTCTCCTGTCCAGGTGGTTATGGGAAATGGTTTCTTACGTTCCTACCACTGTCCACACACTTTTCCAATTAAGTAAATTATTGCTGCAGTTGTTTTTTAACTTTCGTCCGTAGCTAATTCCTGATCCGTAATAATAATGTCTTCACATAAAGCCAGGATTTATGATCACTGTGATCATTCATCATGAAGGGATTTATATTTATTTAAGGCAGTTTTCATGAAATCGTGTGTCAATGACAGATACGTTTACTTCAGTAGCGTTTTACTCATATTCAATGTCACCATAAAGCAGCATGGCTGATGCTGCTGTCATGTCTGATGTATGCACATCCTGATGCCACCACAGCTTGCTAGGGTTGCCACTAGGTCCGAAGTACATCTGACACTTCCGGATGCCACCACTGCCCACTAGAGATGCTATTAGATCTGATAAATACTGCCATCTCCTACTGCCACCACCACCTACTAGAGTTGCCATTAACTGTGATGTATACCTGCCACCTCATACTACCACCACAACCTACTAGAGTTGCCATTAAGTCTGATGTGTAGCTGCCATCTCCTACTGCCACCACCACCTACTAGAGTTGCCATTAAGTCTGGTGTGTAGCTGCCATCTCCTACTGCCACCACCACCTACTAGAGTTGCCATTAAGTCTGGTGTATACCTGCCACCTCCTACAGCCATCACCACCACCTGCTGGAGTTGCCATAAGGTCTGATGCATACTTGCCACCTCCCATTGGCACCACCACATACTAGAGTTACCATTATTTCTGATGTATACATGCCACAACCACCTACTAGAGTTGCCATTAAGTCTGATGTATAGCTGTCATCTCCTACTCCCACCTCCACCTACTAGAGTTGCCATTTAGTCTGATGTATACCTACACCTCCTATTGCCACCACAACCTACTAGAATTACCGTTAGGTCTAATATATACCTGCTACCTCTTACTGCTATCACCACCTTCTAGCGTTGCCATTAAGTCTGATGTATACCTGCGTCTCCTACTATCACCACCTACTAGAGTTGCCATTAAGTCTAATGTATACCTGCCACTTCCTACTGCCAACACCGACTACAAGAGTTACCATTAGGTCTAGTGTGTACTTGCCACCTCCACCTACAAGAGTTACCATTAGGTCTAGTGTGTACTTGCCACCTCCACCTACAAGAGTTACCATTAGGTCTAGTGTGTACTTGCCACCTCCTACTGCCACCTCCACCTACTAGAGTTACTGTTAGGTCTAGTGTATACTTGCCACCTCCTACTGCCACCTCCACCTCCTAGAGGTACCGTTAGGTCTAATGTATACTGCCAACTCCTACTCCTGTCACCACCTACTAGAGTTGCCATTAAGTCTGATGTATACCTGCCACCTCCTACTGCCACCACAACCTACTAGAGTTGCCATTTGGTCTAATATATACCTGCTACCTCCTGCTGCCACCACTGTCTACAAGAGTTGCTATTAGGTCTGATGCATACCTTCCACCACCTACTGTCACCACCACCTATTAAAGTTGCCATTAGATCTGATGTATACCTCCAACCTTCTAATGCCCTCACCACCTACTAGAGCTGTCATTAGGTCTGACTTATACCTGTCACGTCCAGCTGCCACTAGGTTTGCCATTAGGTCTGCCACTTTCAGTTGCCACCAATGCCACTATAGTTGCCATTAGATCTGATGTATCCCTGCTACCGCCCAGTGCCACCATCTATTATTGTTGATTAAATTTCCCAAAATTTGATAAAATGAAATACGCTGAAAGAGGGAGAAGGGTGAAGAGTTTTAATATCCATTCAATGAATTCTGGATGGGATTAAAAAAATTATAAACTCTAATACTCACCCCACATTCTTGTAATGGGACCTTCATGTATTCTCTTCGCTCCCCAAGTCTTCTGGTGGGCGCTGACTGTGACTAAGCTCCACGCACTTCCAAGGCAGGGATTCAGCACTTGTCCTTGACATCAGTTTTATACGTCATGCCCCGTGTGATGTAGTCTGAAGAACCGGAGGGAGAACACCATCCAAGTAGGGTATATCAGAGGAGTATTAGTGGCAGGACAGGTATGGAGAATGCTGGTGAGCATAAGGGTTTATAGTTTTACTAGCTATTGAACCCGTTCTACGCCCGGGTGGCGAGCATTTATATTGGTATATGGTCTCCATCATGTGCTGCTGCCATCCTGCGCCCATTCTGTCATGTGCTGCTGCCATCCTGCGCCCGTTCTGTCATGTGCTGCTGCCATCCTGCGCCCGTTCTGTCATGTGCTGCTGCCATCCTGTGCCCGTTCTGTCATGCGCTGCTGCCATCCTGCGCCCGTTCTGTCATGCGCTGCTGCCATCCTGCGCCCGTTCTGTCATGTGCTGCTCCCATCCTGCACCCGTTCTGTCATGTGCTGCCCCCATCCTGCGCCCCCGTTCTGTCATGCGCTGCTGCCATCCTGCGCCCGTTCTGTCATGTGCTGCTCCCATCCTGCTGCCATCCTGCGCCCGTTATGTCATGCGCTGCTGCCATCCTGCGCCCGTTCTGTCATGTGCTGCTGCCATCCTGCGCCCGTTCTGTCATGTGCTGCTACCATCCTGCGCCCGTTCTGTCATGTGCTGCTGCCATCCTGCGCCCGTTCTGTCATGTGCTGCTGCCATCCTGCGCCCGTTCTGTCATGTGCTGCTGCCATCCTGCGCCCGTTCTGTCATGTGGTGCTCCCATCCTGCTGCCATCTTGCGCCCGTTATGTCATGCGCTGCTGCCATCCTGCGCCCGTTCTGTCATGTGCTGCTGCCATCCTGCACCCGTTCTGTCATGTGCTGCTGCCATCCTGCGCCCGTTCTGTCATCTGCTGCTGCCATCCTGCGCCCGTTCTGTCATGTGCTGCTGCCATCCTGCGCCCGTTCTGTCATGCGCTGCTGCCATCCTGCGCCCGTTCTGTCATGTGGTGCTCCCATCCTGCTGCCATCCTGCGCCCGTTATGTCATGCGCTGCTGCCATCCTGCGCCCATTCTGTCATGTGCTGCTGCCATCCTGCGTCCGTTCTGTCATGTGCTGCTGCCATCCTGCGCCCGTTCTGTCATGTGCTGCTGCCATCCTGCGCCCGTTCTGTCATGTGCTGCTGCCATCCTGCGCCCGTTCTGTCATGTGGTGCTCCCATCCTGCTGCCATCTTGCGCCCGTTATGTCATGCGCTGCTGCCATCCTGCGCCCGTTCTGTCATGTGCTGCTGCCATCCTGCACCCGTTCTGTCATGTGCTGCTGCCATCCTGCGCCCGTTCTGTCATCTGCTGCTGCCATCCTGCGCCAGTTCTGTCATGTGCTGCTGCCATCCTGCGCCCGTTCTGTCATGCGCTGCTGCCATCCTGCGCCCGTTCTGTCATGTGGTGCTCCCATCCTGCTGCCATCCTGCGCCCGTTATGTCATGCGCTGCTGCCATCCTGCGCCCATTCTGTCATGTGCTGCTGCCATCCTGCGCCCGTTCTGTCATGCGCTGCTGCCATCCTGTGCCCGTTCTGTCATGTGCTGCTGCCATCCTGCGCCCGTTCTGTCATGCGCTGCTGCCATCCTGCGCCCGTTCTGTCATGTGCTGCTGCCATCCTGCGCCCGTTCTGTCATGTGCTGCTCCCATCCTGCGCCACTATTGTATTATATGCCCCCCATAAGACGCTCCAGTGTGTATGCCCCCGTATGCTGCTGCCATATAAAAAAAAAAATACCATACTCACCTATCGTCCGGCTCCACTGCAGGTGTGTCTTCAAGAAAATGGCGCCGGAAAGCGGACTGCGCAGGCGCCGATTCCGGCAGCAGGAATCGGCGCCTGCGCAGTCTGCACTTTCCGGCGCCATTTTCTTGAACACACACTCCGGCTCCTCTGCCTGTGACTGGACTCTGTCACAGCAGAGGAGCCGGGAGACGGAGCCGCACGCAGCGCTGGAACGGAGGACAGGTGAATATACTTACCCTCCCTCCTGGCGCGTCCACGTTCCCTGACTCTCCGGTGGAGATCGCGGTATGCGTTCAGTGCTTACGCATACCGCGATCTCCTGGGAGCGTCACTCTGTGGGGGCCAGACTGCGCCGGCGCTTGCGCCTGCGCAGTCTATAAAGGCTTCGGACAGAGTGACGCTCCCAGCGTTATATTATAGATAACCACTTCCCGGGCCTCAAAATCCAGGGAAATGGTGGCTGCCTCTGATAAAACTAAACATTTATGGGGAAATGTGTAGCAAAATTGATTATTTAGAGTTGATTCGCTCCTATCTACAGCCCAGTCCTGACGTTGCACTCTCATCGAGCAGTCGAACACATTGCACATAGCCTTTGACACTGCAGACTTTGAGAATCTTTTGCTTCAGTTTATATTAGTAGAGAACTTTAGGACTATAGGATTTATGTTCCCAATTAATAACCTGCGGTAATATACTTTACCACCAAATTTATTCAGTAAAGAATGGAGATATTGCACCATTCATATTGACACAGCTCGACAGACCTACACACTTTCCAGTCTATATGATGTGACTTATGTTGCCATTCATAAACAGCTTTTCCCACTCTCCATCAGGAAAATGAAGGAACATATACAGCGAAAATATTTACGCGTATGGCAACATCACTGTTCAATTAGTACAGAACACCCCAAGATTACACAAGATGGAGAAAAAAAGGCAAAAACCAAGGTGCGTAAAACTAATTTATGTTGTTCCATACAGCTGAAACCAGAACTTTCCATACACTATAAATAAAGACACATCTGCATGTTTTTCTCAATATCTGACATGAAATCAGAATAAACCTTTCCCATTTTAGGTCAATTAGAATTACCATAACTATCAATATTTGCCAAATGCCAGAATAATGAGAGAGAGAGAGAATGTTTTAAGGTATTTTTATTACTTACTGCAAAGTCAAAAATGTACATGCACCAAGATTACTATGCCTATTAAAGGAACTGGATGCACAGGTAATTTTTTCTTCTATCCTTACAGTAGACGGGCATGGCACCAGGAGATGGAACAGGATCCTTGATGCAAACAACTGGCTAAGACGATGGTGCAGACAACAAGGATTCGGATTCCTGGACCACGGTGTGAATTACTTGTACAATGGACTCCTCGCCAGAGACGGACTACACCTCAACAAACCTGGGAAACACACATTCGCCAGAAGACTCGCTACACTCATCAGGAGGGCGTTAAACTAGAAGAAGAGGGGACGGGAAGAAAAACATTAGACTCGAACAAAGACGACCCAGGAAAACATACTCAGAAGGGAGGTAAGAACATTTCTAAAACAATCCACAGTGAGGAGATTGGAACAAAACAAAATCCTCTAAACTGCATGCTCGCAAACGCCAGAAGCCTGACAAACAAGATGGAAGAACTAGAAGCAGAAATATCTACAGGTAACTTTGACATAGTGGGAATAACCGAGACATGGTTAGATGAAAGCTATGACTGGGCAGTTAACTTACAGGGTTACAGTCTGTTTAGAAAGGATCGTAAAAATCGGAGAGGAGGAGGGGTTTGTCTCTATGTAAAGTCTTGTCTAAAGTCCACTTTAAGGGAGGATATTAGCGAAGGGAATGAGGATGTCGAGTCCATATGGGTTGAAATTCATGGAGGGAAAAATGGTAACAAAATTCTCATTGGGGTCTGTTACAAACCCCCAAATATAACAGAAAGCATGGAAAGTCTACTTCTAAAGCAGATAGATGAAGCTGCAACCCATAATGAGGTCCTGGTTATGGGGGACTTTAACTACCCGGATATTAACTGGGAAACAGAAACCTGTGAAACCCATAAAGGCAACAGGTTTCTGCTAATAACCAAGAAAAATTATCTTTCACAATTGGTGCAGAATCCAACCAGAGGAGCAGCACTTTTAGACCTAATACTATCTAATAGACCTGACAGAATAACAAATCTGCAGGTGGTTGGGCATTTAGGAAATAGCGACCACAATATTGTGCAGTTTCACCTGTCTTTCACTAGGGGGACTTGTCAGGGAGTCACAAAAACATTGAACTTTAGGAAGGCAAAGTTTGAACAGCTTAGAGATGCCCTTAATCTGGTAGACTGGGACAATATCCTCAGAAATGAGAATACAGATAATAAATGGGAAATGTTTAAGAACATCCTAAATAGGCAGTGTAAGCGGTTTATACCTTGTGGGAATAAAAGGACTAGAAATAGGAAAAACCCAATGTGGCTAAACAAAGAAGTAAGACAGGCAATTAACAGTAAAAAGAAAGCATTTGCACTACTAAAGCAGGATGGCACCATTGAAGCTCTAAAAAACTATAGGGAGAAAAATACTTTATCTAAAAAACTAATTAAAGCTGCCAAAAAGGAAACAGAGAAGCACATTGCTAAGGAGAGTAAAACTAATCCCAAACTGTTCTTCAACTATATCAATAGTAAAAGAATAAAAACTGAAAATGTAGGCCCCTTAAAAAATAGTGAGGAAAGAATGGTTGTAGATGACGAGGAAAAAGCTAACATATTAAACACCTTCTTCTCCACGGTATTCACGGTGGAAAATGAAATGCTAGGTGAAATCCCAAGAAACAATGAAAACCCTATACTAAGGGTCACCAATCTAACCCAAGAAGAGGTGCGAAACTGGCTAAATAAGATTAAAATAGATAAATCTCCGGGTCCGGATGGCATACACCCACGAGTAATAAGAGAACTAAGTAATGTAATAGATAAACCATTATTTCTTATTTTTAGTGACTCTATAGCGACAGGGTCTGTTCCGCAGGACTGGCGCATAGCAAATGTGGTGCCAATATTCAAAAAGGGCTCTAAAAGTGAACCTGGAAATTATAGGCCAGTAAGTCTAACCTCTATTGTTGGTAAAATATTTGAAGGGTTTCTGAGGGATGTTATTCTGGATTATCTCAATGAGAATAACTGTTTAACTCCATATCAGCATGGGTTTATGAGAAATCGCTCCTGTCAAACCAATCTAATCAGTTTTTATGAAGAGGTAAGCTATAGGCTGCACCACGGTGAGTCATTGGACGTGGTATATCTCGATTTTTCCAAAGCGTTTGATACCGTGCCGCACAAGAGGTTGGTACACAAAATGGGAATGCTTGGTCTGGGGGAAAATGTGTGTAAATGGGTTAGTAACTGGCTTAGTGATAGAAAGCAGAGGGTGGTTATAAATGGTATAGTCTCTAACTGGGTCGCTGTGACCAGTGGGGTACCGCAGGGGTCAGTATTGGGACCTGTTCTCTTCAACATATTCATTAATGATCTGGTAGAAGGTTTACACAGTAAAATATCGATATTTGCAGATGATACAAAACTATGTAAAGCAGTTAATACAAGAGAAGATAGTATTCTGCTACAGATGGATCTGGATAAGTTGGAAACTTGGGCTGAAAGGTGGCAGATGAGGTTTAACAATGATAAATGTAAGGTTATACACATGGGAAGAGGGAATCAATATCACCATTACACACTGAACGGGAAACCACTGGGTAAATCTGACAGGGAGAAGGACTTGGGGATCCTAGTTAATGATAAACTTACCTGGAGCAGCCAGTGCCAGGCAGCAGCTGCCAAGGCAAACAGGATCATGGGGTGCATTAAAAGAGGTCTGGATACACATGATGAGAGCATTATACTGCCTCTGTACAAATCCCTAGTTAGACCGCACATGGAGTACTGTGTCCAGTTTTGGGCACCGGTGCTCAGGAAGGATATAATGGAACTAGAGAGAGTACAAAGGAGGGCAACAAAATTAATAAAGGGGATGGGAGAACTACAATACCCAGATAGATTAGCGAAATTAGGATTATTTAGTCTAGAAAAAAGACGACTGAGGGGCGATCTAATAACCATGTATAAGTATATACGGGGACAATACAAATATCTCGCTGAGGATCTGTTTATACCAAGGAAGGTGACGGGCACAAGGGGGCATTCTTTGCGTCTGGAGAAGAGAAGGTTTTTCCACCAACATAGAAGAGGATTCTTTACTGTTAGGGCAGTGAGAATCTGGAATTGCTTGCCTGAGGAGGTGGTGATGGCGAACTCAGTCGAGGGGTTCAAGAGAGGCCTGGATGTCTTCCTGGAGCAGAACAATATTGTATCATACAATTATTAGGTTCTGTAGAAGGACGTAGATCTGGGTATTTATTATGATGGAATATAGGCTGAACTGGATGGACAAATGTCTTTTTTCGGCCTTACTAACTATGTTACTATGTTACTATGTTACTATTACTATTTTTACTATTACTATTACTATGCCTTTAAAGAATTCTGGACTGCCCATATGATGATGTCATGTGTTTGAAAGCTTCTGATAGGATTTTTGGCAACATCTGAGATAATTAGAGACACACCTGTGGGTGTATTTTAATGCACACCTGAAACACACTGCTTCTTTGTGTAGCATCATGGGAAAGTCTAAAGAAGCCAGCCAAGGTATCAGGAAGAGAATTGTGGACTTGCACAAGTCTGGCTCATCCTTGGGTACAATTTCAAGATACCCGAAGGTGCCTAATTCATCTGTACAAACAATTATACGCAAGTACAAACAAGATGGGAATGTCCAGCCATCATACCGCTAAGGAAGAAGACGGGTTCTGTGTCCCAGAGATGAACGTGCTTTGGTCTGACAAGTGCATATCAACCCAAGGACAAAAGCAAAAGACCTTGTGAAGATGATTGCGGAAGCTGGTAAGATTGTGTCAATATCCACAGTGAAACAAGTACTGTATCAACATGGGCTGAAAAGCCACTCTTCCAGGAAGAAGCCATTACTCCAAAACATAAAAAAGCCAGATTAATGTTTGCAAATGCACACAGGAACAAGGACTTTAATTTTTGGAGACATGTCCTGTGGTCTGATGAAACTACAATTGCTCTTTTTGGGCATAATGACTATCGTTACATTTGGAGGAAAAAGATAGAAGCTTGGAAGCCTAAGAACACCATCCCTACTGTGAAACACGGCGGTGGAAGCATCATGTTGTGGGGTTGTTTTGCTGCAAGAGGGACTGGTGCACTTCACAAAATAGATGGCATCACGAGAAAAGAAGATTATGTGGCAATACTGAAGCAATATCTCAAGACATCAGCCAGGAAGTTAAAGCTTGAGTGGAAATGGGTCTTCCAAATGGACAATGACCCGAAGAATACCTTCAGGTATCTTGAAATTGTACCCAAGGATGAGCCAAACTTGCGCAAGTCCACAATTCTCTTCCTGATATCTGGGCTCATTTCTTGAGACTTTCCCATGAAGCAGTGTGTTTCAGGTGTGCAGAAAAATATATCCACAGGTGTGTCTCTAATTAGCTCAGATGTTGCCAAAAACCAGAAGCTTTCAAACACATGATATCATCATATGGGCAGTCCAGAATTGTTTACAGGCATAGTAATCTTAGTGTATGTAAACGTTTGACTTTGCAGTAAGTAATAAAAATACCTTAAAACGTTCTCTCTCTCATTATTCTGGCATTTGGCAAATATTAAGAATTCATGGTAATCCTAATTTACTTAACCCCTTCAAGACCCAGCCTATTTTGACCTTAAAGACCTTGCCGTTTTTTGCAATTCTGACCAGTGTCCCTTTATGAGGTAATAACTCAGGAACGCTTCAACGGATCCTAGCGGTTCTGAGATTGTTTTTTCGTGACATATTGGGCTTCATGGTAGTGGTAAATTTAGGTCAATAAATTCTGCATTTATTTGTGATAAACACGGAAATTTGGCGAAAATTTTGAAAATTTCGCAATTTTCACATTTTGAATTTTTATTCTGTTAAACCAGAGAGATATGTGACACAAAATAGTTAATAAATAACATTTCCCACATGTTTACTTTACATCAGCACAATTTTGGAAACAAAATTTTTTTTTGTTAGGAAGTTATAAGGGTTAAAATTCGACCAGCGATTTGTCATTTTTACAACGAAATTTACAAAACCATTTTTTTTAGGGACCACCTCACATTTGAAGTCAGTTTGAGGGGTCTATTTGGCTGAAAATACCCAAAAGTGACACCATTCTAAAAACTGCACCCCTCAAGGTACTCAAAACCACATTCAAGAAGTTTATTAACCCTTCAGGTGCTTCACAGCAGCAGAAGCAACATGGAAGGAAAAAATGAACATATAACTTTTTAGTCACAAAAATTATCTTTTAGCAACAATTTTTTTATTTTCCCAATGGTAAAAGGAGAAACTGAACCACGAAAGTTGTTGTCCAATTTGTCCTGAGTACGCTGATACCTCATATGTGGGGGTAAACCACTGTTTTGGCGCACGGCAGGGCTTGGAAGGGAAGGAGCGCCATTTGACTTTTTGAATCAAAAATTGGCTCCACTCTTTAGCGGACACCATGTCACGTTTGGAGAGCCCCCGTGTGCCTAAAAATTGGAGCTCCCCCACAAGTGACCCCATTTTGGAAACTAGACGCCCCAAGGAACTTATCTAGATGCATAGTGAGCACTTTGAACCCCCAGGTGCTTCACAAATTGATCCGTAAAAATGAAAAAGTACTTTTTTTTCACAAAAAAATTCTTTTAGCCTCAATTTTTTCATTTTCACATGGGCAACAGGATAAAATGGATCCTAAAATGTGTTGGGCAATTTCTCCTGAGTACACTGATACCTCATATGTGGGGGTAAACCACTGTTTGGGCACATGGTAAGGCTCGGAAGGGAAGGAGCGCCATTTGACTTTTTGAATGAAAAATTATTTCCATCGTTAGCGGACACCATGTCGCGTTTGGATAGCTCCTGTGTGCCTAAACATTGGCGCTCCCCCACAAGTGACCCCATTTTGGAAACTAGACCCCCCAAGGAACTAATTTAGATGCCTAGTGAGCACTTTAAACCCTCAGGTGCTTCACAAATTGATCTGTAAAAATGAAAAAGTAATTTTTTTTCACAAAAAAATTCTTTTCACCTCAATTTTTTCATTTTCACATGGGCAGTAGGATAAAATGGATCATAAAATTTGTTGGGCAATTTCTCCCGAGTACGCCGATACCTCATATGTGGGGGTAAACCACTGTTTGGGCACTCGGCAGGGCTCGGAAGAGAAGGCGCGCCATTTGACTTTTTGAATGGAAAATTAGCTCCAATTGTTAGCGGACACCATGTCGCGTTTGGAGAGCCCCTGTGTGCCTAAACATTGGAGCTCCCGCACAAGTGACCCCATTTTGGAAACTAGACCCCCCAGGGAACTTATCTAGATGCATATTGAGCACTTTAAACCCCCAGGTGCTTCACAGAAGTTTATAACGCAGAGCCATGAAAATAAAAAATAATTTTTCTTTCCTCAAAAATGATTTTTTAGCCTGGAATTTCCTATTTTGCCAAGGATAATAGGAGAAATTGGACCCCAAATATTGTTGTCCAGTTTGTCCTGAGTACGCTGATACCCCATATGTGGGGGTAAACCACTGTTTGGGCGCACGGCAGGGCTCGGAAGGGATGGCACGCCATTTGGCTTTTTAAATGGAAAATTAGCTCCAATCATTAGCGGACACCATGTCACGTTTGGAGAGCCCCTGTGTGCCTAAACATTGGAGATCCCCCAGAAATGACACCATTTTAGAAACTAGACCCCCAAAGGAACTAATCTAGATGTGTGGTGAGGACTTTGAACCCCCAAGTGCTTCACAGAAGTTTATAACGCAGAGCCATGAAAATAAAAAAAAAAATTATTTTCTCAAAAATGATCTTTTAGCCTGCAATTTTTTATTTTCCCAAGGGTAACAGGAGAAATTTGACCCCAAAAGTTGTTGTCCAGTTTCTCCTGAGTACGCTGATACCCCATATGTGGGGGTAAATCACTGTTTGGGCACATGCCGGGGCTCGGAAGTGAAGTAGTGACGTTTTGAAATGCAGACTTTGATGGAATGCTCTGTGGGCGTCACGTTGCGTTTGCAGAGCCCCTGATGTGGCTTAACAGTAGAAACCCCCCACAAGTGACCCCATTTTGGAAACTAGACCCCCAAAGGAACTTATCTAGATGTGTGGTGAGCACTTTGAACCCCCAAGTGCTTCATAGAAGTTTATAATGCAGAGCCGTGAAAATAATAAATACGTTTTCTTTCCTCAAAAATAATTATTTAGTCCAGAATTTTTTAATTTTCCCAAGGGTAACAGGAGAAATTTGACCCCAATATTTGTTGTCCAGTTTCTCCTGAGTACGGTGATACCCCATATGTGGGGGTAAACTACTGTTTGGGCACATGCCGGGGCTTGGAATTGAAGTAGTGACGTTTTGAAATGCAGACTTTGATGGAATGCTCTGCGGGCGTCACGTTGCGTTTGCAGAGCCCCTGATGTGCCTAAACAGTAGAAACCCCCCACAAGTGACCCCATTTTGGAAACTAGACCCTGAAAGGAACTTATCTAGATGTGTGGTGAGCACTTTGAACCCCCAAGTGCTTCATAGAAGTTTATAATGCAGAGCCGTGAAAATAATAAATACGTTTTCTTTCCTCAAAAATAATTATTTAGCCCAGAATTTTTTATTTTCCCAAGGGTTACAGGAGAAATTGGACCCCAAAAGTTGTTGTCCAGTTTCTCCTGAGTACGCTGATACCCCATATGTGGGGGTAAACCACTGTTTGGGCACACGTCGGGGTTCAGAAGGGAAGTAGTGACTTTTGAAATGCAGACTTTGATGGAATGGTCTGCGGGTGTCACGTTGCGTTTGCAGAGCCCCTGGTGTGCCTAAACAGTAGAAACCCCCCACAAGTGACCCCATTTTAGAAACTAGACCCCGAAAGGAACTTATCTAGATGTGTGGTGAGCACTTTGAACCCCCAAGTGCTTCACAGACGTTTACAACGCAGAGCCGTGAAAATAAAAAATCATTTTTCTTTCCTCAAAAATTATGTTTTAGCAAGCATTTTTTTAGATTCACAAGGGTAACAGGAGAAATTGGACCCCAGTAATTGTTGCGCAGTTTGTCCTGAGTATGCTGGTACCCCATATGTGGGGGTAAACCACTGTTTGGGCACACGTCGGGGTTCGGAAGTGAGGGAGCACCATTTGACTTTTTGAATACAAGATTGGCTGGAATCAATGGTGGCGCCATGTTGCGTTTGGAGACCCCTGATGTGCCTAAACAGTGGTAACCCCTCAATTCTAACTCCAACACTAACCCCAACACACCCCTAACCCTAATCCCAACTGTAGCCATAATCCTAATCACAACCCTAACCCCAACACACCCCTAACCACAACACTAACCCCAACACACCCCTAACCCTAACCACAACCCTAATTCCAACCCTAACCCTAAGGCTATGTGCCCACGTTGCGGATTCGTGTGAGATATTTCCGCACCATTTTTGAAAAATCTGCGGGTAAAAGGCACTGTGTTTTACCTGCGGATTTTCCGCGGATTTCCAGTGTTTTTTGTGCGGATTTCACCTGCGGATTCCTATTGAGGAACAGGTGTAAAACGCCGCGGAATCCGCACAAAGAATTGACATGCTGCGGAAAATACAACGCAGCGTTCCCGCGCGGTATTTTCCGCACCATGGGCACAGCGGATTTGGTTTTTCATATGTTTACATGGTACTGTAAACCTGATGGAACACTGCTGCGAATCCGCAGCCAAATCCGCACCGTGTGCACATAGCCTAATTCTAAAGGTATGTGCACACGCTGCGGAAAACGCTGCGGATCCGCAGCAGTTTCCCATGAGTTTACAGTTCAATGTAAACCTATGGGAAACAAAAATCGCTGTACACATGCTGCGGAAAAACTGCACGGAAACGCAGCGGTTTACATTCCGCAGCATGTCACTTCTTTGTGCGGATTCCGCAGCGGTTTTACAACTGCTCCAATAGAAAATCGCAATTGTAAAACCGCAGTGAAATGCGCAGAAAAAAACGCGGTAAATCCGCCATAAATCCGCAGCGGTTTAGCACTGCGGATTTATCAAATCCGCAGCGGAAAAATCCGCAGAGGACCAGAATACGTGTGCACATTCCTAACCCTAACCCTAACCCTAGCCCTAACCCTACCCCTAACCCTACCCCTACCCCTAACCCTAACCCTAGCCCTACCCCTAACCCTACCCCTAACCCTACCCCTACCCCTACCCCTAACCCTACCCCTAACCCTAACCCTACCCCTACCCCTAACCCTAACCCTACCCCTAACCCTAACCCTAGTCTAACATTAGTGGAAAAAAAAAAATTTCTTTATTTTTTTATTGTCCCTACCTATGGGGGTGACAAAGGGGGGGGTCATTTATTATTTTTTTTATTTTGATCACTGAGATAGATTATATCTCAGTGATCAAAATGCACTTTGGAACGAATCTGCCGGCCGGCAGATTCGGCGGGCGCACTGCGCATGCGCCCGCCATTTTGGAAGATGGCGGCGCCCGGGAGAAGACGGACGGGACCACGGCTGGATCGGTAAGTATGATAGGGTGGGGGGGGACCACGGGGGGGGGGGATCGGAGCACGGGGGGGGGAATCGGAGCGCGGGAGGGGTGGAACGGAGCGCGGGGGGCGTGGAACGGAGCACGGGGGGGCTGGAATGGAGCACGGGGGGTGGAACGGAGCACGGGGGGGGGTGGATCGGAGTGCAGGGGGGGTGATTGGAGCACGGGGGGGTGATTGGAGCACGGGGGGAGCGGACACGAGCACGGGGGGAGCGGAGCACTGGACGGAGGGGAGCCGGAGCAGTGTACCGGCCAGATCGGGGGGGTGGGGGGGCGATCGGAGGGGTGGTGTGGGGGCACACTAGTATTTCCAGCCATGGCCGATGATATTGCAGCATCGGCCATGGCTGGATTGTAATATTTCACCCGTTATAATGGGTGAAATATTACAAATCGCTCTGATTGGCAGTTTCACTTTCAACAGCCAATCAGAGCGATCGTAGCCACGAGGGGGTGAAGCCACCCCCCCTGGGCTAAACTACCACTCCCCCTGTCCCTGCAGATCGGGTGAAATGGGAGTTAACCCTTTCACCCGGTCTGCAGGGACGCGATCTTTCCATGACGCCGCATAGGCGTCATGGGTCGGAATGGCACCGACTTTCATGACGCCTACGTGGCGTCAAAGGTCGGGAAGGGGTTAAAACAGAAAAGGCTAATTTCATGTCAGATATTGAGAAAAACATGCAGATGTGTCTTTTATATATTGTATGCAAACTTCTGGTTTCAGCTGTATATAGGAGCAGTGTTATAGTAGTTATATTCTTGTACACAGGAGCAGTATTATAGTAGTTATATTCTTGTATATAGCGGCAGTATTATAGTAGTTATATTCTTGTACATAGGGAGCAGTATTATAGTAGGTATATTCTTGTATATAGGAGCAGTATTATAGTAGTTATATTCTTATATATAGGAGCAGTATTATAGTAGTTATGTTCTTGTACATAGGGAGCAATATTATAGTAGTTATATTCTTGTATATAGGAGCAGTATTATAGTAGTTATATTCCTGTACATAGGGGCAGTATTATAGTAGTTATATTCTTGTACATAGGGAGCATTATTATAGTAGTCATATTCTTGTATATAGGAGCAGTATTATAGTAGTCATATTCTTGTATATAGGAGCAGTATTATAGTAGTCATATTCTTGTACATAGGGAGCATTATTATAGTAGTCATATTCTTGTATATAGGAGCATTATTATAGTAGTCATATTCTTGTATATAGGAGCAGTATTATAGTAGTTATATTCTTGTACATAGGGAGCATTATTATAGTAGTCATATTCTTGTATATAGGAGCAGTATTATAGTAGTCATATTCTTGTATATAGGAGCAGTATTATAGTAGTCATATTCTTGTACATAGGGAGCATTATTATAGTAGTCATATTCTTGTATATAGGAACAGTATTATAGTAGTCATATTCTTGTATATAGGAGCAGTATTATAGTAGTCATATTCTTGTATATAGGAGCAGTATTATAGTAGTCATATTCTTGTATATAGGAGCAGTATTATAGTAGTCATATTCTTGTATATAGGAGCAGTATTATAGTAGTCATATTCTTGTACATAGGGAGCATTATTATAGTAGTCATATTCTTGTATATAGGAGCAGTATTATAGTAGTCATATTCTTGTATATAGGAGCAGTATTATAGTAGTTATATTCTTGTACATAGGAGCAATATTATAGTAGTTATATTCTTGTATATAGGAGCAGTATTATAGTAGTTATATTCTTGTACATATGAGCAGTATTATAGTAGTTATATTCTTGTATATAGGAGCAGTATTATAGTAGTTATATTCTTGTACATAGGAGCAGTATTATAGTAGTTATATTCTTGTACATAGGGGCAGTATTATAGCAGTTATATTCTTGTACATAGGAGCAGTACTATACTGGTTATATCCTTGTACATAGGTGTCAGTATTATAGTAGTTATATTCTTGTACATAGGAGCAGTATTATAGTAGTTATATTCTTGTACGTAGGGGCAGTATTATAGTAGTTATATTCTTGTGAATAGGTGCAGTATTATAGTAGATATATCCTTATACATAGGAGCAGTATTATAGTAGCTACAGTTATATGAAAAAATTTGGGCACCCCTATTAATCTTAAGCTTAATGTTTTATAAAAATTATTTTTTTTTGCAACAGCTATTTCAGTTTCATATATCTAATAACTGTTGGACACAGTAATGTTTCTGCCTTGAAATGAGGTTTATTGACAGGTGCATAAGTATGGGCACCCTTATCATTTTCTCGTTTTAAATGCTCCTACCTACTTTTTAATGACTTACTAAAGCACTTTTTTTCTTGTTTTTCTAACCTCATTGAGCTTTGCACTTCATAGCCAAGTGTATGCAATCATGAGAAAAGCTACTTAAAGTGGCCACTTGCAAGTTGTTCTCCTGTTTGAATCTCCTCTGAAGAGTGGCATCATGGGCTCCTCCAAACAACTGTCTAATGATCTGAAAACAAAGATTATTCAACTTAGCTGTTCAGGGGAAGGATACAAAAAGGTGTCTCAGAGATTTAACCTGTCAGTTTCCCTTGCGAGGAACATAGTAAGGAAATGGAAGAACACAGGTACAGTTCTTGTTAAGGCCAGAAGTGGCAGGCCAAGAAAAACATCAGAAAGGCAGAGAAGAAGAATGGTGAGATCAGTCAAGGACAATCCTCAGACCACCTCCAGAGAGCTGCAGCATCAACTTGCTGCAGATGGTGTCACTGTGCATCGGTCAACTATACAATGCACTTTGCACAAGGAGAAGCTGTATGGGAGAGTGATGCGAAAGAATCCGTTTCTGCAAGCACAGAGTCGGCTGAGGTATGCAAAAGCACATTTGGAGAAGCCAATTTCTTTTTGGAAGAAGGTCCTGTGGACTGATGAAACCAAGATTGAGTTGTTTGGTCATACAAAAAGGCGTTATGCATGGCGGCCAAAAAAACACAGCATTCCAAGAAAAACACTTTCTACCCACAGTAAAATTTGGTGGAGGTTCCATCATGCTTTGGGGCTGTGTGGCCAATGCCGGCACCGTGAATCTTGTTAAAGTTGAGGGACGCATGGATTCCTCTCAGTATCAGCAGATTCTTGACAATAATGTTCATGAATCAGTGACAAAGTTGAAGTTACGCAGGGGATGGATCTTTCAGCAAGACAAAGATCCAAAACACCGCTCCAAATCTACTCAGGCATTCATGCAGAGGAACAATTACATTGTTCTGGAATGGCCATCCCAGTCCCCAGACCTCAATATCATTGAACATCTGTGGGATCATTTGAAGAGGGCTGTCCATGTTCGGCGACCATCAAACTTAACTGAACTGGAATTGTTTTGTAAAGAGGAATGGTCAAAAATACCTTCATCCAGGATCCAGGAACTCATTAAAAGCCACAGGAAGCGACTAGAGGCTGTTATTTTTGCAAAAGGAGGATCTACTAAATATTAATGTCACTTTTCTGGTAGGGTGCCCATACTTATGCACCTGTCAAATTTTATTTGAATGCAGATTGCACATTTTCTGTTAGTATAATAAACCTCATTTCAAGGCAGAAACATTACTGTGTCCAACAGTTATTCCATGGAATAAATGGCGCTGTAAAAATGAATAATAATAAAATAATAATAATAACAATAATATATGAAACTAAAATAGCTGTTGCAAAAAAAACAATTTTTATAAAACATTAAACTTAAGATTAATAGGGGTGCCCAAACTTTTTCATATAACTGTATATTCTTGTACATAGGAGCAGTATTATAGTTGTTATATTCTTGTACATGGAGGCAGTATTATATTAGTTATATTCTTATACATAGGGGCAGTATTATAGTAGTTATATTCTTGTACATAGGAGCAGTATTATAGTAGTTATATTCTTGTACATAGGAGCAGTATTATAGTAGTTATATTCTTGTACATAGGAGCAGTATTATAGTAGTTATATTCTTGTACATAGGGGGCAGTATTATAGTAGTTATAATCTTGTACATAGGGGGCAGTATTATAGTAGTTATATTCTTATACATAGGAGCAGTATTATAGTAGTTATATTCTTGTACATAGGGGGCAGTATTATAGTAGTTATAATCTTGTACATAGGGGGCAGTATTATAGTAGTTATATTCTTGTACATAGGAGCAGTATTATAGTAGTTATATTCTTATACATAGGGGCAGTATTATAGTAGTTATATTCTTGTACATAGGAGCAGTATTATAGTAGTTATATTCTTGTACATAGGAGCAGTATTATAGTAGTTATATTCTTGTACAGAGGAGCAGTATTATAGTAGTTATATTCTTGTACATAGGAGCAGTATTATAGTAGTTATATTCTTGTACATTGGAGCAGTATTTTAGCAGTTATATTCTTATATATAGATGGCAGTGTTAAAGATCTAGTAGTGTATTTCTTATTCCGTTGACAAAAAGATTTGTTTTTTTGCCAACAGTTTTTACTAGATCAACATACTTTAAAGAATAGCCAATCGATCTCATTCTTAGATTAATACGGTATGTGGCAACAAACTTTCCCCAACAATTTTTTTTTTCAAGCTGTAGTTTTTCCCTGGAAAAACACATCTTCGGCTTGGGTCTGTATGAGAGATAACCTTATTTATACAGGTGTAGAGTTATTACCCTAAAAAATGTTACAGTCACACTTTATTTTCCATTACATTAATCCCTGTGAAGTTTGAATTTTACTTAAGGGTGTAGGAATTTTATGCAGGAAATATAAGTGTTACATCAAGAAAAAAAAAAGCGATTTTCTATGCTCTAAAAGAATAGGGATCTCATACTGTATTGATCTCACTTTTTCTTACATGAAAAGATATTGTAAGGAGATGGTTATTAGAGGGTGTTTATACAGTGGTCATACTCGTTAAAAGGGCATCTTTCAGGTTTCCGGTAATTAACACCAAACAGTCCTGGGGATCATATTTACTCTGTTGGTATAAAATTGTGAGTTGAACACTGTATTAATGGAAATGTTATGGACTGAGGTCATACAGTGCCTTCCCCATATGAAATAACATAAGTTTGAAAATCTAATACACTGCACAGCGCCTGAGTAGCACTGCCACATAATGCCTAAGTTAATTCCGCCACACAGTGCTCAAAAAACACCGCATACTCTCCGTGGATCCAGCATTCTGCACTCTCCCTGTTGCTGCTGGCTCTCTTTACTCCTCTTCGAGCCAGTTTTCCAAAATAATACTGCGCACTCCTGTGACGTCCATCTTTAAACAGGTGCATGGATGCAACAGCGCAGAATATGAGGCCACAGCTGTTACTTAACCAAAGATTATTAATCTAACGCAGTGGTTTAGGGGATTAGGATACAGAATTTAAAAAGATTGACAAATCTGATAAATTATTGAAATGCAGTGAAATATTTTACACTAGAAATGTATACCACTTTTGGGGGCTAGGAGTAGCTACAGTTAGGGCCAGAAATATTTGGACAGTGACACAATTTTCGCGAGTTGGGCTCTGCATGCCACCACATTGGATTTGAAATGAAACCTCTACAACAGAATTCAAGTGCAGATTGTAACGTTTAATTTGAAGGGTTGAACAAAAATATCTGATAGAAAATGTAGGAATTGTACACATTTCTTTACAAACACTTCTCATTTTAGGAGGTCAAAAGTAATTGGACAAATAAACATAACCCAAACAAAATATTTTTATTTTCAATATTTTGTTGCAAATCCTTTGGAGGCAATTACTGCCTTAAGTCTGGAACCCATGGACATCACCAAACGCTTGGTTTCCTCCTTCTTAATGCTTTGCCAGGCCTTTACAGCCGCAGCCTTCAGGTCTTGCTTGTTTGTGGGTCTTTCCGTCTTAAGTCTGGATTTCAGCAAGTGAAATGCATGCTCAATTGGGTTTAGATCTGGAGATTGACTTGGCCATTGCAAAATGTTCCACTTTTTGGCACTCATGAACTCCTGGGTAGCTTTGGCTGTATGCTTGGGGTCATTGTCCATCTGTACTATGAAGCGCCGTCCAATCAACTTTGCAGCATTTGGCTGAATCTGGGCTGAAAGTATATCCCGGTACACTTCAGAATTCATCCGGCTACTCTTGTCTGCTCTTATGTCATCAATAAACACAAGTGACCCAGTGCCATTGAAAGCCATGCATGCCCATGCCATCACGTTGCCTCCACCATGTTTTACAGAGGATGTGGTGTGCCTTGGATCATGTGCCGTTCCCTTTCTTCTCCAAACTTTTTTCTTCCCATCATTCTGGTACAGGTTGATCTTTGTCTCATCTGTCCATAGAATACTTTTCCAGAACTGAGCTGGCTTCTTGAGGTGTTTTTCTGCAAATTTAACTCTGGCCTGTCTATTTTTGGTATTGATGAATGGTTTGCATCTAGATGTGAACCCTTTGTATTTACTGTCATGGAGTCTTCTCTTTACTGTTGACTTAGAGACAGATACACCTACTTCACTGAGAGTGTTCTGGACTTCAGTTGATGTTGTGAACGGGTTCTTCTTCACCAAATTAAGTATGCGGCGATCATCCACCACTGTTGTCATCCATGGACGCCCAGGCCTTTTTGAGTTCCCAAGCTCACCAGTCAATTCCTTTTTTCTCAGAATGTACCCAACTGTTGATTTTGCTACTCCAAGCATGTCTGCTATCTCTCTGATGGATTTTTTCTTTTTTTTCAGCCTCAGGATGTTCTGCTTCACCTCAATTGAGAGTTCCTTTGACCGCATGTTGTCTGCTCACAGCAACAGCTTCCAAATGCAAAACCACACACCTGGAATCCACCCCTGACCTTTTAACTACTTCATTGATTACAGGTTAACGAGGGAGACGCCTTCAGAGTTAATTGCAGCCCTTAGAGTCCATTGTCCAATTACTTTTGGTCCCTTGAAAAAGAGGACGCTATGCATTACAGAGCTATGATTCCTAAACCCTTTCTCCGATTTGGATGTGGAAACTATCATATTGCAGCTGGGAGTGTGCACTTTCAGCCCATATTATATATATCATTGTATTTCTGAACATGTTTTTGTAAACAGCTAAAATAACAAAACTTGTGTCACTGTCCAAATATTTCTGGCCCTAACTGTATAACAATTCTAACAATGAAAACTCTATCTTACAAAGCAACAAACTATAATGAAGGGTAATGACTAGTGATGAGCGAATATACTCGTGACTTGAGATTTCTCGAGCACGCTCGGGTGACCTCCGAGTATTTTTTAGTGCTCGGAGATTTAGTTTTCATCGCCGCAGCTGAATGATTTACATCTGATAGCCAGCATAAGTACATGTGGGGGTTGCCTGATTGCTAGGGAATCCCCACATGTACTTATGCTGGCTAACAGATGTAAATCATTCAGCTGCGGCAAGAAAAACTAAATCTCCGAGAACTAAAAAATACTCGGAGGACCCCCGAGCGTGCTCGAGAAATCTCGAGTAACGAGTATATTCGCTCATCACTAGTAATGACATCTCGGTCCTGGTCTATAGTGCGTCACAGTCAGTCTCCTACTCTTCACCATCATCGCTTATTCAGTACGTTGACAGTAACAATGTCAGTATAGGCCCTAACGGGAGTCAGTGGTTCTACTCCATTAGGGCGCAAGTACGTTATCAACTAGTCGCTTCAGCGATGCCTTTACTCCATCTCTTGAAGCGTATCCCCTCTGCACCGTAATTTACGCAGCAGTCATCTGAGTTCCTCTGATCATCTCCCTCTCTCTCGATTTCTCAGGTCAGTTCTCTCACGGGGCATCTCGACCCCTCTTGTTGCCTCTCTCTCGAATTCCTCTCTCTCTTTATTCCTCTGATCGCCTCTCCCTCCTTTTCGATTTTTCTGATCAGCTCCCTCTCTGGGGTAGTCTTGATCCCTCTGGTCGGCCCTCTCTCTTAGATCCCTCTTCCTCACTCAAGACTGAGGCTTCACTTCAATAGTCTGTGCTGTGCTGGTAGTTGTGGCTATAAGCCAGCTCAGCTACTTCCATATGTCTATCCTGATACAGGTTCAGCCGTCGACATCCCCCCCTTCTCCGCTCCCGTAGGCCTTTTATGATTCTTAGCTGCAGCACAGTTATTACGTGACCTTGTATGCCTCTTTTTTGGTTCCTCTCTGGCAACCCTCACCTATTTTATGGTTCCTGCTTGTTCTCCTTTTGTTCCTGTTCCTCCAAGCTCTGTCCGCTAGATTGTGATGTACTCTCAGCTATAGATGTCCTTACAAATACAAATCTGCTAATCATTGCTGCTATTCCCCCACGTATTCTGTTTGGCTACACTGTGGGACTCTGCGTCTTTGTCTCTGTGTGCCTTCAGACATTCCCAGCTAAATTACCATAGGGTAGGGTTCCTCCTCATGATCTCAACACAGCCATTACTCAGGACTCTGCTACTGCATTTGTGAGTATCATCCATCCTACTTGATTCTGCTGCATCTCGGGACTCTACTTTAGTGTTTCAGTGAGCCTCTAATTCTAATTTGCAGGGATCTTGTAGCTTCCCGAAGTTCCAACCACAACACCTTGTTGCAGCCACATCTTCAGCACTTGTTGCATACTATCTGCTCTTCCAGACTAAGGGCTGATTTCCAAATGGTCAGACATAGCAGGTCAATACAATTGTCTACATTTTTCTGTTATATAACTAAAGGGAATCTGCCAATAAATTCCCAAACAATATATACAGCCAGATATTTTTTACTCTGGAACACTGGAGTTACAGAGAAAACATAGTTTGAAAAGTCACTGGGGACTAAAAGGTAGAGACCTGACTAGTTTGGTGCTGCCCCAGTCAACTTGTCCCTGCCCTGCTTCACTTGATTGAAAGGTCTCTGTCAATGTACACACAGGTATAATGGGAGTGGTGGAACCACTGTGCCACGGTCTGAGGAGAGCCTAGAGAGGAATGGCTAGGTGAGCACCTGACTCCTCACTAGAGCCCCTAAAGATGGGGTTAGACTTGGCTCCAGATGGACACCAGATGCTACTGAGTCGCCCACCAGGGTAGCGGGGTACTCGGTACCGGGTTCAGTCACTCTTAAAGGGGATGTCATGGTGGCTGCGACCAGTCTGTGGCCCTGGGCGCCCAATTAAAGGGGAAAGGTCTTTTAAGGGGATTTGTGAATAAAGTCTATTGTTCGTGACGCCACCTGTGGTTCTCGGTCAATAGGGACCGACGCTGCTTATAGGGGTCCTCTGGGGTGATGTTGTTGCAGCAAGATGGTAATGCTTCCCACAAGTGAAACGGGGTCACCAGGGCTTCCCAGGTGCAGGGCACCGATGGTGTGGTGTATGGTATGGCAAAGAACGAGGACACGGGTTTGCAGTCTTTGCCTGGTTTACTGATGATAGCAGTCCCCAGTCCAGGGTACCAAGTGCAGGGTAGCTGTGGTCCGGCCGTCTTGGAGGCAATAGGGGATCCCTCTCCCAGGTGAGGTCCGTCAGCCTTTCCTACTTGCACTACTTTAGTTGGCGAGGTCCCTGCCGCTTGAAGCTTGGTTGCAAAGTCCTCTCTCTCCTGTCCAAAGAAAGTTGTCTGTACAATAGGAAGTTAGAGCCTGTTTATAGGGACTCTATCATGCCTCAGGCTCTAAAGTTACTGCTTCATCCCAGACTTGATGCGGGCAATTGACAAACAGTCCTATGCCCTCCGGATCTGTCGTGCATCCTGGAGAACAGCATGACCTCGGGCTCCCGGTACCCGGCTTCTACGCTCTGGCTCTGAGGGTGTCCTTCCGCTGTTCCCCTGCTGAGCCCCTCCCCCACTATGCTCCTTCCCTCTAAGCTCCTCCACAATTCAACTCCTCTTGTTATCTCTCTTTCCAGGGGTCGCAGCTCCCACATGGCTGCTCTGCCCCTCTGTCTGTTCCAGATGTCCTTCTCCTCTCACTCTCTCCTCTAGACTGGCTCACTCCTCCTCCAGACCAGGATACATAAAGTCTAAGGAAGCTCCCCTCAATCCGGGTCCTGAGCTCCCCCTCCTGGCCTAGAGTCAAATGTGTTGAATGTGAGTGCCTTACCTGATAGAAAGAATCTCCCTTGCCTCCAAGCGTGACATCACCCTCCCCAAAAGGAAGGTAACATCACTGCAACAACCGATTACTTGGGGTGTTGCACTACACCAGGATAGACCTCGGACCCATGGCAGTTGACCCCCAAGGGGCAAGAAGCTGGAATGGCCCTGTAGGAAAGTACAGCTAGTACAGACTGGTATGGCAGAAACACTGGAACCGCAGGTGCTGGCAGGGACGGTTGGTATACAGGCAAGTACAGGCTGGTATAGCTGGTGTACAGATGAGTACAGCAGGTACAGGATGGTATGACTATTATACAGGTGATAACGGCAGGTGCAGGCTGGTACGGCTGGCATACAGGTGACCATGGCAGGAACAGGCAGATATAGGCAGGTGCAGGCAGGTATAGGCAGGTACTGGAAGACAAACTTAGAACAGGGGACCAGAGAACTAGCAAGCAAGCAACAAGCATAGTATACACATTGCTCCGGCACCTCCCAACAGGTGGAGGTGACTTAAATAATAAGTGTCTGCCAGCCTTTGGCTTGGGACACTTTAGGACAGTATGCACTGTACCTTTAAGAGGGCGGGAGCATGTGTGCGCACACCCTAAGCATAGTGTCTGGGGATCTGCGACCCATGCACAGACCACGGGCAGCAGTAGGAGGAGGAGGAAGTGCAGGACAGTGGCCATGGTACTGAGTCAATCGGCGTCCCTGCCAGAGGAGGGGGAGGCAGGCAGGGATGCTGGCGTTACAATGGGAGACTTATCAATCAACTCTGCCTGGACTAGTCGGGTCTCTCCCTACAATCCCCGTACTAGTTTTCAAACTATGCTTTCTTTGAAACTCTTCCGAGTTTCAGAGTGAATTATACCTGGCTGTCATTGCATGCGCCCCTGGTTCAGGCAGCATAAATCCAATGATAGGCTGCCTTTAATATTAGGATTTCTTGTGGTGTTGTGTCAGGGTATGGATGGTGCCTCCATCCTTCTGGATGAGACAGATAGTTCTTAAGCAGTCAAATAGTACTATACATACCACACGTTACATCCAGAACTCACCAGCTCTGTTGTGTTTTCTTTCTCTCACCGGTTTTCTAGGTTTCCATAGTATAATATATGCGATCTCTGTAATTAGGGAACTATTATGTAATACATTTATGACTAAAGCTGCTGAATTTTAAGTTAGGAAAGCAGTGATTCATAATTGCTGTATTGCAGAATAGGGGTCTGGATTGCACTGACACCGGAGACACCAAACAACAAATGCCCTGCAATCAGGTCCTAGGATATATTTAGAACAGTCGTCTTGTTGTTCGATACCAAAGTTTTCTGAGCCATAATTATAGCAAATGCCTCACACCTCACACTCATGACGCAGCCCGACCAGACGCAAATAGAGACCCCTGAGCCGTAACACAACTCAGGATTTCCTAAGTCATCAGATTTTGATGGCTGGGAGCAGTAGTTGTTGACTATTCACATTCAGCATTGCCTACGTATGTCTCCTTGTCCTCAGACATAATGTTGGCTTACAAAAGAGCCATGTGGGGGCACCAAGCAAATATTATAATGACACCAACTATGGTGCTGGGTCTGTCCACCCAATATGGAAAATTCGAGAGTTTGTTTCACCTCCTTACCCTTTCCATGAATGTTGCCAATGTCATTTTTCTGGAGAGGGGTGTTCTACACAGGTCCTTTCACAGCATCTAAGCAGAAGGAAATCCCAACCAAGTCTCTTCAAGGGACCGACATGAGATCTTAACACTGTGCAAAAGTATTTGACCACGGATTGGGAACTTCAACCATGCAGACATTTTCCAGAGACAGGCTGCACAAGATACCTACTTTCCCTGTAGTGGAGAATTATGGGCACACCTTCATCCTTCATATCTGGAGGGATAAACTGCATCCGACACTCTCCTCTTTGTATTTTATTCTCTTATGCCCAGAGGTCACACAATGGGTTTTTCTAATGCTGCAGGTCCTCCTGGCTCAATAGATGATTGTCTACAAAATGAAGGTCATCTCATGTTCTAAGCTGCAGTGGATGGTGAGAAAGTCAAACGTTCAAAACATTGTTACCCTATTGCTCGTCAGTGTACATTATGTTTGGATTAATAGTGAGTGCCAATTTTTATGATATGGAGTAATAGTTTCTGAAATATTTTAATTATGAACCACCTGGAAAATATTTTGTTATACAGCTTTTGGCCACAACAGGCAATAGTTGTGTTTCCGTGGCGAGAATTATTGGAAGCCTCAACTAAGGTGAGCTGGACTACACCTATTTGCACCACGAGAAGAAGACAATATGATGTTCTACTTACCTAATCATTGTACAGACCAAGTACCACCCTACATGACAGCAGTTTTCCATAATGGCAGTGCCTCTCTTAGCGGAATAATGCCCCCTGCAAAAACTGCTCAAAAGCATGACAAAGAGATCAAGGTGATGACTTTCTAAATTCCCCGATCTCAAACCAGATCTCAAGCCAATCGATATATTGGGGGATGTGCTGAAAAAACAAGTCTGATCCATGGAGGCCGCACCGAATAACTTACAGAACATAAGGATCTGCAGCTGATATTTTGTGCCAGTAACCTTCAGACAGCATGAAGTCCAGACTTCAATGGGTCAGGGGACATTAGAAAATACCAGGAATGTAGCATGTTTGATCAGCGCATACGTGTTGTCATCATCTGTCATGTTAATACAAATTTTTATCTGTTTCTTGGTTATATTTTTTATTTAGTTATAAAGCACTATCATATTGTACAGACATCATCATCACTGTCCCCATGGGGGCTCACGGGGCTCACAATGTAAATTCCCTATCAGTCTGTCTTTGGATTGTGGGAGGAAACCCGAAAACCCACGCAAACATGAGGAGAACATGCAAACTCCTTGGAGCTGTCCTTGATCAGATCTAGGACCACAGAGCGGTAAGCAACTGTGCTAACCACTGAGCCACCAGATGGAGATGCATAAAAAGAAATGGAAGCAGTACTCCAGGCCCTGAACCCTATTACCTTGATGACTGGTGCTGTTCATTTCACATGCAAAGTCCACAGAAGACTTGGTAACATGACCTTGAGCAGCCCAAGACAAGCTCAGTTCTTCCACATGTACGTACAGACTTTGTGATGTCAAGAGCTAAAGATAACGGCATCGCCCAAAGTTTATCCATATCCTCACTCCCTTCGTGTCTTACCTACTTCCACACACAATAGACAAGGAGAGCATTGTATGGACGAGGTGTGGGTCATATTCCTGGAGAGCGCGCAGTCACAGCGGCCGGTGATATCATGTAAGGTATTTCCTTGGCTCATGGAAATTCTATTCACACAGATCTTTCCAAACACGAGCCTCCTGGTAAATTCAATTAATTTTCAGCCAGGCAAGGCAGAACCACCTATGTCAATCTAGAGAACCGTTGCAGTGCCCTAGTCGCTGTAGTACTATAAATTCCAGCAGATTTTCCCATAGTCTTAATGTAGCTTAATGTCAGAGCTCTGGAGCTAGTGAACTCTTTGGTGGTTTTGCTATGCCATGTTATATTATCAGTGTAATGTGCTATTTCATGCACTGCACCTTTCATATGTTTCCTGCAAAATATAAAAAATGCTGGGCAACAACCAATTGTACTGTGCCTTTAATATGGCCCTTACGGGAAATAGTGGGCAAGGCTGCCTGCAAATGTTATATGTATCGTGCATTGTGATTACTATGTATTCATTGTTAAAAGGGTTGACCACTACCAGGACAACTCCTTCTTGATCAAAATGTTTGGCCCCCATAAAATAATAAAGCCTATACTCACCTCCCGTGTGGGCGAAGTTCCCGAGGTGTCAGCACTCGCTCTCCCCAATACTCACACGCCCCATCAGCGCTGGCCTCACTGTCCCCGCCTTTGGACGGATCGATCATGAAGAGGAAGTCTGGGCTGCAGCTGATCCCGGACTTCATCTTCATGTTCGATTTGTCTGATGGCGGGGTCAGTGACGCCAACGCTGATTGGCTACCAGCGTCATATGTCACAACACCACAACAGAGCCCAGGGGAGAGTGAGTGGTGACACCAGGGGAACAGCGCCAGCATAGCAGGTGAGTATAGGCTTTATTATTTTATCAGGGCCAAGTGAGGGGTATGACAAGAAGCTATGCAAGTAGTGAACGACTTCTTTAATCATGTGTTTAGTATGCATCCATAGATTATGTGTGATCCCTTTAGGGAGCCAAAATGTGTGTGGTAGGAAAGTAGTTTGAGTAAGAGGTCACACGTGTGGATGTTGGTCTGCTCTGAAGATGTTCTGTGCTGGGTGGAACCACGATAGAGCTGTGTGCCAGTGAGTTTGCTGCGGTAGTGACACCCGGCCAATGCACACGTGTCATGATTTGGAACAGTAAGAGGAATCCATTATTCATCCAAGATATGCCTGACAAGTACCTATCTTGCAATCTAACAAGGCAGAGGAAGACTATTAGCTATTCCATGGACTTGCCCTGGAGTGCTGTCATATGTAGGTTTGTTGGAAGACAAGTTCGATGAAAAAGAGGTGGCCCTGGATATTTCAAATGGTTGCAGACAAATCCTGCCAATAATCAGCATTGAGGACGGGTTTAAACCAAAGAACTTAGATTAGCTGAGTCACTGAGAAAGTTACCAAGCCATAGTGTTAGCCCTAGAATTAAAAGTGTTAGTTATATCAAATACTGTATTAAAGGCTGATCCTGCTGTCATTAGAAACCAACAAGCTCTGTGCATCAACACTAATATGTAACTTTTAATCTACTGTTTCTAAACTCTGATGTGTAACCAACAAGTTCTGTACCTCAACCTTCATTTGTTACCTGTAACCACTAAGCTTTGTACTTCCCTCTGATGTATAACATCCAAGCTTTATATATCATCATTTATGTGTAACCAACAAGAACTGTGCCTCAACTCTGATGTATAACCAACAAGCTATATGCCTTAATTCTGATGTGTAGCCACCAGGCTTTATGCCTCAACTCTGATGTGTAACCAACAAGCTATATGCCTTAATTCTGATGTATAGCCAACAGGCTTTGTGCTTCAACTCTGATGTGTAACCAACAAACTATATGCCTTAATTCTGATGTGTAACCACCAGGCTTTATGCCTCAACTCTGATGTGTAACCAACAAGCTATACGCCTTAATTCTGATGTATAGCCAACAGGCTTTATGCCTCAACTCTAATGTATAACCAACAAACTATATGCCTTAATTCTGATGTCCAAAAACCACAAAGAGAACAGTCAAAAGGACCCATAAAACCAGAAACTTTATTGAATAACTATTAAAAACATTACATAAATCAGGTAAATGTCACAGGGTGGAAGATGAATGTGCCCATAACAAGGCACGGACAAACAAAGGGACTCGATTAGCCACACACCCCCGCAACACCGCTCATCCATCCATGATGAGAGCGCATAATAATGATCACAATAACAGTGCACATACACCTTCACTAATGTTAACGGCACACAGCCGCAAATATCGTACCTGTGTGATGCAGGAGTGGGGAGCCACGAGTCCTATCCCCGACGCGCGTTTCGGAGTTAAAGAACTCCTTCCTCAGGGGTCATACAAGAGTGCACTTGTAGCGATGGCCGGGGGACCACCACGGTGCAGGAAGACTACTGTACACAAGATGAGGTGCAAACAACAAAGGATAGATTTATTGGGAGACAGGGAATGGAAGGGACAAGGAAGGTGCAAACAGGGGTTTACAATAACAAAAGATAATGCACAGGAGTTATCTTGTCTGTAAAATAGCACCGTGCTTCCACAATTACAAACTCAGAGTCTGTCTAACAAGCAACTTTACACAACAAAACAAATATCAATGCTACTCTGCATATAACCTCCCTGGCCTTTACTACGCAGGCCACACGGCTACCGTGCTCTAACTACTGGAGCCTGCACTAGGCCCTCACTGGTGCACCATACAGGAACAAACTCACGGTGATGTTGGGGACACAGGTCCAGTCCCAGGGGGCCCCCGAAGTCCAAAACGGTGGTGCGCACGGATTCCTGTCAGCTCTGCAAAGCGTGGTCTTCTCCTTGCTCCTGGAAACTGTAAGTCCCCTTCTCAGTATCTTCGTGGCTTCAGAAACTAGCACAGAACAGCCACCCTTTGCTGTAACCGGGAAAGTCTATTTAGCAAACGCAGTTCGTCTCAAGCTGTGTAATCTTTCTTGCAGCCAAAGTTCCTTCTTGCGGCCAGAACAGCACAAAGTTCTCTCAGTCCTCTCTAGAAACTTCCTCCCTCCATGCTGCTTCAGCTCCACCCCCTGCACACAGCACCGACCAGCTCATAACACCCATAAGAGTAGGGGAGAAAAGCAGAACATACCATCACACCAGACAAGGGTATGCAGCCTCTTAAAGTGATGTTTCTTATTGTCCATAACAGCACCACCCTCTTACACACTACTTGGCAGGGATTTATACCCATGTGTGCGGCGCCGCTGTGCACTGCGCGCCATATCCGGCATCACTCACATCCACCGGCATCCAGAACACGTGGGGCCCCACGTGACCGGAAATCAGCAGGAGTGGAGAGCCGGCGCGACGTCACAGGGAACGGTGCGCACGCGCACAGCAACAGAAATTTAACGGTAGCCATTTTGGTAGAGGGCATAGACATGGGCAAAACTGTAAATGGAATATATCAATACACAGGGCAATACCTCCATTCCTGTGTATAGCGCCACACATGAATAAGGGTATGAATAGAACAAAATGTGATAGTAGACATTCCCACCAACACATAACAATTGACATGCTACATAACGTAGACGGTAAATAAACATAAACAGGGGAATCCATACTACAATATAGACAATATACAATATAATATGATGGTATATATTATTATACATCAATATTCTATACAATATATCATACGGACCACACGACATAAGTCCATAAATTAATATCAATCCCTGTAATGAATTATACCGAGAAACTATATCATATCCCCTTTAACATGTACTAGAAGATAACCCAAAAGAACATAGTCCAATCACTACAAAACTTATAATACAGTATATAGTCCAAACAAATTAGTCAAAGAAGCAAGTTGCCGCATGATAAAGAATCCCAGAAGGCCACACCGATGAAGATATCCGGGTAGATCCAATATTGTATGCGTTTCATGTGAAGTATGTAGTATTCAGGTCTCCAACAATAAACACCTCATCCTATATAAAGCGTCAAAAAAAGACATAAAAACTTACATTAAAATAAAAACACATAAAACCACAGAATGTCAGTGCCACAAATGAACACACATCAGCCGGAAGATCACAAAAATGGGGCAAATGATATATTTTCATTTAGCCCATGTGGGTGAATCGTATTCAAAATCCAAATCCACCTTGTTTCTAACTGGGCAAGGCGTTTGGAAAGATTACCCCCTCTGATATTAATATTCAATTGGTCAATCCCCTTCACTCTCAACCCCGTGGCGTCACATTGATGACAATCTTTAAAATGTTGTGGCAGCGTCTTAAGACTGGCCACGTCCGTGCTGACAGCAGCCGCTTGTATGCCCAGAACGTGTTCACGGACTCTGACCTTCAGTTGTCAAGTTGTGAGCCCTATATATACCAGCCCACACGGACACGTGGCATGGTATATAACGTACCTAGCGGTACATGATATACGGTGTTTAATTGTAAAATTTTGAGTACCATCAAAATTACAAAATGAGGTACCACAGTCAATATTAGGGCATGCGACACATCTGCCGCACGGTACGCAGCCAGCCCGTGACGGAACAGAGTCAAGAAATGTAGGTATGGATTGACCAACATAATGACTCCGAGTCAGTCTGTCTCTTAAGTTTCTTGCCCGACGAAAGGTGATTGAAGGGCTGCTAGGTAGAAACTTCATAATGATAGGATCCACCTGTAGAATAGGCCAGGCCCTCTCCAATGCAGACCGTACACTAGCATGTTGGGGATGGTATGATGTAATAAACCTAGCTTTACCATTCCCTTCACCTTTAAAGGGACACTGTCACCTGAATTTGGAGGGAACAATCTTCAGCCATGTAGGCGGGGTTTTTGGGTGTTTGATTCACCCTTTCCTTACCCGCTGGCTGCATGCTGGCTGCAATATTGGATTGAAGTTCATTCTCTGTCCTCCGTAGTACATGCCTGCACAAGACAATCTTGCCTTGCACAGGTATGTACTATGGAGGACAGAGAATAAACTTCAATCCAATATTGCAGCCAGCATGCAGCCAGCGGGTAAGGAAAGGGTGAATCAAACACCCAAAAACCCCGCCTCCATGGCTGAAGATTGTTCCCTCCAAATCCAGGTGACAGTGTCCCTTTAACATTTGTAGTGCCATATAGTAGATTATTGCGAGATGAATATTTCGCACGGTGATAAGCTTTTTTCACCATCCGTCCACTATAACCCCTGGCGATGAAATGTGAAGAAAGCTCACCTGCACGGACCTCGAAGTCATGGTCGTCAGAATAAATCCGACGTAGACGAAGGAATTGCCCTACAGGAATCGCTTTTAAGGGTCCTTCTACCTGCAGATCCAGGGAACGGCCATGGGGGCGGCGTTCGCGCCTTCCTATGCTAACCTGTTCCTGGGGATGTGGGAGAGGGACCTTTTTCTGTCCGACAAATTGGGGTCAATTGAGCATGTCCTTTTATGGGCTCGCTATATTGACGATATCTTTTTTGTCTGGCAGGGCACCCCCACCGACCTTCTGCAATTTATAGCTGCCCTTAATGACAATGATTGTAATATCGGTCTCACCCCAGTGTGGGACGCTGAAAGAATTGATTTTTTAGATGTGACTATTCGTAAGGATGGGGGTGGTATGTTACAGACGGACATTTTCCGTAAAGTAACAGCTACTAACACTCTCTTGCACGCCACGTCCTGTCACCCACACCATATGATTAGATCGATTCCTGTAGGGCAATTCCTTTGTCTACGTCGGATTTGCTCTGACAACCATGACTTCGAGGTCCGTGCAGGCGAGCTTTCTTCATGTTTCATCGCCAGGGGTTATAGTAGACGGATGTTGTGAATTCTGTGGCAGAGGTCCCTCCTGTGGTCACAAGTGGTACTTCGGCTGATTCTCTCTGGGAGCTTCCGTTTGTGGAGGAAAGTGGTACTGCGGCTTCTGAGTTTCCTTCCTCAGGTGATCTGGTGAGGTCGTTAGGTGCTTCTCTACTTAACTCCACCTAATGCTTTGATCCTGGCTTCCTGTCAATGTTCCAGTGTTGGACTTGTTTATCCCTGGATCATTCCTGTGGCCTGCTGCTCTGCATAGCTAAGTTCTTCTTTGCTATTTGTTTGCTATTTTTTCTGTCCAGCTTGTCTAATTTGTTGCTGGAAGCTCTGGGACGCAAAGGGTGTACCTCCGTGCCGTTAGTTCGGTACGGAGGGTCTTTTTGCCCCCTTTGCGTGGTTTTCTTTAGGGTTTTGTGTAGACCGCAAAGTTATCTTTCCTATACTCGCTCTGTTAAGAAAGTCGGGCCTCACTTTGCTGAATCTATTTCATATCTACGTTTGTCTTTTCATCTTAACTCACAGTCATTATATGTGGGGGGCTGCCTTTTCCTTTGGGGTATTTCTCTGAGGCAAGGTAGGCTTATTTTCTATCTTCAGGCTAGTTAGTTTCTCAGGCTGTGCCGAGTTGCATAGGCAGAGTTAGGCGCAATCCACGGCTGCCTCTAGTGTTGTTTGGAGAGGATTAGGGATTGCGGTCTGCAGAGTTCCCACGTCTCAGAGCTCGTTCTATGATTTTGGGTTACTGTCAGATCACTGTATGTGCTCTGACTGCTATGTCCATTGTGATACTGAATTGCATATCACAACAGTACAGGAAGCCAAAAGTACTAATGATTCTCAATAGAGGGAAAAAAGAAGTTCTGAGACCATTTTTTTTTCTTTGCACTGTGTTTTGCCTTTTTTTTCCCCTAGACATTAGGGTGGTTCAGTACACAGGTGTAGCGATGGACATTAGAAGTCTGTCTTCATTTGTGGATCAGCTCTCGGCAAGAGTACAAAAGATTCAAGACACTATTGATCAGAAATCTATGTTAGAGCCAAGAATTCCTATTCCTGATTTGTTTTTTGGAGATAGAACTAAGTTTCTGAGTTTCAAAAATAATTGTAAGCTATTTCTGGCCTTGAAACCTCGCTCCTCTGGTGATCCAGTTCAACAGGTTTTGATTATTATTTCTTTTTTGCGCGGCGACCCTCAGGACTGGGCATTTTCTCTTGCGCCAGGAGATCCTGCATTAAGTAATATCGATGCGTTTTTCCTGGCGCTCGGATTGCTGTACGATGAGCCTAATTCAGTGGATCAGGCAGAAAAGAATTTGCTGGCTCTTTGTCAGGGTCAGGATGAGATAGAGGTATATTGTCAGAAATTTAGGAAGTGGTCTGTGCTCACTCAATGGAATGAATCTGCGCTGGCAGCTATGTTCAGAAAGGGTCTCTCTGAAGCCCTTAAGGATGTCATGGTGGGATTTCCTATGCCTGCTGGTTTGAATGAGTCTATGTCTTTGGCCATTCAGATCGGTCGACGCTTGCGTGAGCGTAAATCTGTGCACCATTTGGCGGTATTACCTGAGCTTAAACCTGAGCCTATGCAGTGCGATAGGACTTTGACCAGAGTTAAACGGCAAGAACACAGACGTCTGAATGGGCTGTGTTTCTACTGTGGTGATTCCACTCATGCTATCTCTGATTGTCCTAAGCGCACTAAGCGGTTCGCAAGGTCTGCCACCATTGGTACGGTACAGTCAAAATTTCTTCTGTCCGTTACCTTGATCTGCTCTTTGTCATCGTATTCTGTCATGGCATTTGTGGATTCAGGCGCTGCCCTGAATTTGATGGACTTGGAGTATGCTAAGCGTTGTGCGTTTCTCTTGGAGCCCTTGCAGTGTCCTATTCCATTGAGAGGAATTGATGCCACGCCTTTGGCCAAGAATAAGCCTCAATACTGGACCCAGCTGACCATGTGCATGGCTCCTGCACATCAGGAGGTTATTCGCTTTCTGGTGTTGCATAATCTGCATGATGTGGTCGTGTTGGGGTTGCCATGGCTACAAACCCATAATCCAGTATTAGATTGGAAATCCATGTCAGTGTCCAGCTGGGGTTGTCAGGGGGTACATGGTGATGTTCCATTTCTGTCAATTTCGTCATCCACCCCTTCTGAGGTTCCAGAGTTCTTGTCTGATTACCGGGATGTATTTGATGAGCCCAAGTCCGATACCCTACCTCCGCATAGGGATTGTGATTGTGCTATCAATTTGATTCCTGGTAGTAAATTCCCAAAAGGTCGACTGTTTAATTTATCCGTGCCTGAGCACGCCGCTATGCGCAGTTATGTGAAGGAATCCCTGGAGAAGGGGCATATTCGCCCGTCATCGTCACCATTAGGAGCAGGGTTCTTTTTTGTAGCCAAGAAGGATGGTTCGCTGAGACCTTGTATAGATTACCGCCTTCTAAATAAGATCACGGTTAAATTTCAGTACCCCTTGCCATTGTTATCTGATTTGTTTGCTCGGATTAAGGGGGCTAGTTGGTTCACTAAGATAGATCTTCGTGGTGCGTATAATCTGGTGCGAATCAGGCGAGGCGATGAATGGAAAACTGCATTTAATACGCCCGAAGGTCATTTTGAGTATCAAATGATGCCATTCGGACTTGCCAATGCTCCATCAGTGTTTCAGTTTTTTATGCATGACATCTTCCGAGAGTACCTGGATAAATTCCTGATTGTGTACTTGGATGACATTTTGATCTTCTCGGATGATTGGGAGTCTCATGTGAAGCAGGTCAGAACGGTTTTTCAGGTCCTGCGTGCTAATTCTTTGTTTGTGAAGGGATCGAAGTGTCTCTTTGGTGTGCAGAAGGTTTCATTTTTGGGGTTCATCTTTTCCCCTTCTACTATCGAGATGGATCCTGTTAAGGTCCAAGCCATCCATGATTGGACTCAGCCGACATCTCTGAAAAGTCTGCAAAAGTTTCTGGGCTTTGCTAATTTTTATCGTCGCTTCATCTGCAATTTTTCTAGTATTGCCAAACCATTGACCGATTTGACCAAGAAGGGTGCGGATTTGGTCAATTGGTCTTCTGCTGCTGTGGAAGCTTTTCAGGAGTTGAAGCGTCGTTTTTCTTCTGCCCCTGTGTTGTGTCAACCAGATGTTTCTCTTCCGTTCCAGGTCGAGGTTGATGCTTCTGAGATTGGAGCAGGGGCTGTTTTGTCGCAGAGAGGTTCTGATTGCTCAGTGATGAAACCATGCGCTTTTTTTTCCAGGAAGTTTTCACCTGCTGAGCGAAATTATGATGTTGGCAATCGAGAGTTGCTGGCCATGAAGTGGGCATTCGAGGAGTGGCATCATTGGCTTGAAGGAGCTAAGCATCGCGTGGTGGTATTGACTGATCATAAGAACTTGACTTATCTCGAGTCTGCTAAGCGGTTGAATCCTAGACAGGCTCGTTGGTCACTGTTTTTTGCCCGTTTTGACTTTGTGGTTTCGTACCTTCCGGGCTCTAAAAATGTGAAGGCGGATGCTCTGTCTAGGAGTTTTGTGCCCGACTCTCCGGGTTTGTCTGAGCCGGCGGGTATCCTCAAGGAAGGAGTAATTGTGTCTGCCATCTCCCCTGATTTGCGGCGGGTGCTGCAAAAATTTCAGGCTAATAAACCTGATCGTTGTCCAGCGGAGAGACTGTTTGTCCCTGATAGGTGGACCAATAAAGTTATCTCTGAGGTTCATTGTTCGGTGTTGGCTGGTCATCCTGGAATCTTTGGTACCAGAGAGTTAGTGGCTAGATCCTTTTGGTGGCCGTCACTGTCGCGGGATGTGCGTGCTTTTGTGCAGTCCTGTGGGACTTGTGCTCGGGCTAAGCCCTGCTGTTCTCGTGCCAGTGGGTTGCTTTTGCCCTTGCCGGTCCCGAAGAGGCCTTGGACACATATCTCTATGGATTTTATTTCAGATCTTCCCGTTTCTCAAAAGATGTCAGTCATTTGGGTGGTCTGTGATCGCTTTTCTAAGATGGTCCATCTGGTACCCTTGTCTAAATTGCCTTCCTCCTCTGATTTGGTGCCATTGTTCTTCCAGCATGTGGTTCATTTACATGGCATTCCAGAGAATATCGTTTCTGACAGAGGTTCCCAGTCTGTTTCGAGGTTTTGGCGAGCCTTTTGTGGTAGGATGGGCATTGACTTGTCTTTTTCCTCGGCTTTCCATCCTCAGACTAATGGCCAGACCGAACGAACCAATCAGACTTTGGAAACATATCTGAGATGCTTTGTTTCTGCCGATCAGGATGACTGGGTGTCCTTTTTGCCTTTGGCTGAGTTCGCCCTTAATAATCGGGCCAGCTCTGCTACCTTGGTTTCGCCATTTTTCTGCAATTCTGGGTTCCATCCTCGTTTCTCTTCAGGACAGGTTGAGTCTTCGGACTGTCCTGGTGTGGATACTGTGGTGGACAGGTTGCAGCAGATTTGGACTCATGTAGTGGACAATTTGACCTTGTCCCAGGAGAAGGCTCAACGTTTCGCTAATCGCAGACGTCGTGTGGGCCCCCGACTTCGTGTTGGGGATCTGGTTTGGTTATCTTCTCGTCATATTCCTATGACGGTTTCCTCTCCTAAGTTTAAACCTCGTTTCATTGGTCCGTATAGGATTTCTGAGGTTCTTAATCCTGTGTCTTTTCGTCTGACCCTCCCAGATTCTTTTTCCATACATAACGTTTTCCATAGGTCATTGTTGCGGAGATACGTGGCACCTATGGTTCCATCTGTTGACCCTCCTGCCCCGGTTTTGGTGGAGGGGTAATTGGAGAATATTGTGGAGAAGATTTTGGATTCTCGTGTTTCAAGACGGAAACTCCAGTATCTGGTTAAATGGAAGGGTTATGCTCAGGAGGATAATTCCTGGGTTTTTGCCTCTTATGTCCATGCTCCCGATTTTGTTCGTGCCTTTCATGTGGCTCATCCTGGTCGGCCTGGGAGCTCTGGTGAGGGTTCGGTGACCCCTCCTCAAGGGGGGGGTACTGTTGTGAATTCTGTGGCAGAGCTCCCTCCTGTGGTCACAAGTGGTACTTCGGCTGATTCTCTCTGGGAGCTTCCGTTTGTGGAGGAAAGTGGTACTGTGGCTTCTGAGTTTCCTTCCTCAGGTGATCTGGTGAGGTCGTTAGGTGCTTCTCTACTTAACTCCACCTAATGCTTTGATCCTGGCTTCCTGTCAATGTTCCAGTGTTGGACTTGTTTATCCCTGGATCATTCCTGTGGCCTGCTGCTCTGCATAGCTAAGTTCTTCTTTGCTATTTGTTTGCTATTTTTTCTGTCCAGCTTGTCTAATTTGTTGCTGGAAGCTCTGGGACGCAAAGGGTGTACCTCCGTGCCGTTAGTTCAGTACGGAGGGTCTTTTTTCCCCCTTTGCGTGGTTTTCTTTAGGGTTTTGTGTAGACCACAAAGTTATCTTTCCTATCCTCGCTCTGTTAAGAAAGTCGGGCCTCACTTTGCTGAATCTATTTCATATCTACGTTTGTCTTTTCATCTTAACTCACAGTTATTATATGTGGGGGGCTGCCTTTTCCTTTGGGGTATTTCTCTGAGGCAAGGTAGGCTTATTTTCTATCTTCAGGCTAGTTAGTTTCTCAGGCTGTGCCGAGTTGCATAGGCAGAGTTAGGCGCAATCCACGGCTGCCTCTAGTGTTGTTTGGAGAGGATTAGGGATTGCGGTCTGCAGAGTTCCCACGTCTCAGAGCTCGTTCTATGATTTTGGGTTATTGTCAGATCACTGTATGTGCTCTGACCGCTATGTCCATTGTGATACTGAATTGCATATCACAACAGACGGATGGTGAAAAGAGCTTATCATCGTGCGAAATATTCATCTTGCAATAATCTGCTATATGGCACTACAAATGTTAAAGGTGAAGGGAATGGTAAAGCTAGGTTTATTACATCATACCATCCCCAACATGCTAGTGTACGGTCAGCATTGGAGAGGGCCTGGCCTATTCTACAGGTGGATCCTATCATTATGAAGTTTCTACCTAGCAGCCCTTCAATCACCTTTCGTCGGGCAAGAAACTTAAGAGATAGACTGACTCGGAGTCATTATGTTGGTCAATCCATACCTACATTTCTTGACTCTGTTCCGCTACGGGCTGGCTGCGTACCGTGCGGCAGATGTGTCGCATGCCCTAATATTGAGCGTGGTACCTCATTTTGTAATTTTGATGGTACTCAAAATTTTACAATTAAACACCGTATATCATGTACCACTAGGTACGTTATATACCATGCCACATGTCCGTGTGGGCTGGTATATATAGGGCTCACAACTAGACAACTGAAGGTCAGAGTCCGTGAACACGTTCTGGGCATACAAGCGGCTGCTGTCAGCACGGACGTGGCCAGTCTTAAGACGCTGCCACAACATTTTAAAGATTGTCATCAATGTGACGCCACGGGGTTGAGAGTGAAGGGGATTGACCAATTGAATATTAATATCAGAGGGGGTAATCTTTCCAAACGCCTTGCCCAGTTAGAAACAAGGTGGATTTGGATTTTGAATACGATTCACCCACATGGGCTAAATGAAAATATATCATTTGCCCCATTTTTGTGATCTTCCGGCTGATGTGTGTTCATTTGCGGCACTGACATTCTGTGGTTTTATGTGTTTTTATTTTAATGTAAGTTTTTATGTCTTTTTTTGAAGCTTTATATAGGATGAGGTGGTTATTGTTGGAGACCTGAATACTACATACATCACATGAAACGCATACAATATTAGACCTACACGGATATCTTCATCGGTGTGGCCTTCTGGGATTCTTTATCATGCGGCAACTCGCTTCTTTGACTAATTTGTTTGGACTATATATTATAAGTTTTGTAGTGATTGGACTATGTTCTTTTGGGTTATCTTCTAGTACATGTTAAAGGGGATATGATATAGTTTCTCGGTATAATTCATTACAGGGATTTATATTCATTTATGGACTTATGTTGTGTGGTCCGTATGATATATTGTATAGAATATTGATGTATAATAATATATACCATCATATTATATTGTATATTGTCTATATTGTAGTATGGATTCCCCTGTTTATGTTTATTTACCGTCTACAGTATGTAGCATGTCAATTGTTATGTATTGGTGGGAATGTCTACTATCACATTTTGTTCTATTCATACCCTTATTCATGTCCACCTATTGTCCATCATATGTAACTTGTTAACTGTTATGTATCTCTTGTGTATCTAATTTGTTTCATCTCAATGTGTATCATGCTTTGCTGTGTTGCTTATTTTGTAATTTTCTATATGGGCACAGCCCTCTGTACTTTACGATATTGCTTTGTGTATTTGCCCTTTAATATAATGGTTGCCGTTTGCCCTCTGGTGTTGTGCGCCTGCGCACCCTGCCCTGTGATGTTCCACCGGCTTTTTATCCCCGCGGGTCATGTGGGTTGTCCCGCGTGATCCGAATGCCGGCGGATCTGTTTGGGGGAATTTAGTGTGGTGCGCGGTGCGGATGTGGCGCTATACACAGGAATGGAGGTATTGCCCTGTGTATTGATATATTCCATTTACAATTTTGCCCATGTATATGCCCTCTACCAAAATGGCTACCGTTAAATTTCTGTTGCTGTGTGCACCGTACCCTGTGACGTCGCGCCGGCTCTCCGCTCCTGCTGATTTCCGGTCATGTGGGGCCCCACGTGTTCTGGACACCGGCAGGTGTGAGTGATGCCGGATGTGGCGCGCAGTGCACGGCGGCGCCGCACACATGGGTATAAATGCCTGCCAAGTAGTGCACTCTTGTATGCCCCCTGAGGAAGGAGTTCTTTAACTCCGAAACGCGCGTCGGGGATAGGACTCGTGGCTGCATCACACAGGTATGATATTTGCGGCTGTGTGCCGTTAACATTAGTGAAGGTGTATGTGCACTGTTATTGTGATCATTATTATGCGCTCTCATCATGGATGGATGGATGAGCGGTGTTGCGGGGGGGTGTGGCTAATCGAGTCCCTTTGTTTGTCCGTGCCTTGTTATGGGCACATTCATCTTCCACCCTGTGACATTTACCTGATTTATGTAATGTTTTTAATAGTTATTCAATAAAGTTTCTGGTTTTATGGGTCCTTTTGACTGTTCTCTTTGTGGTTTTTGAGCATAGATATATTTGCAGTTGGGCCCTATTTGGTCCGTGCTTACACGTAGATTGTATATTTATAATACGATTCTTTGGTATGGTGTTATTTGACCCCTTTGGGGTATTCTACATGGAGTATGCCTGCTACAATTAACCTTTTCTGCTTATTTCTGATGTGTAGCCACCAGGCTTTATGCCTCAACTCTAATGTGTACCCAACAAGCTATACGCCTTAATTCTGATGTGTAGCCAACAGGCTTTGTCCGTCAAATCAGATGTGCAACCCCCAAGTTCTGTACCTCAACTGTCATTTGTAACCACCAAGCTTTGTACTTCCCTCTCATGTGTAACATCTAAGCTTTCTAGCTCATCTTTTTATGTGTAACAACAAGTTCTGTGCTTTAACTCTGCTATGTTGCCAACAAGCTCTGTACCTGAACTCTGATGTGTAACCACTAAGCTGTGTACTTTCCTTTGAGGTGTAATGTCCAAGCTTTATATCTCAACTTGGATGTGTAACCAACAAGTTCTGTACCTCAACTCTGAGTTGTAAAGTCCAAGGTTTTTACTGTACCTCAACTGTAAGTGCCAGGATCTAAGCCTGAGATCTGTTGTGTTACCTCCAAACTCTTTGCCTCGACTTCGATGTGTAACCATCATCAAGCTCTAAAGTGTATCTAGCAAGATCTTTTGTCTGTACTTTGCTGTGTAATCATCAAGCTAAAGGTCTCACTACTGTCTGGTTGGCAAAAAGACACAAAAGCAATGAAAGGGTGGGCGCTAGATTTGGGTTAGTATAATAGATAGAAAATGTTTACAGTACTGATAAAATGTCAGGGATTTTTTAATCTAAAAATCTATGTCAAGAATCATTTCAGAACTCTTTCCACCTTTAAGATTATTATTATTATTATTTATTTATATAGCACCATTAATTACATGGTGCTGTACATGAAGATCACCTATAAACTGTACCAATCCACTGAAAAACTAACTGCAATCATTTAGAGTGGAAAAATACAAATAACAAAACTAAAATAATGTGGTTGCATAGGTGTAAAAACCCTCTTATAATTGGGGATGCGGTTGTGTTCAGAATTAGATAATCACATATACACTCATGATGAATAGTATTCAGTAAGATACAAAGCAATTTCCAAGACCTTAGATGTACTATGGAATACTGTAAATATGTAATCAAGAAGTGGCTTAAATTTGGCACAACAATGATATTATCTAGAACTGGACAACCCACCAAAATTGATGAAAATGTAAGAAAATTAGACAAGAGGCCTATAGCAACATTAAAGGGGCTACAATATATTCTAGCAAGTACTGGTTATGTAATCCATGTGACAGCAAATTCCCATATGTTTTATATGTCTGGTTCGTGGAGTAAAGTAGTAAGAAGGAAGCCTTTTCTTACAAAGAAAAATATGCAAGCCTTGCTATGTTTTCCCAAAGTTTAGATTAAGTATGCCAAAAGCATGTGGGAGACATGTTATGGTCTGATTAGAGCAAGGTTGAACTTGTTGCCAATAATTTCACAATGTTTGGTACAAAGCCAACATTGCACATCACCAAAAGAACACCATACCCTCAGCGAAGCATGGTGGAGGCAGCATTATGCTTTATGGTTATTTTTCGGCAGATGGAACTGGGGCTTTATTTAAATTGGAGCGAAATATGAAAAGTTCCAAATATTACTCAATTTTGCAACAAAACCTTCAGGCATCTGCTAAAAAGCTGAAAATGATGAGGAATTTAATTTTTTACCATGGCAAAGACCCTAAGCGACCTCCAAATAAACACAACAATGGCATCCTCAGAAGAAGATCACAGTTTTGGAATGACCCAGTTAAGTTAAGCTTGTGCATATTTATGCAACGATGTTATTTTAGTTATTTCTTTTTCCATTTCCACAAGAAAAGATTTCAATTTAATTTTTCAATTGATATGTACTGATTATGGGCAGCATTAAAGGTGGAAAAAGTTCGAAAAATGATTTTTCTTGGTAGGTTTTTTTTTACAGGACAAGAACGGCATTTTAATTGGAGTGTGTAGACATTTTATATCCACTGTATGTATGGACCTAGAGAGATATTAGAAAAAGATCTGAAATTAGAGCTCACCTTGTTAGACACAACACTATCAGGTAGCATGTGATGCTCAGAGAAAGGTGCTGCCAGGTATTCAAGTCCCATCCTGCTAGTTAGATTTCGGTGCTCAAGGGCTGGATAGTACTTCAGGTCTTCCCCTCCATATTTATTATTTCCCAACCCCTCTCCCTGCCTCCAGTCTTTGAATGACAGATCACTGCTGAGATTTCAAACAGAGGAGGTGTCATGATTCCACCCGTCATAATGTGCTAAGGATGCTGGGAGTGACTGCTCAGCTGCCTATAGGATTGAGGGTGTGCTGAGCTGTCAGAATTGTGAGTGACAGCTAAGCTGTTCAATTTGGCCGGGCCTGTGGTGTTTCCTCCACTATTGTTTTGTTGTGGAGGTTATAATTACCTCTCTACTTAGCTGGCTGGCAATGATTAGAACAATGCGAGTTGTTGCTTACCTCAAGTGGTGTGTGTTTGCTCTGTGCTCTGAGTTCTTATATTCTGATCTCTGTTGCCTGACCTTGGATTTGCCTTTGACCAATCATTTGCCTAGCCCATTTATCTTGATCTGCTACCTTCTTGGAATTCTGACCCCGGTGTTATGAACTGGTGATTCAGAAACACAATGGACCTGGTGATTAAGAGCACACAAAGTGACCTGATAGTTACGAATAACATAGGACGAGTTCTGAGACGTGGGAACTCTGCTGACCGCAATCCCTAATCCTATCACACCACACTAGAGGTAGCCGTGGAGCGCTCCTGACCAGACCTAGGCGCCTAGGGCACAGCCTGAGAAACTAGCTAGCCCTGAAGATAGAAAAATAAGCCTACCTTGCCTCAGAGAAATTCCCCAAAGGAAAAGACAGCCCCTCACATATAATGACTGTGAGTAAAGATGAAAATACAAACACAGAGATGAAATAGGTTTTAGCAAAGTAAGGCCCGACTTACTGAATAGACCGAGGATAGTAAAGATAGCTTTGCGGTCAGCACAAAAACCTACAAACAACCACGCAGAGGGCGCAAAAAGACCCTCCGTACCGACTAACGGCACGGAGGTGCTCCCTCTGCGTCCCAGAGCTTCCAGCAAGCAAGAAAAACCAATATAGCAAGCTGGACAGAAAAAATAGCAAACAAAAGTAACACAAGCAGAACTTAGCTTATGCAGGGCAGACAGGCCACAAGACGATCCAGGAGAGAGCAAGACCAATACTGGAACATTGACTGGAGGCAAGGAACAAAGAACTAGGTGGAGTTAAATAGAGCAGCACCTAACGACTTAACCTCGTCACCTGAGGAAGGAAACTCAGAAGCCGCAGCCCCACTCACATCCACCAGAGGAAGCTCATAGACAGAACCAGCCGAAGTACCACTCATGACCACAGGAGGGAGCTTGACTACAGAATTCACAACAGTACCCCCCCCTTGAGGAGGGGTCACCGAACCCTCACCAGAGCCCCCAGGTCGACCAGGATGAACCAAATGAAAGGCACGAACCAAATCGGCAGCATGAACATCAGAGGCAAAGACCCAGGAATTATCTTCCTGACCATAACCCTTCCACTTAACCAGGTACTGGAGTTTCCGTCTCGAAATATGAGAATCCAAAATCTTCTCCACTATATACTCCAACTCCCACTCAACCAAAACCGGGGCAGGAGAATCAACGGATGGAACCACAGGTGCCACGTATCTCCGCAACAATGACCTATGGAATACATTATGGATGGAAAAAGAAGCTGGAAGGGTCAAACGAAAAGACACAGGATTAAGAACCTCAGAAATCCTATACGGACCAATGAAACGAGGCTTAAACTTAGGAGAGGAAACTTTCATAGGAATATAACGAGACGACAACCAAACCAAATCCCCAACACGAAGTCGGGGACCCACACAGCGCCTACGGTTAGCGAAACGTTGAGCCTTCTCCTGGGACAATGTCAAATTGTCCACTACATGAGTCCAAATCTGCTGCAACCTATCCACCACAGTATCCACACGAGGACAGTCCGAAGACTCAACCTGCCCTGAAGAGAAACGAGGATGGAAACCAGAATTGCAGAAAAACGGCGAAACCAAAGTAGCCGAGCTGGCCCGATTATTAAGGGCGAACTCAGCCAAAGGCAAAAAGGACACCCAATCTTCCTGATCAGCCGAAACAAAACATCTCAGATATGTTTCCAAGGTCTGATTGGTTCGTTCAGTTTGGCCATTTGTCTGAGGATGGAAAGCCGAGGAAAACGACAAATCAATGCCCATACTAGCACAAAAGGCTCGCCAAAACCTCGAAACAAACTGGGAACCTCTGTCAGAAACGATGTTCTCCGGAATGCCATGTAAACGAACCACATGCTGGAAAAACAATGGCACCAAATCAGAGGAGGAAGGCAATTTAGACAAGGGTACCAAATGGACCATCTTAGAGAAGCGATCACAAACCACCCAAATGACCGACATCTTTTGAGAGACGGGGAGATCCGAAATAAAATCCATAGAGATATGTGTCCAGGGCCTCTTCGGGACCGGCAAGGGCAAAAGCAACCCACTGGCACGAGAACAGCAGGGCTTAGCCCGAGCACAAATCCCACAGGACTGCACAAACGAACGCACATCCCACGACAGAGACGGCCACCAAAAGGATCTAGCCACCATATCTCTGGTACCAAAGATTCCAGGATGACCAGCCAACACCGAACAATGAACCTCAGAGATAACTCTACTCGTCCATTTATCAGGGACAAACAGTTTCTCCGCTGGGCAACGGTCAGGTCTATTAGCCTGAAATTTTTGCAGCACCCGCCGCAAATCAGGGGAGATGGCAGACAAAATTACCCCCTCTTTGAGAATACCTGCCGGCTCAGGCAAACCCGGAGAGTCGGGCACAAAACTCCTAGACAGGGCATCCGCCTTCACATTCTTAGAGCCCGGAAGGTATGAAACCACAAAGTCAAAACGGGAGAAAAACAGCGACCAACGAGCCTGTCTAGGATTCAACCGTTTGGCAGACTCGAGATAAGTCAAGTTCTTGTGATCAGTCAAGACCACCACGCGATGCTTAGCTCCTTCAAGCCAATGACGCCACTTCTCGAACGCCCACTTCATGGCCAACAACTCTCGATTGCCAACATCATAATTATGCTCAGCAGGCGAAAACTTCCTGGAAAAGAAGGCACATGGTTTCATCACCGAGCCATCAGAACTTCTCTGAGACAAAACAGCCCCTGCTCCAATCTCAGAAGCATCAACCTCGACCTGGAACGGGAGCGAAACATCTGGCTGGCACAACACAGGGGCAGAAGAAAAACGACGCTTCAACTCCTGAAAAGCTTCTACAGCAGCAGAAGACCAATTGACCACATCAGCACCCTTCTTGGTTAAATCAGTCAACGGTTTAACAATACTAGAAAAATTATTGATGAAGCGACGATAAAAATTAGCAAAGCCCAGGAACTTTTGCAGACTCTTCAGAGATGTCGGCTGAGTCCAATCATAAATGGCCCGAACTTTAACAGGGTCCATCTCGATAGTAGAAGGGGAAAAAATGAAACCCAAAAATGAAACCTTCTGAACACCAAAGAGACACTTTGACCCCTTCACAAACAAAGAATTAGCACGCAGGATCTGGAACACAATTCTGACCTGCTTCACGTGAGACTCCCAATCATCCGAGAAGACCAAAATATCATCCAAGTATACAATCAGGAATTTATCCAGGTACTCTCCGAAGAGGTCATGCATAAAGGACTGAAATAGTGATGGAGCATTGGAAAGCCCGAATGGCATAACCAGGTACTCAAAATGGCCCTCGGGCGTATTAAATGCTGTTTTCCATTCATCGCCCTGTTTAATACGCACAAGATTATACGCACCACGAAGATCTATCTTGGTGAACCAACTAGCCCCCTTAATCCGAGCAAACAAATCAGACAGCAGCGGCAAGGGGTACTGAAATTTGACTGTGATTTTATTTAGAAGGCGGTAATCAATACAAGGTCTCAACGAACCATCCTTCTTGGCCACAAAAAAGAACCCTGCTCCCAATGGCGACGACGACGGGCGAATATGACCCTTCTCCAAGGATTCCTTTACGTAACTCCGCATAGCGGCGTGCTCAGGCACAGACAAATTAAACAGTCGACCCTTAGGAAACTTACTACCAGGAATCAAATCGATAGCACAATCGCAATCCCTATGCGGAGGTAGGGCACTGGACTTGGACTCATCAAATACATCCCGGTAATCCGACAAGAACTCCGGAACCTCAGAAGGGGTGGATGACGAAATAGACAGAACTGGAACATCACCATGTACCCCCTGACAACCCCAGCTGGACACAGACATAGATTTCCAATTCAATACTGGGTTATGGACTTGTAGCCATGGCAACCCCAACACGACCACATCATGCAGATTATGCAACACCAAAAAGCGAATATCCTCCTGATGCGCAGGAGCCATGCACATGGTCAGTTGGGTCCAGTACTGAGGCTTATTCTTGGCCAAAGGCGTAGCATCAATTCCTCTCAATGGAATAGGATACTGCAAGGGCTCCAAGAAAAACCCACAGTGCCTAGCAAAGTCCAAGTCCATCAAATTCAGGGCAGCGCCTGAATCCACAAATGCCATGACAGAATAGGATGACAAAGAGCAGATCAAAGTAACGGACAAAAGAAATTTCGACTGTACAGTACCAATGGTGGCAGACCTAGCGAACCGCTTAGTGCGCTTAGGACAATCGGAGATAGCATGAGTGGGATCACCACAATAAAAACACAGCCCATTCCGATGTCTGTGTTCTTGCCGTTCAGCTCTGGTCAAAGTCCTATCACATTGCATAGGCTCAAGTTTATTCTCAGATAATACCGCCAAATGGTGCACATTTTTACGCTCACGTAAGCGTCGATCGATCTGAATGGCCAAAGACATAGACTCATTCAGACCAGCAGGCATAGGAAATCCCACCATGACATCCTTAAGGGCTTCAGAGAGACCCTTTCTGAAAATTGCTGCCAGCGCACATTCATTCCATTGACTTAGCACAGACCACTTCCTAAACTTCTGACAAGATATCTCTACCTCATCCTGACCCTGACACAGAGCCAGCAAATTTTTCTCTGCCTGATCCACTGAATTAGGTTCATCATACAGCAATCCGAGCGCCAGAAAAAACGCATCAATATCGCATAATGCAGGATCTCCTGGCGCAAGGGAAAATGCCCAGTCTTGAGGGTCGCCACGTAATAAAGAAACAATGATCTTAACTTGTTGAACTGGGTCACCAGAGGAGCGGGGTTTCAAAGCCAGAAACAGTTTACAATTATTTCTGCAATTCAGAAACTTAGCTCTATCTCCAGAAAATAAATCAGGAATAGGAATTCTAGGTTCTAACATAGATTTCTGAACCATAATGTCTTGAATTTTTTGTACTCTTGCAGTGAGATTATCCACACAAGAAGACAGACCTTTAATGTCCATCACTACACCTGTGTCCTGAACCACCCAAATGTCTAGGGGAAAAGAAAGACAAAACACAGTGCAGAGAAAAAAAAATGGTCTCAGAACTTCTCTTTTCCCTCTATTGAGAATCATTAGTACTTTTGGCCTCCAGTACTGTTATGAACTGGTGATTCAGAAACACAATGGACCTGGTGATTAAGAGCACACAAAGTGACCTGATAGTTACGAATAACATAGGACGAGCTCTGAGACGTGGGAACTCTGCTGACCGCAATCCCTAATCCTATCACACCACACTAGAGGTAGCCGTGGAGCGCTCCTGACCAGACCTAGGCGCCTCGGGCACAGCCTGAGAAACTAGCTAGCCCTGAAGATAGAAAAATAAGCCTACCTTGCCTCAGAGAAATTCCCCAAAGGAAAAGGCAGCCCCCACATATAATGACTGTGAGTAAAGATGAAAATACAAACACAGAGATGAAATAGGTTTTAGCAAAGTGAGGCCCGACTTACTGTATAGACCGAGGATAGTAAAGATAGCTTTGCGGTCAGCACAAAAACCTACAAACAACCACGCAGAGGGCGCAAAAAGACCCTCCGTACCGACTAACGGCACGGAGGTGCTCCCTCTGCGTCCCAGAGCTTCCAGCAAGCAAGAAAAACCAATATAGCAAGCTGGACAGAAAAAATAGCAAACAAAAGTAACACAAGCAGAACTTAGCTTATGCAGGGCAGACAGGCCACAAGACGATCCAGGAGAGAGCAAGACCAATACTGGAACATTGACTGGAGGCAAGGAACAAAGAACTAGGTGGAGTTAAATAGAGCAGCACCTAACGACTTAACCTCGTCACCTGAGGAAGGAAACTCAGAAGCCGCAGCCCCACTCACATCCACCAGAGGAAGCTCATAGACAGAACCAGCCGAAGTACCACTCATGACCACAGGAGGGAGCTTGACCACAGAATTCACAACACCCCGGACTGTGACCTGACTATGCCTTTGTCTCACACTTCTATTTATGACGTACACTCCTAGCTTTTGACCACGGATTCCTTGAATTCCCAGACTCATGGCTTGTTCTCCAAAGCTTAGTATAAATTAAATGGGTCTACATATCACACACTGGTAACACCCCCTTTCATTTAAAATAATCTGGAGGTAGATTCTTAGGGAGATCTATGTCCGGCCCATGGATCATAATAGCTCATTTACATATTAAGAACAATGTAGATTTCTCTGGAATAAAACATTGGATTGCAGATATCAGAGTATTTGTTATGCTCACGCCCTGACTGGGTGTCGTGAGAGAGGGCATCGTGGCCCCACTATACTACAAACCAGACTACCCTGGAAGGGGTGTGACTAAGCAGCTACCTTGGTGTTCACTGGAGCCTCTGTTGGTGAGGTCAGACTTGTGCAGCAGGTAGCTGCCAGGTACCACTCCAGGGCGGTGTCTGGCTGTGGCAGCCGATCCCAATGAGGGACAAAACACAAGTGGCAGGTGCAAGCAAGTATGGATAGGCACAACTGGTACTCTGGAGGGCACGGCTGGCACTCTGGCAGGCAGGCGGGCACAGCTGGCACTCTGGCAAGCAGATGGGCATGGCCGGAACGCTGGCAGGCAGGCACGGTTGGCACTCTGGCAGGCAGACGGGCACAGCTGGCACTCAGGCAGGTGGGCACGGCTGGCACTCAGGCAGGCAGGCATGGCTGGCACTCTGGCAGGCAGGCAGGCATGGCTGGCACTCAGGCAGGCGGGCACAGCTGGAACACTAGGCAGGCAGGTGGGCACGGCTAGCGGGACTGCCACTGATTCGAGTAGGACAGGAACATAAGCAGGTACGAGTAGGGAACAGAGAGGAACCAGTTCAGACTGGAGGGACAGGAACTGTTAGGAATCAGTTCAGATTGGAGGGACAGGAACTGCTACAGGAGACATGGAAACACAGGCTGGAATGAGTAGGATAAGGAAACAGGCAGTAACCAGTACAGACTGGAGGAACAAGGACACACAGGGAGCGGAGCATGAGCAGAGTAAAGCCGCACAATGAGGAGAGCAGGACAGAGCCGCAGGGAGTGAGACGGGAGTAGAGCAGAATCGCAGGAGGCAGAGCACAGAACAGAACTTCAAGAGGCAGAGCAAAGAGCAGAACTGTAGGAGGTGGAGAAAAGAGCAGAACCGTAAGAGGTGGAGAAAAGAGCAGAGTCGCAGGAGGCAGAGCAAAGAGCAGAACCGCAGGAGGCGGAGCAAAGAGCAGAGCTGCAGGAGGGGGAGCAAAGAGCAGAACCACAGGAGGCAGAGCAAAGAGCCGAACTGCAGGAGGCAAAGCAAAGAGCAGAGCCGCAGGAGGTGGAGCAAAGAGCAGAGCCGCAGGAGGCGGGGCAAAGAGCAGAGCCACAGAAGGCGGGGCAAAGAGCAGAACCGTAGAAGGCGGAGCAAAGAACGGAACCGTAGAAGGCAGAGGCGGGGCAAAGAGCAGAACCGCAGGAGCCAGAGCAAAGAGCAGAGCAGGAGGCGGAGCAAAGAGCAGAAGGAGTGAACACAAGAAAACAGAGGAATAGGAAAGGCTACAGACAGGGATACAAATGGACACAGGTATAGGACTAAGTTCAGACACGGTCAGGAAAGGGACAAGGCACAGAAACAAGGATTCAGACCAGGGTACAAAGCCCCCTGGGTGCCTGAAACAAGAGACACAGGGCACAGGTACATGACAGGGTACGAAGTCCCCCTGGGTGGCTGAAACGAGAGATAAAGCAAGACAGGACCTGGCAACACAGCAGCAAGACACTGAGGAAGTATGTTGCTCAGGCATCCCCCTAGGGGGGGGAATGCATTAAGTACCTGATGCCTCTTGGCAATTGGCAGGGGACACCTTAGGAAGGTGCACACAGTCACTATAAGAAACAGGAAGTGCCGGGGCCGCCGCCCTAAGCATACAGCCAGGAGGTATGCAACAAGCAAGGACATGAGGCCCAGAGCATGGAGCCGGCAGAGGACAGAACTCACAGCATGACCCGGAGTGGTGAGTAAGATGGGAGATGAGAAGCCATGCAGTGATACAGGGGCTGGCTGGCAAATTTTAGCCTGGGGGGCAAGCACAAGCAGTGGCCCATGAGTAGCGGCCCATCCTTAAAGGGGTTGTCAGATCTTAAGCTACATGTCTACAGTCACTATGTGTGAATCCTCATATCGTGCGCACTGTGCGCTATGAGGATTCTCTGGTGCCGGCAACAGGTGGTCTGGTGACTGCAAGAATGCGATAGATAGAGATATTATTTATATATATATATTGACACACACAGTCCCACTGTATCATGACACACACACACACACCCACTGTATAATTCATGACACACACAGCCCCACTGTATAGTGACACACACACAGCCCCACTGTATAATGAGGAGTGGTACTGTGCAGTGTATAGATACAGAATAAGGCCACATTCACACGGTCAGTATATGGTCAGTATTTGACCTCAGTATTTGTAGCCAAAACCAGGAGTGGGTGATAAATACAGAATTGGTGCAGATGTCTCTATTATACTTTTCCTCTGGATTGTTCCACTCCCGGTTTTGGCTTACAAATACTGATGAAAACACTGAACAAATACTGACCGTGTGAACGTGGGCTTAATACAGGTGCTCATTAGGGTGGAATAACACTAGAATATGGCATCGGATGTGATATGCCAATGATACTCGGCTCTTGCTCTGCTGTGAGCGTGATCAGAGTGTCCGTGCTCCAATGCTCTCGCAGCACAGGTGTGGAGGAGACGGAGAAATTAATTTCTCCATCTCCTCAATGGTCTGACTCGCCGTGTATCAGACTGCAACATCTGCTGAGAAAAAAAAAACCACAACTGCACACGGACAGCAAGTGAGAAGATGATTGTACCACTTTTGTGGAAGAAAATGGAACCGATTTTTTTTAATACTCTTTATTAGTCAATGTGGCAACATTTCACTTCCATATCAGAGAAATGTTCAGTTATGGATCCAAAACGTTGCCACATGGGCCAATAAAGAGTCCACTAGTTTTCTAACAATTAATCGGAGTGATAGATAGACAGATACACATATACATCAGAATAGATACTGAGAATTACACCATTTATGCAGGACATTAGAAGTATACACAGCTCCACAACATACCGTATATACTTGAGTATAAGTCGACCCAAGTATATGCCGAGACACCTAATTTTGCCACAAAAAACTGTGAAAATGTATTGAGTCGAGTATAAGCTGGGTATGCATTGTCCCCACATCCCGTCCTTGTATGCATGGCTCCCCTGTCCCTGTATGAATGGCTCCTCATCCCCATCCTTGTCTGCATGGCTCCTCATCCCCATCCTTGTCTGCTTGGCTCCTCATCCCCATCCTTGTCTGCATGGCTCCTCATCCTTGTCTGCATGGCTCCTCATCCCCATTCTTGTCTGCATGGCTCCTCATCCCCATCCTTGTCTGCATGGCTCCTCATCCCCATCCTTGTCTGCATGGCTCCTCATCCCCATCCTTGTCTGCATGGCTCCTTATCCCCATCCTTGTCTGCATGGCTCCTTATCACCATCCTTGTCTGTATGGCTCCTTATCCCCATCCTTGTCTGTATGGCTCCTTATCCCCATCCTTGTCTGCATGGCTCCTTATCCCCATCCTTGTCTGCATGGCTCCTTATCCCCATCCTTGTCTGCATGGCTCCTTATCCCCATCCTTGTATGTATGGCTCCTTATCCCCATCCTTGTCTGCATGGCTCCTTATCCCCATCCTTGTCTGTATGGCTCCTCATCCCCATCCTTGTCTGCATGGCTCCTTATCCCCATCCTGGTCTGCATGGCTCCTTATCCCCATCCTTGTCTGTATGGCTCCTCATCCCCATCCTTGTATGTATGGCTCCTCATCCCCATCCTTGTATGTATGGCTCCTTATCCCCATCCTTGTCTGTATGGCTCCTTATCCCCATCCTTGTCTGCATGGCTCCTTATCCCCATCCTTGTCTGTATGGCTCCTTATCCCCATCCTTGTCTGTATGGCTCCTTATCCCCATCCTTGTCTGCATGGCTCCTTATCCCCATCCTTGTCTGTATGGCTCCTTATCCCCATCCTTGTCTGCATGGCTCCTTATCCCCATCCTTGTCTGTATGGCTCCTTATCCCCATCCTTGTCTGCATGGCTCCTTATCCCCATCCTTGTCTGTATGGCTCCTTATCCCCATCCTTGTCTGTATGACTCCTTATCCCCATCCTTGTATGCATGGCTCCTTATCCCCGTCTGTGTGTGCATGGCTCCTTATCCCCATCCTTGTCTGCATGAATCCTTATCCCCATCCTTGTATGCATGGCTCCTTATCCCTGTTCATGTATGCATGGTTCCTAAAAAATAATAAAAAACCACATCCTACTTACCTTCTTTGCATGGCCTCGCAGCATCTCGTTCCGGTGCCAGCAGCTCCGGCCGGGCGATCACATGTCCCCCGCTCATTAAGGTAATGAATATTTATCACACCTATGGGAGTGGAGAGGGGTGAATATTCATTACCTTAATGAGCGGAAGACTCGTGATCGGTCATCCTGAAGAGCTGCTAGCGCCGAAACGAGATGCAGCGAGGGTGCGCAGGGATGGTAAGTAGGATGTGTGCTGGAAGCCGGCGGCTGTGGCTGTCAATGCTACAAGAGAAATGAATATTCACTGCCAGTGCAGTGAATATTCATTTCTCTTTAGCAGCGGCACAGGCTTTAGCCACAGCCGCCGGCTCCTGCCTCTGTCACCTGCTGCTCCTTCTCCGTCTTTCTGGGACAATGATTTGTGTATAAGTCGAGGGGGGTGTTTTCAGCACAAAAAAAAATATGCTGAAAAACTCGGCTTATACACAAGTATAAATGGTATACTACAATATATTATATACACAGCGGCATATTATATACCGTGTTAAGGAATATAGAGCGGTGCATATATTATATAGTGTAGAGATGTGGCAGCAGTGTATATAGTGTGAATTCCACACTATATGCATAGCGCCATACTATATAAACATCTCTACACTATAAACCTCTCTACAATATTCGGTAATTAAGACAGCATTATACTATATTATGATGCATACATCACATAGGAGACACTGCGACTGCTGAACATATATCACATTGAAACTACTGTATATACAATAGTCGATACTGCGACTGATGTGTGTAGTTGTAGTATCACCTATATATTGTATGTGATACTGTGACTGCTGTACACACATTGTATAGATGAAACTGATTATATATATATATATATATATATATATATATACATACATACATACATACATACATACATACATACACATACACTAGATGGTGGGCCGATTCAAACGCATCGGGTATTCTAGAATATGCATGTCCACGTAGCATATTGCCCAGCCACTTAGTTTATTGCCCAGCCACGTAGTTTATTGCCCAGCCACGTAGTATATTGCCCAGCAACGTAGTATATTGCCCAGTCACGTAGTATATTGCCCAGCCACGTAGTATATTGCCCAACCACATAGTATATTGCCCAGTCACATAGTATATTGCCCAGTCACGTAGTATATTGCCCAGTCACGTAGTATATTGCCCAGTCACGTAGTATATTGCCCAGTCACGTAGTATATTGCCCAGTCACGTAGTATATTGCCCAGCCACGTAATATTCAGCACAGAGCCACGTAGTATATTGGCCAGTCACGTAGGTATGTAACACTGCCCACGCAGTATTTAGCAGTGTGGGCACCATATCCTTGTTAAAAAAAAAAAATTAAAATTAAAAATAGTTATATACTCACCCCTGGGATCCAGCGAAGCTGTGTGATGCGGCCGCCATCTTCCATTCCCAGGAAACCGCCAGTGAGACCGCCAAGTCTTCTGGGTAAGTTCGCAATGCATCTCTGGGAACGGAAGATGGCGGCCGGCTGGAGCGCATCGTCCAATGACGGAAGGTGAGTATAGCAGGTTTTTGGTTTTTTTTATTAATATTTTTAACATTACATCTTTTTACTATTGATGCTGCATAGGCAGAATCAATAGTAAAAACTTGGTCACACAGGGTTAATAGCAGCGGTAACGGAATGCGTTACCCGTGCCATAACGCGGTCTGTTACCGCTGGCATTAACCCTGTGTGAGCGCTGACTGGAGGGGATTATGGAGCAGGCACTGACTGCGGGGAGTAAGGAGCGGGGAGTATGGAGCGGGCGCTGGGGACACTGACTGCGGGGAGTATGGAGCGGGGAGTATGGAGCAGGCGCAGGGGACACTGACTGCGGGGAGTATGGAGCGGAGCGCCAGGCACACTGACTGCGGAGAGTATGGAGCGGGCGCCGGGCACACTGACTGCGGAGAGTATGGAGCGGGCGCCGGGCACACTGACTGCGGGGAGTATGGAGCGGGCGCCGGGCACACTGACTGCGGGGAGTATGGAGCGGGCGCCGGGCACACTGACTGCGGGGAGTATGGAGCGGGCGCTGGGCACTGACTGCGGGGAGTATGGAGCGGGCGCCGGGCACTGACTGCGGGAAGTATGGAGTGGGCGGCGGGCACTGTGACTGCAGGGGAGTAGGGGAGGGACTAATCGGACTGTGCCCGTCGCTGATTGGTCGCGGCAGCCATGACAGGCAGCTGGCGAGACCAATCAGCAACGCTGGATTTCCGTTACGGAAGTTGAGGACAGAAAGACGGAAGTAACCCGTAGGCAATTATATATATAGATTAGATACAAATAGATAGTGCGACTATACACAGCAGTGTCACCTATATAACGTATATACATTAGTCTGTACATTATATAGGTGATACTGCAAATGTTGCATACACGTTATATAGGCGATACTGCTACTGCTGTATATAATGATAGTATCACCTATATATCATATATACAGCAGTCTATATTCATTATATAGGCAATACTGCTATTGATGTGTATATACGTTATATATAGGTGTTACTGCTGTGTATATATGTACGTGTGTGTGTGTGTGTGTGTATACATACACACACACACACACCAGTATCACCTACATAACGACATATATACACAGAAGTATCACCTATATACACATCAGTAGCAGTATTGCCTATATAATGTGTATAGACTGCTATATATGCATTATATAGGCGATACTGCTGTATATAATCACTATACCACTATAATGCATGTATAGCACTCTATATCTTATATGGGTGACACTGCTACTTATGCGTATATACCTTATATAGGTGACACTGCAATGTGTGTGTATATATATATATATATATATATATATATATATACACATACACATATACATACACACACATTGCAGTGTCACCTATATAAGGTATATACGCATAAGTAGCAGTGTCACCCATATAAGATATAGAGTGCTATACATGCATTATAGTGGTATAGTGATTATATACAGCAGTATCGCCTATATAATGCATATATAGCAGTCTATACACATTATATAGGCAATACTGCTGTATATACATTAAAAAAAATCATCTTGGGACTCACCCAGGTCCCTGAGATGGGGGGAGGTCGGGAGGATGAAGAGCTGAGGTGGGTCGGGTGTCGCGTCCTGGCCAGCGTTGGCAGTGAAGAGGAGGAGAGGATCATCCCAGGGCCCAGGCATTGGTGAGCAGTCTTCTCTGACGCTGGTGCAGGCCGGCCAGCGTCAGACACCGTCTATGCGCGCGCGGCTTTTTGAAATATCACCATGTGCGCGCGCGCGCGCGCATGGTCTCCTGCTTGCCCACTCTGACTGATGGGCAGCAGACGAGCACGCGCAGGAATGAGGACCGCGGCCGTGCTCGCACACTAGTGCAGGCCGCGCGCGCGCCTGGTCTCCTGCTTGCCCGCTCTGACATGGGCAGCGCAGCAGCCGGCAGACGAGCACACGCAGGAACAAGGACCGCGGCCGTGCTCGCACACTAGTGCGGGCCGCCGCGGCACTTGTCAGAGCAGGCAACGCGCGCACATAGGGCCGGCTGGAGGGATGCGGCGCGCTATGTATTAAAATAGCTGCTGCTCCTCCAGCGGCCCTGTGTACCTGCTCAGGCACCGGCCCGGGGGGCAGATGCATTCCTGCCACCCGGCCCAGTCCGCCCCTGCAGTGATACCAGTATGGATGATACAGTATCATTCCATACATGCCTATATATAGTAGCGACCAAAGTTTTGCATTTTTTTTAAAGTGTGATTACTTCTGTCTGGTTGTTTTGATGCCATTTTTGTGGTGATTTTAGTAAATCGGAAGCAAATGGTTGTTAGCTATAAGGATGAAGATTGAGATTGACATTGTTTTATCCCTTTATATGTTAGTTTTCAACATTTGCTCCAAAGCTGATCACATTATTAAGAAAAAGGGTAGTATCTGATGTCCATAAAAGTGCTGTACAGATTTTGCACAAAATGAAAGAAGAATATGGGGTCAAAGTGAGTCGCCAAACTGTGGTGCTAAGAGCAGTAGGGTTGAATGCAAAAGTTACAGTCAAGAAGCCTTTCATCTCTGCAAAGAATCATAAGGTCCGACTTATGTTTGCCAAAGAACACAGTCATTGGAAAGAGACAAATGGGTCTAGGTGTTGTGGTCAGGCGAATCCAAGTTCAACCTGTTTTGCAGTGATGGCAAGCACTATATATACCGCACAATTTGAAAACGAAATGATGTAAGGTACCAAACACCTACAGTCAAACATGGTGGTGGCAATGCCATGGTTGGGGCTGCTTTTCTGCATTTGACATTTGCCCTCTGCGTAGAATTGATGGAAATATGAATGATACCATGTACAAGGATATGCTGGAGCATGTAAAGCTGCCACATGGTACAACCAAAGTAGGCAGGGGCTGGAAATTACAGAAAGAATCATCCTAAGCACACATTCGATTTAGTTGAAAATTGGTTGGCAAAGAAAAATGTTTGCCTGTTGCAATGGCCAAGCCAATCACCTGATTTACGCCCTATAGAGCACCTTTGGTATGAGTTAGGGTGACGAGTTGGGGCCAGTACCCAGAGAAATAAAGATGAATTTTTTTGCTGATCAAGTCTGATGATCAGTTGATGTTTTTATTGAAACTGCTGCAGGCAGATGCTGGCTCCTGAGTCTCACCATACATGTACCTAGGATGTCGGGATGGGGTTAAGGGGTTTTGTTTTATAAAATTGTATAATATTATGTATCAAATCTTCACCACTTTCAAGACCTCTTATTGATGTCAGTGAATAGGAATATTCTTGTTTACATCCAGAGGCTGGAAATGTGCATAGATGACACAGAGTCATTTCAAATGACATCACTGCCCTCTACTGGAATAATGTTGTAGCATAAAACAATTTACCATTTCTAGTAAAACTAATTGTCACCTTTGGATTATTTTTTTGTAATCTAAAAAAATATGCTGTCACATCTACACAGGTTTAGGGAGGGAAAGGGGAAGTTTCAAGGAGTGCTTCATTGAGAGGTGTCAGCATGATGGGTCACATCTTTGGTTTTGGGGATGGAAGAACTGCTCGCACAACCCTTACAGGAACTGTGAGTCCTTAATGACTGCTAAAGTTGTAATTTGTCTGATAGTAAAGGGTTCTTGATGACATCGGGGTCCAGCGTCCCAGATAAGACTACAATAATTAATCAGTACCCTGCAGCAAGATAGACTCTCTGTCTGGGTCAGGGCCGGACTAGCCATCTGGCAATTCTGGCAAATGGCAGAAGGGCCTATCTAGTCGTGGGCCGCCTTGTCTGCTACATTGTTAAATAGAATCGGCGTTCTCGAGACACCCCCGTACTGTTAAGAATTGTGATGGAGCACAAAGTCGCTGACTCCGTCACTTACCCCAGCAGGCCAAGGGTATCATTAGAAATATTGGTCTTGTAGAAAATCTTGCTTTCCTCCATCCATGGTAATATTAGTAATATATCCCATCTGGTTCTTGGGGACGGGGACAGCATGGGAACGTGTGATTTCAAATGCCAAGGCTGAATTTCAGCCCCAGTCCGTACCTGGTCTGGGTAGAACCATAAGTCTCAGTTACAATAAAGAAAAACAGGACTTTTGTTGCATTCCCCAGTGCAGGTGGCACTACAAGCAGGCAATGCAGAGGTCATAGGAGAGGGTTAAACCTCGGACATAACACTGTCAAAGGTGAAGGACTCACCCCAGGGGCCCGTAAAGTTTGCTCTTGGCATATTTTTCAGGGTCTCGGCATTGCTCTGTTCCGGGCTGCAATACATTTAGTGCTGTGCTCCGTTCTCCGAGAGGCAGTGGAGTTGGGTAGGGTTGGTCACTGGAAGGGGTATTTCTGTAGTTGGATCTGTGAAAGTTTTTGATCAGGTTGACTACAAGAACTTCTGGCCTGTCCTTCTGAGATAAATGCGTGCTGGGAAGTTTGCTGATTGATTTAAGACACTGTACACAAGGGCAGAATGTTTCCCAATTGTGAAAAGTTGTATTGGCAGCTATTTTCAGCTTGGATCTGGTATCCACCAGAGCAATCCATTGAGACCACTGTTGTACGTGTTTGCCATGGATCTCGTCCTTAGAAGGGTGGATCATGCATTAGTGGGAGTCTTGATGGACAGAACTGCACCAGAAGACACCTAGAGCAATATACCACCGCTACACTGGTGATGTCACTGTTTTTTGTCTCTGTGAAAGAGGAAGTACAATAGGTGATTCTGAAAGTGGATCTCTTATTGGAGTCTTAAGGGTCCAAGATCAATTGGGATAAGTGTGGGAGTTCTGGCTTGGAGGTGGAGATCCTGTTTGTGATCTACTGGATACCCTTCCACAGCCCCAAGACTGCGCAAACATTTTTGGCATCGAATTTAGCCAGGGGTTTTACTCCAGGCAAAATGGGTAGAGCAGGCTTGAAATTGCCGCCTAGAAGGTGGACCAATGGAATGGTTGGCCTTTAACCCTGATAGAAAGCGTAAACCCAATCAAATATTTGGACAGAATCTCTCTAGACTCAGGTCTACGGTCTGTGATAGATCGGTTCACTTGGCTGCATAATGAGGTAGTCAGAAGAATGCTTCTCTTTTAAATTTTCAACTGGTTTAATAAAACTTTCTTCATAGACCAGTCCAAAAAAAAAAAAGAATTAGACATATTCAGTCTTCTTGACATAAACCGAACAGCACTCGTCATAGTCCTTATAACTGTGGGGTTCGCCCGCACAGGAAACATGATTCTGCTCTGTTTACCAAGAGCCCAGCTCTGGAGGTCTGCTCGCATCCAGAGTGCACAGAATAATCATTAAGTCCAAAGGTTTCACTTTTACCTCCTGGATCCCTCCCTGATCATAATAGACCTGGGCCTGTTATGGCCGAATAAACCATCTCTATGCATAACATCCAGGTTTATATTACTGAAGCTGACAGTGTAACATATCTCCATTCCATTGCATTCTGCTCATTCTTTTATCTCATCCATCTCAGGAGCACATGGTCTGACATTCACCTGAACTTTTGGCCCAGCAGGAAGTACTTCAAAGTGTCAATCGCCCATTTGATATCCAAGCAATCTTTTTCCACACTGGCATAATTTTTCTCACAGTAGGAAAGTTTCCTACTTCAGTAAAGGATTGGATGTGCTCCCAATTTATTTCTTGTGACAACACGGTTCCCAACCTGACTTCTGAAGCATCCGTCTGGACCACGAACTACTTTGTGAAGTCCGCTGCTACCAAGACCGGGTGTTTACATAGGGCTTGCTTCAACTTCTGGAAAGCCGTTTCGATTTCAGAAGAGCACTTGGCCATCAACGACTTCGTTAGCGGTCTGCTGACCAAGAAAATTGCCAAACTGCTTCATGTGAGTGCCATGACAATAGGAAGAATATGAAAGGAAGTCCATCCATCCATTTAAAAACCAAGATGTGGACGTCCAGGCAAAATATCAGAGTCAACAGGTCGGCTCATAACACGGTCTGTCAGTTCTGGTGCAACAAACACTGCAGTGGAGGTGGCTCGTATGCTTCATAATATTGATCTCACAGATGTCCATGTGAGTCACCCGCCTGGGCCGTGGGGTACTCGGCACAGGGGCCGGTCTTAAAGGGGATGGCACGCTGGCTGCGACCCGGTCCGTGGCCCTGGGCGCCCAATTTAAGGGGAATGTCTTTTAGGGGTTTTATGAACAGAGTTTATTGTTTGTGACGCCACCTGTGGTGTTCGGTCAGTGGGGACCGACGCTGCTTAAAGGGGTCCTCTGGGGTGATGGTATGCAGCAAGATGGTGACGCTTCCCATAGGTGAAGCGGGGTCCCCAGGGCTTCCCAGGTGTAGGGCACCAATGGTGTGGTGGATGGTATGGCAAAGAACGAGGACACAGGTTTGCAGTCTTTACCTGGTTTACTGATGATAGCAGTCCTCAGTCCAGGGTACCAAGTGCAGGGTAGCTGTGGTCCGGCCGGCTTGGAGGCAATAGGGAATCCCTCTCCCAGGTGAGGTCCGTAAGCCATTACTACTTGCACTACTTTAGTTGGCGTGGTCCCTGCCACTTGGAGCTTGGTTGCAAAGTCCCCTCTCTCCTGTCTGAAGACAGATGTCTGTACGATAGGAAGTGCGAGCCAGTTTATAGGGTCTCTATCAAGACCCGAGATCTCAGGTTACTGCTTCACTTCAGACTTGATGCGGATAATTGACATACAGTCCTATGCCCTCCGGTTCTGTTGCGCATCTTGGAGAGCAACATGACCTCGGGCTCCCAGTACCCGGTTTCTACGCTCTTGCTCTGAGGGTGTCCTTCCACTGTTCCCCTGCTGAGCCTCTTCCTCCTCTGTGCTACTTTCCTCTAAGCTCCTCCACTATTCACTATACTATCCACTATACTATTCAACTTCTTGAAATTCTCACTCTTTCCAGGAGTTACAGCTCCCACGTGGCTGCTCGGCCCTTCTGTCTGTTCCAGACATCCTTCTTCACTCACTCTCTCCTCTAGACTCTCTAACTCCTCCTCCAGACCAGGAAGCCTATAGCTAAGGGGATTTCCCTTGAATCCGGGTCCTGAGCTCCCCCTTCTGGCCTGGATGTGTTGATTGTGAGTGCCTTACCTGGTAAAGAGGATCCTCCTTACCTCCAAGCGTGATATCACCCTCCCCGAAAGGAAGGCAACATCACTGTAACAACCGGTTACCTGGGGTGTTACACATGTCAGCATTGGGCAACTCAAATTACATATGTCTGGAATGGTGGCCCAAAAAGGGTGAATAAGCCTAAACCTCAATATCTTCATAAAAAGCGCTGGCTCAAGTTTGCAAAAAGGTGCGAAAGTGGACATTAGAAGACTGGAAACAAGTGATTTTTAGCGATGAGACCAAAGTCAATAGACTAGGCTCTGATGGAGATGCAAATGGGTCTGAAAGCCTGGGGATATGGGGTTGTTTCACATCAAAAGTCATTGGATACTTGATAAGGATCGATGGTGGTCTTAATGCTAAGCTATAAATGAGTATCCTACAAGAAGAGATATCTGTACACTGCAGTACTATGGGTATGAAAAGGACTACATAGTGTTCCAGCAGGACAACGACGCGAAGCATACATCGAGATTATCAAAGAAATGGTTCAATGACAATGAAGTAGAGGTGCTGGATTGGCCCCACAGTACCCAGACCTCAACCCAATTGAACACTTGTGGGTGAAGTTGAAAAGCTGTATACATACCCACGTGACCAGTATACACCAGCTTTGGAAACGTGTAGAAAAGACCTGGGATCAGATATTGGTCAAGACAAACTTGAATCTGATGGAGAGCAGCCCAGAAGATTTCAGGCAGTGCTGAAAAGGTGGATTTACAAAATGCTAATAAAATAATAAAAATTAAAATGTAGATTTTTTTAGGAGCAAAACAGTAACAATGCAATGACATGACAAGAATTAATTATATGCTAAATAGCTGCAAGTCAAATTTATATGTGAGATAGCCAAGATTATTGTCTATAAAATTATAGTATTCTCATGCTCAAAGCAGAGTGGATGGCGAGATATAGAGCCAGAAAGTCAAAAGTTCAAAATATTCCAGACTACACATCCAGCCTGCTGTTATAGGGGGGCTCGAGACTACACATCCAGACTGCTGTTATAGGGGGCTCCAGACTACACATCCAGACTGCTGTTATAGGGGGCTCCTGACTACACATCCAGACTGCTGTTATAGGGGGTCCAGACTACACATCCAGACTGCTGTTATAGGGGGCTCCAGACTACACATCCAGACTGCTGTTATAGGGGGCTCCAGACTACACATCCAGACTGCTGTTATAGGGGGCTCCTGACTACACATCCAGACTGCTGTTATAGGGGGCTCCAGACTACACATTCAGACTGCTGTTATAGGGGGCTCCACACTACACATCCAGACTGCTGTTATAGGGGGCTCCAGACTACACATCCAGACTGCTGTTATTGGGGGCTCCAGACTACACACCCAGACTGCTGTTATAGGGGGGCTCCAGACTACACATCCAGACTGCTGTTATAGGGGGCTCCAGACTACACATCCAGCCTGCTGTTATAGGGGGGCTCCAGACAACACATCCAGACTGCTGTTATAGGGGGCTCTAGACTACACATCCAGACTGCTGTTATAGGGGGCTCCAGACAACACATCCAGACTGCTGTTATAGGGGGCTCTAGACTACACATCCAGACTGCTGTTATAGGGGGCTCCAGACTACACATCCAAACTGCTGTTATAGGGGGGCTCCAGACAACACATCCAGACTGCTGTTATAGGGGGCTCCAGACTACACATCCAGACTGCTGTTATTGGGGGCTCCAGACTACACATCCAGACTGCTGTTATAGGGGGCTCCAGACTACACATCCAGACTGCCGTTATAGGGGGCTCCAGACAACACATCCAGACTGCTGTTATAGGGGGCTCCAGACTACACATCCAGACTGCTGTTATAGGGGGCTCCAGACTACACATCCAGACTGCTGTTATTGGGGGCTCCAGACTACACATCCAGACTGCTGTTATAGGGGGCTCCAGACTACACATCCAGACTGCTGTTATAGGGGTCTCCAATCTCCACATCCAGACTGCTGTTATAGGGGGGCTCCAGACTACACATCCAGTCTGCTGTTATAGGGTGCTCCAGACTACACATCCAGACTGCTGTTATAGGGGGCTCCAGACTACACATCCAGACTGCTGTTATAGGGGGCTCCAGACTACACATCCAGACTGCTGTTATAGGGGGCTCCAGACTACACATCCAGACTGCTGTTATAGGGGGCTCCAGACTACACATCTAGACTGCTGTTATAGGGGGGCTCCAGACTACACATCCAGCCTGCTGTTATAGGGTGCTCCAGACTACACATCCAGACTGCTGTTATAGGGGGGCTCCTGACTACACATCCAGACTGCTGTTATAGGGGGCTCCAGACAACACATCCAGACTGCTGTTATAGGGGGCTCTAGACTACACATCCAGACTGCTGTTATAGGGGGCTCCAGACAACACATCCAGACTGCTGTTATAGGGGGCTCTAGACTACACATCCAGACTGCTGTTATAGGGGGCTCCAGACTACACATCCAAACTGCTGTTATAGGGGGGCTCCAGACAACACATCCAGACTGCTGTTATAGGGGGCTCCAGACTACACATCCAGACTGCTGTTATTGGGGGCTCCAGACTACACATCCAGACTGCTGTTATAGGGGGCTCCAGACTACACATCCAGACTGCCGTTATAGGGGGCTCCAGACAACACATCCAGACTGCTGTTATAGGGGGCTCCAGACTACACATCCAGACTGCTGTTATAGGGGGCTCCAGACAACACATCCAGACTGCTGTTATAGGGGGCTCCAGACTACACATCCAGACTGCTGTTATTGGGGGCTCCAGACTACACATCCAGACTGCTGTTATAGGGGGCTCCAGACTACACATCCAGACTGCTGTTATAGGGGTCTCCAATCTCCACATCCAGACTGCTGTTATAGGGGGGCTCCAGACTACACATCCAGTCTGCTGTTATAGGGTGCTCCAGACTACACATCCAGACTGCTGTTATAGGGGGCTCCAGACTACACATCCAGACTGCTGTTATAGGGGGCTCCAGACTACACATCCAGACTGCTGTTATAGGGGGCTCCAGACTACACATCCAGACTGCTGTTATAGGGGGCTCCAGACTACACATCTAGACTGCTGTTATAGGGGGGCTCCAGACTACACATCCAGCCTGCTGTTATAGGGTGCTCCAGACTACACATCCAGACTGCTGTTATAGGGGGGCTCCTGACTACACATCCAGACTGCTGTTATAGGGGGCTCCAGACTACACATCCAGCCTGCTGTTATAGGGGGCTCCAGACAACACATCCAGACTGCTGTTATAGGGGGGCTCCAGACTACTCAGCCAGACTGCTGTTATAGGGGGCTCCAGACTACACATCCAGCCTGCTGTTATAGGGGGCTCCAGACAACACATCCAGACTGCTGTTATAGGGGGGCTCCAGACTACACATCCAGACTGCTGTTATAGGGGGGCTCCAGACTACACATCCAGACTGCTGTTATAGGGGGGCTCCAGACTACACATCCAGACTGCTGTTATAGGGGGCTCCAGACTACACATCCAGACTGCTGTTATAGGGGGGCTCCAGACTACACATCCAGACTGCTGTTATAGGGGGCTCCAGACTACACATCCAGCCTGCTGTTATAGGGGGCTCCAGACAACACATCCAGACTGCTGTTATAGGGGGCTCCAGACTACACATCCAGACTGCTGATATTGGGGGCTCCAGACTACACATCCAGACTGCTGTTATAGGGGGCTCCAGACTACACATCCAGACTGCTGTTATAGGGATCTCCAATCTCCACATCCAGACTGCTGTTATAGGGGGTTCCAGACTACACATCCAGACTGCTGTTATACGGGGGCTCCAGACTACACATCCAGACTGCTGTTATAGGGGGGCTCCAGACTACACATCCAGACTGCTGTTATAGGGGGGCTCCAGACTACACATCCAGACTGCTGTTATAGGGGGCTCCAGACTACACATCCAGACTGCTGTTATAGGGGGCTCCAGACTACACATCCAGACTGCTGTTATAGGGGTCTCCAATCTCCACATCCAGACTGCTGTTATAGGGGGTTCCAGACTACACATCCAGACTGCTGTTATAGGGGGGCTCCAGACTACACATCCAGACTGCTGTTATAGGGGGCTCCAGACTACACATCTAGACTGCTGTTATAGGGGGGCTCCAGACTACACATCCAGACTGCTGTTATAGGGGGGCTCCAGACTACACATCCAGACTGCTGTTATAGGGTGCTCCAGACTACACATCCAGACTGCTGTTATAGGGGGCTCCGGACTACACATCCAGACTGCTGTTATAGGGGGGCTCCAGACTACACATCCAGCCTGCTGTTATAGGGGGCTCTAGTCTCCACATCCAGACTGCTGTTATAGTGGGCTCCAGTCTCCACATCCAGACTGCTGTTATAGGGGGCTCCAGTCTTCACATCCAGACTGCTGTTATAGGGGGGCTCCAGACTACACATCCAGACTGCTGTTATAGGGTGCTCCAGACTACACATCCAGACTGCTGTTATAGGGGGCTCCGGACTACACATCCAGACTGCTGTTATAGGGGGGCTCCAGACTACACATCCAGCCTGCTGTTATAGGGGGCTCTAGTCTCCACATCCAGACTGCTGTTATAGGGGGCTCTAGTCTCCACATCCAGACTGCTGTTATAGGGGGCTCCAGTCTTCACATCCAGACTGCTGTTATTGGGGGCTCCAGACAACACATCCAGACTGCTGTTATAGGGGGCTCCAGACTACACATCCAGACTGCTATTATAGGGGGCTCCACACTACACATCCAGCCTGCTGTTATAGGGGGGCTCCAGACAACACATCCAGACTGCTGTTATTGGGGGGCTCCAGACAACACATCCAGACTGCTGTTATAAGGGAGCTCCAGACTACACATCCAGCCTGCTGTTATAGGGGGGCTCCAGACAACACATCCAGACTGCTGTTATAGGGGGGCTCCAGACTACACATCCAGACTGCTGTTATAAGGGAGATCCAGACTACACACCCAGACTGCTGTTATAGGGGGCTCCAGACTACACATCCAGACTGCTGTTATAGGGGGCTCCAGACTACACATCCAGCCTGCTGTTATAGGGGGGCTCCAAACTATACATCCAGACTGCTGTTATAGTGGGCTCCAGACTACACATCCAGCCTGCTGTTATAGGGGGCTCCAGACAACACATCCAGACTGCTGTTATAGGGGGCTCCAGACTACACATCCAGACTGCTGTTATTGGGGGCTCCAGACTACACATCCAGACTGCTGTTATAGGGGGCTCCAGACTACACATCCAGACTGCTGTTATAGGGGTCTCCAATCTCCACATCCAGACTGCTGTTATAGGGGGTTCCAGACTACACATCCAGACTGCTGTTATAGGGGTCTCCAATCTCCACATCCAGACTGCTGTTATAGGGGGCTCCAGACTACACATCCAGACTGCTGTTATAGGGGGCTCCAGACTACACATCCAGACTACTGTTATAGGGGTCTCCAATCTCCACATCCAGACTGCTGTTATAGGGGTCTCCAATCTCCACATCCAGACTGCTGTTATAGGGGGCTCCAGACTACACATCCAGACTGCTGTTATAGGGGGCTCCAGACTACACATCTAGACTGCTGTTATAGGGGGGCTCCAGACTACACATCCAGACTGCTGTTATAGGGGGGCTCCTGACTACACATCCAGACTGCTGTTATAGGAGGCTCCAGACTACACATCCAGCCTGCTGTTATAGGGGGGCTCCAGACAACACATCCAGACTGCTGTTATAGGGGGGCTCCTGACTACACATCCAGACTGCTGTTATAGGGGGCTCCAGACTACACATCCAGCCTGCTGTTATAGGGGGCTCCAGACAACCCATCCAGACTGCTGTTATAGGGGGCTCCAGACTACACATCCAGACTGCTGTTATTGGGGGCTCCAGACTACATATCCAGACTGCTGTTATAGGGGGCTCCAGACTACACATCCAGACTGCTGTTATAGGGGTCTCCAATCTCCACATCCAGACTGCTGTTATAGGGGGTTCCAGACTACACATCCAGCCTGCTGTTATAGGGGGCTCCAGACAACCCATCCAGACGGCTGTTATAGGGGGCTCCAGACTACACATCCAGACTGCTGTTATTGGGGCTCCAGACTACACATCCAGACTGCTGTTATAGGGGGGCTCCAGACTACACATCCAGACTGCTGTTATAGGGGTCTCCAATCTCCACATCCAGACTGCTGTTATAGGGGGCTCCAGACTACACATCCAGACTGCTGTTATAGGGGTCTCCAATCTCCACATCCAGACTGCTGTTATAGGGGGCTCCAGACTACACATCCAGCCTGCTGTTATAGGGGGCTCCAGACAACCCATCCAGACTGCTGTTATAGGGGGCTCCAGACTACACATCCAGACTGCTGTTATTGGGGGCTCCAGACTACACATCCAGACTGCTGTTATAGGGGGCTCCAGACTACACATCCAGACTGCTGTTATAGGGGACTCCAGACTACACATCCAAACTGCTGTTATAGGGGGGCTCCAGACTACACATCCAGACTGCTGTTATAGGGGTCTCCAATCTCCACATCCAGACTGCTGTTATAGGGGGCTCCAGACTACACATTCAGCCTGCTGTTATAGGGGGCTCCAGACAACCCATCCAGACTGCTGTTATAGGGGGCTCCAGACTACACATCCAGACTGCTGTTATTGGGGGCTCCAGACTACACATCCAGACTGCTGTTATAGGGGGCTCCAGACTACACATCCAGACTGCTGTTATAGGGGACTCCAGACTACACATCTAGACTGCTGTTATAGGGGGCTCCAGACTACACATCCAGACTGCTGTTATAGGGGGCTCCAGTCTTCACATCCAGACTGCTGTTATAGGGGGGCTCCTGACTACACATCCAGACTGCTGTTATAGGGGGCTCCAGACTACACATCCAGACTGCTGTTATAGGGGGCACTAGTCTCCACATCCAGACTGCTGTTATAGGGGGCTCTAGTCTCCACATCCAGACTGCTGTTATAGGGGGCTCCAGTCTTCACATCCAGACTGCTGTTATAGGGGGGCTCCTGACTACACATCCAGACTGCTGTTATAGGGGGCTCCAGACTACACATCCAGACTGCTGTTATAGGGGGCTCTAGTCTCCACATCCAGACTGCTGTTATAGGGGGCTCCAGTCTTCACATCCAGACTGCTGTTATAAAGAGCTCCAGACTACACATCCAGCCTGCTGTTATAGGGGGGCTCCAGACTACACATCCAGACTGCTGTTATAGGGGGCTCCAGACTACACATCCAGCCTGCTGTTATAGGGGGCTCCAGACTACACATCCAGACTGCTGTCATAGGGGGCTCCAGACTACACATCCAGACTGCTGTTATAGGGGGGTTCCAGACTACACATCCAGCCTGCTGTTATAGGGGGCTCCAGACAACACATCCAGACTGCTGTTATAGGGGGCTCCAGACTACACATCCAGACTGCTGTTATTTGGGGCTCCAGACTACACATCCAGACTGCTGTTATAGGGGAGCTCCAGACTACACATCCAGCCTGCTGTTATAGGGGGCTCCAGACTACACATCTAGACTGCTGTTATAGGGGGCTCCAGACTACATATCCAGACTGCTGTTATAGGGGGCTCCAGACTACACATCCAGACTGCTGTTATAGGGGGTTCCAGACTGCACATCCAGCCTGCTGTTATAGGGGAGCTCCAGACTACACATCCAGCCTGCTGTTATAGGGGGCTCCAGACTACACATCTAGACTGCTGTTATAGGGGGCTCCAGACTACATATCCAGACTGCTGTTATAGGGGGCTCCAGACTACACATCCAGACTGCTGTTATAGGGGGCTCCAGACTACACATCTAGACTGTTGTTATAGGGGGCTCCAGACTACACATCTAGACTGCTGTTATAGGGGGCTCCAGACTACACATCCAGACTGCTGTTATAGGGGGCTCTAGTCTCCACATCCAGACTGCTGTTATAGGGGGCTCCAGTCTTCACATCCAGACTGCTGTTATAGGGGGGCTCCTGACTACACATCCAGACTGCTGTTATAGGGGGCTTCAGACTACACATCCAGACTGCTGTTATAAAGGGCTCTAGTCTCCACATCCAGACTGCTGTTATAGGGGGCTCTAGACTACACATCCAGACTGCTGTCATAGGGGGGCTCCAGACTACACATCCAGACTGCTGTTATAGGGGGCTCCAGTCTTCACATCCAGACTGCTGTTATAGGGGGGCTCCTGACTACACATCCAGACTGCTGTTATAGGGGGCTCCAGACTACACATCCAGACTGCTGTTATAGGGGGCTCTAGTCTCCACATCCAGCCTGCTGTTATAGGGGGCTCCAGTCTTCACATCCAGACTGCTGTTATAGGGAGCTCCAGACTACACATCCAGCCTGCTGTTATAGGGGGGCTCCAGACTACACATCCAGACTGCTGTTATAGGGGGCTCCAGACTACACATCCAGACTGCTGTCATAGGGGGGCTCCAGACTACACATCCAGACTGCTGTTATAGTGGGCTTCAGACTACAGATCCAGACTGCTGTTATAGGGGGGCTCCAGACTACACATCCAGCCTGCTGTTATAGGGGGCTCCAGACAACACATCCAGACTGCTGTTATAGGGGGCTCCAGACTACACATCCAGACTGCTGTTATAGGGGGCTCCAGACTACACATCTAGACTGCTGTTATAGGGGGGCTCCAAACTACACATCCAGCCTGCAGTTATAGGGTGCTCCAGACTACACATCCAGCCTGCTGTTATAGGGGGCTCCAGACTGCACATCCAGACAGCTGTTATTGGGGGCTCCAGACTACACATCCAGACTGCTGTTATTGGGGGCTCCAGACTACACATCCAGACTGCTGTTATAATGGTTTCCAATCTCCACATCCAGACTGCTGCTATAGGGGGTTCCAGACTACACATCCAGACTGCTGTTATAGGGGGCTCCAGACTGCACATCCAGACAGCTGTTATAGGGGGCTCCAAACTGCACATCCAGACAGCTGTTATAGGGGGTTCCAGACTACACATCTAGACTGCTGTTATAGGGGGCTCCAGACTGCACATCCAGACAGCTGTTATAGGGGGCTCCAAACTGCACATCCAGACTGCTGTTATAGGGGGCTCCAGACTACACATCTAGACTGCTGTTATAGGGGGGCTCCAGACTACACATCCAGCCTGCTGTTATAGGGGGGCTCCAGACTACACATCCAGACTGCTGTTATAGGGGGGCTCCAGACTACACATCCAGCCTGCTGTTATAGGGGGCTCCAGACTACACATCTAGACTGCTGTTATAGGGGGGCTCCAGACTACACATCCAGCCTGCTGTTATAGGGGGGCTCCAGACTACACATCCAGCCTGCTGTTATAGGGGGGCTCCAGACTACACATCCAGCCTGCTGTTATAGGGGGGCTCCAGACTACACATCCAGCCTGCTGTTATAGGGGGCTCCAGACTACACATCTAGACTGCTGTTATAGGGGGGCTCCAGACTACACATCCAGACTGCTGTTATAGGGGGGCTCCAGACTACACATCCAGACTGCTGCTATAGGGGGCTCCAGACTACACATCCAACCTGCTGTTATAGGGGGCTCCAGACTACACATCCAGCCTGCTGTTATAGGGGGCTCCAGACTACACATCTAGACTGGTGTTATAGGGGGGCTCCAGACTATACATCCAGCCTGCTGTTATAGGGGGCTCCAGACTACACATCTAGACTGGTGTTATAGGGGGGCTCCAGACTACACATCCAGACTGCTGTTATAGGGGGGCTCCAGACTACACATCCAGACTGCTGTTATAGGGGGGCTCCAGACTACACATCCAGACTGCTGCTATAGGGGGCTCCAGACTACACATCCAACCTGCTGTTATAGGGGGCTCCAGACTACACACCCAGACTGCTGTCATAGGGGGGCTCCAGACTACACATCCAGACTGCTGTTATAGGGGGGGGGTCTCCAGACTACACCTCCAGACTGCTGATATAAGAGAGCTCCAGACTACACACCCAGACTGCTGTTATAGGGGGGCTCCAGACTACACATCCAGCCTGCTGTTATAGGGGGGCTCCAGACTACACACCCAGACTGCTGTTATAGGGGGGCTCCAGACTACACATCCAGCCTGCTGTTATAGGGGGCTCCAGACTACACATCCAGACTGCTGTTATTGGGGGCTCCAGACTACACATCCAGACTGCTGTTATAGGGGGCTCCAGACTACACATCCAGACTGCTGTTATAGGGGAGCTCCAGACTACACATCCAGCCTGCTGTTATTGGGGCTCCAGACTACACATCTAGACTGCTGTTATAGGGGGGCTCCAAACTACACATCCAGCCTGCAGTTATAGGGTGCTCCAGACTACACATCCAGCCTGCTGTTATAGGGGGCTCCAGACTGCACATCCAGACAGCTGTTATTGGGGGCTCCAGACTACACATCCAGACTGCTGTTATTGGGGGCTCCAGACTACACATCCAGACTGCTGTTATAATGGTTTCCAATCTCCACATCCAGACTGCTGTTATAGGGGGCTCCAGACTACACATCTAGACTGCTGTTATAGGGGGGCTCCAGACTACACATCCAGCCTGCTGTTATAGGGGGGCTCCAGACTACACATCCAGACTGCTGTTATAGGGGGGCTCCAGACTACACATCCAGCCTGCTGTTATAGGGGGCTCCAGACTACACATCTAGACTGCTGTTATAGGGGGGCTCCAGACTACACATCCAGCCTGCTGTTATAGGGGGGCTCCAGACTACACATCCAGCCTGCTGTTATAGGGGGGCTCCAGACTACACATCCAGCCTGCTGTTATAGGGGGGCTCCAGACTACACATCCAGCCTGCTGTTATAGGGGGCTCCAGACTACACATCTAGACTGCTGTTATAGGGGGGCTCCAGACTACACATCCAGCCTGCTGTTATAGGGGGCTCCAGACTACACATCTAGACTGCTGTTATAGGGGGGCTCCAGACTACACATCCAGACTGCTGTTATAGGGGGCTCCAGACTACACATCTAGACTGGTGTTATAGGGGGGCTCCAGACTACACATCCAGCCTGCTGTTATAGGGGGCTCCAGACTACACATCTAGACTGGTGTTATAGGGGGCTCCAGACTACACATCTAGACTGGTGTTATAGGGGGGCTCCAGACTACACATCCAGACTGCTGTTATAGGGGGGCTCCAGACTACACATCCAGACTGCTGCTATAGGGGGCTCCAGACTACACATCCAACCTGCTGTTATAGGGGGCTCCAGACTACACACCCAGACTGCTGTCATAGGGGGGCTCCAGACTACACATCCAGACTGCTGTTATAGGGGGGGGTCTCCAGACTACACCTCCAGACTGCTGATATAAGAGAGCTCCAGACTACACATCCAGCCTGCTGTTATAGGGGGCTCCAGACTACACATCCAGCCTGCTGTTATAGGGGGGCTCCAGACTACACATCCAGCCTGCTGTTATAGGGGGGCTCCAGACTACACATCCAGCCTGCTGTTATAGGGGGGCTCCAGACTACACATCCAGCCTGCTGTTATAGGGGGCTCCAGACTACACATCTAGACTGCTGTTATAGGGGGGCTCCAGACTACACATCCAGACTGCTGTTATAGGGGGGCTCCAGACTACACATCCAGACTGCTGCTATAGGGGGCTCCAGACTACACATCCAACCTGCTGTTATAGGGGGCTCCAGACTACACATCCAGCCTGCTGTTATAGGGGGCTCCAGACTACACATCTAGACTGGTGTTATAGGGGGGCTCCAGACTACACATCCAGCCTGCTGTTATAGGGGGCTCCAGACTACACATCTAGACTGGTGTTATAGGGGGGCTCCAGACTACACATCCACACTGCTGTTATAGGGGGGCTCCAGACTACACATCCAGACTGCTGTTATAGGGGGCTCCAGACAACCCATCCAGACGGCTGTTATAGGGGGCTCCAGACTACACATCCAGACTGCTGTTATTGGGGCTCCAGACTACACATCCAGACTGCTGTTATAGGGGGGCTCCAGACTACACATCCAGACTGCTGTTATAGGGGTCTCCAATCTCCACATCCAGACTGCTGTTATAGGGGGCTCCAGACTACACATCCAGACTGCTGTTATAGGGGTCTCCAATCTCCACATCCAGACTGCTGTTATAGGGGGCTCCAGACTACACATCTAGACTGCTGTTATAGGGGGGCTCCAGACTACACATCCAGCCTGCTGTTATAGGGGGGCTCCAGACTACACATCCAGACTGCTGTTATAGGGGGGCTCCAGACTACACATCCAGCCTGCTGTTATAGGGGGCTCCAGACTACACATCTAGACTGCTGTTATAGGGGGGCTCCAGACTACACATCCAGCCTGCTGTTATAGGGGGGCTCCAGACTACACATCCAGCCTGCTGTTATAGGGGGGCTCCAGACTACACATCCAGCCTGCTGTTATAGGGGGGCTCCAGACTACACATCCAGCCTGCTGTTATAGGGGGCTCCAGACTACACATCTAGACTGCTGTTATAGGGGGGCTCCAGACTACACATCCAGACTGCTGTTATAGGGGGGCTCCAGACTACACATCCAGACTGCTGCTATAGGGGGCTCCAGACTACACATCCAACCTGCTGTTATAGGGGGCTCCAGACTACACATCCAGCCTGCTGTTATAGGGGGCTCCAGACTACACATCTAGACTGGTGTTATAGGGGGGCTCCAGACTACACATCCAGCCTGCTGTTATAGGGGGCTCCAGACTACACATCTAGACTGGTGTTATAGGGGGGCTCCAGACTACACATCCAGACTGCTGTTATAGGGGGGCTCCAGACTACACATCCAGACTGCTGTTATAGGGGGGCTCCAGACTACACATCCAGACTGCTGCTATAGGGGGCTCCAGACTACACATCCAACCTGCTGTTATAGGGGGCTCCAGACTACACACCCAGACTGCTGTCATAGGGGGGCTCCAGACTACACATCCAGACTGCTGTTATAGGGGGGGGGGTCTCCAGACTACACCTCCAGACTGCTGATATAAGAGAGCTCCAGACTACACATCCAGCCTGCTGTTATAGGGGGCTCCAGACTACACATCCAGCCTGCTGTTATAGGGGGGCTCCAGACTACACATCCAGCCTGCTGTTATAGGGGGGCTCCAGACTACACATCCAGCCTGCTGTTATAGGGGGGCTCCAGACTACACATCCAGCCTGCTGTTATAAGGGGCTCCAGACTACACATCTAGACTGCTGTTATAGGGGGGCTCCAGACTACACATCCAGACTGCTGTTATAGGGGGGCTCCAGACTACACATCCAGACTGCTGCTATAGGGGGCTCCAGACTACACATCCAACCTGCTGTTATAGGGGGCTCCAGACTACACATCCAGCCTGCTGTTATAGGGGGCTCCAGACTACACATCTAGACTGGTGTTATAGGGGGGCTCCAGACTACACATCCAGCCTGCTGTTATAGGGGGCTCCAGACTACACATCTAGACTGGTGTTATAGGGGGGCTCCAGACTACACAACCACACTGCTGTTATAGGGGGGCTCCAGACTACACATCCAGACTGCTGTTATAGGGGGCTCCAGACAACCCATCCAGACGGCTGTTATAGGGGGCTCCAGACTACACATCCAGACTGCTGTTATTGGGGCTCCAGACTACACATCCAGACTGCTGTTATAGGGGGGCTCCAGACTACACATCCAGACTGCTGTTATAGGGGTCTCCAATCTCCACATCCAGACTGCTGTTATAGGGGGCTCCAGACTACACATCCAGACTGCTGTTATAGGGGTCTCCAATCTCCACATCCAGACTGCTGTTATAGGGGGCTCCAGACTACACATCCAGCCTGCTGTTATAGGGGGCTCCAGACTACACATCTAGACTGCTGTTATAGGGGGGCTCCAGACTACACATCCAGACTGCTGTTATAGGGGGGCTCCAGACTACACATCCAGACTGCTGCTATAGGGGGCTCCAGACTACACATCCAACCTGCTGTTATAGGGGGCTCCAGACTACACATCCAGCCTGCTGTTATAGGGGGCTCCAGACTACACATCTAGACTGGTGTTATAGGGGGGCTCCAGACTACACATCCAGCCTGCTGTTATAGGGGGCTCCAGACTACACATCTAGACTGGTGTTATAGGGGGGCTCCAGACTACACATCCAGACTGCTGTTATAGGGGGGCTCCAGACTACACATCCAGCCTGCTGTTATAGGGGGCTCCAGACAACCCATCCAGCCTGCTGTTATAGGGGGCTCCAGACTACACATCCAGACTGCTGTTATAGGGGGCTCCAGTCTTCACATCCAGACTGCTGTTATAGGGGGGCTCCTGACTACACATCCAGACTGCTGTTATAGGGGGCTCCAGACTACACATCCAGACTGCTGTTATAGGGGGCTCTAGTCTCCACATCCAGACTGCTGTTATAGGGGGCTCTAGTCTCCACATCCAGACTGCTGTTATAGGGGGCTCCAGTCTTCACATCCAGACTGCTGTTATAGGGGGGCTCCTGACTACACATCCAGACTGCTGTTATAGGGGGCTCCAGACTACACATCCAGACTGCTGTTATAGGGGGCTCTAGTCTCCACATCCAGACTGCTGTTATAGGGGGCTCCAGTCTTCACATCCAGACTGCTGTTATAAAGAGCTCCAGACTACACATCCAGCCTGCTGTTATAGGGGGGCTCCAGACTACACATCCAGACTGCTGTTATAGGGGGCTCCAGACTACACATCCAGACTGCTGTCATAGGGGGCTCCAGACTACACATCCAGACTGCTGTTATAGGGGGGTTCCAGACTACACATCCAGCCTGCTGTTATAGGGGGCTCCAGACAACACATCCAGACTGCTGTTATAGGGGGCTCCAGACTACACATCCAGACTGCTGTTATTTGGGGCTCCAGACTACACATCTAGACTGCTGTTATAGGGGGCTCCAGACTACACATCCAGACTGCTGTTATAGGGGGCTCCAGACTACACATCCAGACTGCTGTTATAGGGGAGCTCCAGACTACACATCCAGCCTGCTGTTATAGGGGGCTCCAGACTACACATCTAGACTGCTGTTATAGGGGGCTCCAGACTACATATCCAGACTGCTGTTATAGGGGGCTCCAGACTACACATCCAGACTGCTGTTATAGGGGGTTCCAGACTGCACATCCAGCCTGCTGTTATAGGGGAGCTCCAGACTACACATCCAGCCTGCTGTTATAGGGGGCTCCAGACTACACATCTAGACTGCTGTTATAGGGGGCTCCAGACTACATATCCAGACTGCTGTTATAGGGGGCTCCAGACTACACATCCAGACTGCTGTTATAGGGGGCTCCAGACTACACATCTAGACTGTTGTTATAGGGGGCTCCAGACTACACATCTAGACTGCTGTTATAGGGGGCTCCAGACTACACATCCAGACTGCTGTTATAGGGGGCTCTAGTCTCCACATCCAGACTGCTGTTATAGGTGGCTCCAGTCTTCACATCCAGACTGCTGTTATAGGGGGGCTCCTGACTACACATCCAGACTGCTGTTATAGGGGGCTTCAGACTACACATCCAGACTGCTGTTATAAAGGGCTCTAGTCTCCACATCCAGACTGCTGTTATAGGGGGCTCTAGACTACACATCCAGACTGCTGTCATAGGGGGGCTCCAGACTACACATCCAGACTGCTGTTATAGGGGGCTCCAGTCTTCACATCCAGACTGCTGTTATAGGGGGGCTCCTGACTACACATCCAGACTGCTGTTATAGGGGGCTCCAGACTACACATCCAGACTGCTGTTATAGGGGGCTCTAGTCTCCACATCCAGCCTGCTGTTATAGGGGGCTCCAGTCTTCACATCCAGACTGCTGTTATAGGGATCTCCAGACTACACATCCAGCCTGCTGTTATAGGGGGGCTCCAGACTACACATCCAGACTGCTGTTATAGGGGGCTCCAGACTACACATCCAGACTGCTGTCATAGGGGGGCTCCAGACTACACATCCAGACTGCTGTTATAGTGGGCTTCAGACTACAGATCCAGACTGCTGTTATAGGGGGGCTCCAGACTACACATCCAGCCTGCTGTTATAGGGGGCTCCAGACAACACATCCAGACTGCTGTTATAGGGGGCTCCAGACTACACATCCAGACTGCTGTTATAGGGGGCTCCAGACTACACATCTAGACTGCTGTTATAGGGGGGCTCCAAACTACACATCCAGCCTGCAGTTATAGGGTGCTCCAGACTACACATCCAGCCTGCTGTTATAGGGGGCTCCAGACTGCACATCCAGACAGCTGTTATTGGGGGCTCCAGACTACACATCCAGACTGCTGTTATTGGGGGCTCCAGACTACACATCCAGACTGCTGTTATAATGGTTTCCAATCTCCACATACAGACTGCTGCTATAGGGGGTTCCAGACTACACATCCAGACTGCTGTTATAGGGGGCTCCAGACTGCACATCCAGACAGCTGTTATAGGGGGCTCCAAACTGCACATCCAGACAGCTGTTATAGGGGGTTCCAGACTACACATCCAGACTGCTGTTATAGGGGGCTCCAGACTACACATCTAGACTGCTGTTATAGGGGGGCTCCAGACTACACATCCAGCCTGCTGTTATAGGGGGGCTCCAGACTACACATCCAGACTGCTGTTATAGGGGGGCTCCAGACTACACATCCAGCCTGCTGTTATAGGGGGCTCCAGACTACACATCTAGACTGCTGTTATAGGGGGGCTCCAGACTACACATCCAGCCTGCTGTTATAGGGGGGCTCCAGACTACACATCCAGCCTGCTGTTATAGGGGGGCTCCAGACTACACATCCAGCCTGCTGTTATAGGGGGGCTCCAGACTACACATCCAGCCTGCTGTTATAGGGGGCTCCAGACTACACATCTAGACTGCTGTTATAGGGGGGCTCCAGACTACACATCCAGACTGCTGTTATAGGGGGGCTCCAGACTACACATCCAGACTGCTGCTATAGGGGGCTCCAGACTACACATCCAACCTGCTGTTATAGGGGGCTCCAGACTACACATCCAGCCTGCTGTTATAGGGGGCTCCAGACTACACATCTAGACTGGTGTTATAGGGGGGCTCCAGACTACACATCCAGCCTGCTGTTATAGGGGGCTCCAGACTACACATCTAGACTGGTGTTATAGGGGGGCTCCAGACTACACATCCAGACTGCTGTTATAGGGGGGCTCCAGACTACACATCCAGACTGCTGTTATAGGGGGGCTCCAGACTACACATCCAGACTGCTGCTATAGGGGGCTCCAGACTACACATCCAACCTGCTGTTATAGGGGGCTCCAGACTACACACCCAGACTGCTGTCATAGGGGGGCTCCAGACTACACATCCAGACTGCTGTTATAGGGGGGGGGTCTCCAGACTACACCTCCAGACTGCTGATATAAGAGAGCTCCAGACTACACACCCAGACTGCTGTTATAGGGGGGCTCCAGACTACACATCCAGCCTGCTGTTATAGGGGGGCTCCAGACTACACACCCAGACTGCTGTTATAGGGGGGCTCCAGACTACACATCCAGCCTGCTGTTATAGGGGGCTCCAGACTACACATCCAGACTGCTGTTATTGGGGGCTCCAGACTACACATCCAGACTGCTGTTATAGGGGGCTCCAGACTACACATCCAGACTGCTGTTATAGGGGAGCTCCAGACTACACATCCAGCCTGCTGTTATAGGGGGCTCCAGACTACACATCTAGACTGCTGTTATAGGGGGGCTCCAAACTACACATCCAGCCTGCAGTTATAGGGTGCTCCAGACTACACATCCAGACTGCTGTTATTGGGGGCTCCAGACTACACATCCAGACTGCTGTTATAGGGGGCTCCAGACTACACATCCAGACTGCTGTTATAGGGGAGCTCCAGACTACACATCCAGCCTGCTGTTATAGGGGGCTCCAGACTACACATCTAGACTGCTGTTATAGGGGGGCTCCAAACTACACATCCAGCCTGCAGTTATAGGGTGCTCCAGACTACACATCCAGACAGCTGTTATTGGGGGCTCCAGACTACACATCCAGACTGCTGTTATTGGGGGCTCCAGACTACACATCCAGACTGCTGTTATAATGGTTTCCAATCTCCACATCCAGACTGCTGCTATAGGGGGTTCCAGACTACACATCCAGACTGCTGTTATAGGGGGCTCCAGACTACACATCTAGACTGCTGTTATAGGGGGGCTCCAGACTACACATCCAGCCTGCTGTTATAGGGGGGCTCCAGACTACACATCCAGACTGCTGTTATAGGGGGGCTCCAGACTACACATCCAGCCTGCTGTTATAGGGGGCTCCAGACTACACATCCAACCTGCTGTTATAGGGGGCTCCAGACTACACATCTAGACTGCTGTTATAGGGGGGCTCCAGACTACACATCCAGACTGCTGTTATAGGGGGGCTCCAGACTACACATCCAGACTGCTGCTATAGGGGGCTCCAGACTACACATCCAACCTGCTGTTATAGGGGGCTCCAGACTACACATCCAGCCTGCTGTTATAGGGGGCTCCAGACTACACATCTAGACTGGTGTTATAGGGGGGCTCCAGACTACACATCCAGCCTGCTGTTATAGGGGGCTCCAGACTACACATCTAGACTGGTGTTATAGGGGGGCTCCAGACTACACATCCAGACTGCTGTTATAGGGGGGCTCCAGACTACACATCCAGACTGCTGTTATAGGGGGGCTCCAGACTACACATCCAGACTGCTGCTATAGGGGGCTCCAGACTACACATCCAACCTGCTGTTATAGGGGGCTCCAGACTACACACCCAGACTGCTGTCATAGGGGGGCTCCAGACTACACATCCAGACTGCTGTTATAGGGGGGGTCTCCAGACTACACCTCCAGACTGCTGATATAAGAGAGCTCCAGACTACACACCCAGACTGCTGTTATAGGGGGGCTCCAGACTACACATCCAGCCTGCTGTTATAGGGGGGCTCCAGACTACACACCCAGACTGCTGTCATAGGGGGGCTCCAGACTACACATCCAGACTGCTGTTATAGGGGGGGGCTCCAGACTACACACCCAGACTGCTGTCATAGGGGGGCTCCAGACTACACATCCAGACTACTGTTATAGGGGGGCTCCAGACTACACACCCAGACTGCTGTTATAGGGGGCTCCAGACTACACATCCAGCCTGCTGTTATAGGGGGCTCCAAACTATACATCCAGACTGCTGTTATAGGGGGGCTCCATACTACACATCCAAACTGCTGTTATATGGGGGCTCCAGACTACACACCCAGACTGCTGTTATAGGGGGGCTCCAGACTACACATCCAGCCTGCTGTTATAGGGGGGCTCCAGACTACCCAGTCATACTGCTGTTATAGGGGGGCTCCAGACTACCCATTCATACTGCTGTTATAGGGGGGCTCCAGACTACCCATTCATACTGCTGTTATATGGGGCTCCAGACTACACATCCAGACTGCTGTTATAGGGGAGGGTCTCCAGACTACACACCCATACTGCTGTTATAGGGGGGCTCCAGACTACACATTCAGACTGCTGTTATAGGGGGGGTCCAGACTACCCATTCATACTGCTGTTATAGGGGGCTCCAGACAACACATCCAGACTACTGTTATAGGGGGGCTCCAGACTACACATCCAGACTGCTGTTATAGGGGGCTCCAGACAACACATCCAGACTGCTGTTATAAGGGAGCTCCAGACTACACACCCAGACTGCTGTTATAGGGGGGCTCCAGACTACACATCCAGACTGCTGTTATAGGGGGCTCCAGACTACACATCCAGACTGCTGTAATAGGGGGGCTCCAGACTACAAATCCAGACTGCTGTTATAGGGGGGCTCCAGACTACACATCCAGACTGCTGTAATAGGGGGCTCCAGACTACACATCCAGACTGCTGTTATGGGGGGGCTCCAGACTACACATCCAGCCTGCTGTTATAGGGGAGCTCCAGACTACACATCCAGACTGCTGTTATAGGGGAGCTCCAGATTACACATCCAGACTGTTGTTATGGGGGGCTCCAGACTACACATCCAGACTGCTGTTATAGGGGAGCTCCAGACTACACATCCAGACTGTTGTTATGGGGGGCTCCAGACTACACATCCAGACTGCTGTTATAGGGTGCTCCAGACTACACATCCAGACGCTGTTATAGGGGAGCTCCAGACTTCATGGAGCGCCCCCAGTCACAGGGCTACGAGTTCTCGGTACTGGGCCTCTCTGGTTCGGTTCTGATGCTGTCACGGTGGCTAGACCCGGTCCGCGACCCTGCTAAGGGGCATCCAATAAAGGTGGTACAGTCTGTCAGGGATTCGTGACGCCACCTGTGTTGTTCAGTCAGGGTGACCGACGCTGCTGTGGGGTCCGCTGGGGTGATGGAATGGCAGCTGGATGGTATACCTTCCCACAGGTGAAGTATGTCCCCAGGGCTTCCCAGTAAGGTGGATGGTGATGGTGTGAGGTGCAGTCAATAAGGAGGACACAGGGTTGCAGTCTCTTTACCTCTTTACTGAAGACTTCAGGATCCGCAATCCAGAGCACGCTTAACAGGGCTATCTGAGACCGGCTGGTCCGATGGGCACTTCCAGAATTCCCTTTGCAGGTGGAAATCGTTGCCTACCAATAGCGCCTGTGTGTTGTAGTGCTACCCTGCTGAGCATTCGGCATAGTCCTCACAATTTCTGTTCTCGTTCATTCGTTCTTTCTAATGTGTTCCAGATGTTTCTAGTTCAACGTCCCCCAGGTATGTTATGGCTAGGACGCTCCCGTATGACGGGAAGGCCTGGAGGTTTTCCGGGACCCTAGAGACGCCCCTCTCCCACTGTTGCCCCCTATGTCTTCGTAGGTGTTTAGGTGAGACAGCCAACCTATAATTAACTGTCCTGCGGAGTTTGAAGTAAGGCGTAAAGTCAGTTACTCCCTCGGTGTTCCGGCCACCGGCTACGCGCTTCAGTAGGATGTTGCCCCGGTCTCACGGCACGACTCCTACTGGCTCTCCTTTGTGCTTGATCTTGTTTCTCACTGTCTCACAATATCCTTCGCTTCGTGTCTCTTTCTTAGGATACCACCGCGGGGTGTGCAGGCGCGGTTCCGTAATTTTCTATTCTGGTCGCTAGGTGCCTGCCAGGTTCCCACGCCTGACAGGGACCCACCTGTGTCTTCTCCCTGCAACACCCCCTGCCACGGGATGTTGCCTGAATCCAACCCAGTCAGCATCTGACTAACTTCCTATCCAACCCCTAGTTTTACCAGTGTGAGGAGGGGCCCAATAAATAAAGCCTTTGGCTCCCCCTAGTGGCCGGAGTGTGAAGTGTAATGTGTGCTGGTGATACCTGGTCAGTAGAATTTCTTCAGTGCCATCAGCCGTACCATCACTCGCCTTAGTGGCAGAGTGTCATACTGCAATGACCAGATCTCTGGGGCGCTGCATACACATCCAGACTGCTGTTATAGGGGGCTCCAGACAACACATCCAGACTACTGTTATAGGGGGCTCCAGACTACACATCCAGACTGCTGTTATAGGGGGGCTCCAGACAACACATCCAGACTGCTGTTATAGTGGGCTCCAGACAACACATCCAGACTGCTGTTATAGGGGGGTTCTAGACCTCACATCCAGACTGCTGTTATAGGGGCACTCCAGGTTACAGACCCAGATTCCTATTATATGGGGCTCCAGACTACACATCCAGCCTGCTGTTATAGGGAGGCTCCAGATTACACATCCAGACTGCTGTTATAGGGGGGCTCGAGACAACACATCCAGACTACTGTTATAGTGGGCTCCAGACAACACATCCAGACTGCTGTTATAGGGGGGCTCCAGACAACACATCCAGACTGCTGTTATAGTGGGCTCCAGACAACACATCCAGACTGCTGTTATAGGGGAATTCTAGACCTCACATGCAGACTGCTGTTATTGGGGCACTCCAGGTTACAGACCCAGATTCCTATTATATGGGGCTCCAGACTACACATCCAGCCTGCTGTTATAGGGAGGCTCCAGACTACACATCCAGACTGCTGTTATAGGGGGGCTCCAGACTACACATCCAGACTGCTGTTATTGGGGGCTCCAGACTATTCACCCAGACTGCTGTTATAGGGGGCTCCAGACTACACATCCAGACTGCTGTTATAGGGAGGCTCCAGATTACACATCCAGACTGCTGTTATAGGGGGGCTCCAGACAACACATCCAGACTACTGTTATAGTGGGCTCCAGACTGTTATGAAAGGCAATTCAGTATCACAATGGACATGGAGGTCAGAGCACACACAGTGATCTGACAATAACCCAAAATAACAGAACGAGCTCTGAGACGTGGGAACTCTGCAGACCGCAATCCCTGATCCTCTCCAAACACAACTAGAGGCAGCCGTGGATTGCGCCTAACGCTCCCTATGCAACTCGACACAGCCTGAGAAACTAACTAACCTGAAGATAGAAAAATAAGCCTACCTTGCCTCAGAGAAATACCCCAAAGGAAAAGGCAGCCCCCCACATATAATGACTGTGAGTAAGATGAAAAGACAAACGTAGGGATGAAATAGATTCAGCAAAGTGAGGCCCGATATTCTAGACAGAACGAGGATAGGAAAGATAACTTTGCGGTCTACACAAAACCCTAAAGAAAACCACGCAAAGGGGGCAAAAAGACCCTCCGTACCGAACTAACGGCACGGAGGTACACCCTTTGCGTCCCAGAGCTTCCAGCAAAACAAATAGACAAGCTGGACAGAAAAAATAGCAACAAATAGCAAAGAAGCACTTAGCTATGCAGAGCAGCAGGCCACAGGAATGATCCAGAGAAACACAAGTCCAACACTGGAACATTAAACAAAAATGACCGTATGCACTACTGGTGAGATGGTGCTAAGGTTAGGTTCCCACACCTTAATAGTATGATAAAAGAACCTAGCACTCAACTGGATGCTTTTAGTGCGTAATTTATTGTAGTAGTACCCAAACGTTTCGGTCCTGCATAACGGACCTTCATCAGTAAACTTAGGTTAATGCCGGATATGTATAACAAGTACTAGATAAGCGGAGAGAGATGTGTGAAGCCGCTAGCAGACGCGGTGTCCAACACTGGAACATTGACAGGAAGCATGAATCAAAGCATTAGGTGGGGTTAAGTAGAGAAGCAACTAACGACCTCACCAGATCACCTGAGGGAGGAAACTCAGAAGCAGCAGTACCAGTTTCCTCCACAAACGGAAGCTCCCAGAGAGAATCAGCCGAAGTACCACTTGTGACCACAGGAGGGAGCTCTGCCACAGAATTCACAACAGTACCCCCCCTTGAGGAGGGGTCACCGAACCCTCACCAGAGCTCCCAGGCCGACCAGGATGAGCCACATGAAAGGCACGAACAAGATCGGGAGCATGGACATCAGAGGCAAAAACCCAGGAATTATCCTCCTGAGCATAACCCTTCCATTTAACCAGATACTGGAGTTTCCGTCTTGATACACGAGAATCCAAAATCTTCTCCACAATATACTCCAATTCCCCCTCCACCAAAACCGGGGCAGGAGGGTCAACAGATGGAACCATAGGTGCCACGTATCTCCGCAACAATGACCTATGGAAGACGTTATGTATGAAAAAAGAATCTGGGAGGGTCAGACGAAAAGACACAGGATTAATAACCTCAGAAATCCTATAAGGACCAATGAAACGAGGTTTAAACTTAGGAGAGGAAACCTTCATAGGAATATGACGAGAAGATAACCAAACCAGATCCCCAACACGAAGTCGGGGACCCACACGGCGTCTGCGATTAGCGAAACGTTGAGCCTTCTCCTGGGACAAGGTCAAATTGTCCACTACATGAGTCCAAATCTGCTGCAACCTGTCCACCACAGTATCCACACCAGGACAGTCCGAAGACTCAACCTGTCCTGAAGAGAAACGAGGATGGAACCCAGAATTGCAGGAAAATGGCGAAACCAAGGTAGCCGAGCTGGCCCGATTATTAAGGGCGAACTCAGCCAAAGGCAAAAAGGACACCCAGTCATCCTGATCGGCAGAAACAAAGCATCTCAGATAGGTTTCCAAGGTCTGATTGGTTCGTTCGGTCTGGCCATTAGTCTGAGGATGAAAAGCCGAGGAAAAAGACAAGTCAATGCCCATCCTACCACAAAAGGCTCGCCAAAACCTCGAAACAAACTGGGAACCTCTGTCAGAAACGATATTCTCTGGAATGCCATGCAAACGAACCACATGCTGGAAAAACAATGGCACCAAATCAGAGGAGGAAGGCAACTTGGACAAGGGTACCAGATGGACCATCTTAGAAAAGCAGACCACCCAAATGACTGACATCTTTTGAGAGACGGGAAGATCTGAAATAAAATCCATACAGATATGTTTCCAAGGTCTCTTCGGGACCGGCAAGGGCAAAAGCAACCCACTGGCACGAGAACAGCAGGGCTTAGCCCGAGCACAAATCCCACAGGACTGCACAAAAGTACGCACATCCCGCGACAGAGATGGCCACCAAAAGGATCTGGCCACTAACTCTCTGGTACCAAAGATTCCAGGATGACCAGCCAACACCGAACAATGAACCTCAGAGATCACTTTATTTGTCCACCTATCCGGGACAAACAGTTTCTCCACTGGACAACGATCAGGTTTATTAGCCTGAAATTTTTGCAGCACCCGCCGCAAATCAGGGGAGGTGGCAGACACAATTACTCCTTCCTTGAGGATACCCGCCGGCTCAGACAAACCCGGAGAGTCGGGCACAAAACTCCTAGACAGAGCATCCGCCTTCACATTTTTAGAGCCCGGAAGGTACGAAATCACAAAGTCAAAACAGGCAAAAAACAGCGACCAACGAGCCTGTCTAGGATTCAACCGCTTGGCAGACTCGAGATAAGTCAAGTTCTTATGATCAGTCAATACCACCACGCGATGCTTAGCTCCTTCAAGCCAATGACGCCACTCCTCGAATGCCCACTTCATGGCCAGCAACTCTCGGTTGCCCACATCATAATTTCGCTCAGCAGGCGAAAACTTCCTGGAAAAGAAAGCGCATGGTTTCATCACTGAGCAATCAGAACCTCTCTGCGACAAAACAGCCCCTGCTCCAATCTCAGAAGCATCAACCTCGACCTGGAACGGAAGAGAAACATCTGGTTGACACAACACAGGGGCAGAAGAAAAACGACGCTTCAACTCCTGAAAAGCTTCCACAGCAGCAGAAGACCAATTGACCACATCAGCACCCTTCTTGGTCAAATCGGTCAATGGTTTAGCAATACTAGAAAAATTGCAGATGATGCGACGATAAAAATTGGCAAAGCCCAGGAACTTTTGCAGACTTTTCAGAGATGTCGGCTGAGTCCAATCATGGATGGCTTGGACCTTAACAGGATCCATCTCAATAGTAGAAGGGGAAAAGATGAACCCCAAAAATGAAACCTTCTGCACAGCAAAGAGACACTTTGATCCCTTCACAAACAAAGAATTAGCACGCAGGACCTGAAAAACCGTTCTGACCTGCTTCACATGAGACTCCCAATCATCCGAGAAGATCAAAATGTCATCCAAGTACACAATCAGGAATTTATCCAGGTACTCTAGGAAGATGTCATGCATAAAGGACTAAAACACTGTTGGAGCATTGGCAAGCCGAACGGCATCACTAGATACTCAAAATGACCCTCGGGCGTATTAAATGCAGTTTTCCATTCATCGCCTTGCTTAATTCGCACCAGATTATACGCACCACGAAGATCTATCTTTGTGAACCAACTAGCCCCCTTAATCCGAGCAAACAGATCAGATAACAATGGCAAGGGGTACTGAAATTTAACCGTGATCTTATTAAGAAGGCGGTAATCTATACAAGGTCTCAGCGAACCATCCTTCTTGGCTACAAAAAAGAACCCTGCTCCTAATGGCGACGATGACGGGCGAATATGCCCCTTCTCCAGGGATTCCTTCACATAACTGCGCATAGCGGTGTGCTCAGGTACAGATAAATTAAACAATCGACCTTTTGGGAATTTACTACCAGGAATCAAATTGATAGCACAATCACAATCCCTATGCGGAAGTAGGGTATCGGACTTGGGCTCATCAAATACATCCCGGTAATCAGACAAGAACTCTGGGACCTCAGAAGGGGTGGATGACGAAATTGACAGAAATGGAACATCACCATGTACCCCCTGACAACCCCAGCTGGACACTGACATGGATTTCCAATCTAATACTGGATTATGGACTTGTAGCCATGGCAACCCCAACACGACCACATCATGCAGATTATGCAACACCAGAAAGCGAATATCCTCCTGATGTGCAGGAGCCATGCACATGGTCAGCTGGGTCCAGTACTGAGGCTTATTCTTGGCCAAAGGTGTAGCATCAATTCCTCTCAATGGAATAGGACACTGCAAGGGCTCCAAGAAAAACCCACAACGCTTAGCATACTCTAAGTCCATCAAATTCAGGGCAGCGCCTGAATCCACAAATGCCATGACAGAATATGATGACAAAGAGCAGATCAAGGTAACGGACAGAAGAAATTTTGACTGTACCGTACCAATGGTGGCATACCTAGCGAACCGCTTAGAGCGCTTAGGACAATCAGAGATAGCATGAGTGGAATCACCACAGTAGAAACACAGACCATTCAGACGTCTGTGTTCATGCCGTTCAACTCTGGACAAAGTCCTATCGCACTGCATAGGCTTAGGTTTAATCTCAGGTAATACCGCCAAATGGTGCACAGCTTTACGCTCACGCAAGCGTCGACCGATCTGAATGGCCAAAGACATAGATTCATTCAGACCATCAGGCATAGGAAATCCCACCATGACATCCTTAAGGGCTTCAGAGAGACCCTTTCTGAAAATCGCTGCGAGCGCAGCTTCATTCCATTGAGTGAGTACAGACCACTTTCTAAATTTCTGACAGTATACCTCTATCTCATCCTGACCCTGACACAAAGCCAGCAAATTTTTCTCTGCCTGATCCACTGAATTAGGCTCATCGTACAGCAATCCGAGCGCCAGGAAAAACGCATCAATATTACTTAATGCAGGATCTCCTGACGCAAGGGAAAATGCCCAGTCTTGAGAGTCGCCACGCAAGAAAGAAATAATAATTCTCACTTGTTGAGCTGGGTCACCAGAGGAGTGAGGTTTCAAGGCCAAAAACAGTTTGCAATTATTTTTGAAATTCACAAACTTGACTCTATCACCATAAAACAAATCAGGAATAGGAATTCTTGGTTCAAAAATAGGCTTCTGAACCACCAAATCTTGAATCTTTTGTACATTTATAACGAGATTATCCATTGAAGAGCACAGACCCTGAATCTCCATGTCCACACCTGTGTCCTGAACCACCCAAATGTCTAGGGGAAAAAAAAAAAGGCAAAACACAGTGCAAAGGAAAAAAAATGGTCTCAGAACTTCTTTTTTCCCTCTATTGAGAATCATTAGTACTTTGGGCTTCCTGTACTGTTATGAAAGGCAATTCAGTATCACAATGGACATGGAGGTCAGAGCACACACAGTGATCTGACAATAACCCAAAATAACAGAACGAGCTCTGAGACGTGGGAACTCTGCAGACTGCAATCCCTGATCCTCTCCAAACACAACTAGAGGCAGCCGTGGATTGCGCCTAACGCTCCCTATGCAACTCGACACAGCCTGAGAAACTAACTAGCCTGAAGATAGAAAAATAAGCCTACCTTGCCTCAGAGAAATACCCCAAAGGAAAAGGCAGCCCCCCACATATAATGACTGTGAGTAAGATGAAAAGACAAACGTAGGGATGAAATAGATTCAGCAAAGTGAGGCCCGATATTCTAGACAGAACGAGGATAGGAAAGATAACTTTGCGGTCTACACAAAACCCTAAGAAAACCACGCAAAGGGGGCAAAAAGACCCTCCGTACCGAACTAACGGCATGGAGGTACACCCTTTGCGTCCCAGAGCTTCCAGCAAAACAAATAGACAAGCTGGACAGAAAAAATAGCAACAAATAGCAAAGAAGCACTTAGCTATGCAGAGCAGCAGGCCACAGGAATGATCCAGAGAAACACAAGTCCAACACTGGAACATTGACAGGAAGCATGAATCAAAGCATTAGGTGGGGTTAAGTAGAGAAGCACCTAACGACCTCACCAGATCACCTGAGGGAGGAAACTCAGAAGCAGCAGTACCAGTTTCCTCCACAAACGGAAGCTCCCAGAGAGAATCAGCCGAAGTACCACTTGTGACCACAGGAGGGAGCTCTGCCACAGAATTCACAACACCAGACAACACATCCAGACTGCTGTTATAGGGGGGCTCCAGACAACACATCCAGACTGCTGTTATAGTGGGCTCCAGACAACACATCCAGACTGCTGTTATAGGGGAATTCTAGACCTCACATGCAGACTGCTGTTATTGGGGCACTCCAGGTTACAGACCCAGATTCCTATTATATGGGGCTCCAGACTACACATCCAGACTGCTGTTATAGGGAGGCTCCAGACTACACATCCAGACTGCTGTTATAGGGGGGCTCCAGACTACACATCCAGACTGCTGTTATTGGGGGCTCCAGACTATTCACCCAGACTGCTGTTATAGGGGGCTTTAGGGGGCTTCAGTCTACGCATCCTGCTACCTTTTCTATTACTATCTGCAAAGATACATCCGTAAAAAAAAATTCTAGAACCCTTTATCATTTTTTCAATTCTTCGCAGGGGTCTTAGCTGTGTTTTTGGTTACAGCACTTGGCTGTACATAGCTGTTTAGGTTTTGGGGGGGGGGAAGTTGGCAGGATTATGAGAAGCGTACAGTACATTGCTGCAATTTCAGAATTCCTCCATGTTGTAGTGTAATAACATCTGCTGTCTTCCCCACCTCCATATGTCTGCAGGGAAGAAGTCAGGATTTCTAAAGTCTTACAATTTTGGCAGCGTTACCTGGGAACGAGAACGTTGGTGGTGGGCCTGGGAATTCAGAAGTCTGCTCCTTCACTTGCAGTTGCCATAGTAACAGCCCCCCTGTGATCTTAGGCCCTACATCGCCGTACGGCTTGTCATGCCTTGGCCTGGACTTGCTGAAGAACGACATGTGTTCTCATAACGCCATAGCACACTAGTGTTACAGGAGATGAAAAACTGGCACAAAACATCCCTAAAATATAATAACAAAGCAGTGGAAATAAGACAAGAGCCAGCACAACAAGGCAAGTTTGTTTTCTTGGCACGTAGGCCGCGCCATAATTGCCTCAAACAATTATGAAATGAGTCACACTCAGCCAAACGCTCAGCCGCTTCCAACATGGGCTCCAAGTCGGAGAAGCGTTACAGGAAAGATCTCGCTGGGGAGAGCCATTTACAGATACGACGACTCTTCATCTTCTAGTGTAGGGTTACAAAACAAGAAGTTATTACTGGAACCTTTCACCTCCAAACCTCAAGTCCAAACGGAGGGGGAACCATCCCAAAAAAAGGATGACGTTTCATTAAATCTTATCCACGTGTTGTTAAAAGAAATATTTGCAGTAGAAATTGGCGTGTGGCCTGTCAATATATGTCACGGAACGCTTGTGAATTTTCCCCACTGAGTTCAATTTACATCACAGGTCGGCAGTGGGTGCACAGAACGGGGTCAGGATGTGGTGGGTGCTGGCTGTCTTCTACTGCCAGCACCTGCCTCTAAAAAGCAGCGATCAGAGCAAGCTCCAATCGCGGCTATTTAACCATTTCAATTTCGGACAGGAGCAAGTAACTGGTTTGAAACAATGCTAGAGGACAGGGCCGCCATCAGGGCATTACAGCCATGACTGGTGTATGGGGCCCAGTGGGCAGAGGGGGCCTGCATCGGCCCCCGTCTCATCTACTCACCGGGCCTTCCCTGCAGGCGCTGCGGCACACTATTGACGTGCGGGCCCGTGCCCGCACGTCAATAGTTAACAGCCGCCAGCCAGTCGGAGGCTGGCAGCTGACTTGAGCGGCCGCAGTGCGCAGTCGCACTTCGCCGGCGTCTGACATCATTGTCAGCCGCCGGCGAGTGCGTCCTTCACCTGCGTGGAGAAAGTGAGCTTCGCCCGCCGCAGGAGCACGGCCAGGTAAGAACTCTTTTTTTTTTTTTGGAGAGCCGCGATCCAGGAAGGGGGGGGGCCCGGGGCAGAATGCTGGACACAGGGGCAGAATGCTGGACACAAGGGTATAGATGCTGGACACGGGCAGAATGCTGGACACAGGGGCAGAGATGCTGGACACAGGGGCAGAATGCTGGACAAAGGGGCAGAAAGCTGGACACGGGCATTATGGTGGACACAGGGGCAGAATGCTGGACACAGGGGCAAAGATGCTGGACACAGAGGCAGAATGCTGGACAAAGGGGCAGAATGCTGGACACAGGGGCAGAATGCTGGACACGGGCAGAATGCTGGACATGGGGGACAGAATGCTGGACACAGGGGCAGAATGCTTGACACAGGGGCAGAATGCTGGACACAGGGGCAGAATGCTGGACACAGGGGGGGGAAGATTGCTGGACACAGGGGCAGAATGCTGGACACAGGGGCAGAGATGCTGGACACAGGGGCAGAGATGCTGAACACAGGGGCAGAGATGCTAGACACAGGGGCAGAGATGCTGGACACAGGGGCAGTATGCTGGACACAGGGGCAGAATGCTGGACACAGGGGCAGAATGCTGGACACAGGGGCAGAATGCTGGACACAGGGGCAGAGATGCTGGACACAGGGGCAGAATGCTGGACAAAAGGGCAGAATGCTGGACAAAAGGGCAGAATGCTGGACAAAGGGGCAGAATGCTGGACACAGGGGCAGTATGCTGGACACAGGGTCAGTATGCTGGACACGGGCAGAATGCTGGACACAGGGGCAGAATGCTGGACACAGGGGCAGAGATGCTGGACACGGGCAGAATGCTGGACAAAGGGGCAGAATGCTGGACACAGGGGCAGAATGCTGGACACAGGGGCAGAATGCTGGACAGGGGCAGAGATGCTGGACACAGGGGCAGAATGCTGGACAGGGGCAGAATGCTGGACACAGGGGCAGAATGCTGGACACAGGGACAGAATGCTACACAGGGGCAGAATGCTGGACACAGGGGCAGAATGCTGGACACAGGGGCAGAATGCTGATACGGGGTATGATTGGAGACACGGGGCAGGATGAAAGACATGGGGGCATGACTGGAGACAGATGGGGCAGGATTGGAGACAGATGGGGCAGAATGGAGACACAGGAGGCATGATTGGGGACAAGTGGCAGGATTGCAGACATGGGAGCATGATTGGAGACACTGGGGGCAGAATTGGAGACAGATCATGCAGGATCATGGGGCAGAATGGATATGATGGAGACAGATGGGTCAGGATGGGGAGATCATATGGGGCAGAATGGATACTCATGAGGGCAGGATGGGAGAACATATGGCTGACGCCAGGAATGAGACACATGGTAGCCAGGATGGGGAATATTATTACCATAGGGACTAATTTAGGGATATTATTACTGCAGTCATGTATTTATTTTATTTTTTGAGGATACTGTTTTAAATGAGGGGGCGGTCCTGTTACTGTGTAGAGTTATACTATGTTGCCTCTTTTTCTTCATGTGGTGTAATGTAGAAGTTGGGAAAAATTAAGTAGTGTATTCTACAAGCGGAGCTCGAGATAACTGTGTTATTTCCTGCAGAGACGAGTCCTGGCTGGATGAAGTGATGGCGGTCTGTGCTGGATGAAAGATGAAGGACTTCACCTAGAGACGTCACTGGTGAGTCAGTGTTACCTATACACTGACACTAAACACTGTATACTATATACAAAGCTCCTATGTATAATGTTACCAGTGATCACCTGTACACAGACACTGCATACTAAGTACAGATCTCCTGTGAATACTGGCACTTATGGTGATAGTATGATGCTTTTTTTTATTACTGATCAGAATTGTAGTATTCAGTCACTATGTGGTGGTAATATGTGGTCTCGTCATGGTGCGGTGGTAATATGTGGTCTGGTCATGGTGCGGTGGTAATATGTGGTCTGGTCATGGTGCGGTGGTATTTGTTCCTTGTATGTGATATTATTCGGTCCCTGGTGGTAATATGTGGTCTGGACATGGTATTGCGGTATTTGTTCCTTGTATGTGATATTATTTGTCATTTTAAAAATTGAAAAATAAATAAATAAATCTTTATTTTTAACATATTCAGCAGCGCTTTACAGTTTTGCAGACATCATCATAAATAAAAATATACCTAAATTATATTGCATATTTTAACAAATATTTAATAGGTTACAGTAGAGTGGGGCCCGGCCAAAAGTGTCTACCGTGCTATGGTGGCGGCTTAAAAAATCTTTTGGCCAAAACAAAAGCTGGCGGCTATATGTGTGATCTGGTGATGGGAACTGTTAATGTGTGATAGGTGAGAAGTGAAGTTTTTCCAAGAGAGAGTGGTGGGACTGTGGACAGTTTGAGGGGTGGAGCGTGGAGGCGGGGCTGGCGTGGAGCCTGGGCGGAGTCTCAAGGGGGCCCTGAAAATTTTGCCAGTATGGGGCCCCGAAATTTCTAGTGGCAGCCCTGCTAGAGGAGCCCATTGATTCACCTTCGATGCCATCACAGGGTGCTGATGGGTTACCTTGGCAGCTCCACAGCCACCATATTGTTGTCATAAGATGCTCAGCCCGTTATTTTTACTAAATAATGCAATACTTAAGTATACAGAACAAGCAATAAATTGATCACAGATTCAAGTCCTTTAGGGGGACAAAAAATATATAAGAAGTGGTTCAATATTTTTTATAAATATAAAAAAAAAAACTAAAAATTTAAATCTGCTCTTTCTCTAAATCCAAAAATAAAAATAATGTATATTTATATTTGTCACATCCGATCTGTTAAAATATAATATATAGTAGATTTATATTAAAATATATTTATAAGCCCATTAAAATAATCGAAAGGATAGAATTGCTGTTTTTTGGTTACAGCACTTCACCAAAAGAAATCTAGTAAAAAGAGCTCAAAATGCCATATGTGGTTCAAAATAGTATAAATTAAAAAATGCAGCTTATCATGCACAAAATAAAAAGACCTTATACGGCTATGTAAATGGGAAAAATAAAAAAGTTATGGCTCTTTGACAAAGGGGGAAAAAATGGCTGCATCCTGAATAATATGCCCAAAACCCAAACTGTTCTGGATTTGGTTGTAAATTGTCGATGTATTCGCAGCAAAATCAGCAAGTAACGAAACACCAACACTTTATAATTCCTCTACCATTTATGTGCTTTGCCTGGTCCTCCACCTATTTGCACACAACCTGGCGTCTTATGGTGACGTCTCGGTACATGCAGGGTCGAGATGAGGTGCTGTAGGAAAGTGAAGCTGACTGCGCCCTCCCCCCGATGAACCGTCAGCACCCAAGTATAGTAATAGTTCAGAGACTAAGGTAACAAGACCTCTAAAGTACCCCCTCTTTTTCACCCAAAAATACCAAGTTAAAAAAGAGATGTACTATTAACCCCTTTACCCCCAAGGGTGGTTTGCACGTTAATGACCGGGCCAATTTTTTACAATTCTGACCACTATCGCTTTATGAGGTTATAACTCTGGAACGTTTCCATGGATCCTGGTGATTCTGACATTTTTTTCTCGTGACATATTGTACTTCATGACAGTGGTAAAATTTACTTGATATTACTTGAGTTTATTTGTGAAAAAAACGGAAATTTGGCAAAACTTTAGAAAATTTCGCAATTTTCCAACTTTGAATTTTCATGCTCTTAAATCACAGAGATATGTCACACAAAATACTTAATAAGTAACATTTCCCACATGTCTACTTTACATCAGCACAATTTTGGAACCAAAACATTTTTTGATAGTGAGTTTTAAGGGTTAAAATTTGACCAGCAATTTCTCATTTTTACAACACTATTTTTTTTTAGGGACCAAATCACATTTGAAGTCAATCTGAGGGCCTATATGATAGAAAATACCCAAGTGTGACACCATTCTAAAAACTGCACTCAAGGTGCTCAAAACAACATTCAAGAAGTTTATTAACCCTTTAGGTGTATCACAGGAATTTTTGGGGAAAAAAATTAAACTTTAACTTGTTTTCTCAAAAAATTTACTTCAGCTCCAATTTGTTTTATTTTACCAAGGGTAACAGGGGAAATTGGACCCCAAACGTTGGTGTACAATTTGTCCTGAGTACGCTGATACCCCATATGTGGGGGTAAACCACTGTTTGGGCGCATGGCAGAGCTCGGAAGGGAAAGAGCGCCATTTGACTTTTCAATGCAAAATTGGCTGGAATAGAGATAGGATGCCATGTCACGTTTGGAGAGCGCCTGATGTGCCTAAACAGTGGAAACCCCCCAAAGTGCCCCCATTTTGGAAAGTAGACCTCTTAAGGAACGTATCTAGTCGTGTGGTGAGAACTTTGAACCCCTAAGTGCTTCACAGAAGTTTATTATGTAGAGCCGTAAAATTAAAAAATCTTATTTTTTTCACAAAAATGATTTTTCGCCCCCAATTTTTTATTTTCCCAAGGGTAAAAGGAGAAATTGGACCCCAAAAGTTGTTGTGCAATTTGTCCTGAGCACGCTGATACCCCATATGTGTGAGAAAACTACTGTTTGGGTGCATGGCAGAGCTCGGAAGGGAAGAAGTGACGTTTTGGTATGCAGACTTTGATGGAATGGTCTGCGGGCGTCATGTTGCATTTGCAGAGCCCCTGATGTACCTAAACAGTAGAAACCCCCCACAAGTGACCCCATATTGGAAACTAGATTCCCCAAGGAACTTATCTAGATGTGTTGTGACAACTTTGAACCCCCAAGTGTTTCAGTAAAGTTTATAACGCAGAGCCGTGAAAATAAAAAATCTTTTTTTTTTCACAAAAATGATTTTTTTAGCCCCCAGTTTTGTATTTTCCAAAGGGTAACAGGATTAATTGGTCCCCAAAAGTTGTTGTCCAATTTTTCTTGAGTATGCTGATAACCCATATGTGGGAGTAAACCACTGTTTGGGCACATGGCAGAGCCCAGAAGGGAAGGAGCACCGTTTTAGTTTTCAACGCAGAATTGTATGGATTCAGATCGGACGTCATGTTGCATTTGCAGAGCCCCTGGTGTGCCTAAACAGTGGAAACCTCCCAATTCTAACTCCAACCCTAACCTCAACATGTCCCTAACCCTAATCCCAACCCTAACCACACCCCTAACCCTAATTCCAACTCTAACCACACTCCTAACCCCTAACCCCAACACACCCCTAATCTGAAGCCAAACACTCCCCTAACCCCAACACACCCCTGACCCTAATCCCAACCCTAACCATACCCCTAACCCTGACACACCCCTAACCCAACCATAAACGTAATCCAACCCTAACTTTAGCCCCAACCCTAACTTTAGCCCTAACACTTACCCTAACTTTAGCCCCAACCTTAACCCTAACTTTAGCCCCAACCCTAACTTTAGCCCTAACCCTAAAGGGGAAAATGGAAATAAATACATTTTTTTATTTTATTATTTTTCCTTAACTAAGGCAGTGATAAAGGGGGGGGTTTGATTTACTATTTATAGCTGTTTTTTATAGCGGGTTTTTATGTTTGGCAGCTGTCACACACTAAAAGACCCTTTATATTGCAAAAAATATTTTTTGCGTTACCACATTCTGAGAGCTATAATTTTTCCATATTTTGGTCCACAGAGTGATGTGAGGTTTTTTGCGGGACGAGTTGATGTTTTTATTGGTACCATTTTCGGGCACATGACATTTTTTGATCACTTTTTATTCCGAATTAACAAAAACCAGCAATTCGTGAATTTCTTTTGGTGGGGAGATTATAGTATTCCGCGTTTGGTAAAATTGATAAAGCAGCTTTATTCTTCGGGTCAGTATGATTACAGTTTTAGTGCTTTTATACAATAAAAATCATTTTTTAGAAAAAATAATTATTTTTGCATCGCTTAATTCTGAGAGCTATAACTTTTTATTTTTTTGCTGATGACGCTGTATGGCGGCTCATTTTTTGTGGGACAAGATGACGTTTCTAGCGGTACCATGGTTATTTATATCCGTCTTTTTGATCGTGTTATTCCACTTTTTGTTCGGCGGTATGATAATAAGGCGTTGTTTTTTGCCTCGTTTTTTTTTTACAGTGTTCACTGAAGGGGTTAACTAGTTGGACAGTTTTATAGGTCGGGTCGTTATGGATGCGGCGATACTAAATATGTGTACTTTTATTGTTTGTTTTTTTATTTACATAAGGAAATTTATTTATTGGAACAATTTTTATTTTTTTTTATTTAGGTTTTTTTTTAACACATGTAAATATTTTTTTTTTACTTTTTTACTTTGTCAGGGTGGTACATCATGCTGTACTGTCAGATCGCTGATCTGACAATTTGCACAGCACTGTGTCAGATCAGCGATCTCACAGGCTGTGCTGCAGAAACCACCTCCCTGCAGAACCCGGAAGGCCCCCCGCTGCCATCTTGGATCCGGGGCCTGCAGGGAGGAGGACGGAGGAGACGCTCGGAACAATGCGATCACATCGCGTTGTTCTGAGGGTCTCAGGGAAGCATGCAGGAGCGCTGCAATCATGTTTGATCGCAGTGTTCGGGGGGTTAATGTGCCGGGAGCGGTCCGTGACCACTCCTGGCACATACTGCCTGATGTCAGCTGTGGTAATCAGCTGACACCCGTCCACGATCGGCCGCGCTCGCCCCCGTGAGCGCGGCTGATCGGTGATGACGTACTATCCCATCGGTGGTCATAGGGGCCCTTTTCACTTGCGAGAAATACGTGCGAGTCTCGCATGTTAAAACCAAGCTCTGGTGCCGGCACTCCGGAGCGTGCGTCTGCATAGGAATACATGGAGCTGCACGCTCCGCTCTGGAGTGCTGGCGCCAGAGCTTAGTTTTAACATGCGAGACTCACACGTATTTCTCGCAAGTGAAAAGGAGCCCTAAGGGTGAGACTCAAAGTGATGTACATATTTTATATGTCAGACCTAAGGATGGTCAATATGACTAACTATAATGGGGGCTGTTTGGTTTCAATTAAATTGTTCAACATTTAGCAGACGCCCTAATGGAAAGAAAAAGGGATACTGATACGTATGATGGTTTTTAAAGCAGCACTCCTCCTCCCATCAACGTTTTTGTTATATTGCAATTGTAATATTATATAGCACTGTGTACTTACAATTGCTCATTTTGCCTTTCTACTCAGCTAATTCTTCTCTTTTCCATTAGGTCTATGACATTACGTGATTAATAACTGACTAGCTGAATCCTTCTATGTCAGCCCCATATACATTTGTATCCCATGAGCCTACAACTCCCAATATGTCCTTAACGATGGTAAGGAGATGCTGGGAGTTGCTATTGGTCTTTATCAGACTGCGGACCATAAAGGAACCACAGTTCTGATGAGATGTATTCAGCATCAACAGTAAACATTTACATCCAGGGACCTTATGGTGATCTTTTCTCTGTTTGAGTCTTTTCTTTATTTTTGTCTCCATCTTGTCCAGGCACCATGATGATTTTTCACATCCATATCTCGTCTCTCCATATTCCCTTTTCTCCGGTCTTCTGCAGCACCTCCCAACATGGAGCCCTTTCAAAATAACAGTGTTATTAAAATGCCCTCTGCATAAAAATATCTATCCATATTATGACCTAAATAAGCCTCCACTGGAATATGGTCTCCATATTGTCCGCCCTAATGAGTTATAACCACCCCACTGCATTATCAGCTATAACTGCTACACCATTCACCCTTATGAACCACAGCCTATACCATGGCTGTCCTCTCTCTAGTTTCCGCCTTACACTCTCTAGATCTCCACACTGTCCCCCCGTCATGCTAACCTCTCTCCATACTGTGCCCCCATTTCGCAATGTCTCCCATAACCAGCCCCTTTCTTATCCTCCATAGACAGCCCAACTAATGTCCCCCACAGCCAGCCCCTTTTATGTCCCCCATAGCCAGCTCCTCTTATCTCACCCATGGCCAGCCCATCTTATGTCCCCCAGTCATTGGAAAAATCTGAGAAAAAAAAAATGCTCACCTAATCCCAATTTCCTGTACACAGCAGTTGCCGAACAAACACACTACTGGTCCCTGTACATACTTAAAAATCCCTAGCCGCAAATCTAAAAACATCACATCGGATATGACCTCTTAAAAGGCTGTAATGGGTTTTCTCTAGAAATATAGCCAGCAAGGAAGTGCAGTGAAGGGATAATACTAGAGATGAATGAACATCGTCGGCTCCCTCCTATTCGGCAAGCTTTAGCATTTACTGAAGAAGCTGCATCAGGAACCCAGAAACCTGGAGCGCTCCCGATGATCAGCTGTTCGGCACCGCAGCTGAATGTGTCGTAGCTGTGTGACAGTCACAACCAGGTACGGACTGGGGCTAAAATTCAGCCCTGGAATTTGAAATCACACAGGCCTGTGCCATCCCTGTCCACAAGCACCAGATGGGATATATTACTAATATTACCCTGGATGGAGGAAAGGAAGATTTACTACAAGACCAATATTTCTAATGATACCTGTGGCCTGCTGGGGTAAGTGATGAAGTCAGTGACTTTGTGTTCCATCACAACCCTTAACGGTATGGATGTCTTAAGAACACTGGTTCTTTTAGCAACGTAGCAGACAAGGCAGCCCACGACCAGACAGGCCCTTCTGACATTTGCCAGAATTGCCAGATGGCCAGTCCGGGCCTGGTCACAACACACAGGCTCTCCATGCATGTGTTGTGACCATCACACAGCCGCGACATATGCAACTGCGATGCTGAACAGCTGATCATCGGGACCGCTCCAGGTATCCAGGCTCCCGCCGCAGCTTGTTCGGTAAGCGCTATAGCTTGCCGAATAAGGAGGGAGCCGACGATGTTGGCTCATCTCTAGATAATATATAAAGCCCAACCCAGAATGTGATAGGGAAGACTAAAATGGGAAAATGGAAAATACCTGGAGTGGAGTAAACTAAGAAGATGAGAATAAAACAATAGGAACTATCGGCACTTGACAAGGGAAGGAAAGGACAACAGCCCAAAAGACAGAAGACAAATGTCTTGGTATAGTATAGATAAGAGATTGTGATGGAGGTTGATCTTTAGTAAAGGCCCCTTCACATTAAGCGACGCTGCAGCGATACCGACAACGATCCGAATCGCTGCAGCGTCGCTGTTTGGTCGCTGGAGAGCTGTCACACAGACCGCTCTCCAGCGACCAACGATACCGGTAACCAGGGTAAACATCGGGTAACTAAGCGCAGGGCCGCGCTTAGTAACCCGATGTTTACCCTGGTTACCATGCTAAAAGTAAAAAAAAAAAAAACAGTACATACTTACCTACAGCCGTCTGTCCTCCAGCGCTGCGCTCTGCTTCTCTGCTCTCCTCCTGTACTGGCTGGGAGCCGGAAAGCAGAGAGGTGACGTCACCGCTCTGCTTTCCGGCTCACAGCCAGTACAGGAGGAGTGCAGAGCACAGCGCTGGAGGACAGACAGCTGTAGGTAAGTATGTAGTGTTTGTTTTTTTTTACTTTTAGGATGGTAACCAGGGTAAACATCGGGTTACTAAGTGCGGCCCTGCGCTTAGTTACCCGATGTTTACCCTGGTTACCAGTGAAGACATCACTGGATCGGTGTCACACACGCCGATCCAGCGATGTCCACGGGAGATCCAGCGACGAAATAAAGTTCTGGACTTTATTCAGCGACCAACGATCTCCCAGCAGGGGCCTGATCGTTGGTCGCTGTCACACATAACGATTTCATTAACGATATCGTTGCTACGTCACAAATAGCAACGATATCGTTAACAATATCGTTATGTGTGAAGGTACCTTAAAGTTTCATCTGTTTGCCTCTCATAATAATTAGAACCTGGGTAGAAATGCAGATTTTACAGATTGAACAGTTCCAGCAAAATGTTCTTTAAGCTGATGATTATGTCTTGGATGGAAATACAAAAATCACCAAATACTTTTTTTTAATTCTGGTAAAAAAGGACACACATCTGAATGCAGGAAAGATAAGGAGTAAGTGACAGATTGGTATGGCTACAGATTGCTAGTCTAAAGAGAAGGTGGTGCCATCCAGTGCTCATCAGTGGTGCTGCAAATACAAAATATTTTTTTAACCATTTCAATACTGGAGGGTTTATCACCACCACCCCTCCTCCCTTACTCCCTAGCTTATTTTGATGGAATTGTATTGTTCTAGCATCATTGTATTCAAAGAGACATACATTTTGTAGCTCTATATGAACTTGTTTTTTGTGGAGTCAGTTGTATTTTGTATTTCTTAATGGCAGATTTTGGTATACATATAACATTATGAAATTTGTTTTGTTTTTTTGAGACGTAGTGGAAAACAAACAGCAATTCTATCAATTATTTATATAAAGCACTTTTTACCATGCAGCAAAAATTTCACTATACTTTTATTCTGCAAATCAGTGCGATTAAGGTCATACAAAATACCTTTTCCATGTTTTGTCCGTTTGCACAATATCACATTTTATGGGAAACAAAAGTGTTTATGGCACCGCACTCTAAGGGCTGTAACGTTTTATGTCTCCATGTAGCCGAATGAGCACTTGTTTTAAGAGGGACAAAAATGTGACATTCCCTAGCAGATTCTGTGTTATCTACTGTATATAGAGGTGTTATCAGTTATTGTACAGGAGGAGGAGGTGAGCTGTGACATCACCTATTGTGAATGGTGGATCCTATGTTATCTACTGTATATAGAGGTGTTATCAGTTATTGTACAGGAGGAGGAGGTGAGCTGTGACATCACCTATTGTGAATGGTGGAGCCTGTGTTATCTGCTGTATATAGAGGTGTTATCAGTCATTGTACAGGAGGAGGAGGTGAGCTGTGACATCACCTATTGTGAATGGTGGATCCTGTGTTATCTACTGTATATAGAGGTGTTATCAGTCATTGTACAGCAGGAGGAGGTGAGCTGTGATATCACCTATTGTGAATGGTGGATCCTGTGTTATCTACAGTATATAGAGGTGTTATCAGTCATTGTGCAGGAGGAGGAGGTGAGCTGTGATATCACCTATTGTGAATGGTGGATCCTGTGTTATCTACAGTATATAGAGGTGTTATCAGTCATTGTGCAGGAGGAGGAGGTGAGCTGTGATATCACCTATTGTGAATGGTGGATCCTGTGTTATCTACAGTATATAGAGGTGTTATCAGTCATTGTACAGGAGGAGGAGGTGAGCTATGACATCACCTATTGTGAATGGCGGATCATGTGTTATCTACAGTATATAGAGGTGTTATCAGTCATTGTACAGGAGGAGGAGGTGAGCTGTGATATCACCTATTGTGAATGGTGGATCCTGTGTTATCTACTGTATATAGAGGTGTTATCAGTCATTGTGCAGGAGGAGGAGGTGAGCTGTGACATCACCTATTGTGAATGGCGGATCCTGTGTTATCTACAGTATATAGAGGTGTTATCAGTCATTGTACAGGAGGAGGAGGTGAGCTGTGATATCACCTATTGTGAATGGTGGATCCTGTGTTATCTACTGTATATAGAGGTGTTATCAGTCATTGTGCAGGAGGAGGAGGTGAGCTGTGACATCACCTATTGTGAATGGCGGATCCTGTGTTATCTACAGTATATAGAGGTGTTATCAGTCATTGTGCAGGAGGAGGAGGTGAGCTGTGACATCACCTATTGTGAATGGCGGATCCTGTTTTATCTACTGTATATAGAGGTGTTATCAGTCATTGTGCAGGAGGAGGAGGTGAGCTGTGACATCACCTATTGTGTATGGTGGATCCTGTGTTATCTACTGTATATAGAGGTGTTATCAGTCATTGTACAGGAGGAGGAGGTGAGCTGTGACATCACCTATTGTGAATGGTGGATCCTGTGTTATATACTGTATATAGAGGTGTTACCTGTTATTGTGATCCACAATTAGAAGTGTGAGTCTAGTATTAGGCCTAGTGTGAAAATTCTTAGATTTCCAATATTTATTTAACAGTAATAAGGAAATTTAAAAAAATAATAATTCTATCAAACATCCACTTTAAAAAACCCATTTAATTAATAGGCCATTTTTGGTGTGTCATTACCTTTAAAAAATGTATGGATTAGAACAACTCCCTCATACGAATCAGGAAAAAGAAACGAAAGACTAGGACCCATGCACAAGTCTTCTCTGACATTATAAGGTTGTATTGCCAATTGTACCCCCTGCTCCGTCATCACCTGCTTCTCTCCATTTCCACTGGAAGATTGCGCACCATTCTCTGCCAATGATTTCATAACATATTTAAAGATGAAGCTGTTCTGATTTTCTGGTTTAGAGGTCTAAATTCCCAGCCTGCATGTAAAGCATTAAAGGGATTTTCTAGAACTAGAATATTAGTTGCCTATCTTTAGGATATGAACATCAGAAGAGGCAGAGGACTAACTCCCAACACCGCTACATCAGCCGACGCAGCTCTATGTCTCCATTGTTTTCCACAACGAAGTACTTTCCCTAGTGGTTGTGTCTGGCATTGCAGCTCACCGTAACATTGACCTGTCCCAATCAAGTTAGGCTACATTCACATATCCATTTCCACTTTTATATCCAACATAAATGGGCCCCTCATTTGTCATCTGTTTTACTTCTGTTTTCAATGCATATTGTTCTCTCCCATTTTTTAAAAACTTTTCACTGGATTTTTGTTTAATTTAAACTGATTACCTTGTCCAATTAGCTCTGATCCACTGATTCAGGAACAGTTTTTTTTTTTCTTCTGTGACCCTCCATTCCAAAGTTATGTTCCCTAGTAATAATGGTTACTATTTTCCTTTCAGCCCCCTGGGCGTGTACCACATAACCCATTTGGAGGCGTGGCCATGTTTTGATTGGTTTAACATCAGAGGACAAAAAGAAAACGCCCACAGAGAAGTTCTCTGATTGAAGGGAAAATTTATATTTTTATTTCCGCGAAGCATAACTTTGGAACGGAGGGGCGCAGAAGAAAAAGAAAAACTGTTCCAGAATCAGTGGAGCTGCGCCATCTTGGAGAAATGCTAATTTTAAACTAAAAAAAAACAGTAAAATGTTCCCTTTAAACTCTTTGGGTCAATGTCTGAAAATAGAGAGCACATGGATGAGAAAAGCAGACGTGTAAGTGTAGCCTTTAAGTCACACTGCAGGGGCTTTGATCAGCTGTTGGACCCCTATCGATTTGATATTGATTACCTTTCCTCAGGATTAGTGATGAGAGAGCGTGCTGGGATAAGGTGTTATCTGAGCATGCACGTGTCCTAATCGAGTATTTTCGGCATGCTCGTAAAAAAATTTTCTAGTCCCCATAGCTGCGTGTCTCGCGTCTGTTTGACAGCCGCAACACATGCAGGGATTGCCTGTTTGTTAGACGCGAGCATTTTTCTCGATCACGCCGAAAATACTCGATTAGGACACAAGCATGCTCAGATAACACCTTATCCGTGCACGCTCACTCATCGCTAATCAGGATATATCATCAATATACCAGTCCTTGAAAAAACCCCTTAAATAATAAAAGTTTGGAGTGTAAAAACTGGAAGATTTCAAGATTTTTGGAACCAATTGATTAAACATTTGGAGTAGCATCTATAGTTGCGTTCCCTCTAAGGCCTCATTCAGATATCTGATTTTTTTTTTTTTCTTCTCATACGTAAAAAAATTGACTTTTTTCAGCTTGTTTTTTTTTTCCGTGTTTTTCAATATACGTCCTCCTTTTTTCTAAAAATTACAGAGGTGCTTTAAAGCTCCTCCTCTCAATTTGTTTTTTACTATTTTTACATAAATGGGCATGTTTGATCCACAGATTAGATAAAAAAAGGACATGTTTTTGGTCTTTTTTTTTTTTTCAGGCAGCTTTTCCCTCCCGCAAGAAAACGGACATGTGAACCTGCCCATTAAGGCCGGGGTTACACTAGAGAGGAATACGGACGAGCGAGAGGCACAAAAACAACGCATTGCACACGGACCAATGATTCTCTATGGGGCAGCTCCTATCTGCCTTATTTTTTCTCTGCCGTATTTTACGGGCTGAGAAAATGGCAGCATGCTGCGATTGTCAGCGTATTGCGCAAAAAAAGCGCCAATGGACCATGTATGTGACTTGCGAGAAATACATAAGACTTTTCCAGGTGACAGGAAATGTGCCAAGGCTTCAATCAGGAAGCTTAGACATGCTAATTAGCTGAAAAAGCCAGATAGACATCCCAGAAGAACGCCTTCACGGAGTCCTGCAGCATGGCTTCCCTAACTAATGTGGAAATGCTGCTGGTCCGGGTGCAAGAAAGGCCAGAAATCGGGGATCAGAAAGATGCCCACTATTCAAACCGGGCCAGAAAAGAGGCGGCATGGAGGAGCATATGTGGCCTCCTTTTTCAGGATTTTGGACAGCGGCCACGTGAGGGACAGCAGCAAATAAGTTCACTCATGTTTCTCAAATAATATTCTAAACTGCAGTAACTAACAGGTTTTACACACTATCCCCTTAATATTATGATGTTTGTAATCAAATTATTATGAATGAAGATAATGTTTTAAATATCCAGCTTACTAGGCCACATGACTATGTAAAATCTCTGTAAACTTGTTGTCCCACTTCTTGTCTGTCACTGCAGTGGAAGATGTTATGAGACGATGGCGCAGCATCCGCGACCAGTATAGGAGGGAGAGACAGCAGCGGGCCCGGAGTGGTGCTTCCGCACCGACAAAAAGACAATACATCTGTTTTGACCGGCTGTCATTTCTTGATCCCAGTATGGATCGGAGACCGTAAGTTCAAACCTCACACCGCATTACACATATGTATTTTATGCTCATATATTAATTGTTTGTTTTGAATTTTCACACTTTCATAACAGAACTCAGTACAACCTCACTGAGAGGGAGACAGGGTCAGACTCCGAGGCCATAATTGATCCGGTCGGGGAAGGTGAAGAGGTGACTGGCCCATCTTCTGATCCGTCCAGCTGCATCCCTCCAGGTCCATCTTCTGCACCACCACCAGAATCTTCTCCAACACCAGGCCCAGAAGCTGCACCAGCACCCGTCAGCCAGGAAGATCCTGGAAACAGCAGCAGCCCTACTGTACCGCTGGAGGCCTCCCCACAGCCTGCTGAGATATCTCACCATGGGCGAAGAAGAAGAGAGCTACAGGATACAAGGAGGCATGTGGATACGGGGGTTCTGAACTATCTGTCCAGGGCTGCCCAGGATGAGGGTGAGGAGGCATATTCCCACAGCCTGGCCCAGTACCTCTGTCCCCTACCCAGTGAGGTGAGGCTACGTGTGAGAGGGTGCATTCAGATCCTTATTGATGCATGCACCCCCCCAATACCCCATATGAGGTGTTTCAATTCTTGGAGAGGTGGCAGCTGTCACCCCGTAACCTCACGAGAGTTCATACAACCCCACAAGTGCATGGTCAACAGGGATCTGATGCACCTCCTCCACGTGTGCCTACACCTCAACCCTTTCCCCCCCAAAACCAACCATTGCCACAACAAATCCAAATGCCATCCTGCCAGCAGCCTTCCCAATATGGCCACTTGTACAGCCCCAATGTTGAAGGCTGGTCCCAACCTGGGTTTGGACGACATGGCCACATTGGGGGGTATGAGTCACGTGGCTTATATAATCCCCACGAGGCACATACTCAATATCCATATAGTCACTTGGCAAGTCTCCAATCAGACCGTGGCCAACATCTCCAGCATGGGCAAGAGTATGTTCCCACACAGGGTGAAGGACAATTTGGCCAAGAAAGGCAGCAAGATACAGAAACAGGACTGCCGCCATCACCTCCACCAACGTTCCAAAACCTTTAAGTTTGCTTTTGTAATATATTTTGCTCATGCAAAACTATTTTGTTTTCTGCTGTGATAGCGTTCGAATATGTTCTATATACGTTTGGCCAAATTTATATGGGCACAAAAGCCATATGAGGTTAATATGGTTTTGACTAATAACTAATTTGCTTTTGTCATTATAAAAAAAGTTTAAAATGCCAATTTGTGTTTGTTCTAACAATCATTAAGACAACATACCTAATTAGATTCTAAACCATCTCTTAAATAAGTAAAATCATCACACACAGTAACTGAACATAGAAACGTTTATATATATATAGACTTCATCCAGTCTTCGATCTTGGGCACAGGCATGACCAGTTCATGTAGTCTGGACCAGATTTCAACACACGTAGCCCGCACTATGCCAGAGTCCCAATTAAAAATTCAATATGCAGGGCAGCATAAGAAGCATTTACGCATCCTGGTGTTCTGAAATGTTATTCTAGGTCACACTGTCTCCAGCAAAAGATCAAAGGTCGCAATACTCATGCGACAATACTGGAAAATATTCGACGTTGTGTCCGACCCCGGCCTTAAAGGGAACCTGTCACCCCGAAAATCGCGGGTGAGGTAAGCCCACCGGCATCAGGGGCTTATCTACAGCATTCTGTAATGCATTCTGTAATGCTGTAGATAAGCCCCCGATGTTACCTGAAAAAGGAGAAAAAGACGTTATATTATACTTACCCAGGGGCGGTCCCGCTGCTGGTCAGGTCGGATGGGCGTCTCCGGTCCGCTGCGGCGCCTCCTATCTTCTTTCCATGACGTCCTCTTCTGATCTTCAGCCACGGCTCCGGCGCAGGCGTACTTTGCTCTGCCCTCTTGAGGGCAGAGGATAGTACTGCAGTGCGCAGGCGCCGGAAAGGTCAGAGGCCCGGCGCCTGCGCACTGCAGTACTTTGTCTGCCCTCAATATTTTATTTTGGTATTTCTTTCCTATATAGGATTTCAGAGCAAAGTACGCCTGCGCCGGAGCCGTGGCTGAAGATCAGAAGAGGACGTCATGGAAAGAAGATAGGAGGCGCTGCAGCGGACCGGAGACGCCCATCCGACCTGACCAGCAGCGGGACCGCCCCTGGGTGAGTATAATATAACGTCTTTTTCTCCTTTTTTAGGTAACATCAGGGGCTTATCTACAGCATTACAGAATGCTGTAGATAAGCCCCTGATGCCGGTGGGCTTACCTCACCCGCGATTTTCGGGGTGACAGGTGCCCTTTAAGGATATGCACTCTCTAATGGGTATGGATAGAATACGAACAAGAATACGGAAGCTCGGAAAAAGATCTAAAGCATAAAAAAAAAAAAACAATCAATGCAATCCACATGGTCGTCACTAGAGGGCAGCACGTTCCAAGTTATAACTGAGGACGGGCAGCAAGCTCTACAAAAGTGAACTTTTGCCTAAATAGTAGAAAAATGTTGGTATCCATGGAGATGCCGCCAGCACACGGTTGGTTGGTCCCTCAGTGGAAATAACCGCGTTTCCAGGATCTATCTACAAATATTTGTATAGTTCAGAGCAGAATTGCACCAGAAAAATATATATTTTTGCACAGGTTTTTTTTTTTTTTTAGAGCTTTTTTTTTTACTACTAAACTGAACCTGAATAAATATTTAAACAGTTTTCGGTGACATCTAAAGCATGAATTGACATACAAGTCGGCAGCACCAGTCAATTTACTTTGCAAATTCTCTTCCCGACCAGTCGATTTTTCATTTTTGCTCTTTTTTTTTCTTTTTTTTTTCTTTTTTTTTTTTTCTTCTAAAATTTTTTTTTCTCGCGACTTAAGGGCTCGTTTTTGCACATATGATATGATAAAATAAACAGTGTCATTGAAAACTTCAACTTGTCCAAAAAATAAAAAGCTCTGTTCCCGCAAGAAAAAAATAAAATAGTTACAGCTAGTGGAAGGAAAAAGGGGGAACAAAAATTAAAAATGGGAAAATGGCTGCATAAAAAATATATAACACATTCAGAAAAACGTCAAAATCCATCAGAGAAACTGCTAATATAAGCTCAACCAGCAGGTGGCGCAAGGTGCTGAAGATGATGAAACTGCTGCTAATATAACTTCAACCAGCAGGTGGCGCAAGGTGCTGAAGATGATGAAACTGCTGCTAATATAACTTCAACCAGCAGGTGGCGCAAGGTGCTGAAGATGATGAAACTGCTGCTAATATAACTTCAACCAGCAGGTGGCGCAAGGTGCTGAAGATGCATCCCGGAAAATCTGCCCTTGATCTTAAGGTACCTTCACACTGAGCAACTTTAGAAGGATAACGATAGCGATCCGTGACGTTGCAGCGTCCTGGCTAGCGATATCGTTGTGTTTGACACGCAGCAGCGATCAGGATCCTGCTGTGACATCGCTGGTCGGAGATAGAAGGCCAGCACTTTATTTTGTCGCTGGATCACCCGCTGACATCGCTGAATCGGCGTGTGTGTTTTGCTGGTAGCTGTGCTGCTGGTAGCTGTGCTGTGCTGGTAGCTGCGCTGCTGGTAGCTGTGCTGTGCTGGTAGCTGTGCTGTGCTGGTAGCTGTGCTGCTGGTAGCTTTGCTGCTGGTAGCTGTGCTGTGCTGGTAGTTGTGCTGCTGGTAGCTGTGCTGTGCTGGTAGCTGTGCTGCTGGTAGCTGTGCTGCTGGTAGCTGTGCTGGTAGCTGTGCTGGTGTCTGTGCTGCTGGTAGTTGTGCTGCTGGTAGCTGTGCCGTGCTGGTAGCTGTGCCGTGCTGGTAGCTGTGCTGCTGGTAGCTGTGCTGCTGGTAGCTGTGCTGTGCTGGTAGCTGTGCTGTGCTGGTAGCTGTGTTGCTGGTAGCTGTGCTGCCGGTGGCTGTGCTGTGTTGGTAGCTGTGCTGCTGGTAGCTGTGCTGCTGGTAGCTGTGCCGTGCTGGTAGCTGTGCTGCTGGTAGCTGTGCTGTGCTGGTAGCTGTGCTGTGCTGGTAGCTGTGCTGCTGGTAGCTGTGCTGCTGGTAGCTATGCCGTGCTGGTAGCTGTGCTGCTAGTAGCTGTGTTGTGCTGGTAGCTGTGCTGTGCTGGTAGCTGTGCTGTGCTGGTAGCTGTGCTGCTGGTAGCTGTGCTGTGCTGGTAGCAGTGCTGGTAGCTGTGCTGTGCTGGTAGCTGTGCTCTGCTGGAAGCTGTGCTGTGCTGCTGGTAGCTGTGCTGTGCTGGTAGCTGTGCTGGTAGCTGTGCTGTGCTGGTAGCTGTGCTGCTGGTAGCTGTGCTGGTAGCTGTGCTGCTGGTAGCTGTGCTGGTAGCTGTGCTGTGCTGGTAGCTGTGCTGTGCTGGTAGCTGTGCTGGTAGCTGTGCTGTGCTGTTAGCTGTGCTGGTAGTTGTGCTGTGCTGGTAGCTGTGCTGCTGGTAGCTGTGCTGGTAGCTGTGCTGTGCTGGTAGCTGTGCTGCTGGTAGCTGTGCTGGTAGCTGTGCTGTGCCGGTAGCTGTGCTGTGCTGGTAGCTGTGCTGCTGGTAGCTGTGCTGTGCCGGTAGCTGTGCTGTGCTGGTAGCTGTGCTGCTGGTAGCTGTGCTGCTGGTAGCTGTGCTGTGCTGGTAGCTGTGCTGGTAGCTGTGCTGTGCTGGTAGCTGTGCTGCTGGTAGCTGTGCTGGTAGCTGTGCTGGTAGCTGTGCTGGTAGCTGTGCTGGTAGCTGTGCTGGAAGCTGTGCTGCTGGTAGCTGTGCTGGTAGCTGTGCTGTGCTGGAAGCTGTGCTGCTGGTAGCTGTGCTGGTGGAGGCCGTGGATGTGGAGTTCTCTTTCTTGAGCATGCTGGACACTTTTTACAATGGCTGCTGCTCCTTCACTTCTGGGGGTCACTTTTCTGCTCTCAATATATTTCCTAACCAGGGATTTGCCCAATTCCTCAAGAAATAATCTACTTTTATGCAGCGTATTCCGGTTCCAATCGGGGTCGATTTCTCTCCATAAGACAAATCCATTGTATGCAGAAACGTCCAGTATGTTATAAAATAAAATCATTGGCCACCGATTGGTTTTGCGTTTGCATGTATATGTTGATATTGCTTGGTCTAAAGTATCAACTGCTCCCTTTGTGGCATTATAATCCAAAATAATGTCAGGCTTTCTGTCTTCTCTATCACGTACGGCATTGTCATGGTGCTTTGTGCTCATTAGAATTGCCTGCTTGGTTTTTTGGGAACATAAGAAACAACAAGTAGAACTGCACACCTCTCTCTTGCTAAGGATACCTTGCGGTAGTTCAGATTTGTTTTTTCTTATAGCACCCAGCATGGTAAGGCTAGGTTCACATTGCGTTAGTATGTGTCCGCTAACGGAATCGTTACATGGCGAAATTGGTGCAATTAACGCTATGTAACGGATCCGTTAGCGCACCAATTGACTGCAATGTGCTAACGGATCGCTAACGTATGCCTTTTTCGGCATGCGTCGGCGATGTGCCGTTAGTTTCGGACGGACCTCGAACGCTGCTTGCAGCATTCAGGGTCCGTTCTTCGCTAGCGCAGATCGGGCATCTGCGCTAGCGGGATCGCCAAACGCAATCCCTTTTTGGACATTGCGTTAGCGCAATCCGTTAGCGTATCCGCTAGACGCAATGTGAACCTAGCCTAAGTTGTTTTTTCTTCAACATCTGGCCTAGTTGATAGGATGTAAAAAAAAGTCGTCACATGTGACATTTTGTCCTTTTAGTCCATGAGTCAAATGGAGAACAACAGTCTCCTCTCTCACAAACAGCAAATGGATAATACCAGATAATTACTTCTTTACTGATAAGAACAGTGAAACCACCTCCATTTTGAGATGAAGGACACATAAAAAAACATAACTTTTGCAGTCAGAAATAAGAGACCTGTAGAACAGTATAAAATGCTATCGGGTCATATTGACCACGAACAGTACAAGTGTAACAATCAGCGTGTAGCAAAAAGTAAACAAAAAAAACAAAAAACAAAAAAAATATATAGAGCTCCACAAATGAGGAGAAGTCAAGATACCACTAGTTTCAAATCCTCATATAAAAAAAATCTACAGGGTCTCAAAAATCATTTTGGGTCATATTGACCACGAACAGTACAGCAGGATTTGGTCCCATCGTTAAGCCAGGGTGAAAAATGTCTCTTTTTTCCCCAAAAAAACTGTGCAGGGGAGGCAGAAATGGCCCAATGGGTAAAAATATGAGTATAACTATCCACCATCCGACTACCAGAAGAGAGACAAATAGAGGCTAATTTGCCGTTCAGGATCCCGGGAAAGTTCGGGATCGGTGGAGAATATATTGCTTGTCGTTCTCTTTTAAACTGGAAATGCCCTTTAAAATCTCCTCTGAAGATCTTAACGTAACTTCATTATTGGTATTTCAACTAAATTATAAAAAAAAATAAAGTTTTTATTACTTCAAATGTTATAGTCTATCTGACTACACTTCCCAGAAATCTCTTCAAGTCAGTACGGCTCATAAACTGCCCCAGGGAATCATGGGAGATGTAGTTGTTACTTTGTATCAAAGTTCCATGGCTCCGCCCACTTCAGTGATACAATGTTTCCAGGCATTCTGCTTCCCCGCCCCCGCTGTCAGAGGTCGGTGGTCACCGGAGGGGAGGACAGGACACCGGGGAGCAGTGAATGGGCGGTGATGGCTGCGGAGGTCACACAACAGGTGGGGGCGATACTTGCATTTCAGTAACCTGCTATACAGTTGTACTATGTGACGTTATATGCCGTCGATATGACCTCTACCCTTTTTAGTAATGTCAAAGAAAGAGGAAGGATCCAAACCCCTGCACCCGACAGCGGCTGAGCAGCTGGTGAAGTGTTACGGGGCAGATCATTCCGGAAAACCCCGAAAGACGGAAACGAAACATGTGATAAGTTGCACGTACAGGTGAGTGCAGGGCGGCGTATGTATACAGGTGAGTGCTAGGCGGTGTGTGTATACAGGTGAGTGTGGGGCGGTGTATGTATACAGGTGAGTGCGGGGTGGTGTATGTATACAGGTGAGTGAGGGGCGGTGTATGTATACAGGTGAGTGCGAGGCGGTGTATGTATACAGGTGAGTGAGGGGCGGTGTATGTATACAGGTGAGTGCGGGGCGGTGTATGTATACAGGTGAGTGAGGGGCGGTGTATGTATACAGGTGAGTGTGGGGCGGTGTATGTATACAGGTGAGTGTGGGGCGGTGTGTGTATATAGGTGAGTGCGGGGTGGTGTGTGTATACAGGTGAGTGTGGGGCGGTGTGTGTATACAGGTGAGTGCTAGGCGGTGTGTGTATACAGGTGAGTGAGGGGCGGTGTATGTATACAGGTGAGTGCTAGGCGGTGTATGTATACAGGTGAGTGAGGGGCGGTGTATGTATACAGGTGAGTGCGGGGCGGTGTATGTATACAGGTGAGTGCGGGGCGGTGTATGTATACAGGTGAGTGAGGGGCGGTGTATGTATACAGGTGAGTGCTAGGCGGTGTGTGTATACAGGTGAGTGAGGGGCGGTGTATGTATACAGGTGAGTGCGAGGCGGTGTATGTATACAGGTGAGTGAGGGGCGGTGTGTGTATACAGGTGAGTGCGGGGCGGTGTATGTATACAGGTGAGTGTGGGGCGGTGTATGTATACAGGTGAGTGAGGGGCGGTGTATGTATACAGGTGAGTGCGGGGCGGTGTATGTATACAGGTGAGTGTGGGGCGGTGTATGTATACAGGTGAGTGAGGGGCGGTGTATGTATACAGGTGAGTGTGGGGCGGTGTATGTATACAGGTGAGTGTGGGGCGGTGTGTGTATATAGGTGAGTGCGGGGTGGTGTGTGTATACAGGTGAGTGTGGGGCGGTGTGTGTATACAGGTGAGTGCTAGGCGGTGTGTGTATACAGGTGAGTACTAGGCGGTGTGTGTATACAGGTGAGTGCTAGGCGGTGTGTGTATACAGGTGAGTGTGGGGCGGTGTATGTATACAGGTGAGTGCGAGGCGGTGTATGTATACAGGTGAGTGAGGGGCGGTGTATGTATACAGGTGAGTGCGGGGCGGTGTGTGTATACAGGTGAGTGTGGGGCGGTGTATGTATACAGGTGAGTGCGGGGCGGTGTATGTATACAGGTGAGTGCTAGGCGGTGTATGTATACAGGTGAGTGAGGGGCGGTGTATGTATACAGGTGAGTGCGGGGCGGTGTATGTATACAGGTGAGTGCGGGGCGGTGTATGTATACAGGTGAGTGCGAGGCGGTGTATGTATACAGGTGAGTGAGGGGCGGTGTGTGTATACAGGTGAGTGCAGGGCGGCGTATGTATACAGGTGAGTGCGGGGCGGTGTGTGTATACAGGTGAGTGTGGGGCGGTGTATGTATACAGGTGAGTGCGGGGCGGTGTATGTATACAGGTGAGTGCTAGGCGGTGTGTGTATACAGGTGAGTGTGGGGCGGTGTATGTATACAGGTGAGTGCGGGGCGGCGTATGTATACAGGTGAGTGCTAGGCGGTGTGTGTATACAGGTGAGTGCTAGGCGGTGTGTGTATACAGGTGAGTGAGGGGCGGTGTATGTATACAGGTGAGTGAGGGGCGGTGTATGTATACAGGTGAGTGCGGGGCGGTGTGTGTATACAGGTGAGTGTGGGGCGGTGTATGTATACAGGTGAGTGCGGGGCGGTGTATGTATACAGGTGAGTGCGGGGCGGTGTATGTATACAGGTGAGTGCTAGGCGGTGTATGTATACAGGTGAGTGAGGGGCGGTGTATGTATACAGGTGAGTGCGGGGCGGTGTATGTATACAGGTGAGTGCGGGGCGGTGTATGTATACAGGTGAGTGCGAGGCGGTGTATGTATACAGGTGAGTGAGGGGCGGTGTATGTATACAGGTGAGTGCGGGGCGGTGTGTGTATACAGGTGAGTGTGGGGCGGTGTATGTATACAGGTGAGTGCGGGGCGGTGTATGTATACAGGTGAGTGCTAGGCGGTGTGTGTATACAGGTGAGTGTGGGGCGGTGTATGTATACAGGTGAGTGCGGGGCGGCGTATGTATACAGGTGAGTGCTAGGCGGTGTGTGTATACAGGTGAGTGCTAGGCGGTGTGTGTATACAGGTGAGTGTGGGGCGGTGTATGTATACAGGTGAGTGCGGGGCGGTGTATGTATACAGGTGAGTGCTAGGCGGTGTGTGTATACAGGTGAGTGCGAGGCGGTGTGTGTATACAGGTGAGTGTGGGGCGGTGTATGTATACAGGTGAGTGCTAGGCGGTGTGTGTATACAGGTGAGTGCGAGGCGGTGTGTGTATACAGGTGAGTGTGGGGCGGTGTATGTATACAGGTGAGTGCGGGGTGGTGTATGTATACAGGTGAGTGAGGGGCGGTGTATGTATACAGGTGAGTGCGGGGCGGTGTGTGTATACAGGTGAGTGTGGGGCGGTGTATGTATACAGGTGAGTGCGGGGCGGTGTATGTATACAGGTGAGTGCGGGGCGGTGTGTGTATACAGGTGAGTGTGGGGCGGTGTATGTATACAGGTGAGTGCGGGGCGGTGTGTGTATACAGGTGAGTGAGGGGCGGTGTGTGTATACAGGTGAGTGCGGGGCGGTGTATGTGTACAGGAGAGTGCGGGGCGGTGTGTGTATACAGGTGAGTGCGGGGTGGTGTATGTATACAGATGAGTGCGGGGCGGTGTATGCGTACAGGTGAGTGTGGGGAGGTGTATGTATACAGGTGAGTGCTAGGCGGTGTATGTATACAGGTGAGTGCGGGGCGGTGTATGTATACAGGTGAGTGCGGGGCGGTGTATATATACAGGTGAGTGTGGGGCGGTGTGTGTATACAGGTGAGTGCGGGGTGGTGTATGTATACAGGCGAGAGCGGGGCGGTGTATGCGTACAGGTGAGAGCGGGGCGATGTATGCGTACAGGTGAGAGCGGGGCGATGTATGCGTACAGGTGAGAGCGGGGCGGTGTATGTATACAGGTGAGTGCGGGGCGGTGTATGTATACAGGTGAGTGCGGGGCGGTGTATGCTTACAGGCGAGAGCGGGGCGGTGTATGAGTATAGGTGAGAGTGGGGCGGTGTATGCGTACAGGCGAGTGCGGGGTGGTGTATGCGTACAGGCGAGAGCGGGGCGGTATATGCATACAGGCGAGTGCGGGGCAGTGTATGCGTACAGGTGAGAGTGGGGCGGTATATGTGTACAGGTGAGAGTGGGGCGGTGTATGCGTACAGGTGAGAGTGGGGCGGTGTATGCGTACAGGCGAGTGCGGGGCGGTGTATGCGTACAGGCGAGAGCGGGGCGGTGTATGCGTACAGGTGAGTGCGGGGCGGTGTATGCGTACAGGTGAGAGCGGGGCGGTGTATGCGTACAGGCGAGTGCGGGGCGATGTATGCGTACAGGTGAGAGTAGGGTGGTGTATGCGTACAGGCGAGTGTGAGGCGGTGTATGCGTACAGGTGAGAGCGGGGCGATGTATGCGTACAGGTGAGAGCGGGGCGGTGTATGTATACAGGTGAGTGCGGGGCGGTGTATGCTTACAGGCGAGAGCGGGGCGGTGTATGCGTATAGGTGAGAGCGGGGCGGTGTATGTATACAGGTGAGTGCGGGGCGGTGTATGCTTACAGGTGAGTGCGGGGCGGTGTATGTGTACAGGCGAGTGCGGGGCGGAGTGTTGGGAACAGGTGTGAGCGGGGAGGTGTATGTATACAGGTGAGTGCGGGGCGGTGTATGCTTACAGGTGAGTGCGGGGCGGTGTATGTGTACAGGCGAGTGCAGGGCGGTGTATTCGTACAGGCGAGTGCGGGGCGGTGTATGCGTACAGGCGAGTGCGGTGCGGTGTATGCGTACAGGTGAGAGCGGGGCGGTGTATGCGTACAGGCGAGTGCGGGGCGGTGTATGCGTACAGGTGAGAGTGGGGCGGTGTATGCGTACAGGCGAGTGCGGGGCGGTGTATGCTTACAGGCGAGAGCGGGGCGGTGTATGCGTATAGGTGAGAGCGGGGCAGTGTATGTGTACAGGCGAGTGCGGGGCGGTGTATGTGTACAGGTGAGAGCGGGGCGGTGTATGTATACAGGTGAGTGCGGGGCGGTTGTTATGATCTGGTGGTTTAGGAACAACATGAGACAAGCTCTGAAGGAGGTGGTATCTGTACGGACTGCAAACCCTGAACCTAGCAGCGCAACTAAAAATAGCCGTGGGGGGTACCTGACGCTCCCTAGACCCCTCGGCACAGCCTAATCCCCAAAGGATAGACAGCCCCCCACAAATATTGACGGTGAGAGGAGGGGAAAATAACATACGCAGAAATGAAATCAGATTTTAGCATAGGAGGCCAGTCTAGCTTGATAGATAGGACAGGAAAGGATACTGTGCGGTCAGTATAAAAACTACAAAACAATCCACACAGAGTTTACAAAAATCTCCACACCTGACTAAAGGTGTGGAGGGTAAATCTGCTTCCCAGAGCTTCCAGCTAGCAGAAAAAATCCATAATGACAAGCTGGACAAATATAGAATGCACAGAACAATAAGTCCACAACATGTGGACTGAAAAGAGCAAAGCCAGAACTTATCTTTGCAGAACTGGTCAGGAAACCAGGAGAATCCAAGCAGAGATGTGAATCCAGCCAGGAAACATTGACAAGTGGCACAGGCTGAAGAAAGAGCCAGACTTAAATAGCAGAGCAGAAGAGACGATAAGTGGAGGCAGCTGATGACAGCTAACTCCAAGGAGCAGCCATACCACTAGAAACCACAAGAGGGAGCCCAAGAGCAGAACTCACAAAAGTGCCACTTACAACCACCGGAGGGAGCCCAAGAGTGGAATTCACAACAGGCGGTGTATGCTTACAGGTGAGTGCGGGGCGGTGTATGTGTACAGGCGAGTGCGGGGCGGTGTATTCGTACAGGCGAGTGCGGGGCGGTGTATGCGTACAGGCGAGTGCGGGGCGGTGTACGCGTACAGGCGGGTGCGGGGCGGTTTATGTGTACAGGCGAGAGCGGGGCGGTGTATGCGTACAGGTGAGAGTGGGGCGGTGTATGCGTACAGGTGAGAGTGGGGCGGTGTATGCGTACTGGCGAGTGCGGGGCGGTGTATGCGTACAGGTGAGAGCGGGGCCGTGTATGCGTACAGGCGAGTGCGGGGCGGTGTATGCGTACATGTGAGTGCGGGGCGGTGTATGCGTACAGGTGAGTGCGGGGCGGTGTATGCGTACAGGTGAGAGCGGGGCGGTGTATGCGTACAGGTGAGAGCGGGGCGGTGTATGCGTACAGGCGAGTGCGGGGCGGTGTATGCGTACAGGCGAGAGCGGGGCGGTGTATGCGTACAGGCGAGTGCGGGGCGGTGTATGCGTACAGGTGAGAGCGGGGCGGTGTATGCGTACAGGTGAGAGCGGGGCGGTGTATGCGTACAGGTGAGAGCGGGGCGGTGTATGCGTACAGGTGAGAGCGGGGCGGTGTATGCGTACAGGTGAGAGCGGGGCAGTGTATGCGTACAGGAGAGTGCGGGGCGGTGTATGCGTACAGGAGAGTGCGGGGCGGTGTATGCGTACAGGTGAGAGCGGGGCGGTGTATGCGTACAGGAGAGTGCGGGGTGGTGTATGCGTACAGGTGAGAGCGGGGCGGTGTATGCGTACAGGCGAGTGCGGGGCGGTGTATGCGTACAGGTGAGAGCGGGGCGGTGTATGCGTACAGGCGAGTGCGGGGCGGTGTATGCGTACAGGCGAGTGCGGGGCGGTGTATGCGTACAGTTGAGAGCGGGGCGGTATACGCGTACAGATGAGTGATCGCCCCCTATGGATCATATATGACCTGGGACACTATGGGGGGATTTAGAAAAAGAGCTGCAGAAGTCACATAACCCACGTGACAGGTGATAAACGTCTGGTCGACGGGACCCCCACAGACCCCTGTGTGATCAGAGTGGGTGCCCACTGCCTAATTCGCTGACAGTCCCATAGATGTAAATGGAGCGGTGGGCCCATTCATACAGGGGAATCTGGGACCTCTGATTTTAGGGGTCTTTCAGTGTCCAACTGGCAGGAACAATCCCAGTTGGACCTCTTTTACTTTTCATTTTCCCTCCTTGCCTGCCAAGAGCTAGTAATTTTTTATTTTTCAGCCAATAAAGCTGTATGGGGGCTTGTTTTTTTGCAGAACGAGATGTAGGGCCCAAACTTGTGTTTCGCCTTTAGCTTCTTCAGGGGAAATCCCATGAAGTAGTTGAACTTGCAGTGTGTGTTGGAGGGCTCTTCTGCCACTTGTTACAACCTGGTTTCTAGACTACTTCTTTTAATATAAAGCCCCCCTCATATGAGGTTTACAGAACATTATGATTTGTGCATGATTTGCTGTGTGCCTGTGCTACTGCGCCTTAGAACTCTCATGGGAGATTTGGCACGTATATTCAATTTTGGAATAACTTATTTATTTACCACTTGGTTGTGATTAGGTTTATTAATTTATTCTATTTTGCTTATGTATCACATTAGTGTATTGGACCGTCAGGTATTTAGCCCTGTGTTATATCGGCCTTCTTTATATCATGTTCTCATCTGTGGTTTTCTATACTTAAAGGGGTTGTCCGAGACTTTAACACTAATGGCCTATTCTCATGATAGGTCTTTAATGTCTGATTAGCTCTCTTGGTGCCACCCTGCAGCCGTCCTATGATGATCTTCTACCCTGCCTTCTAGTGACTCCAGCACCCTGAGCCATTTGTCTATATCCCGGCATCTAGAACAACGCCTCCGACCCCAGAGCTGTGCTGCGTGCCGAGCCTGCGTGTCCTCTAGTCTTACTAACTCCACACCGCTGGAAGTTCTTAACATGCAACCGTTGCTCCAGACACACCGCCTTCCCTACCACTGTGCAAAAAGCAACAAAGAGAGTCCGAAAGCAAGAAACAAAACTAGGATGCGGAGCCAGGTTGCCATTTTGCTGCAGGTAAATTGTGAACGATCAACAGCTTAAAGGGAATCTATCACTAGGTTTTTTTGCCACACAATCTGAGAACAGCGTAATATAGGGGCAGATATACTGATTCAAGTGATGTGTTACTTTCTAGGCTGCGTGCTGTAGCTTTTATAAAATCACAGTTTTATCAGCAGGAGATTATCACTAGAGGACTAGTAAACCTGCTGCCTTGTAGTCCAGCCACGCCCCCAGCACTGATTGGCTGCTTCCCGTCTGCACTTTGCATACGGAGAAAGGGAGAAAGCAGCCAATCAGTGGTGTGGGCGGAGTTATAGTTCAAAGAACTGGTAGGTATGCAGCTGAGAAATCATAGATGAAAAATGCAGCAAGCAGCCCAGTAAGTAACACATCGCTGGAATCAGGGTCTCTGCCCCTACAACATGCTGCTCTCAAATAGGGTAGCAAAAACCTGGTGACAAATTTCTTTTTAAAGGTAATTTCTTATATATGTAATGTGAATTCTGTACATTAAATGTATTTAGTGGGATAATTCTTAAAAAAAATAAAACCTCCATACAGGACTTTAGACATAGGCATTGCATTCCTGAATACTTTGTACAAGCAGGGTAGCTGGATGTGTGTGTGATTTATGGCAGCTGCAATGAATGGACATTAATGGAAAGGAAAGTGTTAAACCAGTATCAAGTGATGGAGTACAGGTCCTACTTCAGAGATCAGGGAGTGACATGGGAGCACAGAATATCTGTGTGTCTAATATAAGTGTTACTATCCTGCCTTATCTAGACCTCCAGAGGATGTTATTACAACCCCTGACCATATAATAGTAATGAGATGACTCTGCTGACTCTGTCCCAGTCTACACAGCAAAGCTGAAATATGATTTGTGGTAAGAAAAGTTGTCATCTCATTGTGTATGCTCCAGGCCAAGTGTCAAAACTGGAATATTTATACCCAAATTAATTTTTTATGTTTTTAACCCAAATGTCATACAAACATAAAAATAAATAGATTAATCAAAATGTAATAAAATATATAATTTATTTTCTGACGTAAATGATTATGTTCTCTTTCAGCTTCCGCATTGCAAAAATCTGGTTTCATGTAACGGTAAGAGGTCTGGCAGCGATCGGGGCCTTACTTCATCTGGTAGCTCCAGGTTGTCAGGTAAAATCACAGGTTTTCAGAACCTGAAATTTAAAGCCCAATGTAGAATCGGTAACAGCGCCTCGCCCCTTTAACACCGGTGTCTTCTCATGTACCGGAGAAGCCATTGGGCCCCTCAGACACTCGGTTTGGAGCCAGTTATGTCTTCAGCACCGTTTTCGTTACGATCCTGTGTTTTCTGAATTACTATTCTTTTTCTGTCTAGAAGAGCAGGTGCCCTCCTTGCCTTGTCTGCCCACGCTACCTCAGACTGGTCTTCAACCTACACGTACTGGTAACACTGGTGATGGATATAACACCACGTATCATCCAGATCCAGAACTAAGACAATGGATTGCAGAGTTTGGAGGTGACGAACAAGCGGCTTTTATGGCCCGAGGACTTCAGAAGTTGCAGCTGGCGTATGAGACGGGCAGAGCGGAGATGAACCAATCAACTCAATGTAAACCTGCCACGGAGCGCTAGTATCAGACTCATCCCCCCTACCGTAAACGGACTCCTTCTTACAATATGAATGGTGTATCTTTATACTATCCCATCTCAAGGCTTCATAAAGGGAATGTATCACCATAAAAAGCCTATTAGTTAAAGGGAAGCTGTCACTTTGGAAAACACTAGTTACATGCAGATAATGGGTGAATCAGCAGGAAAATAGCGACACAATGCTGCCTGACCGCCTTACTAAAAGTGCGGCTACCAGGAGAAAATATAAACTTTTTCCCTGTGAACCGCCGGCTTTCAGTCATGGAGGTGTGTACAGAGTGCCCGCCCCCATGACTGAAAGCCAGCAGCTTATAGGAGACATAAGGTTAATTTTCTCCCAGTAGCCGCACTTTCAGTAAGGCAGCTGGGCAGCATTGTAATGTTATAAACGTGCAGATACATATTTCTGCGTTTTCCAAGGAGACAGGTCTCCTTTTAGAAAATTTTTATTTTAAAGAGGTTGTCCACTAGCTTCATATTGCTTACATATTTATTACTATCAGATTGGTGGGGGCCTCCCTACTGATGGGCTGTTACCAGCTTCAGCCGACACCGGATGTAAACGGTCATGGAATTCTAGAATGTTAGAGTTGGAAGGGACCCCCGGGGTCATCGTGTCCAGACCCCCCGCTCAATGCAGGATTCACTAACCCATCTCAGACAGATGTCTGTCCAGCCTCTGTGTGAAGACCTCCATTGATGGAGAACTCACCAACTCCCATGAGAGTCTTTGTAGGGGGCTGAACTGCAGTTCTGGGCAATGACCACTAATCAGTGTACGGAGCTTAATAACAGACGATCAGAAGGGATTGACAGATGCCAGGCCTCCACCCAACTGATATTGATGACTTATTAACAGATTGCTGAGAGTCTAATGATCCTGAAAGCCTTGAAATGCCCCATTGAATTGGAGAGGTAGCCACAGCACCGCTCTAATCATAGTGTATGAGACTTCTGGACATAGTGAAGGACAGCGCGTGGCCATCTCTGACAGTCCCATAGACAATGAATGGAGCATGTGCGGCCACTGATCCACTCCAACAGGGCATTTTGGAGCCAATTAGTCGGTCCCCGAGGACGGACACCCGCCAATCAGAAAGTTATCACCTAACCTCTTGACAGGCACTAACTTACTAATCCCTTTAAACCTATTTCTGTGCAGTCTTTTATTTTTCATGTTATTATTTATATTAAAAAACAATATTGAAATATTGTACTGATTTCTGAGCCTCCTAATAATGAAACTTGCATAACTCGCAACTGTCTCGGATTCAGTGGAACTGTCCCGATTTGCACATGGGTTAAGCAACATAGCTAATCAGGAGAACTACATTACATTTCTGACTGGAGTTACAACTAAACTTTATCATAAATACAATGTTCACTTTTAATACTTGGTAGAGAATCCTTTGCAGACAATGACTGCCTGAAGTATGGACGCCACTAAACTCTGGGTTCCTTCCTTTGTGATGCTTTGTCGGGACTTTACTGCAGCTGACTTCAGTTGTTGCTTGTTTGTAGATCTTTCTGCCTTCAAAAAGGTATTCGTGTCTCCAAGGTCCTATCCCAATATGTAGTAGATGTAATAATATTCGTAAATACCTCCAATTGGAAAAGTAGTATAGTTCGTCTGATTAGCTATGTCTCTTCCTCTGTGTGCAGGACATTGCAGGAGCTTAGGTAGCCATGGAAACCTAAAGTTCTTGGACTCTTTAAGGTTTGTTTACAGCATATGAAATTGTACTCTGAGTTTGAGATCTGGTGATTGGCTCGTCAATTGCAGAATATTCCAGTTCTTTCCTTTCTCAGGTTGTTTTGGGTCATTGTCCAGTTGTCCTGTGAAGCGTCCAATCATCCTTGCTGCATTTGGTTGAATCTGAGCAGAAAGTTTTGCCCAGTACACACAGGATTCATCTTGGTAGATACTGAAGCACTTCCTGGAGAATGTTCTTCACTTGGGTGGATGTTGTAGACATCCAGGCCTTTTTGAGTTCCCAAACTCATCAGTGCGCTCCCTTTTTTTCCCCCCCCAGAATGCATGCACCAAACTGTTGATTTAACTATTCTTATCACTGCTTTCTTTCAGTTTAACAATGGTTAGTTTCTCTTCCACTGAGAGCTCCTTTGACCACATGTTGTGGGTTCACAGCAACAGCTTCCAAATGCAAATGCCACACCTGGAATCAGCTCCAGGCCTTTTACCTCAATTTATGATGAATTAATGAGGGGAAAGCCCATGCAGCCCATTAACCCCTTCATGACCTTGGGATTTTTTGTTTTTCCGTGTTCGTTTTTCGCTCCCCTCCTTCCCAGAGCCATAACTTTTTTATTTTTCTGTCAATTTGGCCATGTGAGGGGTTATTTTTTGCGGGACGAGTTTTACTTTTGAACGACATCATTGGTTTTAGCATGTCGTGTACTAGAAAACGGGAAAAAAATTCCAAGTGCGGTGAAATTGCAAAAAAAGTGCAGTCCCACACTTGTTTTTTGTTTGGCTTTTTTGCTAGGTTCACTAAATGCTAAAACTGACCTGCCATTATGATTCTCCAGGTCAGTACGAGTTCATAGACACCTAACATGACTAGGTTATTTTTTACGTAAGTGGTGAAAAAAATTCCAAAGTTTGCTAAAAAAAAAAAAAAATTGCGCCATTTTCCGATACTCGTAGCGTCTCCATTTTTCGTGATCTGGGGTCGGTTGAGGGCTTATTTTTTGCGTGCTGAGATGATGTTTTTAATGATAGCATTTCGGTGCAGATACGTTCTTTTGATCGCCCGTTATTGCATTTTAATGCAATGTCGCGGCGACCAAAAAAAGTAATTCAGGCGTTTCGAATTTTTTTCCCTGCTATGTAGCAGAAATGGAGGTGTGCTGTGAGCGCCGACCACAGGGTGGCGCTCACAGCCACCGGTGATCAGTAACCATAGAGGTCTCTAGGACCTCTATGGTTACCATCCTGACGCATCGCCGACCCCCGATCATGTGACGGGGGTCGGCGATGACGTCATTTCCGGCCGCCCGGCCGGAAGAGGTAGTTAAATGCCGCTGTCTGCGTTTGACAGCGGCATTTAACTAGTTAATAGGTGCGGGCAGATCGCGATTCTGCCCGCGCCTATTACGGGCACATGTCAGCTGTTCAAAACAGCTGACATGTCCCGGCTTTGATGCAGGCTCACCGCGGAGCCCTGCATCAAAGCTGGGGATCTGACCTCAGACGTACTATCCCGTCCGAGGTCAGAAAGGGGTTAAAGAGCTTTTGAGATAATTGTCCAATTACTTTTGGTCCCTTTAAATAGAGGCAGCGATAGATTAAAGAGCTGTAATTCCTAAACCCTTACTCCAATTAGGATGTGAATAGCCTCAAATTTAAAGCTGAGAGTCGGCACTTTAAGCCCAGATTAATTATATAACTGTATCTTGAATATGTTGTGGTAAACGGCTAAAATACCAAAACCTGTGTCGCTGTCCAAATATTTATGGGCCTAACTGTATTTGTTATATTATTATTATTATTATTACACCTACTACATTGGGATAGGATCTTGGAGATGGGAATACCCCTTTAAGTGCTCTTGGAGTGTCAAAGCACTTCCCAAACCTATACGTCCCAGGCCCCAATCCCCTGTGTAGTAAACAGCAAGCTGTCAGTCAAGCAGAAGAAGGAGGGGCTGCATGGAGAATAAAGCCAGAAAGACACAGGCCTGGGAAGTGCTTTGACACTCCCAGAGCACTTAAGGCTCATATATTAATTAAAAACAGTGATTTTTCATAGAGCAAAAGATTGCATCAGTAAATGTGTGGAAGACATAATCTCTCAGACCACAACATGACCATATGAACCATTTACATGGTGGCAGATTGCTCTGACAGATTCCCTTTAAGGAAAGGGCTCGAACCCAAAATGCTCTAAGACATAATCTGAAGCGAGGGTGCGTATTATATGGATGGCTTTTGAACACTTTGACCTTGGAACGTTAGAACTAAAAATATAGGAGTGGAGCAAGAGATGCCTCTCTCCCGACCCTATGAATACATTGACAACTGGGCGTTACCAGATGGGGGGCGTGTCCCTGCACACTATGACACTGTCCAATCAGTGCTGAAAAGGGGGAACGCTAACGCTTAGTTGTCGGCTTATTCATCAATATCCAGGAGGAATAACAGAGGAACGGGAAAATGCCGAGTTCTAAGAGAAGGTGATCGTGCGCTGATATTACATAGGAAATGCACGAATTCAGTAAAGGAGACATGTCAGGAGCGGCTGGAACTGGAGCATTAAAGCCCGGTGCATTATGGGAAAATGACTTATCTCAATAATAGTTGTTTTTTTTTTCAATTATTCTAAATATTTAAAATACAGTTTTTGTTGATTTTATGCAATTGTTGACATTTTTTTGGGGGAAAATCTTGCACTTTTCTTTTAAAGTCAGTCAATCAGCTGAGGGAGTGAAGCTGAGCTGTAATACTACACCCAACCTGTGGACAGGAGTGGCGCTGTTTTTTGGAATATTCTTGAACAGCCTGGGCTGCAATATGCCATTTTCTGCCGATCTCTTATCAGACTGCTCGTGCTTGATGGTGTCGGTGATGTTACTGCTCATTTCATTATATCCCCGTTGTGTCGAGTCCGCCAGTTCCCAGTAAAGCCATCTCAGCTGCTGCTCCGCACAGTCGCGAGGTTTTTTTTGTTTTGTTTTTTTTTAAAGCAAGAATATGTCTCGGAAAACTGCCTTGAAATTCTCCATCAGTGTCGCGGTATTAAAAAATGGAGCCTGAGTTCAATCATGCAGTTCTTTCACCACGCCCCGTCGCAATAATACAGAAACGGCGCCACTCTTGCCTACAGGATGTGTCTGGTATTGCATCTCAGCCCCAAATAAATGAATATAATGCTGACCAAAGAGCGCCGCTCCGTGTACCCTTGACTTTGTCATACCATAAAGCGATGTTAGTATTTTTACTTTAAGGGGGTCTTTGCCACCTTCAGAAATGGGTGTTGTCGGATAGTGCTTGTATATACAAGCGCTTTTGCTATTTACAGCTTATTCAAATTTTCAGCTATTTTTGAGATATTTAACGCTTTTCCAGCTGGTTGCCTTGGAGACCGGGCACTGCTGAGAAACTGCGGGAAAATGGGAAGTGCTTACAAGCTCTTTTCGACACCAACAATGGTCGGTCTCCTAGGCAACGACCTGTAAACAGAAGAAAAGTATAAAATCCTTAACGCCCTATGATGAATGGAGCATGTTAAGGTGTTTGGAGCAGAGCCCGCTCCACATTGGGCAGATGCCGGCTATATTACACACAACTGCCGTCGGTCAGCGCTGCAGTTAACCCCTGAAATGCCCTTTGTTCCACCGCAACACGGTCGTGGGGTGCCAAAGATTTGCCATAAGAGCCCGGGGTTCCCCTGCTTAAGGCCCCCATGCTTGTCATTTAGATTCTCGGTTGGGTGTCATTAGAGAATGTGAGCTTTACTATATTTCGCAGTATTTATATAGAACAAGCGATTGATCGCAGATTCAATTCCCTAAGTGAAAAGGGGGAAAAAAAGGGTTTTAAACTGTTTAATTTATTATATGTATATATTTACCAGAATTGCTGTTTTTTGGTCACTTTCTGTTTGGTATCACGGTAATCGTGCTGATCTGGAAAATCATGATGTCAGGTCATTTTTACACACAAAATATTTAAACAGTAAAGTGAAAAAGAGGTGGAATTAAATTTCTCTCACAATTTATCCGCTCTTTGAGTTGTCTTTCCATTTTCCCTTACTAAATATGGTAAACTGAATGATGCCATTCAAAACTGCAACTTGTCCTGCTAATAACAAGCCCTCAGCTACGGTATATGGACCGAAAAATTAAAAAAGTTTCCTTTTTTTTTTTTTTAAAGAAAGGAATAAATAAAACTTGAATTGATATTCAATAAATGACTTATTGTTTTATTATTCTGAGTTGGAATCGCTTCTTATCATAGGTATATAGCCTATAAGATTGTTAGCTTATGGATAGTACCTAGTAGCGACCCCTTTTCAAAGTATCACAGTTTGTAAATGCTTTTTGTAGAAAGATCAGTCTTTCAATTCTTGTTTGAGGGATTTTCATTCTTTCTTCCTTGGACAATTCTTCCAGTTCTGTGAGATTCCTTGGTTGTCTTGCATCCTCTGCTATTTTGAGGTCTAGCCACAGATTGTCAATGATGTTCAGATCAGGGGACTGTGAGGGCCATTGTAAAACCTTTTGAGGTCGTCTATTGTGGATTTTGACTTGTGTTTAGGATCATTATACATTTGTAGAAGCCATTCTCTTTTCAACTGCAGCTTTTTTACAGATGGTGTTATGTTTGCAACAAGAATTTGTTGGAATTATTGAATCCCTCTACCCTTGAAATGTTCTCATGCCATTGGCTGCAGCACAACCCCAAAGTATGAATGATCCACCCCCATACTTAATGGGTGCTGACATGTTCATTTCCTGAAATTCTGTGCCCTGTTTCCCCCACACATACCTTTTGATCATTGTGGCAAAGAGTTTTATTTTAATCTCATCGGTCCAAAGGACTTGTTTACAAAATACATCAGACTTGTTTTAGATGTTTTTTTGTGCATACTTCTGACACTGAATTTTATGGTGAGGATGCCGGAGAGGTTTTCTTCTGCTGACTCTTCCATGAAGGCCATATTTGTGCAGGTGTCTCTGAGCGGCAGAACAATGTACCACAACTCCAGAGCCTGCTAAATCTTTTTGAAGGTCATTTGCAGTCAAGTGGGGTTCAGCTTTGCATCTCTAGCAATCATACGAGCAGCTCACTGAAATTTTGCTTGGTCTTCCAGACCTTATCTTGACCTCCACTGTTTGTTAACTGCCATTTCTTAATTACAAAGGAAAGGGCAACTTGAAAACACTTTGCCATCTTCTTATAGCCTTCTCCTGTTTTGTGGGCCTCCACCGTTTTTATTTTCAGAGTGCTAGGCAGAACTCATGGCTGTTGTTTTTTGGCACAAGGTTAGAGGAGGCTGGGTTTTTATAAAGCTGAGAAATTTGTATCACCTTGTTTTCCTAATGATAGTGAACAAGACATAGCCTTAAAAGGTTAATTAAGGTTTGAAACCTTCGTCAAAGTTATCTGAGCATACAAATCTCCAAGGGTACCCAAACTTTTGCATCAGCCCATTTTTCTTTTTTTGTAATTTTTAAAATATAAATGACTAAAATATAATTTTAATTTTTTTTTTTTTTGCCTTAAAATTCAAAGTAAATGTGTCACATTTAACGTTAGGAATTTTCGAGATCACTTCATTTTCAACTTGCTTAACTGTTCACAATAAGACATTTTGATCAGGGGTGCCCAAACTTTTACATGCCAATGTTTGGGACGTAAATGTTCTGTATTTAACACTGAAATAGCATGTGAGGTCCCTTTCTTCTAAGATTTGGTAGGTATCATATATTATAGCATGGCTGATTAATTAAAGGCGATCTATCACTTGCCATAGATATGTAATATTTTTATCTGGTGTAAATGGCGCCGTTCTCCTGAATCCGGCGATGCTTTTCTTTTGTTCCTGCGCCTCTCCAATCCTGAGATATGGCCCTCTTCTCTGTATGCGAATCTGGACCTGTCAGCCCAGTGGGTGTGGTCTTCATGAAGACGCCCACAGAGATTTGATAACCACGCCCAGTTGGTTAAAAAAAAAAAAAGACTAAATTGAAAGACAGGGAAGAGGAGGCCATATCTCAGGAACGGAGAGGCGCAGGAATAAAAAAAAAACATCGCCGGATTCAGGAGAACAGCGGCGTCTACCCCAGGTGTAAATTTATGACAAGTGACAGGTCCGCTTCAAAACAAATGGGCACAGCTGTCCCTAACTTGAAGTCTTCCATTACCGTTACACTTCCGTTACCGGTCTGTTATAAATATGATGCCTTGTGCTATTTTTTGGGTGCACTTTCACAGCTACATTTCCCAGAAATCAATATCCAGCATACAGTGTAAAACTCCCGACGCGGCAGACGACATGTTCTCATATTATCTCTAAAACAAGTTTGCATAAATTAAACAGTCAGTCTGAAAAACGAGACGTAAGATAGCTCCTCCGGCTTACCGCATGCACAGGCACGGCTGTAATGAAGTGCATAATATCATCCTGTATTAATTATAAATATTACCTCGGGTCATTCATTAAAGCCCTTCATCCGCTGAAGAGTGCGGGGACTAAGCTGAGAAATCACAGAAAATTCTGTAAAATGATGGACTCTTAACCCTTTCATTCAGAAGATGCAAGCATCACACTGAGAGGTAACATCTGCCGACATGGAACATTCAAACAGATTCGGAAACCTCATGGATCCTAATAAAGTCAATTGGGTCCACCAAGATTAGTGGGTAACTGAAGTCTAGCACTGCTTTGTAATCACATGATGCTGGTGTGAACAGAATCGTATGTACCAGTACATCACTGGCATGGCTATAAGGGGTAGAGAGGTAGCAGTCGGGTCCTGGTACGTGGGGTGTCCAAATGTCCTCTCCTTTCCACTGGGTTATATTACCCAACTCCAGCTTGGCCACTGAGGAGAGTAAAGAAAGACAATACGATATGATCTTCAGCAGATCCCAACTGCAATGTCATCAGCTCCCACACTAAAGGGTCCTTGAGGGGCGGATGGATGCGTGGAATGGCGCCCCCCAAACACTCGCTGTAAACACTGCTGTCAGACGCTGTCAGCGGCATTTAAAAAGTTGACAGCAGCGAGTGGAGTTCAGCTCCGCTCGCTGCTTTCAGAAGCTGATTCCATCTGTGGAACATAGCAGGTGTCTGCTGGGTGTGATGCAGGCTCAGATCCTGATCCTGCATCTAATATGCAGACCGAACATATAACATACTATTAAATCCTATCTTGGGCAGGGTTTTCTATTCCGCAGATTGCTTGCTATGGGGCCAGAAAAGCCTGAAGCCATATTCAGACACAGTCCGGACTGTATTACGGAGGTCTAAATTTGGCCTAATGTTTATGTATTTATTTAAACTCCCCATTTTCTATGCTTGAGAGTCTATTGTGTGATTGAGCACCGCAACGGTGAAAAGACGGCAGCTGGAATTGTGCCTCCCTGAGAGCCAGGGCAAAAACTGAGAGCAATCGGGCCTGTTTGTCTGGCCCCTCGCCAGATTGCCCTCATGTGCTGCGAGCAGGGAGCGATTCCTGCAGCTCCACTGCCTACAGGAGAAAATGGCAGTGGAGCGGAGCTGCAGGGATCCATCCTGCTTCCTGGCCGCGCTTCCTGTCTGACACAGCAGCACCGCTGGATGACATCAACATTCAGCGCGCGTTTGGGTCAGAGAGAGATAACGCTGCCGGTGACGATGATGCTGCAGGGAATGTGTTGAGAGATGTGAGTGTGTGTGGTGGAGAGGACAATGGTGGATAGGGCAATGATGGGGTGGTGGGGAGAAGGCAATGATGGAGGTGGTGAAGAGAACAAATGATGGGGTGGAGGGGGAGAACAATAATGGAGGTGGATGATGGGGGTGGGCAATGTAGGAGGTGATGGGGAGGGCAATGATTGGGGTGGAGGGGGAGAAGGCAATGATGGAAGGACAATGATGGAGGTGGTGGAGAGGGCAATGATGGAGGTGGTGGCAAGGGTAAAGAGGGCAGTGGAGAGAGCAATGATGGAGTTGGTGGAGAAGGCAATGATGGAGGTGATGGAGAGGGCAATGATGGGATGCAGGGGGAGGAGGACAATGAGGGATGTGGGGGATTGGGATGGGAGGAAGGGGGACTTATAATGGACTTAATGGACTTACGTACAGGGGGAGGTGGAGGAAGACGTTATATATGGATTTAAAATGAATTGGGTGGTGGAGGAGGGTGCTAAGCTCTTGATAGATGCCATCGGGGACTTAAAATTTATTGGGGATTGGGAGAGGAGGCGATAAGGTGCATTGGACCCTCTATAAGGAATTGAAAGGTGGGATAAGACGCTGTCCTGGACTTGAAATGAATTGGGAGGTGGCGGATGATGCCCAGTACCTGATAGCATCTTCTCCCACTCCCAAATTCATTATGATGCTATCAAGTTCTTATAATGAATGGGGGGACACAGGACAGGGACTAAGGCTATGTGCACACGTTCAGGATTTGCAGGAGAAAATTCTGCGGCATATTTTAATGTGTTGGCAGGAAGAAAGTTGAGTAAAATACATTTTTTTTTCCCACATTTTTTCCAAGCTTTTGTTACGCATTATTCCCCATTAGTACGGGTGAAATACGCTGCAAGACTTGACATTATGCAGATTTTAATCTGCTGCAAATCTGCAAGGAAAAAAAAGCAGCGTGTGCATGAGGGATCTTATTTGCTTTGCTTGTGCGGTAAAACCTTGCGTATATTCCTTACAGCTAATTGGGGAGAGTCACAGACTGAATAATTTATATTATTGGGAGTCAGAGATTATAGTTAATGGGGGGCACAGTGCTGCTTATCACTTTATTAATGGTGGGTGGCTAATAGTATATTAATGGTGGGGTACATATCTGTATTCGGGGGGGAGGCACATGTATGTATACAATGCATGTGTCCTTGTTATTTTCAGGGCTGCGATGATCATCGTGACAAGACGAGTCGTGGCTGGGAGATGTCGACATGAAGGTCTGACCAGATGGAGAACAAACAGGAGAGAGCGGCTCTAATCAGACGAGACGTCAGCGGTGCCTGGATGTAGATATTATTCTGTATCTGCACTGTGTGACGTGGAGTGATAATGTTTATTGTAAAATCCCTTATTCTACAGTCTCACACTTGTGTGAAATGTCCGTGTGCTTCCAAGTTTTTTTATCGGATGGCACACCGACTTGTAGAGTTTTATAGGTTTATTCACATACATGAAAATCACGGATCTGAGAATGAAATCCGTGAGGGTTAAAAAGTGTCCTGTTCTGATGCGATTTTGAGGATCAGAATAAGACATGATCAATGCGTCTGTAAAAGCGGATAGCACACCGACACTGTACACGGATACAGAAATGTAGCCTTAAAATTACTGCTGATGGAGCAGCCGGTGACCAGACGACCAGTCCATCAGCTCCTCCATTAGAAAAGAAGCCTTCCCATGCTCCATTAGTCACCATTGCATTATACAGCTAACAAGACAGGACGGTATGTAATAAAGACAGGGCGCTATATAATCAGATATATAGGGGACGGAGCTGTACATAACAAGAGAGGGCACTGTATAATAAGGGACAGCAATATACATAATAAAGGAGACTATGTGATATACAGGTCCTTCTCAAAAAATTAGCATATAGTGTTAAATTTCATTATTTACCATAATGTAATGATTACAATTAAACTTTCATATATTATAGATTCATTATCCACCAACTGAAATTTGTCAGGTCTTTTATTGTTTTAATACTGATGATTTTGGCATACAACTCCTGATAACCCAAAAAACCTGTCTCAATAAATTAGCATATCAAGAAAAGGTTCTCTAAACGACCTATTACCCTAATCTTCTGAATCAACTAATTAACTCTAAACACATGCAAAAGATACCTGAGGCTTTTATAAACTCCCTGCCTGGTTCATTACTCAAAACCCCCATCATGGGTAAGACTAGCGACCTGACAGATGTCAAGAAGGCCATCATTGACACCCTCAAGCAAGAGGGTAAGACCCAGAAAGAAATTTCTCAACAAATAGGCTGTTCCCAGAGTGCTGTATCAAGGCACCTCAATGGTAAGTCTGTTGGAAGGAAACAATGTGGCAGAAAACGCTGTACAACGAGAAGAGGAGACCGGACCCTGAGGAAGATTGTGGAGAAGGACCGATTCCAGACCTTGGGGAACCTGAGGAAGCAGTGGACTGAGTCTGGTGTGGAAACATCCAGAGCCACCGTGCACAGGCGTGTGCAGGAAATGGGCTACAGGTGCCGCATTCCCCAGGTAAAGCCACTTTTGAGCTACAGAGAAGCAGCACTGGACTGTTGCTAAGTGGTCCCAAGTACTTTTTTCTGATGAAAGCAAATTTTGCATGTCATTCGGAAATCAAGGTGCCAGAGTCTGGAGGAAGACTGGGGAGAAGGAAATGCCAAAATGCCTGAAGTCCAGTGTCAAGTACCCACAGTCAGTGATGGTGTGGGGTGCCATGTCAGCTGCTGGTGTTGGTCCACTGTGTTTCATCAAGGGCAGGGTGAATGCAGCTAGCTATCAGGAGATTTTGGAGCACTTCATGCTTCCATCGGCTGAAATGCTTTATGGAGATGAAGATTTCATTTTTCAGCACGACCTGGCACCTGCTCACAGTGCCAAAACCACTGGTAAATGGTTTACTGACCATGGTATTACTGTGCTCAATTGGCCTGCCAACTCTCCTGACCTGAACCCCATAGAGAATCTGTGGGATATTGTGAAGAGAAAGTTGAGAGACGCAAGACCCAACACTCTGGATGAGCTTAAGGCCGCTATTGAAGCATCCTGGGCCTCCATAACATCTCAGCAGTGTCACAGGCTGATTGCCTCCATGCCACGCCGCATTGAAGCAGTCATTTCTGCCAAAGGATTCCCGACCAAGTATTGAGTGCATAACTGAACATTATTATTTGATGGTTTTTTTGTTTGTTATTAAAAAACACTTTTATTTGATTGGATGGGTGAAATATGCTAATTTATTGAGACAGGTTTTTTGGGTTATCAGGAGTTGTATGCCAAAATCATCAGTATTAAAACAATAAAAGACCTGACAAATTTCAGTTGGTGGATAATGAATCTATAATATATGAAAGTTTAATTGTAATCATTACATTATGGTAAATAATGAAATTTAACACTATATGCTAATTTTTTGAGAAGGACCTGTATATACAGTACATGTATGTGCGTGTGTAGGTATATATATATATATATATATATATATATATATATATATATATATATATATATATATATATAGTTTTGTCGCCATAAAAGGAGGGGGCCCAGACACATTTCTTGCACAGGGGCCCCAAGCTGTCAGTGTCTGCCCTTGGTGTGTATTATCCCTGCACTGTGATATCACTATGTACAATATTTTTGCAATGTGCTATCACTGTGCTTATTATCCCTGTACTATGACATCACTATGTGTATTATCCCTGTACTGTGACATCACTGTGTGTATTATCCGTGTACTGTGACATCACTGTGTTTATTATCCCTGTACTGTGACATCACTATGTGTATTATCCCTGTACTGTGACATCACTGTGCTTATTATCCCTGTACTGTGACATCTCTGTGTGTATTATCTCTGTACTGTGACATCACTGTGCTTATTATCCCTGCACTGTGACATCACTGTGCTTATTATCCCTGTACTGTGACATCACTGTGTGTATTATCCCTGTACTGTGACATCACTGTGTTTATTATCCCTGCACTGTGACATCACTGTGTGTATTATCCCTGTACTGTGACATCACTGTGCTTATTATCCCTGTACTGTGACATCACTGTGTGTATTATCCCTGTACTGTGACATCACTGTGTTTATTATCCCTGTACTGTGACATCACTGTGTGTATTATCCCTGTACTGTGACATCACTGTGCTTATTATCCCTGCACTGTGACATCACTGTGTGTATTATCCCTGTACTGTGACATCACTGTGTGTATTATCCCTGTACTGTGACATCACTGTGCTTATTATCCCTGTACTGTGACATCACTGTGTGTATTATCCCTGTACTGTGACATCACTGTGTTTATTATCCCTGTACTGTGACATCACTGTGTTTATTATCCCTGTACTGTGACATCACTGTGTGTATTATCCCTGTACTGTGACATCACTGTGTGTATTATCCCTGTACTGTGACATCACTGTGTGTATTATCCCTGTACTGTGACATCACTGTGCTTATTATCCCTGCACTGTGACATCACCGTGTTTATTATTCCTGCACTGTGACATCACCGTGCTTATTATCCCTGTACTGTGACATCACTGTGTGTATTATCCCTGCACTGTGACATCACTGTGTGTATTATCCCTGTACTGTGACATCACTGTGTGTATTATCCCTGTACTGTGACATCACTGTGTGTATTATCCCTGTACTGTGACATCACTGTGTGTATTATCCCTGTACTGTGACATCACTGTGCTTATTATCCCTGTACTGTGACATCACTGTGTGTATTATCCCTGTACTGTGACATCATAGTGTTTATTATCCCTGTACTGTGACATCACTGTGTGTATTATCCCTGTACTGTGACATCACTGTGTTTATTATCCCTGTACTGTGACATCACTGTGTGTATTATCCCTGTACTGTGACATCACTGTGTGTATTATCCCTGTACTGTGACATCACTGTGTGTATTATCCCTGTACTGTGACATCACTGTGTGTATTATCCCTGTACTGTGACATCATAGTGTTTATTATCCCTGTACTGTGACATCACTGTGTGTATTATCCCTGTACTGTGAGATCACTGTGCTTATTATCCCTGTACTGTGACATCACTGTGCTTATTATCCCTGTACTATGACATCACTGTGCTTATTATCCCTGTACTGTGACATCACTGTTTATTATCCCTGTACTGTGACATCACTGTGTATTATCCCTGTACTGTGACATCACTGTGTGTATTATCCCTGCACTGTGACATCACTGTGTGTATTATCCCTGTACTGTGACATCACTGTGTGTATTATCCCTGTACTGTGACATCACTGTGTGTATTATCCCTGCACTGTGACATCACTGTGTGTATTATCCCTGCACTGTGACATCACTGTGTGTATTATCCCTGTACTGTGACATCACTGTGTGTATTATCCCTGTACTGTGACATCACTGTGTGTATTATCCCTGTACTGTGACATCACTGTGTGTATTATCCCTGCACTGTGACATCACTGTGTGTATTATCCCTGCACTGTGACATCACTGTGTGTATTATCCCTGCACTGTGACATCACTGTTTATTATCCCTGTACTGTGACATCACTGTGTGTATTATCCCTGTACTGTGACATCACTGTGTGTATTATCCCTGCACTGTGACATCACTGTGTGTATTATCCCTGCACTGTGACATCACTGTGTGTATTATCCCTGCACTGTGACATCACTGTGTGTATTATCCCTGTACTGTGACATCACTGTGTGTATTATCCCTGCACTGTGACATCACTGTGTGTATTATCCCTGCACTGTGACATCACTGTGTGTATGGAGCGCCCCCAAGGGCTAGGGGTACTCAGTACTGGGTCTTTCGGTTCTCAAGGGGGATGTCACGGTGGCTGACCCGGTCCGTGGCCCTCGGGAGGTCCGGTGTTAAAGGGAAAGGTCTTTAAAGGGATAGTGTTCGTGACGCCACCTGTGGTATTCAGTCAGGGTGACCGACGCTGCTTAGGGGTCCGCTGGGGTGATGTTATGGCAGCTAGATGGTATACCTTCCCACAGGTGAAGTGTATCCCCAGGGCTTCCCAGTGTGTAGATGGTGGATGGTGTGAGGCGCAGTGAAGAACGAGGACACAAGGTTGCAGTCTCTTTACCTTTACTGAAGACTTCAGCATCCACAGTCCAGAGCACCAGATCACAGGGCAGGCAGAGTCCGGCCGGTTTGGAGGCAAATCCAGAGTCCCCTTATTCAGGTGGAAATCAGTAGCCTTCCTCTAGCGCCTGAGTGTTGTAGTCACTTACTGCTAAGCCTCTCATAAGGTCCTCACAACTGTTGTAGATGTTCTACAGTCATGGCCAGAAGTTTTGAGAATGACACCAAAATTATATTTTCACATGATCTGCTGCCCTCTGGTTTTTATTAGTGTTTGTCTGATGTTTATATCACATACAGAAATATAATTGCAATCATATTATGAGTACCAATAGGTTATATTGACAGTTAGAATGAGTTAATGCAGCAAGTCAATATTTGCAGTGTTGACCCTTCTTCTTCAAGACCTCTGCAATTCTCCCTGGCATGCTCTCAATCAACTTCTGGACCAAATCCTGACTGATAGCAGTCCATTCTTGCATAATCAATGCTTGCATTTTGCCAGAATTTGTTGGTTTTTGTTTGTCCACCCGTCTCTTGATGATTGACCACAAGTTCTCAATGGGATTAAGATCTGGGGAGTTTCCAGGCCATGGACCCAAAATCTCTATGTTTTGTTCCATGAGCCATTTAGTTATTACCTTTACTTTATGGCAAGGTGCTCCATCATGCTGGAAAAGGCATTGTTGGGCGCCAAACTGCTCTTGGACGGTTGGGAGAAGTTGCTCTTGGAGGACATTCTGGTACCATTCTTTATTCATGGCTGTGTTTTTAGGCAAGACTGTGAGTGAGCCGATTCCCTTGGCTGAGAAGCAACCCCACACATGAATGGTTTCAGGATGCTTTACAGTTGGCATGAGACAAGACTGGTGGTAGCGCTCACCTCTTCTTCTCCGAATAAGCTGATTTCCAGATGTCCCAAACAATCGAAAAGGAGATTCATCAGAGAAAATGACTTTGCCCCAGTCCTCAGCAGTCCACTCCCTGTACCTTTTGCAGAATATCAGTCGGTCCCTGATGTTTTTTCTGGAGAGAAGTGGCTTCTTTGCTGCCCTCCTTGAAACCAGGCCTTGCTCAAAGAGTCTCCGCCTCACAGTGTGTGCAGAAGCACTCACACCAGCCTGCTGCCATTCCTGAGCAAGCTCGGCACTGCTGGTAGTCCGATCCCGCAGCTGAAACAGTTTTAAGATACGGTCCTGGCGCTTGCTGGTCTTTCTTGGGCGCCCTGGAGCCTTTTTGACAACAATGGAAACTCTCTCCTTGAAGTTCTTGATGATGCGATAGATTGTTGACTGAGGTGCAATCTTTGTAGCTGTGATACTCTTCCCTGTTAGGCCATTTTTGTGCTGTGCAATGATGGCTGCACGTGTTTCTTTAGAGATAACCATGGTTAACTGAAGAGAAACAATGATACCAAGCACAAGCCTCCGTTTAAAGTGTCCAGTGATGTCATTCTTACTTAATCATGACTGATTGATCGCCAGCCCTGTCCTCATCAACACCCACACCTGTGTTAATGGATCAATCACTAAAACAATGTTAGCTGCTCCTTTTAAGGCAGGACTGCAATGATGTTGAAATGTGTTTTGGGGGTTAAAGTTCATTTTCTGGGCAAATATTGACTTTGCAAGTGCAGTAATTGCTGTTAAGCTGATCACTCTGACATTCAGGAGTATATGCAAATTGCCATTAGAAAAAATGAAGCAGTAGACTTTGGAAAAATTAATATTTGTCTCATTCTCAAAACTTTTGGCCATGACTGTAGATGTTGTGTCTCATGCTCTGTCCCCCAGATGGATAGGACAAACCCATATGACCGGTGGCGTGAGGGTTTTTACAGGGACTCTATCATGCCCCAGCCTCTCGTGGATACCACCTTGCCTCCTGGGTATAGGGCGGGCAGGTAACGTGGAATTAGCTGTCCTGCCGGTCTGTGGAGCAAGGCCTAAAGAACTGTTGCTTCCTCGGTGTTCCGGCTACAGGGATCCTGCGCCTCAGAAGGAGGCAGCCTGTGCAGGGCAGAACTCCTTTTGGTTTCCTCTACTTTTGCTATGACTTCTCACTCTCTACAATACAGTTCTCTGTTCATGTCTCTTTCTGGAAGCTGCCACACGTGGGGCAGGCGCAGCTCCGTGTCCTTCTGGCTAGGCCTCTGACAGGATCCCACCCCTGTCAGGGACCAAATACCTGAGCAAAGCTCAGCCAGCAACTGCCTGAGCGGAGCTCAGACTGCTTCTCACTAACTTCCTATCCAGGCCTCCAGTTTTACCTAATTGTGAAGAGTGCCCTAATAAATAGGAGCATAGCTCCCCCTGGTGGACTGGAGAATGAAATGTGTTGTGTGTTGGTGTTACCTGGCAAAGAGATCTCCTTTATTGCCTCCAAACGTAACATCACTCCCCCCTAGAGGAGAATGATATTACTGCAACGACCAGGACCCTGGGGCGCTGCATGTATTATCCCTGTACTGTGACATCACTGTGTTTATTATTCCTGCACTGTGACATCACTGTGTTTATTATTCCTGCACTGTGACATCACTGTGTTTATTATTCCTGCACTGTGACATCACTGTTTTTATTATTCCTGCACTGTGACATCACTGTGTTTATTATTCCTGCACTGTGACATCACTGTTTTTATTATTCCTGCACTGTGACATCTCTGTGTGTATTATCCCTGTACTGTGACATCACTGTGCTTATTATCTCTGTACTGTGACATCACTGTTTATTATCCCTGTACTGTGACATCATTGTGCTTATTATCCCTGTACTGTGACATCACTGTGTTTATTATCTATCTACTGTGACATCACTGTGTTTATTATTCCTGCACTGTGACATCACTGTTGTTATTATTCCTGTACTGTGACATCACTGTTTTTATTATTCCTGCACTGTGACATCACTGTGTTTATTATCGCTGTACTGTGACATCACTGTGTTTATTATTCCTGTACTGTGACATCACTGTGTTTATTATCCCTGTACTGTGACATCACTGTGTTTATTATTCCTGCACTGTGACATCACTGTGTTTATTATTCCTGTACTGTGACATCACTGTGTTTATTATTCCTGTACTGTGACATCACTGTTTTTATTATTCCTGCACTGTGACATCACTGTGTTTATTATTCCTGTACTGTGACATCACTGTTTTTATTATTCCTGCACTGTGACATCACTGTGTTTATTATTCCTGCACTGTGACATCACTGTGTTTATTATTCCTGCACTGTGACATCACTGTTTATTCCTATACTGTAAATAGATTAATGGCTGCACTCAAAATAAATCTGTGCTAGAACAAGGAAATGTGTGATACATGAAATGGGAATAGCATAACGGCTTGTGAAATATATGAAAAAACACATGAGATTCTTAGCACAAGATTTGGCCAAAAGTTGTGAGCCCATCCACCAATCGTCAAGGTAATCTCAGAACGGATGGGTACCTGAGCTGACTGCCTATATAAGCAGGCTTTACCATGTTATTAGCCATAGGTAAGTGTTCACACTAGGCAGTCAGCTCAGGTACCCATCCGTTCTGAGATTACCTTGACGATTGGTGGATGGGCTCACAACTTTTGGCCAAATCTTGTGCTAAGAATCTCATGTGTTTTTTCATATATTTCACAAGCCGTTATGCTATTCCCATTTCATGTATCACACATTTCCTTGTTCTAGCACAGATTTATTTTGAATGCAGCCATTAATCTATTTGCTATATGACTTTTTTGGTTATTCACCAGTTCAGATTAGATTGCTGTTCAGTCAGTTTTTCTATATCTACTATTCCTATACTGTGACATCACTGTGGTTATTATCTCTGTATTGTGACATCACTGTCTTTATTCTCTGTACTGTGACATCACTGTGTTTATTATCCCTGTACTGTGACATCACTGTGTGTATTATCTCTGTACTGTGACATCACTGTGTTTATTATCCCTGTACTGTGACATCACTGTGTGTATTATCCCTGTACTGTGACATCACTGTGTGTATTATTCCTGTACTGTGACATCACTGTGTTTATTATCTCTGTACTGTGACATCACTGTGTTTATTATCTCTGTACTGTGACATCACTGTGTTTATTATTCCTGCACTGTGACATCACTGTGTTTATTATCTCTGTACTGTGACATCACTGTGTTTATTATCCCTGTACTGTGACATCACTGTTTATTATCTCTCTACTGTGACATCACTGTGTTTATTCCTGTACTGTGACATCACTGTGTGTATTATTCCTGTACTGTGACATCACTGTGTGTATTATTCCTGTACTGTGACATCACTGTGTGTATTATTCCTGTACTGTGACATCACCGTGTTTATTATTCCTGTACTGTGACATCACCGTGTTTATTATTCCTGTACTGTGACATCACCGTGTTTATTATTCCTGTACTGTGACAGCACTGTGTTTATTATTCCTGTACTGTGACATCACTGTGTTTATTATCTCTGTACTGTGACATCACTGTTTATTATTCCTGTACTGTGACATCACTGTTTATTATTCCTGTACTGTGACATCACTGTGTGTATTATCCCTGTACTGTGACATCACTGTGTGTATTTTCCCTGTATTGTGACATCACTGTGTTTATTATCCCTGTACTGTGACATCACTGTGTGTATTATCCCTGTACTGTGACATCACTGTGTGTATTATCCCTGTACTGTGACATCACTGTTTATTATTCCTGTACTGTGACATCACTGTGTTTATTATCCCTGTACTGTGACATCACTGTGTGTATTATCCCTGTACTGTGACATCACTGTGTGTATTATCCCTGTACTGTGACATCACTGTGTTTATAATCTCTGTACTGTGACATCACTGTGTGTATTATCCCTGTACTGTGACATCACTGTGTTTATTATCTCTGCACTGTGACATCACTATGTGTATTATCCCTGTACTGTGACATCACTGTGTGTATTATCCCTGTACTGTGACATCACTGTTTATTATTCCTGTACTGTGACATCACTGTGTGTATTATCCCTGCACTGTGACATCACTGTGTGTATTTTCCCTGTACTGTGACATCACTGTGTGTATTATCCCTGTACTGTGACATCACTGTGTGTATTTTCCCTGTACTGTGACATCACTGTGTGTATTATCCCTGTACTGTGACATCACTGTTTATTATTCCTGTACTGTGACATCACTGTGTTTATTATCCCTGTACTGTGACATCACTGTGTGTATTATCCCTGTACTGTGACATCACTGTGTGTATTATCCCTGTACTGTGACATCACTGTGTGTATTATCCCTGTACTGTGACATCACTGTGTGTATTATCCCTGTACTGTGACATCACTGTGTGTATTATCCCTGTACTGTGACATCACTGTGTTTATTATCTCTGTACTGTGACATCACTGTGTTTATTATTCCTGTACTGTGACATCACTGTCAGCCTGTAAGGTTTCTTTCACACTTCCGTCGGTACGGGGCTGTCATGAAGCGTCGTCGCGACGTACCGATGGAAGTGTTTTCTTTCACATTTCCGTCTGTGTTGCCGAGCAGGAAAGATCGTGAGAGCGATATTTCCTGCTGGGCATGCGCACTGTGATGCGACGTACGGAAAAACGTTCCCTTGAACGTTTTTCCGAGACAATGAGCCGCCAAAACCCGAGGCATCCAGTGGATGACGCATGCAACATGTGGCCATACGTCGCGATCCGTCGGCAATACAAGTGTATGGTAAAAAAATGCATCCTGCGGGGAAATTTGCAGGACGCGTTTCTTACCAAAACGATGCACTGTGGCAGATCCAAATAAACGGAAATGTGAAAGTAGCCTTAGTTGGACATTTCCTAATTTTGTCTCGCCCATATACCTCTTCAAGGATAATTTACATAGAGCTCAGAGCATTTTAAACAGTGATTTTTGTAGTGTGGCTGCATCAGATTTAGCACATAGTGACCGGTTTAGTAAAATTGCCCGTTCATATAATAAAGTGGTGTGTTAAGGTCTAAAATTGAATTAACAAATTCCTTTGTTAGGGTATGTTCACATGTGCCAGTTTTGCTGCGTATTTTATGCAGTGTATTTGGTGCAGGATTTTACAGTACAATCAAAATCCATAAGATTTCTGAAATGTTTATGGGGCAGTCTTCTGGCACTGTTCATGGGGAGTAGCCTGCTGGCAATGTTTACGGGCAGTCTTCTGGCACTGTTCATGGGGAATTCTTCTGGCACTGTTAATGGGGAAGTCTTCTGGCACTGTTCATGGGGAGTAGCCTGCTGGCAATGTTTACGGGCAGTCTTCTGCACTGTTCATGGGGAGTAGCCTGCTGGTAATGTTTATGGGACAGTCTTCTGCACTGTTCATGGGGAGTAGCCTGCTGGTAATGTTTATGGGACAGTCTTCTGCACTGTTCATGGGGAGTAGCCTGCTGGTAATGTTCATGGGGAGTAGCCCGTTAGCAATGTTTATGGGGCAGTCTTCTGGCACTGTTCATGGGGAGTAGCCTGCTAGCACTGTTCATGGGGAGTAGCCCGTTAGCAATGTTTATGGGGCAGTCTTCTGGCACTGTTCATGGGGAGTAGCCTGCTGGCAATGTTCATGGGGAAGTCTTCTGGCACTGTTCATGGGGAGTAGCCTGCTAGCAATGTTTATGGGGCAGTCTTCTGGCACTGTTCATGGGGAGTAGCCCCTTGGCAATGTTTATGGGGCAGTCTTCTGGCAATGTTCATGGGGAAGTCTTCTGGCACTGTTCATGGGGAGTAGCCTGCTGGCAATGTTTATGGGGCAGTCTTCTGGCGCTGTTCATGGGGAGTAGCCAGCTGGCAATGTTTATGGGGCAGTCTTCTGGCACTGTTCATGGGGAGTAGCATGCTGGCAATGTTTATGGGGCAGTTTTCTGGCAATGTTTATGGTGGCAGTCTGCTGGAAATAGCTATTTGTAATAGTCTTCTGGCAGTGTCTATGTGGGATAGTGTTCTGGAAATGCTTCTGGGGACAGTTTGCCAGCAGTGTCTATGTTGGGTAGTGCTCTGGCAATGGTTATAGGGCAGTCTGCTGGCAGTGTCTATGTGGGGTAGTGTACCGGCAATGTTTATTTGCATCAGTCTCCTGGCGGTCTTTATGTTGGTGGTCTTCTCGTACGGTGTATGGGGCGCACTCTGCAGTTTACAGGAAGAACTCTGGCAGTAGTATTGTATATTAGGGGCACTCTGCTATTTTTGATTAGGCTGCAGTCTAGCAATGATTATGGGGTCACTCTGCTAACAACACAGGCAGTTTAGCTGCAGCTATGTCGGTGTGAACAGTATTTATTAAAAGAACTTACATAAAATAAAAAAATCACAGTGACGGGCTCCACATCGCAATTCTCCTTGAAGTTAACCCTTTAGCGTAGGGAGATTGACCTTAGGGAGTTGCTTTTTCTGCAGTTCCCTCGTGTATTATTTAAAGTGGCAGGGAAGGTAAGATCTTGACTTTAATTAATCGGACAAGTGTAAGTTACTTTGGGACGGAATGATAATCCACCGCAAGGATCACCTGGCTCCTGCCTGCATCTTAATGAGGGACATCCCACGGATTGGTGACTGCGCTGATTAATGAGTTCAGCCATTTTCCAGGTCACTCTGCTACAAGAATATTAAAAATAGTTTCCCCGGCATTTTATTCCAGTCTCTCCATATGTTGCATTTGCTTAGTCCACTGGTTCTCCTTGGACACCTTATATCTGATTCTATCTTATCCGGGGCAGATCACAGAGGAGACATAGTATGCAATTTTGCTAGACTCTAATATTGACCCAAAAATCGGGGGATCCATTTCCCTTCTTCCATATTTATTTATAAATTCATTATATCCCCAAAACTGAGTAAAAGTTGTTCAAAGGCTTATGGATCAGTCTGATACGTAGAGCAGAAAGTCAATGCAGGTACTAAAACAATGTGCAGTCATATGGCGGCATTATTTTTGCACAGGCGCCAAATTACATCATATCTGTCACGTCGTAAGCGGCGTTAAAGGGGCAGGAGGGCGTACTGGGACCCGCACCTGTCCCTACCACCTTAATGGGGCCCTAGCTTTCCCTTATCTCAGGGGTACCTATGATGGTTAGGAGGCCCGAGCCGCCAGCGTCTCCCTGTCTCCTGTGCAGGCCCTATAAGTGGCCCCCTCTCCCCCCAGAAAGGAGGACTGCACCAGTGTATAAACACAACAATAAACAGGGTAAACAGACAAGGTAACTAAAAGTCTCAAACTCACCAAATGCTCACACAACCACAGAGGGTACACATAGAAGGGAAGAGAAGGAGAAAACTAGGAAGGAAAACAGTAACCAGAACAGCAGACACCAATCTCTGTAATAAACCTCTAAGCTCCAAATATCACTCTCCTTCAACCTCCAAGCCAGGCAGCAGAACTGATCACTGACACTAGCTGTAGTCAAGGTTGGGTCTATATAGAGGAGCAGATTACAAAAATCCACTTCAGCTGAGAGACCCAGCTCACAGCAACTTAGCAAATAAGGTTAACTCCTGCACTGCTGGCACAAAGCAGCCAGGTCAAAATACAGGAGAAGAGCTTCTGTTCACTGTGTGTGAACGAGGCCCAGAGCGCTGTGGTTCTCTGGAACCTCTCTGTCGTGGTAGCCCCGTGACAATATCTTTATGATTGGTGGTGCCAGACCCAGGTGTTTCTGATGGAGCTGTAGATAAGAGGTTGTATCAAAATCATGGGATTACATACAGTATATCCACAGGATCGACTATATCTTGCTGATTACTGGGGGGTCCGAGCGCTGGGTCCCCCAACAATCACAAGAACAGGAATGAAAAAAAAAACATGTTTGAATTAAACAACAGTCGAGCATGAGCATTGTCACTGTAATCAAAGTGTATAAAACTGACAAAAGTCTCATAGTCTCGCCTGAAGGAGCTTAAAGGGGTTCTCCATTGCTGAACAATCCATTTTGAATGAAAAAAAAAAACATACCTCCGGAACCAGTACCTCTCCTCTGCCTTGGGCGCTTTGTTCACCGGTGGTCTTAAGACTAGTCCATCTGATGGAAATGTGAAGGCTGCAGCCGTGACGTGAACAATGTCACTTTGTTCGTGGGGGGACACAGCGCTCACAGTAGAGAAGCGGCACCAGTCTGGGTCAAATTTATGCTTTTTTTTCTTATATCATTCAGCATTCTGGTAGGTATTCATAGGGGGTTGTCCAGCACGGCTCTCGTGATTGTTAGATTTCCCAGTGCTTGAAGACCCAGAGGTCACCAAGTGGATAGATCTGTAATGGATCTGTACGGATCTGATCCAAGTGGATCTGTAATAATGATATATCCCTTTAAGCTGTCCATACACTTCAGATCGCTGTCAGTCAAACACTATTCCTTCTGCCCCCCCATCATACACATGCATGCCCAGATCGGCCGAGGAGAGTTACATGTGGCGCCCCAGGATCCTGGTCATCACACTGGCATTGCTTTCCCTTTGGCGAGAGGGATGTCACGCTTGGGAGCGATGAAGGATATCTTTCACCAGGTAAATCTCACATACAACACGTTCACACTCCAGGCCAGAAGGGGGAGCTCTGAACCCGGATTCAGGGTGAACTCCCTTATAAATTCTGGCTGGAGAGGAAGTTAGAGAGCAGTCTGTCATAGGACAGAGAAGCAGACAGTTCATCCCAGACAGCTGAAGAGTGCAGACTGTCAGAGGACCTGAAGAGTGCAGATGGCAGTGAGTGCCGGGAAGTCTGAAGGAGGGAGTAGTCCGAGGAACTACAGCTCCTGGAGCAAGGAAATAGAAAGCACGAACATCTTGTAGAAAGAGCAGGAGGAAGAAAGCACAGGAGAGAAACACCAGTGGAGCAGAGCTGAGAAGAGGCTACCTCTCTGGCTAGTGCAGATTCTGGTAGCCGGAAAACCGTGGCCGTGCTGAACTCTATAGTGGCATAGCAGAAACCGGCAGGACAGCTGGATTGTACATCACCTGTCCGCATTAATTAGACCCAGGAGACACAGTGATAATTATAGGGCCCGGGTCATCCAAGAGACCCTGTAAGAAGGCCCACTTCACCTGTCATACGGGTTGTGTCCTAACCTTCATGGGGCAGAAAGGAACTGTGAGGGCCTTATGTGAAGCCTTCGGCAGTAAGGAACCACATCACCACCGCACTTGGAGGAAGGCTTCGATCTCCACCTGGTGAGGGGGACTCTGAATGTGCTTCCAAACCGGCCGGACCCTGCCTGTCCTGTAATCTGGTGCCCTGGACTGTGGTTGCCTGAAGCCTACAGTAAACCAGGTAAAGACATTGCAAACCTGTGTCCTCGTTCTTCATTGCACCACCCATCATCTTCACCATATACACTGAGAGCCCTGGGGACCTACTTTACCTGTGTGAAGTTATAACATCTAGCTGCCACACCATCACCCCAGAGGACCCCTTTAAGCAGCGTCAGTCCATACTGACTGAATACCACAGGTGGCGTCACGAACTTTATTCATAAAACCCCTAAAAGACTTTTCCTTTAATTGGATGCCCAGGGTCATGGACCGGGTCACAGCCACCGTGACATCCCCTTTAAGTACTGTACCCGGTACTGAGTACCGCACGGCACAGGTGGGAGACTCAACTTTGGCGTCACGAACAGGATTGACAGACCCTGAGAATAGGGTCATGTGCGCCTAAGAGACTGCGCCTAACTGTGTTGTGCTGACTGTTAACTGTGAAATTGCACCAAAACCACCACCATTACAGCACCATGTGGCGTGCAGGAGGAATGGGGCGTGTTATCGTGGGCGGAGCTTGGAAAACGGCGTGGAAATTATGGCCGCCCCTCACAGATACTATTATGTCCAAGAGATATGCCCATGAATGAAAGAGGTCTGCCTCCTTGTCTGGTATGGCGGGAGAGAAAGGAGAAGAACCCTGCCCATGGAGAGAGGCGGAACCGAAACAACAGGAAGACGCCAAGGAGGACCTGGTTGGCAAGATGGCAAGCGGAGGACATCTGGAGGAGGGGGAAAAAGTCCGCAGCTGTCCCAGCTAATCGGAGGAAGAAAAGGCCCTGCCGTCACCGATGAACCCGGAGGTTCTCCGCGCGGAAGTGGAGGAGCTGTGCCGTCAGCTCCGGCAGTCCTGGTTCCGCGCAGCCGCAAACACCTGGGAGCAGCAGCGCAGCCAACTTTCGGAATCCCAACCTGCAGTGGATGAGCCCGGCACCGGAGACGCCGCAGCAGCAGGTAAGAACACTGACCCTGCCCTGGTAGCAGAGGACACCCTGCTAGGGCCCGTGGACGCTCCACCACCCCTACCACCCGGCCGGGTTTGCAGACTGATCGAGTGGGAGCAGCCCTGGGAGACAGTACCTACCGCCAAAGCCCCGCTGCAGCCGACGATGGGAGCCCAGGATGTGTACAGGGAATGGGTGACCTTCCGGTGGAAGCACTCTGGCACAGGCCTGATTGGGTTCCCCAGGGAGAACCAGGCTGAGGGAGAACACCTAGAAGTCGTCAGCCAGAGGGAGTATTGCCAGGAGCAGGCACGCAAGCAGGAGCAGGAGGACAGAGAGCGTGATCTCCAGCGCAGAGCTGCAAAAGAGAAAGACCTGCAGGCAAAAGCGCAGAATAGGAGAGCTAGCAATCAGGACTGGGGCCCACGGAGGATTGGGACTGTGGTAGCCTCAGCCTTCCGCATTAATGCTGGCTGAGGGTTCATTAAAGAACAATGCGTGCAGCAGGAGATTTTTGTCACTAGGAATGATGTGGAACTCCACCTACAAGAGGGACACCCGGACAGGGACCTCTACCCCGGTGACCGCATCACCTACACCAGACACTGGGGAGACAAAGGGTGGTATGCCCTGCATGTGCATAAATGTGCTCCAAAGGTAACCAGGTCACCTGCACGTGACCCTGAGCCACCACAAGCAGCCCCGCTTTGCTCACCAGCATCCTCACCTGGCAAGGTGACATCTACACCTGCCGCCAGCAGAGCACCAGTCACCATGTGCTCAAAAGCCACTCAAACTGAAATTGCACAAAATTTCAGGAGTACCCAGACTCCTATCCAGAGCATTGACGAACTCTATGTGGTACCTGGCAAATGTCCAAATGCACAGGTACTACCTTGGAAGAAAAAGCCTTAAATCTGAATAAATAATGCGACTGTGGACTGTCATGAAAGTTCAAAAGTTTTTGTTTAACCTGGCCAGGTTTCCATGAAAGTTATAATGATTGTTTGAAATGTTGAAATGACCGTTCCTTGAAGTTTGAAAATTTAAATAGACAGTGAGATCATAGGCAATGTATGATCCAAAATCTTTCTTGCAAATAGTTGGCACTTCTTAAGGTGCTTTCTACTGGTTTTACATGAAGCTCTTAAAGGGACTGTTTAAAAAAAAAATGTTGCCTTAAAATATAGTTTCGTTACAGAGACCTGAAGAAAAACCCGTTGGCGCGGCAGAACATCGGATCTGGATACACGCCGTGTAGCTCGTCTACCACCTACGTTGGGGGTTGATAACGGGTCCCTCTCATTGTTGCTGCTGTTGAAAAGTTATTGACTTGAATATTAATTAGAAAGTTTGAATGGCACTTTTGATTTAAGTAAATTTAAAGTAGCATACCTGTAAAGGTACTCGGCGTTAATGAGAAACGTTATGCACTTTTATCGTGAAGATAGTATGGTAATGGTATTCCAAAATGCTGTGATATTGCGAGAAGAGTTAGATAGAATAATGGTTTAAATGTCAGATAGTTAGCATATAACTGCAGAAAATATACACTTTGAAGTCTTAAAGATAGTATACCCGTAAGAGAGCAGACGGCAGTGAGTGCCATGACCGTGTATGCCGAGTACGGTTTCCCATTGGGCATAATCCTAAATACCGCCAAACCCCCCGACATACTGTTTCAACCCAGTCTTTGAATAATAACACAACCATTTATATTCTTTGGATATTTTGGCCACAGCGGCCAACTTTTATTAACAAAATTAACATAAACAGTAATATAATCAGTATGTAAATTCGAGGGGAGGGTTCTTGGAACTAAAAGATCTGGCAAAACCCCAAAATGAAGATCGACCACCATGTTACGCTCAGCCGTGCATCACCAGCTCGAGGGCACCGTACATCCCGTTCCGGGAAGAGAAAAACCACCAACAGCTCCCAGGGTAAAAACCCCGTCCAGCGCCCATACCAAAATGCCAGATCAAACCCCACACCATTTTCAATTGCCTGTAATTATGTTCCAATTCCTTCCCCCTACCAATCAGCGTCAAATCCAAGAACCCCCACCCCCCCACCACACACGAACAGCCCTGACCACCTCAGGCTCGTGAGTTCCCCAATGCCACCAATGCCCTCTCCACCCCTTGTACTGCCAAAGTCCACAAATCAATCCCAATTGTATTTAAGTGAACTCCATCCTCCAACCAGTAATTACCAACCCGCGATTCCAATTCGAAATGCCTGACACTAATACCCCCATTTCTGGAAACAAAACCTGATACTGCCCTATTTAATTTTATCCTAGCTCTGTTAATCCACTTCAAAGATCTAGCTACCCTCCACCGCTTCCTAGGCACAATATCTGACCACACGACCACCACTCCCGGAAACGATACCCACAACCTCAAAAAATCGAACCGTATATCTCTGATTAATTCTCTAACCAGCCTTACCCCCAAATCATTCCCCCCCCATATGCATGACCAAAATGTCAGGCTGTCTATCCAAACGAACAGCCCTGGAAAACTCAGAAAGGACCCTACTCCAAACCATCTCCCTAAATCCCAACCAACGAATGACCACTTGCCGCCTACTAAAACTCAATGGCCTACCGTCCGGCCTGACATTGGCACGCAACGCCCCCCAATGCACGAACGAATGTCCGAAGATCCAGGCTAAATATGGGAAACCACCTGCAACAAGATACATGAAAACACTCAACATCAAAACAATATCATGACACGCCACCCAAAAGTTAATGACGAACATAACTTAAGTAGCGATCCGATGTCCACCTGCCAATTCTCCATATGGCATCCGCACCTAAACCCAAACTATCAGCTTCCGATGCAGCTCTGATCCTAAAAGAATTCGACCCAAACATATCCGGGGGAAGGCCCAACTCCTGCAAACCCTTTCTTAATACCGCAATAAAGGGAAAACGAGACAAATGCCCCCCGCGTGACACAGCAAAGGGCCTACTCTACCTGACCACAAGCGCCAATACGCCTCCAGACACCCTCAAGGGCACATCAATAACCTGTTAACCCTCCCCAACACCACACGTTGTCCTCTTCCAAACTGGTCAGTCTTCGAACACCGAATCCAGAGAACGATACCCCCTGTCCAAAAATCTACATCCTCTGCCAACAAACCTCCTGCCCTGTCCCTGGAGCTTGACACAAGCTCGCCAACATGCATTGCCCCAAAAAAGGCTAAAGAAAAAGCAAGTCGAAACAACGCCAACTCAAAATTAGAAAAACAAATAGTCTCCAAAACTCCGCCCAACCGTTCCAAAAGGCTGAAAGAAATGGGGCGGCGCCTATCAAGAGTCTAATTACCTCTCCTAAAACCCCTTAGAGCCTGTCTAACCAAAACATTTTTTGTAACGACCCCTGCAACTTAAACACAAAAGCAAGTCCAGCCACGAATTTATTCACTTTAGAAATCGACCAACCTACTTCGGCCGCCTTGTAAATTAAAAATAACACCACAAACATCGTATCTTCTTCGGACACCAAATCGCCCCAACAAGACACCCAACTTTGCCATACCCGCCACGAGGCTTCATATGATGACTAGGTCTGGCTTGTAACAGACTCCTGAATCAACCGTCCTGCTCGTCCATAATCACGCTCCATAGATGCAAAGGGCATTCCTCTCCCGAGACCTCCGCATCTGGCGCCAATTCCCGAAAACGCTCCCACTGAAAACGAGACAATGCATCTGCTATTGAGTTCTGGACACCTGGCACATGAACCGCCGAAATACAAGCATTCAGCTCCAAACACCTAAGAACCAGCTCCCTCACCAACTTAATCACAGGGGGGGACGAAGCCGATAAACTGTTAATCACCGACACCATGCTCATATTGTCGCAATGAAAACAAACCCTCCTGTTAGAGAACATTCCCCCCCAAATGGAAACTGCCACGACAATAGACAAACATCTATCCAAATAGTAACCACCATTCCAAAAACAACAGAACACTGTCCGGGTGCACCGGAAGCAAACGGAAGGCCGATTCAATATCCGTCTTTGCCAACAAAGCTCCAGGGCCATGTCTCCTCACCCACTGTACCGCTGCATCAAACTCTTGGGCAATGCCATCGTTCACCGACAGGCCTTTTGGATACGACAAATGCTGAATCAACCGAAAATTGTTCGGCTCTTTTTTGGGCACCACCCCCAAAGGGGAAACAACCCTCCACTTCTTTTTTAAGCTTAACATCAACGACCTCGGCATGCAACATTGCCGACCGCAAATTCTTAATCGAGAAAGGAACCTCGTGACCCGGAGGGGGAATCCTAAAACCGTCCGCAAAACCATTAAAAATCACACCAGCCTTCACTTGATCTGGGTACCTATTTAGAAAGGGGGCCATCTCTTGAAGTCTCACCGGGGTCTCCCCCTTGACCGGCACCCAATGCTGGCTTTCCTTTCCCTTTCTTGAAGCATTTTGAGGCCCCGTGGGAGATTCTGTTACAATGGGAACACACATGCTTAAACTTACAGGTATTCCCGTACTTACACTGGCCGTCATTAAACTGCCAGCATGTTCCGGATTTCTCTTTTGATCCCTGCGCCCCCTGACCACCGCTTCCGTGTCCCGCCTGCTGGTTGCCACCACTTCCAGCCCCGTGAAAGGACTGCCCATACCTGGCTGGGGCCATAACCTTCAACCAAAGCCCTATGTCCTTCTGGTCCCATCTATTTTCTGGCCTCACCGCCTAAACTGCTCATCATACCGCAGCCAGGTCTGACCGCCATATGTACCATGCGCTTCCCCAATAGAGTCTAAATAACAAAACAATCCCGAGCAATTCTCAGGCGACTTCTCCCCTACCACACTCGCCAATATTGCCAATGCCTGCAACCAATTCACAAATGTCTGCGGAATTAATCTCCACCTCCTCTTTTCTTCCTCCTCCTTTTTGCTATCATCTTTTTTACCTTTATCTAAGTTCAATTTCTCCAAAGGAAGAAGGGAAAAATTTCCACGTACTCATCCCGCCAAATCTTCTCTTTTACCTCCTTCTTCAAATGAGCTCCAAAAGGCCCTTCAAAGCACACGTAAACTTCCCCTTTCGCTCTATCATCTAATTTAACCGTATCCCCTTTTTCCTTTTCTGTCTGAACCGAAACCGATACACCTGATGAAGCTACCTCCACCTCCCGACCATGACTCAACAATACACTTCCCGACTGAGGCTCCATCCCCTGTCCAGACATCCACGCCCCCACTGGCGACGTAACGGCCCCAGTTGCCGCCCCACCATCCAACCTCCGCAGAATTTGAGACATACTATGCAAGATATCCTGCAGGCCTGGCACCTCCGCCACAATGGGCCCACCCCGCTGCCACTCCTCACTCCCTACCACCAGGCCCCCCCTAGCCTCCTGCAACCCGGCCCCTGCGGGCAACAAACAAGACATGGAATCATACTCACTCCGCTGCGCGGGTGCTGTGTCCCCGCCAGCCGAACCTCCGGATCCCTGTGTAAGGATTCTGGACTTTCCTGGTGCCTGTTCGCCCTGATCCAAGATGGAGTCTTGTATCTCGCCCTGTCATGGAACTTCGTGTCTTTCCTGATTATTTAAGTCCGGGTCATGTGTGCTAAGGTGCCTGAGTATTTTGTGCTGCTGGCTCCTGAGCTTCTGCTGGTTTGCTGGTGAACTCCCTGCTTCTTCTGTTCACTACTCGGTGGTCTGTATTCAGCTACCTCTGGAACTTCTGCAACGGGCTGCGTACCTGTGGAAGTATCTTCCTTGTTTTGCAGTGCCTCAATATCCCCCTGTAAAGAGTGGATCATAGAAAACAACTGATCCATCTTTGTCTCAGTCGACATTATCCCAGCAGATTCCTTTATGGCCTGAGTATCCTCAAGTATATTCAAGCTTGGATGACTACTGTAACCCAAACCCTTGTACTAAGAGTGATACTACCGCCATACAATGACCATAGAATGGTGATATCAGTTCATACACTGATGCGAATAAATCAGATGAACAGTAAGAATTTTCGCAGAATCCAAAAGTAAGAAAATGTTGAATTGTAGAGATGTTTTTGAGATGCAGGTGACATGAGTGGGCGAGTGATCGGATGTAGGGAGTAAAGGAAAGATCTGAGTCGAATACAACCCCAAGAGCGAGGGTGTGCTGCTGGGGAATTATGGCAGAACCACACACTGAAATTGCATTATCGGGTGTAAGCAGGTTGTTGACAGGTTCAGTTTTAGCTAGAGGGAGGACATGATGTTGGAGACAGCGGTAAGACAATCCATAGTATTTTGTATTGAGGTGAGGATGTCAGGAGACGAATAATTGGGTGTCATCAGCATAGAGATGATGCTGGAAACCAAGTCTGTCCAATGGGGGCAGTGTATAAGGGGAAGAGGAGGGGGCCTAGGACTGGCCCCTGAGGATCCCCGACAATAAGGGGAAGGGGAGGGGAAGAAGAGCAGAATATCTCGGGGGGTACAGTGTATCCATTTGCATTGCTGGACCGGCTTATGTATTGGGTGCCACAGCAACTTCTGGTCAGGCGATGGATATGATAGAATGGCGGATATTGACATTGTCACAGGTGAAGCAGAAGCTCCCGGGTCACATTTAGGAGGGATCACTCATTGTGCTGGATCCTAAAAAGAATCCTCCATAAATCCCTTTTTATCGCTGTGTAAGTTAAACGTCTGACTGCAGCCATTACCGGAGACACAGAGATGTGATTACGCAGTTTCAAGGACATCTTCACCTTTCTTGGCGCTGTGGTCATGGAATAATTCCCCTCCCCCAATACGAGCGTCTCTTCCTGGAAACCCCTCAGTGCCATTACATGATGGAAAGTATCAGTGTAGGGTGAGCAGCCCCGAGATGCCCATATTACATACATAATACATGTGCAGCACTCAGCCGGGGAAGTGAGGAACAATACGGGTGTATGTCCGTCATCAGTACAGGAACATGAGGGACGGGGCCAGTGCTCCCTACAGGCACTGCTACCCTGACCCCTAATACAACAGGCATTGCTCGGGGGTCTGTTTGCGAGAGCGTGACTGACACTATCACGGGTTTAGGAGGAATGAGGCAAGAAATGTTAGGTTACTTGTGTCTGACACTATTAGGGTATACAGTGGGGGAAATAAGTATTTGATCCCTTGCTGATTTTGTAAGTTTGCCCACTGAACAGTCTAGAATTTTAGGGGTAGGTTAATTTTAACATTGAGAGATAAAATATCAACAATAAAATCCAGAAAATCACATTATATAAATTATATACATTTATTTGCATTTTGCAGTGAAAAAATTAAGTATTTGATCCCTCTGGCAAACAAGACTTAATACTTGGTGGTAAAACCCTTGTTGGCAAGCACAGCAGTCAGACGTTTTTGTAGTTGATGATGAGGTTTGCGCACATGTCAGGAGGAATTTTGGTCCACTCCTCTTTGCAGATCATCTCTAAATCATTAAAAGCTTCAACTCCCTCCATGTTTTCTATGGGATTGAGGTCTGGAGACTGGCTAGGCCACTCCATGACCTTAATGTGGTTGACTGTATGTCATTGGGTCATTGTCTTGCTGGAAGACCCAGCCGCAGCCCATTTTTAATGTCCTGGCGGAAGAAAGGAGGTTGTCACTCAGGATTTTACGGTACATGGCTCCATCCATTTTCCCATTGATGCGGTGAAGTAGTCCTGTGCCCTTAACAGAGAAGCACCCCAAAACATAATGTTTCCACCTCCATGCTTGACTGTGGGGATGTTCTTTGGGTCATAGGCAGCATTTCTCTTCCTCCAAACACGGCGAGTTGAGTTAATGCCAAAGACTTCAATTTTTGTCTTATCTGACCACAGCACCTTCTCCCAATCACTCACACAATCATCCAGGGGTTCATTGGCAAAACTTCAGACAGGCCTGCACATGTGCCTTCTTGAGCAGGGGGACCTTGTGGGCAATGCAGGATTTTAAACCTTTACGGCGTAAGGTGCTACCAATGGTTTTATTTATGACTGTGGTCCCAGCTGTCTTGAGATCATTAACAAGTTCCCCCTGTGTAGTTTTAGGCTGATCTGTCACCTTCCTCATGATCAAGGATACCCCACAAGGTGAGATTTCGCATGGTGCCCCAGATCGATGTCGATTGACAGTCATTTTGTGTTTCTTCCATTTTCTTACTTTTGCACCAACAGTTGTCTCCATCTCACCCAGCGTCTTACTTATGGTTTTGTAGCCCATTCAAGCTTTGTGCAGGTCTATGATCTTGTCCCTGACATTCTTATGAACCTTTTTGGTCTTGCCCATGTTGTAGAGGTTAGAGTATGACTGATTAATTGAGTCTGTGGACAGGAGTCTTTTATAAAGGCGACTAAGTAAGACAGCTTGATTAGGAGCATCTAACTGGTCTGTAGGAGCCAGAACTCTTAATGGTTGGTAGGGGATCAAATACTTATTTCTCACTGCAAAATGCAAATAAATTTATATAATTTATACAATGTGATTTTCTGGATTTTACTTTTGATCTTCTATCTCTCAATGTTAAAATTAAGCTACCCTTAAAATTATAGACTGTTCATGCACGAGGGCACTGCGGGCACATTGTCGCTACGGGCACATCGTCGCTGTGGGCACATTGTCGCTGCGGGCACATCGTCGCTGTGGGCACATTGTCGCTGCGGGCACATCGTCGCTGTGGGCAAATAGTCACTTCGGGAGAAGAATCTTGGTATCATTTTTCCATATTTTGCAGGCTGGCGCTGGGTTCTTTGTATTCGCCATGAAGTCGGTGGCATCAACCTAGCGCTTCTGCGATGTTGTGGCAGGAACGGGCACCGTGACTGAGCGCTGACTTATTTATCAAGCGATCCTTTGAAAAGCCACCGATGAGTGACAGCTCAGAGCCGCTGTACCTAGTCACCATCCACCTAGGAGGTAAAAAATTGATGCCGCCCTGGCACCTACTTCACAGCGCGGTGTCACTTGGGGGCAGTCGCAGTAATTAACGACGATATTCGCGCTGACATCTGCTGCGTCTAAATTAGTCCGTGCGCCTCATCGTCTACACAAAGGGAGTGCCAGGTAGGACTGCATATCCCCAGCAATGCCAGGGGTCAGCATCTCCTCTGCTGCGCCCACCGCCGCCATGATTCACTCCCCTGAAGTTGTGATGACGTCATCACACCGTACCAGCAACTGACCCCCTCCTCCGCCTCCGAAGAAAAAGATCATGTGATCCGTCTGCATGCCCCAAATCCAGTTAACCCCTTCACCACCAAGTTTTTTTTTTTAAGCCTTTCCAAATTTTCCATCCTCCCCGCATTGGGACCTAGAAGATTATTTAACCCCCGGCTGACCATGGCACTCTGGCTGCAGCTTGCCTCGTCAGATTGCTTAACCCTCTAACGAGCGAGCGCAAAGCAAAATTGGTCGAGCGGAAACGGAGAGTCGCAAATACGATTAACCTCCTATGCGCCGAATATCAAAATCCGGACAGTCTCCTAAGGTTACAATTTATACATACGGCGCTTAGGGGGTCAATCGTAATTATGGGTTAAAGTGGACATCGCTTGTGATTACGGGGATCCAATCAGCTCCTTAGGGGTTAAATAATCCAAGACGCAGAGAGGACTCATGAATAATAAATGCTGGCGGTGTCCTAAGGTTACGTTTTACACATTCATCATCTTGGATCATTTAACCCCTAAGGAGATTACTGGATCCCCATGATCACAAAATCTGTCTATTTTAACCCCTAAAAGACCAGAAGCCAACCAGAATCTGGATGCTGAACAACCTTTTAGTGAGGATTTTAACCCTCCGATGACTAGGAAGAAGCTGATGATCCAATATCACTGATGCAGCGCACGTGATTAAACCCTTTGAGCCCACGTTCACAATCTGAGGACGGACCCCGATGTTCAGACCACCCGGGGGTCTCCTGACCCAAACTCAACAGCATGGTATGAGCCAACAAGCTGAAGTTAAGAGATCCCTGGCAGGTCCGGACATCGTGGATTGTGAATGTCAGACGTGTGAAGCTTGGAAAACGACAGTATTATTGTGTGTAAATTATCGCCACAAAGCCCCCAGGTCTGGCCAAACGTAGGTGTCATGAAACCCCCGGTCTGGCCGAATGAAGATGCCATGAACCCCCAGGTTTGGCCGAACGTAGGCCTCATGAACCCCCAGGTCTGGCTGAACATGGACGCCATGAACCCTCAGGTCTGGCCGAATGTAGACGCCATGAACCCTCAGGTCTGGCCGAACGTAGACACCATAAACCCTCAGGTCTGGCCGAACATACACACCATAAACCCTCAGGTTTGGCCGAACGTAGACGCCATGAACCCCCAGGTCTGGCTGAATGTAGACGCCATGAGCCCCCAGGGTCTGGCCGAACGTAGACGCTATGAACCCGCAGGTCTGGCCGAATGCAGACGCCATGAACCCCCAGGTCTGGCCGAACGTAGACACCATGAACCCCCAGTCTGGCCGAATGTAGATGCCAATAACCCCCAGGTTTGGCTGAACGTTGACGCCATGAACCCCTCGGTCTGGCCGAATGTAGATGCCAATAACCCCCAGGTTTGGCTGAACGTAGACGCCATGAGCCCTCAAGGTCTGGCCGAAAGTAGACGCCATGAACCCTCAGGTCTGGAAGAACGTAGACGCCATGAACCCCCAGGTGTGGCTGAACGTAGACACCATGAACCCCCAGGTCTGGCCAAACGTAGATGCCATGACCCCCCAGTCTGGCCGAATGTAGACGCCATGAACCCCCAGGTCTGGCCAAATGTAGACACCATGAACCCTCAGGCCTGACCAAATGTAGACACCATGAACCCTCAGGTCTGGCCGAACGTAGATGCCAATAACCCCCAGGTCTGGCTGAACGTAGACGCCATGACCCCCCGATCTGGCCGAATGTAGATGCCATGAACCCCCAGGTCTGGCCAAATGTAGACACCATGAACCCTCAGGTCTGGCCGAACGTAGATGCCAATAACCCCCAGGTCTGGCTGAACGTAGACGCCATGAACCCCCAGGTGTGGCTGAACATAGACACCATGACCCCCCGGTCTGGCCAAATGTAGACACCATGAACCCCCAGGTCTGGCCGAATGTAGACACCATGAACCCTCAGGTCTGGCCGAACGTAGAAGCCAATAACCCCCAGGTCTGGCTGAACGTAGATGCCATGAACCCCCAGGTTTGGCCGAACGTAGACGCTATGAACCCCGCGGTCTGGCCGCATGTAGACGTCATGAAGCCCCCAGGTTTGGCCGAATGTAGACGCCATGACCCCCCTGGTCTGGCCGAACGTAGACGCCATGAACCCCCCCGGTCTGGCCGAACGTAGACGCCATGAACCACCACGTCTGGTCGAACATAGACGCCATGAACCCCCTGGTCTGGCCGAACGTAGATGCCTGAAAATTTAGATTTAACATGGCCGTATCTTTCATTGAAATCTTGTTAACCCCCTGATGGCCACAAAGTCCTATCAATAAAAAAGACCATGAGATCAAGTCTGGGCCTCAAATTAATTTAACACCTTAGCCACCAGCTCCCTCCAGAAGACAATCCCACATCCTCTCCTCTTCCTGAAGACTCCTTGATATATAAGGAAGTTGTAAAGTGGCCTCAATAAACATGAAGGTGTGAAGTGCAGGAGGGGGATCTGTCCTAACCCCAAGAGTTCTGGAAGCCTCCACAATGCTGAAATACCCCAGAGACTCAATAAAGAGAACGCCGCTGCCTTCATCATTTTATTTTGCAATTTGATTTCATGAAATACTTGGCTGGTTTGCTGTGTTATCACACGGTCACACTGGCTGCAGAGTGAGCTAACTGGGAATCTGTCAGTGAGCTCCTTCTGACCGGAGAAGTTGTAGCTCTTCTCGGAGCTCCTCCGAGCTGTTTAAGGCCGGATTCACAGATTTGTATTTCTTGGGGCCTATATTCGATCTGAGTGCGATCTGACAAAACATCATCAATGTTAGTCTAGGGGGGGCCGTACACAGAGCCGGTCCGAGGGAAAAAAATCGCTGCATGCCCACGTTTGATCTGATATTTGGGTCAGACTCGGCCGTGTGCGTGGAAATCATTGGACTGCACTCGGATGACGGCCGAGTGCAGTCTGATCTTCGCACACTGACAGAACGGAGAAGATGGAGGCATTTTTTTCTTCTCATCTGAGAGAATCGGATCCCGCTGTGTCTGAGTCTGACGAGAAAATACTCGGTAGAGGACCACCTTCTTCTCACCTCAACCTGCGTTATGCTGCGCCATAGTGCAATCATTGCCCGTGTGACCAGTCGGGGCGACGTTTTGAACAAAAGCCAATGGCAAAATGGATTTCTAGCCCCAAATATAAATAAATCATAAAAAAAATACATAAACTAAAAGGGGGGGGGGAAGCCCCCCCCCAAAAAATGGACAACCCCTTTAATCACCTCCGATTTCAGGTGTTAACCCATTAGCTGCTTCAGAATTCTTTTTTTGTTAACTCCCTAACAATCAGCTCAGGAGACTTTTAACCCCCTGCCACCCAGGCAGCAGCAGCCTCGGTAAACACAAGCCGGGGGGGTCACGTGGTGCCCCGAGCACGCTGCGCCCCAGCCCCGCGCGGACACGTGAGTTGCCGTTAACCCCTCGTCTCCCGAGCAGATGGGCAGCAGCATTGTGTGCTGCCGTGTGCTCCCCCCACCCTCCCCTGCCGCGCACACACGTGGTCGGGATCAACAGTTTGTTGCTCTCATTGTTGACACCTTGAACTTTTATTCTCTCTGTATTATGATGATTTGTGTGAGCGGCCCCGTGGACCTGACTCTCCGCGGTCCGGCCGGCACCGAGCCCCGGGTGTGCTGCTGCTGCTGCTGCCGCTGCCGCCGGTTCCGCCCCCTCCCCTCCTTTTCCTTCCCCTCCTCACAATGGGAGCTCAATGCAAATCACCAGTGCGCAACTTTGCGCAAGAAGTGAGCGGCGATCCGGGCTGAAGTGCGGGCGCCGGCATCGTATGCAAATCCGCCTGCTGACGTTACAGATCATGTGGGGTTCGGCGTAGATTCCCCGCTGATCCACGGCTTTTTTATTATTTTTTTTTTGCTCCGCTCCCGTGCAGTGTCGGGGGGGATCCGGAGAACGCTCCGTGTCGCGGCCGGCGCCCCGTCCTCCGCCGCAGGTAAGAAACTTCCGTGCGTGCACGGTGCCCGACCGGATCATCCGCGGGGCAACTTTAGCCGCGACTGTGTCCCGGCCGGGCTGCTGTACCGACAGGCGGGACCCGGGGAGCACGCTGCCCCCGGTCCGAGCACTCCGGAGCGGCGCTGTGAGCCGAGCCGCCATAAGCGCCAGAAAATATGGCGTCCGCTTTCGATAGATAGGGCGTTACGTTATGGAGGCTGCCGAGATCTCAGCGCCGCCGCCGCCGGCACCGGAAAGTTTACACTTGGCGGCTCGGGAGGGGGGTGACGGTGGTGAGACCCCCAAAATGTCCGGAGCGTGCGCGGCCGGTGCTGCGGGTGCAGGGGGCATGACGCGGGGAGGAGACGAGCACACAGCGCCATGGCGGCGGCCGGGGAGGAGGCGCACAAGTGCTGGGGGGAAACTGCGGCCTCCGAAACTTCACCCCCCGCAACTAGTCCGCAGGGGAGCGCGGCCCCGGACCCACTCTTATTATTAACCCCTCAGTAACAAGCTTGTGTCTATCTCTTCTTCCAAGAGACGTAACTTTTTTTTATTTTTTTTTTCAACCTTAGCTTTTTCATATAATTAACGAAGAAAAAATAATGCCAATCTGCCTTGCCCTTAACAAAATAAAAAATAAATAATAATATTTCTTTAGCACCGACATATTCCGCAGCGCAGGGTTCGATTTTCACACTGCTCGTTGCAATTTTTGTTCTAAAGAGATTTTTGTTGTTGTTGTTTTTCTGAGGCCTAAAAGGACCAGTGTAGTGTTTGGGTCAATGGAGCGGGGTGAGGTTCTATGAGGCGAGCTGTGGTTCTTATCGCTGCCATTTAGGGTACGTAAGGGGAGAGGATGGGGGGGCCGCAACCAAAAAGATGTCAGTTTTGGCTTTTTACTTGTTATTTAACCTGTACAATAAAAAAAAAAAAAAAAGTTTACATTTTTTTAGAGATCAGACCTTTATGGTCGTGGCAATCCGAATGTTTTTAATTTTTAATGTGTGGTGGGTTGTTTGCAAATGCTGGCTGTACACACAGCCGGGTCCGGCCCTGTAGGGATCCGTCATGGCCCCTCAGCCGCCTCCGCAGTCCCCGACCTGCCCCATAACGGATTAATAAATCATGGAGTATATAGGTGCATATTACACAGCAGGTGGGGGGTGTCTAAACTTTAGAAAACCTGCAGCTCCTCAGTCCAATTTGATACTATGGATGCAGGGGTCTTATGCGTAAAGTCAGTGATCATCAATGGTGCAAATATGTCTTGGGCTACTTTCACACTGGCGTTTTTTTTAATACGTCGCAATGCGTCATTTAGGGGAAAAAACGCATCCTGCAAAGTTTTTTGCAGGATGCGTTTTTGCCCCATAGAGTAACATTACCGACGCATTGCGACGTATTGTCACACGTCGCAACCGTCGTGCGACGGTTGTGCAGTGTTGTGGCGGACCGCCGGGAGCAAAAAACGTTACATGTAATGTGTTTTGCTGCCGACGGACCGCTTTTTCCGGCTGCGCATGCGTGGCCGGAACTCCGCCCCCACCTCCCCGCACCTCACAATGGGGCAGCGGATGCGCTGGAGAAATGCATCCCCTGCACCTGTTGTGCGGCGCATCAAAATATATGGCAGACCTTTTTTTTCCAAAATTGCATGCTCCTTAGTCATGGTCGGTCCCAATAATGACCCGCACTACTATAATACCAGTATTTGATACAAATTTGGAGCATCTTGTAACTCTGCCTGAGCCCCTTCCATATTCCTGCCATGGCGAGCTCTTCCTCCCTCCGGCCCCCCAGCCCAGTGCCTCCCTATTGTTACCCCTCCTGACCTGCCTGATCAGCAGTTGGACCCCCGCTGCGAGCACTGGGGGTGATATATTTTAGTTTACCCTCTCTCTCTCCAGTGATGAATGAATGAGATGAGTGCAGGAAGTGCAGGAGTGATTTTCTGTGATGCTGCTCCACCTGATTACATTGCTTCAAAGTTGTTAGAGGGGCACTGTGGTAGTCAAGTGCTTCCTGGGGGCTTTTGTCTGCCGAGTGCTGAGCGGTGGGAATCCTGGGCTTGGATTTGTCACAGTTTTAAATCAGTTAACTGGATGTAATAGGATAATGCAAATGCATCATGCGTCGATCCTGTCTCTTTAAATGTATATCCTTGCATCCCGATTAGAATCTAAAGGCCCCCCCGTCCATCAAAAATGGCGCAATGTCATCAAAACCTGGCTGTACTCCATCCCTCCTTAGTTAAATGTTGCACCATAATGGTAAATTTGCAGCAAGTTACACCAGCGCCACTTTATACATGTCCCATAAAAGTCGGAGTGTTAAATGTCTCACGTCACCGCCGAATCTTTGCTCAAATTGCCTTCTTATGCCTGTTAATTAGTAAACTTCCCAATATTAGAAGAGCGAGACCCGTGTGCCAAATGTCGCACGATAATGTAGAATTCTGCGCAAATTGCGATGTCGATGTATTCCTGATGTCGCCGAGACCTCTATAGAATCTGCAACTGTTTTTCGACTTTTAGTTAGCAATCCAATATTCCAATTTCTTTGTTATTTTTATGTTATGGCGTAAAATCCTCAAATATGGCGCAAGCATTTAGCAGGAAACTGCAAATTTTTGTGCGTAAACACAAATGATGGTGTATCAGTAAGGTCATTTATTTGCCTACGATTCCTATTCGCATGTGTTGCAAATCTGCGTCCGCAGAAAAAAAGAATTCCATAACTCGTTTGCTCGCCATCCATAAAACATGCCATGTCCAACTATCATTGTCATAGTCACATTCACTTGCATGAACGGGACTGGGCCAGAGTAGGACAATCCTCTGAGTTTAAATTTATTTTATTTTTTTTTAACATTGGCTCTTTTGACCCGAATTTAACATCATCTACCTATGAGCCTGTTGAGTTGGCAGGAAAGACCTGCAGCAGGACCGGACGTTGTGGTCTGTACTTGGCTGTGCCTGTCGACAGTACGAAACAGGCCTGAGGCCTAGAAATAATTTGGCCGCCTAGCTATCCCAGACTTGTGAGAGGTAAATCTCTGTAGTTACACCGTGGTCAGGAAAAGAAGGTTGTATTGTAGGTTGACGTAACATTCAGGGCCCAGAAAAGCTGGGTGACACTTGTGGACACACTAGTTGTCACCTAGTTTCCCTAGAAACACGTGGACAAAATGAGGAAACATGTAGGCCGAGACCAGATTTGACAAATATTCTGCTGCGATTTGTGTCCTGGAATGAATTCTCCCATTATATACTGAGGTGAAAATCTGTGACATTTTCACAACAGACTTGCTTCTTGAAGAATTAATGTGTTCTTCGGATTGTGTTTTTAGTCGTGGTGCGTAATTTGGAATTTACAGTGGATTAATGGGGTTGTCCAGGTTTGAAGAGAGAGTTTCTGAATCCTTAGAGTGTGCGCTTCGTACGCTGTCGGGGTTCTCCGGTGGCGAGAGCGGAGGGTCTAGTGACCGCATTAATGCTATTTTTTTTTTTTTTTTTTAACGTGCTTCCTGCCACATGCTTACTAGACGTGCGCAGCCTTGCCGAGCACGTCTAGTCAGTACGTGACCGCATGTATGCAAATCAGAGAATACTGACTGTGCACGCTGTAAAGATTCAGACTTTAATACAAAAGCTGGACAACCCCTTTAAGTCTCTATATAGAAGGCAGAGGTGGGGGAAAAGAACTGAAAAAAATATATACTTCTGTCAAAACTTTAGCCCTTCCTTGTGTTGACCTGGCCGCAGTGCCTGCAATAATATGTATGTATGTGCGTGTGTATAAACAGAATCTAACTCCAAGTAAATCAAACTTCTGTGAAATCAAACTGACCACGTAGGAAACACCACAGAACACCAGGATTGGCAAATTCGCTACTGGCGCTCTGTGCTCTTCGCAGATGAAAGCAGGTTCACACTGAGAACACGTGACAGAGTCTGGAGACGCCGGTGAGAGCGATTTGCTGCCTGCAACATCCTTCAGAATGACCGGTTTGGCAGTGGGTCAGTAATGGTGTGGGGTGGCATTTTTTTGGAGGGCCGCACAGCCCACCATTTGCTCACCAGAGGTAGCCTGACTGCCATTAGGTACCGAGATGAGATCCTCAGACCCCTAGTGAGACCATATGCTGGTGCGGTTGGCCCTGGGTTCCTCCTAATGCAGGACAATGCCAGACCTCATGTGGCTGGAGTGTCAGCAGTTCCTGCAAGATGAAGGCATTGAAGCTATGGACTGGCCCGCCCGTTCCCCAGACCTGAATCAGATTGAACACATCTGGGACATCATGTCTCGCTCCATCCACCAACGTCACGTTGCACCACAGACTGTCCAGGAGTTGGCAGATGCTTTAGTCCAGGTCTGGGAGGCGATCCCTCAGGAGACCATCCGTTGCCTCATCAGGAGCATGCCCAGGCATTGTATAGTAGAGGGGGTCATACAGGCACATGGAGGCGACACACGCACTACTGAGCATCTTTTTCTTGTCATGAGGCATTTCCACTGAAGTTGGATCAGCCTTGATTTTCCACTTTGATTTTGAGTATCATTCCAAATCCAGACCTCTATGGGATATTCATTTGCCAATCCTGGTGTCCTGTAGCAAATGCCATGCATCCTGCACGGTGTTGGGCTGTAAGCACAACCCCCATCTGTGGACGTCGGGCCATCAGATCATCCTCATGGAGTCTGTTTCTAACCGTTTGTGCAGACACATGCACATTTGTGGCCTGCTGGAGGTCATTTTGCAGGGCTCTGGCAGTGCTCCTCCTGTTCCTCCTTGCACAAAGGCAGAGGTAGCGTTCCTGCTGCTGGGTTGTTGCCCTCCTACGGCCCCCTCCACGTCTCCTGGTGTACTGGCCTGTCTCCTGATGGCTCCTCCAGCCTCTGACACTACGCTGACAGACACGGCAAACCTTGCCGCAGATCGCATTGATGTGCCATCCTGGATGAGCTGCACTACCTGAGCCACTTGTGTGGGTTGTAGAGTCCTTCTCATGCTACCACGAGTGTGAAATCACAACCAACATTCAAGTGACCAAAATATGAGCCAGAAAGCATTGTACTGAGATTTGGTCTGTGGTCCCCACCTGCAGAACCACTCCTTTAATGAGGGTGTCTTGATAATTGCCAATAATTTCCATCTGTTGTCTATTCCATTTGCACAACAACATGTGAAATTGATTCTCAAACAGTGCTGCTTCCTAAGTGGACAGTTTGATTTCACAGAGGTTTGATTTATTTGGAGTTATATTCTGCTTAAGTGTTATTATTATTATTATAGCGCCATTTATTCCATGGCGCTTTACATGTAAGGAGGAGTATACATAATAAAAACAGGTACAATAATCTTGAACAATACAAGTCATAACTGGTACAGGAGGAGAGAGCACCCTGCCCGCGAAGGCTCACAATCTACAAGGGATGGGTGAGGATACAGTAGGCGAGGGTAGAGCTGGTCATGCAGCGGTTTGGTCGATCGGTGGTTACTGCAGGTCATAGGCTTGTGTTCCCTTTATTGTTTTGATATATAACTTCATAGTAATTTATAGCAGTGAAAAATTGCAAATTGTCTCAAATTTGGGGCTCAGATGCAATGATAAATGGTTTTTCATAAAGTCTGGTGACCAACTTCTATGGAATGTTGAATCACTGCAGAACAGATTTTGTGGAGGAAAAAAAAAGCACACAAAGATGGACGATAATCATGGATTTCACTGTGAATAGCGAAACAAGTAGGGCTGTTGGCTTTACAATGGCAGCCATAGTGTACACATGGTTACTGGAGGCTCCAGTCTGTCCAGCCTTGGGCCCTACTGTAGATGTCTGATAAAACCACATTCAGACCTTTGTAGAACATCCTGTCCATGACGCAGGATGTGGTCAGTTTATGTATAAACCGTTCGTACCTTCTCGCCGTACAACGATGGACCCTAAATAGACCATATACATAGTGTAGGTCCCGGCCACACAAAGCTGACCGCTATGGAGGTGCTTCTTTACATGCCTGGATCTGTTCTGTTATCGCAGACTCGTAGACCAGGTTAGACTCAAGATATTTGCTGTGATAAGTCAGTCCTTAACTCATCGCAAAACTATTTTTGTGGTTAGTAAAGTTTTAGTTCCCAGTATAGAGAATCTGGCAGACAGATCTAACCTCACGTGAAAGTCTTCCTGCTCGCGCCTTGGCCTGCCTGGCATGGGGTGAAGAAAGAAATAAAAGCAAATTTTCACTAGATCGGTGGAAATTATATTGCTGCTGGAACAGTTCAGATTTTGGGTGGTTTGCCTTCTTAGCTTGACTGAGTTATGGAAAGCTATAGTACGAAGGTCCTTTTATAGAGTGGAAAATCTGCACTATGAAGCGGCATCTCAATGTGGAGTGCCACTACCAGTTTGGTAAAATATTATTGCGAGGGGTTGTAGAATCCAAATGTCCATTAGAAGTAGTTTCTTCATCGAAAGGCTGGAAAAAATAAAAACTCTTCCAAAACGCTGGGAAACAAAAAGCTCCCCAAAGGATGAGCGTTTCCTAAAACAGTTTCTATTAGAAAAATTGTTGTGTTTTTGTTTTTTTTACCACTTTAAAACCTATACACAGTTTTATTTTTCTCAGGGTTCCAATGACTTGAGTAGGAAATACATGGATTGAAAATGAGGCCTCATTCACACATCGGTGTTTGTATGCCAAAACCAAGATTGAAACTTAGAGAAAAATGATAATTGAATGATTGACACCTGTTCTGTTTCTTGGAGACACTCTTGGTTTTGTCACAGAAATACTGATGTATGAATAAAGCCTAAGATCCCCTTTGAATGACAGACTTGTATTGGTCGAGCTTCTTCTCAGATGAGCCTGTGCTGTTGGATGTCCATGGACATGGTTGGCCTTCAAACACTTTGGACTTTTTCAGATTGTATCCAGATAGGCTATGCTTGAAATTAAAGATGTCCGTAGACTAAAGGCCCTCAAACACATCTGACTAATGTTGGCTGAACACGCTGATAGAAGGATTTTGGCCTACTGACGGTTGGGGGAGATAACTATCTTACACTTGTCCAATTTCAGACTGCTGATCACATTGTCTTCCTTAAGATAAGCTATTGGCTGACCTGTCAGTGGATTTATCATAAAGGAACACTCAAACAGCCAAATAAGTGCTCCTATGTTTGGGCATGTTGACCAAATGATCGGCAAATATAATTTGGCAGTCAGCTATATGATGTGCATGGCCGGCCCAAGACCAGAAAGACCTTTGACTCTCCTAAAAATAAAATACGAAAATTTTGGTCTTCTATACCTTTTGACTTGTTCTCGTCTGTTTTTTATTTTTTTTTTGTCTTGTGAGCATTGTTTGGAATGCTAAAAAAAAAAAAATCACTTGATTTATACCAAGTCTTCCAACCCACAAGGTACAGATGGATGTAGTCAACAAGTCCTTGGCTAGTTGTTGATGAAACTGTTTTTGGTTTATGGTGGAAAGTTCAGGAAGTTGTAGAAGGTAGCCCATTTTGGACTAAAGGAGTCTTTTCTTAGGGCCTGGTCAAGAGCTGCCTTTTGTGGAAGCCCTTATGAAAAAGTCATCAACCACAAAAAGTCCAAGTTGGTGCCAACAATAGCGGGTGAAAGAGGTCAATTTTAATCTTTCACCATCACAAATTTAGATGCTTCCGGTGGTTGAAGATCCATTGTGGAGTATTCCTGAAGAAGAGGTCAAGAAGGTTAAAGTATTTTGAACTCAAGGGTCAAATCCTTCTGGTTGGTTTGTGGTAATTTTTGTAAATTGTCCACTGTTTGTTTTTAATGTCCCTCCCTTGGGATTTCATGTAGATTCTTTTAAGGGCCTTTAACCAACCAAAGTCTCTATGGATAGTGCTTAACTTCTGTAGTCCTGAGTTTAGGACCAATAATAACTCTCTCAGTTGCGTTCTCCTCAGGCTTTTTCTGACGTTTAAATTACGAGGCTTCGGCACTGCAGTGACTTATTAGATTCTGGGCACATAGCACAGTTGGAGCTGTGGGAAGTTGATGCTGCAGTGTTTGTCAGCGAATAGACATGACGGGCAACAGAGAGGCTGGGGGTTTAAAGTGATATTAAAAAGTAACCTGTTTGAAGAATTTTATGCTCCCTATAAGACCAATATTATGATTAAATCAAGATCCTGTTTTAACTACTTTTTGGCCAACCATATGTTTATATGTTGCAAAATTATTGGCTTTTTCTCGTTGGGCATGTCCATACAGATTGACAAGCGGGTTGCCTGTATTGCTGTAATTACTAAAGGCAGCTTGTCAATGAGATCACTGATCCAGGCACACACAACAACAATGTATGGACAATGGCATCCACCTCTCGTGTCTCCCCTTTTCCCCATAGTTTGTAAGCTTGCGAGCAGGGCCCTCACTCCTCCTGGTATCTGTTTTGAACTGTATTTCTGTTATGCTGTAATGTCTATTGTCTGTACAAGTCCCCTCTATAATTTGTAAAGCGCTGCGGAATATGTTGGCGCTATATAAATAAAAATTATTATTATTATTATTATTATAATGGCATCAGCTATTCATTGACAATACTCTTATGGACTTCAGCTGTCCGCTGAAGGCTTGCCTATCGCATGCCGACCCAGCTGCCCACCAGAAGTTACAGGATCAGGTTCATGTTGGCTTTCGAGGTCCGTCTGGACCGGATCTGACAATTGCACGGTCAGCCATCGTAATTGGCAATATTGAACCTTTAAGGATTTGATCTTACAGGAACCAATTTCTTAAGATCAAGAAATGTTAGGTCAAATCATAGATTAAAGTTTTTAAAGGGGTTGTGTGATTGGAAAATTGGCAACCATATTTTGTCATCTATTATGGCTGCAATTCATGGCTTGACTCTTCTTCTCGTGACCCAAACCGACAGCACTGACCCCTATTGATTCGGAGGTGTACCAACAACTGCAATACAGTCTTTGGTATACAGGAGTAAGGAAAGGTTCTCTTCTGAGTCCATTCATGCATTTGAAATATCAGGATGAATACTAGTTTAGTCCACTGTAGGGAAAGTTTACACACAATGTGAATTCTGGAGATTGTATGGGTTTGTGCATGAATTATCCTCAGTGGATTACATTTGGTCAAATCTCATCCACGTGCTTCACTCTTCATGGAAAATGTTGTGCTGAATTTTTGGGGACTTGTCGCATATCAATTTATGATACAGATCTCCACTCCCTGCCCCATTTCTGTGTAAAATCTCGACAGATAATCCATCGTGTGTGAATTTACCCTAACCGTGCTCCAGGCCGAGCATGATTATAATTTTCTCCTACACCTCATTGGGGGACACAGGACCATGGGTGTTATGCTGCTGCCACTAGGAGGACACGAATAGCTCCTCCCCTGCAGTATACACCCTCCTGCTGGCGCCAAGTGAACCAGTTCTTCTTGCTTAGTGTCTGTAGGAGGCACTTGGGTCTGCTTTCAGACCCCACCGGTTTCATTTTTATTCTATTTTTTTCCTTAATGGAGCGAATGTGGGCGACGGACCCTTTCTAGGTTCCGATCTCCCCCAAACCATCAACAGGCAAGTACGTGGAGCGTTCCTCCCGTATCCTTTCCTGCAATGTTGGATGCCAGCCTTGAGCTCACCTTACGGGCGACGGTTCCTTCGCGCTCTGATCTTCCCCCCCCACCCCCCGCCACAGCAGGTGACCACATGGAGTAGCCCTCCGTCTACCTCTCCTGGAGCCAGGTGCATAGCCGGACATATTATGTATAACATCCGTGCAGCCCCCCACTGCATCACCACTGATATAGCAGATGACGCAAGACGGCAGAAGCTCTCCACCCCCTCCCTGACTATGGTGACGGTAGATTGAGCACCTGCCCACCGCATCTACCATGAGTACACTGCGGGGGCCGAGGCACTGGGGGGGGTCCTGGTCCCCGAGGTATGGAAGGTCCGCATCTCTAGCAGGGCATAAAGCCCGGGTCCGTGGGTAGTCTGCAGTGCGGCGTTTTTATGAAGGAGCGCGGTTCAGGGGTACTAATTGCGGTTGCAACCGCAAATTTTAAAAATTTAGTCCCCGGCTTTTCCCCTTCATGCAGGCCGGAGTTCTTAGCCACTCCCACCGGCAATTACCGCTGCCCATCTTTTCCAGCGCTTCTCGTTCCCTGAGAAGCGCTCTTACAAGATCTCAGTGGCCATCTTGGTACACCCAGCGCTGATCCTGCAGCGCTGCTTCAGCTCACCTATTCTCCGGATACGGTCTATACGGCCTTCAGGACCATACATTGCGGACCTCCCCTGGGGACTCAAGACACAGGACCTGGGTAAGCTGCAGATACATAGCTTAACCCTTCACCTGCTAGTAAGCGCTCTCCTCAAGGCTACTATGTCTCAATCAAGGCCTCACAAAAAGTCTGGGAAAACCCACACTGTAGTTTTCGCTGCATGTACCTCTTGTAAGATCTCTTTAACCCGGGGTCACAATACTGCATTGTGCACAGCTTGTAAACCGGTGACTGTTCAGGAACCACCTGTTACTGATGCCGAACCTAGTGAGCCTGGTCCCCCTCAGTGGGCTACCTCCCTTACCCGGTCTATGGCATCCCTGGCAAAAGTGTTAGAATCGTTCCGAGACCCCTCCTCTAACCAGGTCACTCTTACGGACGACGCTTCCGATCCTCAAAACCCCTTGTACTCCAGGGGTCGTAACTTGCCAAGGGGCTCTCGCCTTTCCAGAAAAAGGACTCATGCCATATCCCCAGACCATCACCGGGTTTCGGGTTCTGAGAGCTCCGTTTCTCGCTCCCCTTCCATTGGGGCTAGCAGAGAACCTGTTTCAGAGGACAATTCTGTCACGTCCCTAGATCAGGAATTTCATCACGATCAGGAGACTCTCGATTCTGAGTCCGTGAATAAGGCTTTGAAACTTGAGGAGGAACCTTTATCTAAAACGGATCACGCCGTGTCCTTTAAGAGGACCAAGCGAGCTCGCAAAGTATTCGCTACTCATCTCGAATTTAAGGAAATCGTTGAATCTCACAGGATTCATCCCGATAAACGATTCACAGGGCAGAAGCCCATGGAATAAAAATATCTCTTTGCCCAGGATCTAAGAAAAGATTGGTCTCAATCTCCCCCGGTAGATCCTCCGGTATCACGCCTGGCTACTAAATCTATTTTATCCTCTTCAGAGGGTGCCTCTACTAAAACCGATCGACAATATGGCGCGTTCAGCCTTTGAAGCCTCATCAGCCGCACTCTTCCCATCTTTTGCTGCTACGTGGGTGGCTAAGGCTATGACCCACTGGGCTGAGGTCTTGTCTGCAGTGGTGCTGGATACCGATCTCCCCCCAAGATAGCAGACCTCGCTACTCAGCCAGTGCTGGAGATCTTGTAATTACCGCGTCCCTGGACGCTGCCATCACTATCCGGATGTCCTTATGGCTCAGGGACTGGCGTGCGGATTCGGCTTCCAAAAAGTGATTGACTTCTCTTCCATATCAGAGCGGTCGCCTTTTTGGCTAAACGCTCGACCAATTAATTTCTGACGCCACTGGAGGGAAGAGTAAATTTCTTCCACAACAGAGACCCTTTCAAAACCAGCAGCAGCAGGCTCGGTCCCGAATTTTTTTTTTTTTTTTTTTTTTGTCGCTTCAACTCAAATTGGTCCTCTACTTCCACATCTTCTGGACCTGGCCAGGCACAACGTAGGGATAGAGGTCCTCAGACCTCTTACAAACCTTCCCCTTCTTGGAGAGGCAGGCCTAGGCAATCTGGGTCCAGACCGGGCAGGTCTCCCACACGGACTCCCTGCGGTATCCGGAGGACACCCTCCAAAGTAGGCGGCCGCCTGCTTTCCTTAAGCGACACGTGGCTCTCGGTCGTTCACGGCGAATGGGTCCGTGACCTAGTGTTCTCCGGATATAAGAGAGAATTCTCCTCTCTTCCACCAAATCGCTTCTTCCTGTCTTCTCCTCCCAGGGCAAAGGCATCAGAGTTCTTACAGGCCATAAACTCTCTAAAGGAAGACAAGGTTATTATCCCGATCCCTCAAAGCGAAAGGTTTCAAGTTTTTTATTCAAACCTGTTCATTGTTCCAAAGAAGGATGGTACAGTACGGCCCATACTGGACCTAAAACTGCTGAACAAGTTTGTCAGGGTGCGACGGTTCCGGATGGAATCGCTTTGTTCTGTCATCGCCTCCATGGAAAAAGGCGAGTTCCTGGCGTCCATAGACATCCAAGATGCGTACCTCCACATTCCCATTATTCCTTCTCACCAAAGGTTTCTTCGCTTCGCAGTTCAGGAAGATCACTTTCAATTTGCTGCTCTGCCCTTCGGCATCGCCACCGCTCCCAGGGTATTCACCAAGGTCATGGTGGCCGCCGTGGCCATCCTTCGTACCCGAGGTGTGGTGGTGTTACCGTATCTAGACAATATCCTCATCAAAGGCCCCTCTTTCCGCACCTGCAAGGAGGCCGTGAACATCACAATAGATACTCTTTCTCGCCTGGGTTGGAAGATAACCTTCAAAAAATCTTCCCCAGTACCGGCTCAGCGAATTTCCTTTCTAGGAATGATACTGGACTCGTCTCCAGGGTTGGTACTTCTTCCCCCGGAAAAGATCTGTCTTACAGCGGGAAGCTCAGAAGCTCTCCCAACCTCATTCTAACTCTGTTTCAGTATGTGAGTCCTCGGCAGGATGGTAGCAGCTATAGAGGCGGTCCCATTCGCTCAACTACACCTCTGCCCCTTTTAACATGCTCTCCTGGCTGTGTGGGACAGGAACCCGTTCTCTCTCTCGTTCGTCGTTTCCTCCTTCCCCAGCGAGTCACAGTCTCTCAGGTGGTGGACTTTGAAGTCCTCCCTGAATCAAGGGAAGTCCTTTCTCCCACTACATTGGCTAGTTGTGACAACAGATGCCAGTCTTCTGGGCTGGGGAGCAGTTTTCCACCATCATACTGCATCGGGTCGCTGGTCTCTTCAGGAAGCTCGCCTGCCCATCAACATCGTGGAAATATGGGCACTCAGGTTGGCTCTTCTTCAATTCCAACCCTTCCTGACGGGTCGTCCTATCAGGATTCAGTCCGACAATGCCACGGCAGTGGCATACATCAAGCAGCAGGGGGGAACACGCAGCAAGGCAGCCATGTCTGAGGTAGGCCACATTCTTCGTTGGGTCGAGGAAAACCGCTCAATGATATCCGCGGTTCACATCCCTGGAGTGGAAAATTGGGAGGCAGATTTCCTCAGCCGTCGTGGTCTCTCCATCCGGAGATTTTCCACCATATCTGCTGTCGTTGGGGAACCCCGGACGTGGATCTGATGGCCTCACAGCTAAATTCCAAGGTTCCCAACTTCATAGCTCGGACCCACGATCTGACAACCATCGGGGCAGATGCACTCTTTCACTCGTGGCATCAGTTCCAGCTTCCGTACATATTTCCCCCACTTCCTTTACTACCGAGAGTCATCAAGAAGATCAGAGCGGAGGTAATACCAGTAATCCTGATTGCGCCAGATTCGCCGCGCAGGGCCTGGTACACCAAACTAGTTCAACTAGTCGCCGATGTCCCCTGGCGATTACCGAATCGCGCAGATCTTTTGTCCCAGGGCCCCATTTACCACCAGAACTCCGAGGACCTGTGTTTGACGGCATGGCCGTTGAGTCCTGGGTGCTAACACAGGCAGGCTTCTCTCAGAAAGTAATTTCTACCATGATCAGTGCAAGAAAGCCTACGTCTATATCATCACATTTGGAAGACCTTCTCATGGTGCAAGGACCGAGGACGCTCTCCTTGAATTTTCCATTCCTTCCATCCTCGAATTCCTTCAGGCGGGTTTGGACTTGGGTCTCGCCTTTAGTTCTCTCAAAGGGCAGATTTCAGCCTTGTCAGGCCTGTTCCAACGTAGAATTGCCAACAGATAACAGGTGAAGACGTTCATTCAGGGAGTCTCCCATGTGGTGCCGCCCTATAAGATGCCGTTGGAACCATGGGACCTTAATCTGATCCTCGGTGTCTTACAGGAGGCCCCTTTTGAACCTCTGCAGGACTTCCCCTGTCTTTTCTGTCATGGAAAGTTGCCTTCCTGGTTGCGGTCACGTCCATCCGACGAGTCTCAGAACTGGCGGCTTTGTCTTGTCAAGTTCCTTTCCTCATTTTTCGTCAGGATAAGGTGGTTTTGAAAACACCCCATCTTTTCTACCGAAAGTTGTCTCATCTTTCCACCTCAGTGAGGAAATTGTCTTGCCTTCACTTTGCCCGGCACCAGTACATTGCACCGAGAAGGCTGTTCACACACTGGACTTGGTGAGAGCTCTTAGGAGATACGTCTCAAGGACGGCGTCTTTCTGCAGGTCAGATGCCCTGTTTGTGCTCCCGGAAGGGCCAAGGAAAGGTCTAGCCGCTTCCAAAGCTACAATAGCCAAGTGGATTCATTCAGCTATCCAGGAGTCCTACCGAGTCAGAGGTCACTCCGTCCCAGCAGGGATTAAAGCTCATTCTACTCGGTCAATGGGTGCATCTTGGGCCATCCGGCACCAGGTGTCGGCAGCACAAGTCTGCAGAGCTGTGACTTGGTCCAGCCTGCATACGTTTACGAAACATTACCATGTCCATTCTCAGGCCTCGGCAGATGCGTCCGTCGGCAGACAAATTTTGCAGGCGGCAGTGCCGCATCTGTAACTTGTGGGTACAAGGAGCAATTGCAGTGGATTGTTTCCCACCCAGGGACTGTTTTAGGACGTCCCATGGTCCTGTGTCCCCCAATGAGGTGTAGGAGAAATAGGGATTTTTGTGTACTCACCGTAAAATCCTTATCTCCGAGCCAATCATCGGGGGACACCGCACCCACCCTGCTAGCCTAACGGCTTTGGTTTTTTCTGTGTTGACTTGGTTTTGACATAGTTCATTCTTGTTAAATGTTAAGTGTATACTGTAGGGGAGGAGTTATTATTTATGTGTTAACTTAATGTCCTCCTAGTGGCAGCAGCATAACACCCATGGTCCGGTGTCCCCCAACGATTAGCTCGGAGAAAAGGATTTTACGGTGAGTACACAAAAATCCATATTTTCAGTGTGGAAAGAGGAATAGGTTAGACTTTAATTTCTCATAGGAAGTGATGAGTCAAGTTGAAATCCAATATGTCCGATACTGTCCTCCCAACATCTGCCCTGAAGCAGACTAATACACCTCTCCAAAATCGATGAGCTCTGTCTCTACCTTTTATCATCTGAGGCTTAGCCAAAGGGAGATGGATCTATAAGATGAAGGTGGGTGACTAGCTGACCATGAAGGGCTCCAAAATGTTCCAACGATGCTTGAGTGCAAACTCCTCACTAAAAAAAGTTATATACTGTCAAAGTTGAGAGATGAACATTTTGAGTGCGTTTAGTTTTAATATTTGCCACAGAAGCTTTACGTTTGTCTTGTATTTAAAAATTTAAAAAAAATGAAAAATTTAAATTTTTCACGTGGTGTTTTTTTTTTTTTTTTTTAACCCTTATTTATTTTGATTAAAATGGAATTAAAATGTCTCGGCGCTGAAATGACTTGTGTATTACAGCCAGGATATTTATATAACTGAAATCTCGGAATTCCGCGTTATTGTAGTGAACGCGTCTGGAGTCCCTGACTGCTGAACCCGGTTTCGGCTATTATCTGCGGCCTCTGTTCTGTGGAAGGTGTGAATGGAAAGCAGCAGTTGTTATGATTGTTGATACGATGATTGTATCAGACGTCTCTATTTATTCTTATGTAAACTGGGTATTGCCGGAGACGCGATCCTGTAATCTGTTAAACAATTCCCCCCGTCGCTCGCTGTAAGTGGCTTTATGAAAAGCAATTTGCACCGTAACATTTTAGAGGGGATGCCGCGCGCGATGATGGGTCCTTACAGTGTTTTGTAAGGTGTTTTATATAAAAGCGATGATTAGAGGGTAAAGTGGAGGGCCGGGACCACGTATTGTAAAATACACGTTATATTAACCCCTTCTCCGTCAGGGGTGGGGGCAGACTCCACATGCGAATATACACCTGGAAACCACAAAAGTGACTTGTGCTACTGGTAGGATGACCTGCCCAGGTCCTGAAGGTGGTGGAGGTCCTGATATTTACTGGCAAACCAGTTTATAATGATTAAAAGGCACACACCCCTTAAAGGGGTAAAGAATTAGAAACACATGGCTGATTTATTTTATACCAATTTTTCTCAACCCCCTTTAAATTTCAGTCTGCGGCATCTTGACTATTTTTGTATTTGGGACCAAAATAAGCTGTAATACCTGGAAAAGCTAATGGCTAAGTGATGCTGTTTAAGGATAAATGCAGATCCTTTTTGGACTTCCCCTTTAAATCGTGACACTTGCCTTTTTAAATATGTAGGTTTTTAAAATCTGGTGTAAATGCCGCTGTTCTCCTGAATCCAGCGATGTATTTCTTTTGTTCCTGCGCCTCTCCGTTCCTTAGATACGGCCTGTAACGGGGTCTACCAAGCTGGGGTACCTCTTTCAGTACCACCCCGTGTTTCAGGAGGTCCACTCTGCTTTGGAAAAAAAAAAACCACGATGTTCCAGCTCCAAAAGGTAAAATAAACAAACTTTATTGGGAAAATATAAAAACATGAAAAATCATGAGCTCCATGAAGACAACACCATGACCTGTGTGAGTTTGGCTACGCGTTTCGACCGGAAAGGTCTTTGTCAAAAGACCTTTCCGGTCGAAACGCGCAGCCAAACTCACGCAGGTCATGGTGGTGTCTTCATGGAGCTCATGATTTTTCATGTTTTTATATTTTCCCAATAAAGTTTGTTTATTTTACCTTTTTGGAGCTGGAACATCGTGGTTTTTTTTTTTTCCCATTGGTTCGCATCGTGTCAGGACTTGGTTCCGTGCTCTGCTGGATATGGTGAGCTGGCTTTTTTTCTTTTTTCTTTGCACTCTGCTTTGGCTGGAGTCGGAATGAAGGACGCTGGCTGGAATTGCTTGGTTACATGGACGCATATAAAAGATCACTGTTTCTCCACGTATTTCCAGTCTGACAACACTTTACTCACAGGACACAGAATATATCACACAGATACACAGGGCAGGCCAATAGAAAAGCGGCAGGCCAGACATACATTACAATAGCCACAGGTGCCCGGAGCCTGCCGATATTTACTGTGGGATTTACAAAGGTGGGGGGCGGACAAAAGGGGAATATCGTGTCCCCTCTGCCCAGAGGCGCAGCCTGTGGGCTGATGCATTAGGGACATGCATCTCACATGGAACCTATTGCACATACATATAACTGCACAACATATTCTGGGTGCTGAGTGGTTCCGTAACACGGCCCACCTCATCCTTTATGTACATTTTATCCAAGTGGGTGTGGCTCTTTTCTGCGGGCATTTTTTTGGGTGCACGCCCAGTTGGCTAATATGATTAGTTTTATGTACAGGGAAGAGGAGGCAATATCTTGGGAACGGAGAGGAGCAGGAATAAAAGAAAAACGTCGCCATATTCTGGAGAATAATGGTGTTTACACCAGGTAAATAAATTATATGACAAATTACAGGTTCTGCTTAAAGGTTGCAGTATGTGGATCTATTGCCATCTGGGTCCCATATCCACTCCCTCCAGAGTCTGCCGAGCCACAGGTGATTGTGGATCTGTGATGACCGTCTGCTAGGCCTCATCTGCCACTGCACCATTTGGAGAAATAATTTTAATATTCTGTAGCTTAGAAACAAGTCTAAGCAAAATTATACCAATCGGTCTGCCGTGATTGGTACTACAAGGTGCTTCGTTATAAAATATGGCGGCCGTTCATGTTTCTGTATGTAGATGCTCAGTCCAGTATGGTGGGCCCTATTATGGGTTAGGAACAGAATGGAGGTTCTGTTTAACCCCTTCATGACCCAGCCTATTTTGACCTTAAAGACCTTGCCGTTTTTTGCAATTCTGACCAGTGTCCCTTTATGAGGTAATAACTCAGGAACGCTTCAACGGATCCTAGCGGTTCTGAGATTGTTTTTTCGTGACATATTGGGCTTCATGTTAGTGGTAAATTTAGGTCAATAAATTCTGTGTTTATTTGTGATAAAAACGGAAATTTGGCGAAAATTTTGAAAATTTCGCAATTTTCACATTTTGAATTTTTATTCTGTTAAACCAGAGAGTTATGTGACACAAAATAGTTAATAAATAACATTTCCCACACGTCTACTTTACATCAGCACAATTTTGGAAACAAAATTTTTTTTTGCTAGGAAGTTATAAGGGTTAAAATTTGACCAGCGATTTGTCATTTTTACAACGAAATTTACAAAACCATTTTTTTTAGGGACCACCTCACATTTGAAGTCAGTTTGAGGGGTCTATATGGCTGAAAATACCCAAAAGTGACACCATTCTAAAAACTGCACCCCTCAAGGTGCACAAAACCACATTCAAGAAGTTTATTAACCCTTCAGGTGCTTCACAGCAGCAGAAGCAACATGGAAGGAAAAAATGAACATTTAACTTTTTAGTCACAAAAATGATCTTTCAGCAACAATTTTTTTATTTTCCGAATGGTAAAAAGAGAAACTGAACCACGAAAGTTGTTGTCCAATTTGTCCTGAGTACGCTGATACCTCATATGTGGGGGTAAACCACTGTTTGGGCGCACGGCAGGGCTTGGAAGGGAAGGAGCGCCATTTGACTTTTTGAATGAAAAATTGGCTCCACTCTTTAGCGGACACCATGTCACGTTTGAAGAGCCCCCGTGTGCCTAAAAATTGGAGCTCCCCCACAAGTGACCCCATTTTGGAAACTAGACGCCCCAAGGAACTTATCTAGATGCATAGTGAGCACTTTAAACCCCCAGGTGCTTCACAAATTGATCCGTAAAAATGAAAAAGTACTTTTTTTTCACAAAAAAATTATTTTAGCCTCAATTTTTTCATTTTCACATGGGTAATAGGATAAAATGGATTCTAAAATTTGTTGAGCAATTTCTCCCGAGTACGCCGATACCTCATATGTGGGGGTAAACCACTGTGTGGGCACACGCCAGGGCTCGGAAGGGAAGGCGCGCCTTTTGACTTTTTGAATGGAAAATTAGCTCCAATTGTTAGCGGACACCATGTCGCGTTTGGAGAGCCCCTGTGTGCCTATGCATTGGAGCTCCCCCACAAGTGACCCCATTTTGGAAACTGGACCCCCCAAGGAACTTATATAGATGCCTAGTGAGCACTTTAAACCCCCATGTGCTTCACAGAAGTTTATAATGCAGAGCCATGAAAATAAAAAATAATTTTTCTTTTCTCAAAAATGATTTTTTAGCCTGGAATTTCCTATTTTGCCAATGGTAATAGGAGAAATTGGACCACAAATGTTCTTGTCCAGTTTGTCCTGAGTACGCAGATACCCCATATGTGGGGGTAAACCACTGTTTGGGCGCACGGCAGGGCTCAGAAGGGAAGGCACGCAATTTGGCTTTTTAAATGGAAAATTAGCTCCAATCATTAGCGGACACCATGTTGCGTTTGGAGAGCCCCTGTGTGCCTAAACATTGGAGATCCCCCACAAATGACCCCATTTTGGAAACTAGACCCCCAAAGGAACTAATCTAGATGTGTGGTGAGCACTTTGAACCCTCAAGTGCTTCACAGAAGTTTATAACGCAGAGCCATGAAAATAAAATAAAAAATTTCTTTTCTCAAAAATGATTTTTTAGCCCGCAATTTTTTATTTTCCCAAGGGTAACAGGAGAAATTTGACCCCAATATTTGTTGTCCAGTTTCTCCTGAGTACGGTGATACCCCATATGTGGGGGTAAACTACTATTTGGGCACTTGCCGGGGCTCGGAAGTGAAGTAGTGACGTTTTGAAATACAGACTTTGATGGAATGCTCTACGGGCGTCACGTTGCGTTTGCAGAGCCCCTGATGTGGCTTAACAGTAGAAACCCCCCACAAGTCACCCCATTTCGGAAACTAGACCCCGAAATGAAATTATCTAGATATGTGGTGAGCACTTTCAATCCCCAAGTGCTTCACAGAAGCTTATAACGCAGAGCCGTGAAAATAATAAATACGTTTTCTTTCCTCAAAAATAATTTTTTAGCCCAGAATTTTTTATTTTCCCAAGGGTTACAGGAGAAATTGGACCCCAAAAGTTGTTGTCCAGTTTCTCCTGAGTACACCGATACCCCATGTGTGGGGGTAAACCACTGTTTGGGTGCACGTCGGGACTCAGAAGGGAAGTAGTGACTTTTGAAATGCAGACTTTGATGGAATGGTCTGCGGACGTCACATTGCGTTTGCAGAGCCCCTGGTGTGCCTAAACAGTAGAAACCCCCCACAAGTGACCCCATTTTGGAAACTAGACCCCCAAAGGAACTTATCTAGATATGTGGTGAGCACTTTGAACCCCCAAGTGCTTCACAGACGTTTACAACGCAGAGCCGTGAAAATAAAAAATCATTTTTCTTTCCTCAAAAATGATGTTTTAGCAAGCAATTTTTTATTTTCTCAAGGGTAACAGGAGAAATTTGACCCCAGTAATTGTTGCGCAGTTTGTCCTGAGTATGCTGGTACCCCATATGTGGGGGTAAACCACTGTTTGGGCACACGTCAGGGCTCGGAAGTGAGGGAGCACCATTTGACTTTTTGAATACAAGATTGGCTGGAATCAATGGTGGCGCCATGTTGCGTTTGGAGACCCCCTGTTGTGCCTAAACAGTGGAAACCCCTCAATTCTAACTCCAACACTAACCCCAACACACCCCTAAACCTTATCCCAACTGTAGCCATAACCCTAATCACAACCCTAACCCCAACACACCCCTAACCACAACCCTAATTCCAACCCAACCCTAGCCCTAAGGCTATGTGCCAACGTTGCGGATTCGTATGAGATTTTTCAGCTCCATTTTTGAAAAATCCGCGGGTAAAAGGCACTGCGTTTTACCTGCGGATTTACCGCGGATTTCCAGTGTTTTTTTGTGCAGATTTCACCTGCGGATTCCTATTGAGGAACAGGTGTAAAACGCTGCGGAATCCGCACAAAGAATTGACATGCTGCGGAAAATACAACGCAGCGTTCCCGCGCGGTATTTTCCGCACCATGGGCACAGCGGATTTGGCTTTCCATATGTTTACATGGTACTATAAACCTGATGGAACACTGCTGCGGATCCGCAGCCAAATCCGCACCGTGTGCACATGGCCTAATTCTAAAGGTATGTGCACACGCTGCGGAAAACGCTGCGGATCCGCAGCAGTTTCCCATGAGTTTACAGTTCAATGTAAACCTATGGGAAACAAAAATCGCTGTACACATGCTGCGGAAAAACTGCACGGAAACGCAGCGGTTTACATTCCGCAGCATGTCACTTCTTTCTGCGGATTCCGCAGCGGTTTTACAACTGCTCCAATAGAAAATCGCAGTTGTAAAACCGCAGTGAAATGCGCAGAAAAACCGCGGTAAATCCACAGCGGTTTAGCACTGCGGATTTATCAAATCCTCTGCGGAAAAATCCGCAGAGGACCAGAATACGTGTGCACATCCTGAACCCTAACCCTACCACTACCCCTAACCCTAACCCTAGTTCTTACCCCAACCTTAGTGGAAAAAAAAAATTATTTATTTTTTTTATTGTCCCTACCTATGGGGGTGACAAAGGGGGGGGTCATTTACTATTTTTTTTATTTTGATCACTGAGATATAATCTATCTCAGTGATCAAAATTCACTCTGGAACGAATCTGCCGGCCGGCAGATTCGGCGGGCGCACTGCACATGCGCCCGCCATTTTGGAAGATGGCGGCGCCCGGGAAAGAAGACTGACACCGGCAGGCTCGGTAAGTATAAGGGGGGGGGCGTCGGAGCACGGGGGGGGGGGGCGTCGGAGCATGGATGAGGAACGGTGTGCGTGCGGGTGGATTGGAGCACGGGGTGGGGGATCGCTGTGCAGGGGGGTGGATCGGAGCACGGGGGGGGGATCGGAGCACGGGGGGGTTTCATTGGAGCACGGGGGTGTGATTGGAGCACGGGGGGAGCAGGCAGGAGGACGGGGGAGCGGAGCACAGGACGGAGGGGAGCGCTGCACAGATCGGGGGGCTGGGGGGGCGATGGGTGGGGTGGGTGCACATTAATATTTCCAGCCATGGCCGATGATATTGCAGCATCGGCCATGGCTGGATTGTAATATTTCACCTGTTTTTTAGGTGAAATATTACAAATCGCTCTGATTGGCAGTTTCACTTTCAACAGCCAATCAGAGCGATCGTAGCCACGGGGGGGGTGAAGCCACCCCCCCCTGGGCTAAACTACTACTCCCCCTGTCCCTGCAGATCGGGTGAAATGGGAGTTAACCCTTTCACCCGATCTGCAGGGACGCGATCTTTCTGTGACACAGCATATGCGTCACAGGTCGGATTGGCACCGACTTTCATGACGCATACGCTGTGTCACAGGTCGGGAAGGTGTTAAAAGGATTCCGGTGTTGCTGATCTGATAATTCAGGATTGAAAAGACTACCAGGACATTCAGACCATTGGATATCGGAGGAGGTGCACGGTTTATACGAAATAATCGCAGAAATGCACAGATGTGTAGGAAGCTGCTGGCAATGAGAATACCTATGGAGCGTAGACCACCTTTCCCCTAGGTGGGAGGACTTCCTGTCTTGGAAGAGGCTCGGTCGAGCGCTCCTTCGAGGTCTGCTCAGTCTTGCATGTCTCTGCAGCACCATTAGGGAAAGGCTGGCCTGGAGCAAGGAAAGGCCTTGGGAGATGTCGCTGTAAAGTAGAGCAGTCGTGTTTACTCTGCTCACGGCAGAAGAGGAGCGACGGAGAAATGACGATAATGTACATGGGTGCTATATAGAGCCACCATGAGTCCGTATACGGCCACATGTATACATAAAATATACGCATGTGTACAGATATAGAAGTGAATGTTCATCTGCTAACTTTCATGTGTGTATATATTATGTTGATATCGAAAATATTTAATATACGTGTGTATATAATTTTTTTTTAATTTGTGTATGTGTATATATACAGTACAGACCAAAAGTTTGGACACACCTCATTTAAAGATTTTTCTGTATTTTCATGACTATGAAAATTGTACATTCACACTGAAGGCGTCAAAACTATGAATTAACACATGTGGAATTATATACTTAACAAAAAAGTGTGAAACAACTGAAATTATGTCTTATATTCTAGGATCTTCAAAGTAGCCACCTTTTGCTTTGATAACTGCTTTGCACACTCTTGGCATTCTCTTGATGAGCTTCAAGAGGTAGTCACCGGGAATGGTTTTCACTTCACAGGTGTGCTCTGTCAGGTTTAATAAGTGGGATTTTGTGCCTTATAAGTGGGGTTGGGACCATCAGTTGTGTTGTGCAGAAGTCTGGTGGATACACAGCTGATAGTCCTACTGAATAGACTGTTAGAATTTGTATTATGGCAGGAAAAAAGCAGCTAAGTAAAGAAAAACGAGTGGCCATCATTACTTTAAGAAATGAAGGGCGTTCAGTCCGAAAAATTGGGAAAACTTTGAAAGTGTCCCCAAGTGCAGTGGCAAAAACCATCAAGCGCTACGAAGAATCTAGCTCACATGAGGACCACGCCAGGAAAGGAAGACCAAGAGTCACCTCTGCTTCTGAGGATAAGTTTATCCGAGTCACCAGCCTCAGAAATCGCAGGTTAACCGCAGCTCAGATTAGAGACCAGGTCAATGCCACACAGGGTTCTAGCAGCAGACACATCTCTACTACAACTGTTAAGAGGAGACTTTGTGCAGCAGGCCTTCATGGTAAAATAGCTGCTAGGAAACCACTGCTAAGGACAGGAAACAAGCAGAAGGGACTTGTTTGGGCTAAAGAACACAAGGAATGGACATTAGACCAGTGGAAATCTGTGCATTGGTCTGATGAGTCCAAACTTGAGATCTTTGGTTCCAACCACCGTGTCTTTGTGCGACGCAGAAAAGGTGAACGGATGGACTCTACATGCCTGGTTCCCACTGTGAAGCATGGAGGAGGAGGTGTGATGGTGTGGGGGTGCTTTGCTGGTGATACTGTTGGGGATTTATTCAAAATTGAAGGCATACTGAACCAGCATGGCTATCACAGCATCTTGCAGCGGCATGCTATTCCATCCGGTTTGTGTTTAGTTGGACCATCATTTATTTTGCAACAGGACAATGAGCCCAAACACACCGCCAGGCTGTGTAAGGGCTATTTGACCAAGAAGGAGAGTGATGGGGTGCTATGCCGGACCTGAACCCAATCGAGATGGTTTGGGGTGAGCTGGACCGCAGAGTGAAGGCAAAAGGGCCAACAAGTGCTAAGCATCTCTGGGAACTCCTTCAAGATTGTTTGAAGACCATTTCCGGTGACTACCTCTTGAAGCTCATCAAGAGAATGCCAAGAGTGTGCAAAGCAGGCATAAAAGCAAAAGGTGACTACTTTGAAGAACCTAGAATATAAGACATAATTTCAGTTGTTTCACACTTTTTGGTTAAGTATATAATTCCACATGTGTCAATTCATAGTTTTGATGCCTTCAGTGTGAATGTACAATTTTCACAATCAGCGACGGGCACAGCGACGATGATGTCATAAAGGACATAGAAATCCCACGTTTCTGATTCAGCGACGGGCACAGTATCGACGTAGATGTCATAATGGTTGCCATGGCGACGATGATGTCATAAAGGTTGCCTCGATCAATCAGCAACGGGCAAAGTCTGCCGCGAATTCTGGAATCATCATTGTCCATATGCTATGGGGACATGCATATTCTAGAATACCCGATGCGTTAGAATCGGGCCACAATCATATATATATATATATATATATATATATATATATATATATATATATATATATATATATATATATATATATATATATATATATATATATATATATATATATATATATATATATAATTTTATTTATTTATTTATTAAACAGGCAGCACTCCATAATCTTGAATGTCTTAATCACGACGTTTCGGCTCGAACTGAGCCTTTCTCAAGCAGTGAGTGAACCATTTGTGTGCATATAAATACATTCTAAGCCATAACGGGCCTTAATTAGCCATTGATGAACAGTATATGTGCTTTTAAATTTCTTATGGGTCTGAATAAACTGCACAAGACATTCAAGATTATGGAGTGCTGCCTGTTTTTTGTTTAAATCTATGGACTGAGGGTAGCCGGTTTTCACTCAATAATGGTGCCGGTGCAGACAATACATTGAAAAATCCTAATCCGCCCAAACTGTTTCTAAACCAATATGAACATTCGTCACTCGGTCGCCTTTGTTCAAAATAAATGATCGTTCTTTTCACCAATCCAGGCGACAATCGATCATTATGGTAAAAAGCAGCCATTTTATACGACTTTTGGTATTGGGCTTCTTTTACACTTGCCATGTTTTTTGTGGGCCGTACTGGCGTAATATTCACGGTCTGCCGCAAAAATCTTGCGGATCGCCGTTTTTCTGGTTTTGAATAGTAGGGAAAAAGTGGGGGAGGGGAAGGCGTTCCGCAAATACGTTCTTTACGGTGCACCGCAAAAACAAGCTTCCATTGTTTTTGCTTTTCAATGGGGGCCGTGTCCGTAAGCCTTGAAAGGAGTAGGCTCCGACAAATTTGTGAGGCCCATTTTTGGGGCCCCATAGAAATCTATTGGGGGCCACAAAACACGGCAAGTATAAAAGAAGCCTTATATGTATAACCTCCTTATGACTTGGTGCTCACAATTTAAGGCATTCAGTGGGGCCCGGCATGTCGCTTATGGGCCGTAGTGCGCCACCCCTATGATTCCTATATGGGCCCCATATACAGCCATCTGCAGGAGGCCTAGCATGATGGATCTAGAGAGGTAGACCCTTCGGTAATGTCCCTTTATGATGTGTCATAAATTGTTCAGAGCCCTTTGTGATCCTATTTCTGTGAAGCATGCGGCGGGGTTGGCCGGGCGTTGCGCTGGGAGCGCTGCTGCTGGTTACATGGTACATTTCTTTACTGGAATTCTTGGCCTCATCTGTGCTGAGGATGATTTTTTTTTTTTGCTCAATATAGAACAAGCCTGGCTTTGCTCATCTTTGTGGGATGTTGCTTCTCCCCTGCCAGGACTGACGTCACGAGATCTTCATGAGTCATTACCTCATTTTTACATGCTGTCTCCGTTCTATATGTGTCTAAGCTGGAGACCAACAAATATGGCTGCCGTCACCCCTTCTCATGGATTGAAATTCCGCTTTCCCATAATCCAGAATGACACGTTTTTTCTGCAGAAATACAGGAGAGGATGGGGGGGTCTTAATAATGATGTTGTCTGAGGAGATAGTAGGAGATAAAAACCATTACATAAAAAAATCTTCATCTTGTCTTGACTTGTGCCCACAGGAGACACGCCAAATAAATGCCTGATTATTTTTTTTTTTGCATTTCCCCACTCAAGTGAATGGGAAACTTGTTGCAGGTGGGTTTGTAGCATTTTTCAACATGGGCCTTCCCTCATATGATGCTGCTGTGCGAGAGCCCATAATCTTGGTCCTTTCTTCTGTTTAGGGTCCTCTTACGGCATTGGCTTTCTAGGTGTGTGGCCCCATTTTCTACATCACAGATCCATGTAAGATCTGTGTTTAAGAGTCTTCAAATCATCTTTTTTTTTTTTTTGTACACAGTGAAAATGCCGCTGTTCTCCTGAATCTGGCTATATTTTTATTTTGTTCCTGCGCCTCTCCGTTCCTTAGCGATGTCCTCCTCCTTCCTGGCATATGAATCTAGAGCCAAGTGGGTTTGCTTGATAAACCTTTTGTGGGTGTGTTAATGAAGACCACACCCGCTTGGCTAAAGAGACTAAAATTATATACAGAAAAGATGGAGCTGTATCTCAGGAATGGAGAAGCACAGGAACAAAAGAAACGCCACATTGGACTCGTTAGAACAGCGGTTTTACACCAGATTAAACAATTACCTATTTATTATTATTTATATAGCACCATTAATTCCATGGTGCTGTACATGTGAAAAGGGGTTACATACTTTTATAGATTTCATTAACAGTAAACAAATTTACAATGACAGACTGGTACAGAGGGGAGAGGACCCTGTCCTTGCGGACTTACATTCTTCGGGATAATGGGGAAGAGACAGGAGGTCGGTGTGCGGCAGCACTGGTGGTGGTGAGGCGGCAGCTCGGGTGGTTGGTGGGGCGGCAGCGGCTCGGGTGGTTGGTGACGTGGCAGCGGCTCGGGTGGTTGGTGAGGCGGCAGCTCGGGTGGTGGTGAGGTAGCAGAATGGTTATTGCAGGCTGTAGGCTTTCCTGAAGAGATGGGTTTTCAGGTTCCGTCTGAAGGATCCGAGGGTGGTGGATAATCGGACGTGTTGAGGCGTGGAATTCCAGAGGATGGGGGATATTCGGGAGAAATCTTGGAGGCGGTTGTGTGAGGAACGAATAAGTGTGGAGGAGAGTAGGAGGTCTTGGGAGAATCAGAGATTACGTGAGGGAAGATATTGTGAGATTAGCTCAGAGATATAAGGAGAGGACAGGTTGTGGATGGCTTTGTAGATCAGTGTTGGGCTACTTTCACACTAGCGTCGTTTGGCCTCCGTCGCAATGCGTCGTTTTGGAGAAAAAACGCATCCTGCAAAGTTGCCCGCAGGATGTGTTTTTTTTCACCATAGACTTTCATTAGCGACGCATTGCGACGGATTGCCACACGTCACATCCGTCGTGCGACGTGTTTTTGCAGTCCGTCAGGACAAAAAAATGTTGCATGCAAATTTTTCCTGAACTGATAAAATTAGTTGAATCCTGTCCTGAACTTTACTTATAATAAATAAATGATCTTTATTTTTATATAGCGCTAACATATTCCGCAGCGCTTTACAGTTTGCACACATTATCGCTGTCCCCGATGGGGCTCACAATCTAAATTCCTTATCAGTATGTCTTTGGAATGTGGGAGGAAACCGGAGAACCCGGAGGAAACCCACGCAAACACGGGGAGAACATACAAACTCCTTGCAGATGTTGTCCTTGATGGGATTTGAACCCAGGACCCCAGAGATGCAAGGCTGCAGGGCTATCCACCGAGCACTGCTTCTACATATGTAGCTGTGTACAGTGTCTAATTTCACTATATTAGATGGCTGTTGATAACTTCCCCTCCCCCGACTTTGGAAAGGTTGGATCGTGACCACTAATGTTGGCGTCTCCATCACACGACCATGCTTTGCATCTGGCTATAGTGTCAGCAGGTGGCGGCACCAGGTTGTCTCCTCATGCCTTCACTTAATTGACCATTTACGTGATGCTAATGACCAAGAATCGTTCCTCAGCCTTCAGTGCCCTCGCTTCCATGTTGGCAAAAAATTGTTAATCTTTAACCCCTTAGTGACCGAGCCAAATTTTTGAAATCTGACCAGTGTCACTTTATGTCGTAATAACTCTGCAACGCTTCAACAAATCCCAGTGATTTTGAGATTGTTTTTTCGTGACACATTCTACTTTATAATGGTAAATTTTGTTCAACATTTTTTGTGTTTATTTATAAAAAATATCAAAAATTTGAGAAAAATGTTAAAAAATTAGCAATTTTCTAAATTTAAATGATTATCCCTTTAATCCAGATAGTCATACAACAGCAAACCATTAATAAATAACATTTCCCACATGTCTGCTTTACATCAGCACCATTTGTAAAATGTTATTTTATTTTGTTAGCATTTTAGGAGGTTTAAAAATGTAGCAGCAATTTTTCATTTTTTCAAAGAAATTTACAAAATTTATTTTTTTAGGGACTTATCCATGTTTGAAGTGACTTTAGGGGTCCCATATATTGGGAAACCCACAAACGTGATACCATTTTAGAAACAGCACCCCTAAACATATTGAAAACTGCTGTCAGGTAGTTTATTAACCCTTCAGGTGCTTTACAGGAATTAATGCAAAGTGGTATGACAGAAATGAAAATGTGCATTTTTACCACCTAAATGTCTCTAACTTCTAAACAGATTACTACAGCCGTCAGACTCTAAGGCCGCTATTTGGCCATGAATTGCCATGGCAAACATCAGGACAACAAAATCATGATATGAGGGCACCAATTGTGACAAAGAAGAAGCCCCCACACTCTGTTAACCATTTATAATGATGTAGTCACTATTGACAGCAGCATCTAAGGGGTTAAACAGATTTAGATGGTGCAAATACGGATCGTGGCTGGTACAGCAAGTTGTCAGCTATAGTGTACAACCGACAGATGCTGGATTGTCATCTGTATGGGGAGGCTATTCTCTTATATCTCAGGTCAGTTAAAAGACGTATTGGCGGTCATTAAGGGGTTAAAAAGGGGGGAAAAAAATACCTCAAATTTTCACTTTATTAAAAGAAATGTCCTATTCGTCAGCAGAGCAAATGGACGGAGATCCCTGATGGAATAATCTCTTCCGCCGCTGTGACTGACTAATTATAGTCTCTGGGAAATTTTTAGGCAACTGTTGGAAAAACAAAATGGCTGCTGTTTTCGTCGCGCATCGTGGTCAGAGCAGATGCAGCTGAAGTTCTTCTTAACCCCTTCAGACCAGAGCTTGACCCGATGAAAACAAAGCCAGCGTATTAAAATGGTGTATAGTTAGGCCCGAGATGGTGCAGCGAGCAGGAGTTAATGAGCGTGCCGTCAATGAGGCCCTAAAAAGAAAAACTAAAAGCGTTTAATCAGTATTTTTCCACAGCTTTAAATGAATCTGCAGCATATGGTCATGCCGTATTCTCTGGCAGAGAACGGATTTGTCATGTGGGACCTTGCTGGCATTCACTGCATGAAAGCGCAGTTCAATGGTCAAGTGATTTCCTGTGCAAAGCTCAGTTTCTTTTTGTCAAGTTTAGTGGGCCGGATCCTGTTTGTTAGACTTTCTGCTGGTCTTGTGTTTTGGGGTTTTTTTTAATTATTTTTAAAGCCTTTTTTTTTTTTTTTTTTTTTTCCTTTTTCTTTTTTTTTTAATTCAGTTGGTTATATTCATAAGTTATAGATTTTTAAAACCTTTTTTTTTTTTTTTTCTTTCGTACTATTTTTTTATTCTTTTTTGGCGGCTAAATGTTTACAAAATGTATAAAACAGTTTAGATGTTTGCATCTGTACACATTATTTCACAAAAAAAATACTCTTTGGCATTAAAATGGCATCATCACCAAAAAGGAAAAGTGGTTTAGTTATGGAAACCACAGTATGGGCAGACATGATACTGATCTGTAAATAAAGGAAAAATGGAAATATTTTCGAAACCTCTCGATTTTATTCATTATGGAGTATAAGCACCACATTCAGAAATCTCTACACTTATCCTCACTGATGGCAGCCGAGGCTGTATTAATGGTCATCTGGGGAAGGTTCTGCCTCGCCGAATGCAGTTTGATACGAAAATCATCAAGATCCAATGACATCCCAGATGTGCTCGATGGGAGACCATATCGGAGACTCTACAGACCACTGCATCCAAGATAGTGGGAATCATCACTAATGAGGAAAGGCCTCCATTGATCCCAACTAGAGACCATGTGGGCAATGCCACGAATGGACCTTCATGGGAAATGTCATACTGGTCCTACTTCTGGGATCATGGTGAGGGGTGGCATAATGTACAGCATCCGGACCCATTAGTCTATATCCCAGGTGCACTTAACAGCTTGACTCTACATTGATTTGGAGGTGGAACCAGTGGTACGGCCATTTCTCCAAAGTGTCCCAGGAGCCGTTCTTCAACACGATGGCTGGTCGCATGTTGCTAGTGCTACCGTTGCCTGCAGAGTCTCTGGACTTGTCTCCTATCCCATCGCAAAACTGCATAGGGAGCTGCCAGCAGCAGATCTTGATGATTTCCCCCAGTGCATTCAGCGTGGAAGAACCTTCCTCAGATGGCAATTAATAACCTCAGTGATAGCAGCCGAGATGTTTTGAAAATGTTGTTTCCGTACTTTTGTGTGGATAGATCAGTAACAGGTCTATAAATCCTGTGATTTCCAGAATTCCACAACATTTTGTTGACATTGCATTGTGTGTATAAGTTATAATGGGGAAAAAAATGTTGAAAAGTTTGTTTTTGAGTCCTATGCCCTTATGTGCCATTTTTTTATCGTAGTTTTTTTTCTTCTTCTTCTTCTTTGTGTATTTTTGGAGCTACCAGATTTTTTCTAAGCTGAGTTTTTTTTTTGTTTGTTTTGCATATGAAAAATGATCAGCCTGCTGGAACAGATTTTTTTATTTATTACACTCGGGTAACAAAGCGCCACTTGTTTTTTTTTTTTTTTGTGTGTAGCCAATTGGTTATGTACATAGCAGACTATAAGGCTATGTGCACACGCTCAGGGTTTCTTGCAGAAATTTCCTGAGCAAAACAGGACTCTGCATGCGTTTTTGTTTTTTCGCTTTTTTTTTTTTTTTTTTTTTTTTGTCGGATTTTTGCGGAGATTTCCCAATGCAATGATATAGTGGAAAATCTGCAAAAAATCCGCAAAATTAATGAACATGCTGCGTTTTTTACCGCAATGCATTTTTTTGCGGAAAAAAGCGCATCATGTGCACAAAAATTGCGGAATGCATTCTAAATGATGGGATGCATAATGTATGCGTTTTATGCATTTGTATAGCATTTTTATAGCGAAAAAAATGCTAAAAAAAAAAAAAAAAAAAAAAGCGAAAAATCAGCAACGTGTGCACACAGTCTAAGGGCAGTCCCACACGTCCAGATAATTCCGGTACCGGAAAAATCGGTACCGGAATTATCCGTGCCCGTGCGTTTCTGTGGCACATCAGTGCGGCACACGTGTGCCGACTGGGTACCACACGCACCGTGCAGGAGACAGCGCTAGAGATGAGCGCTGTCCCCTGCATCTGGTGCTCAAGCCGCGATTCATATCTTCTCTGCAGCAGCATTTGCTGTAGAGAAGATATGAAAAATCCTTTTTTTTGTTTCTCGTGTTTAAAATAAAGATCCCTGTCCCCACCCCCTGTGCGCCCGCCCTCTGTTATTAAAATACTCACCCGGCTCCCTCGCAGCGTCCTGTCCTGGCCGCAGCTTCTCCTGTATGCGGTCACGTGGGGCCGTCCATTACAGAAATGAATATGCGACTCCACCTCCCATAGGGACACGGCACACGGACTGCACACGGACAACGTCCGTGTGCGGTACGTGTTTTGCACGGACCCATTGACTTTAATGGGTCCGTGTAATCCGTGCGCTCCCACGAACACTGACATGTCTCCGTGTTTTGCACACGGACACACGGTCCGTGAAAACACGCTGACATGTGCAGAGACACATTGATTTCAATGTGTCTACGTAAGTCAGTGTCTCCGGTACGTGAGGAAACTGTCACCTCACGTACCGGAGCCACTGACGTGTGAAACCGGCCTTACGGGTTAAAAAACAAACAAAAAAAAAACCTAAACTACACATGGAGCATGGATGTCTTAATAAAGCCTTACTTGAAGATATGTCAGCCTAAAAAAAATATATATTTTTTTTCACACTGGGTTTTTCTTTTCAGACTTTGTAAAATATGCATGATAAATAGCGCAGTTTTAATTTAAAAAAAAAAAAACTTCCATTTTTTTTTGGGGGGGAGGCGATTGACCAGGACAAGGACCGCAAATGCCAAAAATTACTGCATTTCAGATCTTCCTATTAAGTAGAGCTCTGGCTGCAACTTTTTTTTGTTTTTTCTCATCCTGCATAGAAATAAATAAAGATGCAACACCACATGTAACACAAGACACCGCCCTTACCGTAAGCTCTCATGCAGCATAAGTTTTTGCAACTGACTTCTGAAATGGGGTTCTAACAGGAGTCCGATCCATGGGCAAGAAATGTTTTTAGTTGATAAATTTGCTATTTGTACAGCTTTTTTTTTTTTTTTTAAATTCACCCTTTTGAATTTACTGGGGTGGGCTCGGGGGTGTCTTGTCTGGAAAATGGAGAGAACCAGTATACTCTTTCTTGCGAATGAGGCCTTAAGCAAATCCCTCTTGCATTAATTTCACTGGAGAAAAATCTGAATATTTTGAAGTTTTCGATTTTTCTCAGCTGGATCTCGGGGCCACTTGTCAGTTGGGATTTGGTGTCTGTACAGATTGATGTAAGAGGAGATCTGAGGCCTCGTTCCCAGGCGGTGGAAAATGGCTGCTTCAGAGACGGCTTAGAATCCACATGTGAGTTTCTGCTTCAGACTTCGAAATCGCGCTGCTGAAGACGCAGCAAAGGGCAGAGAGGTAGAATAAAAAACATAACAAGTCTGTAAAACTAGTCATGTCCATTTAAAAAAGAAAACAAAAAAAAAGCTTAGACAATTAAGAGATGCTTCGGAGCCAGCCACCAGTTTAGGACATTTGGGCCTAGTCTTTCTTTTCGAAGGTATTGCCTTCTTGGTTTGGGTTGGGGTCTGTGAGGGACTTTTTTTTTTTTTTTTTTTTTTCCCTCAGCTGATCTGAGAGTTACTGAATGGATGCACACTTGACTTCAGTGGGGATTTACTTTCAGAACACATGTCCTTCACCAGGCTTTATAGTGCTAAGGAGTATTGCGGCTAATTAACACATCAGAGACCAGACAAATGGCTGAATGTGGTGGAGACATGGGGGAGGGATGGGGCTGTCCCTATCTAAATCTGAAGGATTCCAATCACCAGAGAAAAGCAAAACAATCTCTGAAAAGTTGTTGCCTGTGTCAAATGGCAGTGCCTTGAAGGTAGATGTGAACAGAGCCTAAAGGCCCCTTCACATTAAGCGACGCTGCAGCGATACCGACAACGATCCGGATCGCTGCAGCGTCGCTGTTTGGTCGCTGGAGAGCTGTCACACAGACCGCTCTCCAGCGACCAACGATGCCGGTAACCAGGGTAAACATCGGGTAACTAAGCGCAGGGCCGCGCTTAGTAACCCGATGTTTACCCTGGTTACCATCCTAAAAGTAAAAAAAAAACAAACAGTACATACTTACCTACAGCCGTCTGTCCTCCAGCGCTGTGCTCTGCACTCCTCCTGCACTGGCTATGAGCACAGCGGCCGGAAAGCAGAGTGGTGACGTCATCGCTCTGCTTTCCGGCTGACCGACGCTCACAGCCAGTGCAGGAGGAGTGCAGAGCACAGCGCTGGAGGACAGACAGCTGTAGGTAAGTATGTACTGTTTGTTTTTTTTTACTTTTAGGATGGTAACCAGGGTAAACATCGGGTTACTAAGCCGGGCCCTGCGCTTAGTTACCCGATGTTTACCCTGGTTACCAGTGAAGACATCGCTGGATCGGTGTCACACACGCCGATCCAGCGATGTCAGCAGGAGTCCAGCGACGAAATAAAGTTCTGGACTTTATTCAGCGACCAACGATCTCCCAGCAGGGGCCTGATCGTTGGTCGCTGTCACACATAACGATTTCATTAACGATATCGTTGCTACGTCACAAAAAGCAATGATATCGTTAACAATATCGTTATGTGTGAAGGTACCTTAAATGTTACACTCCATATTAAATGTTAAGGTACCTTCACACTCAGCAACTTTACAACGAGAACAACAACGATCCGTGACGTTGCAGCGTCCTGGATAGCGATCTCGTTGTGTTTGACACGCAGCAGCGATCTGGATCCCGCTGTGCCATCGCTGGTCGGAGCTAGAAGTCCAGAACTTTATTTGGTCGTCAGGTCGGCGTGTATCGTCATGTTTGATAGCAAAAGCAACGACGCCAGCAATGTTTTACATGGAGCCAACAACCAGCGAGAACGATAAGTGAGTCGCCGTTACGTCACAGGATCGCTCCTGCATCGTTCTGGAGCTGCTGTGTTTGACGTCTCTACAGCGACCTAAACAGCGACGCTGCAGCGATCGGCTCGTTGTCTATATCGCTGCAGCGTCGCTGAGTGTGACGGTACCTTAAGGGTCTCCCTATTAAATGTAAGGGTCCCCATACACAATAGATAGAGCCCATGGTTCGGTCAGCAGCGATCTCTCCTAAATTGTCTCAATACTCCAGTGACATCACTGCTTATCGTTCTGGCTCGTGTGCCGTCCTAGTGTGACCTGGAGGCTGTGAACTGCGGTAACCTCACCACTCATCATTCTTGTTCTTGAAAAGTCCTAGTGTGACCTGGAGGCTGTGAAATGCGGTAACCTTACTGACGTCACTGCTCATCATTCTTGTTCTCCTGCTGTCCAAGTGTGACCTGGAGGCTGTGAACTGCGGTAACCTTACTGACGTCACCGCTCATCATTCTTGTTCTCGCGCTGTCCTAGTGTGACCTGGAGGCTGTGAACTGCGGTAACCTTACTGACGTCACCGCTCGTCAGCCGGTTCTCTCTCTGAACGGGGCTCCATACCCTGGGCGACGAAGACTGGGATCGTCATGGGACGTCAATGTGGATTATTTGTATTTTAATAAATGGGTGAAAGAAAGTAGTTGTCAGGGAGTGATTTTTACAAATAAAGGACTTGTGTTCTTTTGATCATGGGGTTATGGGGGTGTATGATGGATTAATAATAGTGATGAGCGAGTATACTCGTTGCTCGGGTTTTCCCGAGCACGCTCGGGAGATCTCCGAGTATTTGTTTGTGCTCGGAGATTTAGTTTTTGTTGACACAGCTGCATGATTTACAGCTGCTAGAGAGCCTGAGTACATGTGGGGGTTGGCTGGTTGCTAGGGAATCCCCACATGTATTCAAGCTGTCCAACAGCTGTAAATCATGCAGCTGCAGTGATGAAAACTAAATCTGTGAGCACTAACAAAGACTCGGAGATCATCCGAGCGTGCTCGGGGAAAACCCGAGCAAGGAGCATACTCGCTCATCACTAATTAACATCAGCCCCCAGCTGTCTGCTTTACTTTAGCTGGTTATTAAAAATAAGGGGTACCCCACGCCATTTTTTCCATCTGTTTTATTTTTTTTAGCTATCTACACATACAGTTAACTACACAGGCCCAGCACTAATTGGGTTTCTCACCGACCTCTTTCGATCTGTTCACACAGAAGAGACGCAAATGGCACCGGGACTGGTTTTTCCAGTACTGGAAATATCAGGGCTTGTGAAGGAGGCTTCAGCTGATATTGGATTTACCAACTGAATGCGCATATGTTATTGGGGGTCTTTACATATATCAGGGGGGCCGAACTATCGGGCATGTTGCATTACACTGCTCAGTACTTTTTGTTCCTGACGAGCGCTAAGCTGAGCCGGCCATGCATGTGTATGGATGGAACGGGAAACGTGGGTGTTGGCTGAACCACTAAGTGATGGGTGTATGGGTAGCAAGAAGCCCTCTTCACACTTGCCCACTACTTTTCCATCAGACTTCATTTATTTTTTGCTGAGCATGGTGGTCCATAATTTTTCTTTTTTTCCTCTTAAAATGTTAATGTAAAGCTTCATGCAAGCCACCAGGGCAGCACTGTGGTTAGCTTGGCGGCCCTGCAGCTGCGGAGCCCTGGGTTTGAATCTGACGACGGAAAGCATCTGCATAGGGTTTGTTAGTTCTATTTCAGTAAAGATATTTTTATTTATTTTTCTCCGTTCAGGCTGCAGAGCAGGAAAACAATCTAGATGAACAGGATGGATAGGAATAGACACCGTGCAGGTTAACAAGGTGTGTCATTGGGGGAGAGCTAGAAGTCTTGTGGGATTTCCTGTTTAATTTCGAATGTGTGCGCGAAAAAAAAAAAAAAATCACAAAGAATTTCATTAAAAAAATATATTATAAATAAATGCCAGAAAAAACTTTATGGCTAGCTTTGTGGCTAATGGCAAGTCTTGAGACTCTAATAAAACTTCCCAAATTGTTTTTTGGTACTCGTGTAATCTGTCAGGTTCTTGTCGTTAAAATTTAATAAAGCATTTTTTTTTATTTTATACTTTAATGAACTTCATATATTTTGCGAGTTTGGTTTTTATTTTTTTTCGATTTGTGTCTAAATACAGTTTTTGAGGATATCTGCAGAAAGTGGTGGACAGTACCCCCTAATATAAAAAGTTAACCCCTAGCATAAATCAAAATTAACATGGTAATTTTATGTGCATGTTGCGTTTGGACGATACCTGGTTCAGGAGGGGGTGATGGGCTGCTAGACTCCGCAGACTCTCCTGATCTTTTGGGATAAACTCTCTAGGGTTGGGCAGATAAGTTCCTAAAAAAAAAAAACGCCTAATGCCCTGTTCGTTTTCACATTCAGTTTGTTCTGTTTTGGGTAGAAACGGAAAAAGTGATCCGTTACATCACTTAAGAAAATAACCAGAGGGGCCTGTTCATGATTTAGGTCCACTTTTTTTTTTTTTTTTTTTTCGAACCTAGATGGACCCCTTAATCGATGGGGCTCCTCCGCTTCAATTTACAGCGGACTACTTATTCGGTTTGTCCGTACCTAGGGCGAAACGGGCAAACTGAATGTGAGAAGAGACATGTGAACAGAGCCCAAGCATTAGAATGGATCTCCGCTCCCATAGACATGATTGGTCGAGTAGGATTCACCTTCCTTTTAAACACCCAAATGTCTTTGATGTTTTCTTATATTGAACGTTTCTATTCATGTACTTTTTTTTTTTTTTTTTTTTTTTTTCAGGTTGTGATCGGGCTGTAGAATGTGGCTGGACATGTCTGAGAAGAGGCGTCCCTCGTAACCTCAGTGTCCTGTTCATGGTGGTACGTGTCTCTTCTATGCAGAGGGAAACCTTTTTGGAATTTTTTCAAAATACTTGGAATTTTGAGATTTATTTTTTATAACTTTCCCCATAAAACGCTTTATAGTCTGGTTGATTATAACGAGATCCATCGTTCTCCATCAGGGAAACAGTCTGAGGTCATGGAGATTTTCCCGGCAGAGTGACTAAGAAGCCGTGACCGGCAGGATGCAGCGGCGACGCGTCATCCCTGCACCTGGCGACAGATCGAACTTTTCAGCATGAGAGCTTAGTTGTTTTTTTTGTTTTTTTTTTTTTTTTTTTTAATTTAGAGGTTTTTCTGACTAATCTGCTTTTAGATCGGTTAGACTGAATATTCTAATATTATACGGGAGTAAATCTGCAGGGTCCTCTCCTGGCTGGAGACAATGGGGGCGAAAAATGCTCATCTGAACATAGCGCTAATTTATTTAAAAAAAAAAAAAAAGATATTGTGATATTTTACTTAACTACTTCTAGGACATTTTGACACCTCGTTTTAAGCGTGTTAAATTTTTTTTATTTTTCATGGCGTTCTACATATGTGTTTTTTGTCTTTTTTTGTAGCCTCTGCTATAAGGATTTAAGATGTACAGATTGTTACGGAATGAAAAACACAAATGCTATGAAAGACTCTTAAAACTCGCTATGCTTTTTAAAATTACGTATTTTAAAATGTTAGACTTTTTTTTTTTACAAAAAAATGTAATTTCAGGTGTTTTTTTTTTTTTTTTTTTTTTTTTTTACATGAGGGATAACACTTTGCGCCCATTTATGTTTGGTCTCCTGCCTTTTTCACCACTGTTTGTTTTTTTGCACTAACCCCTCCCTTTTAGACTTTCTAGTTTTCAGTTGTTGCTGAGCTAGAGCGAGGAGACTAGCCACTGATTTTTATATATACATATATATATATATGTATATTATTATTATTATTATTATTATTATTATTATTATTATTATTATTATTATCAAACCACACACACACACACCGACATTGGGGATTCCTGCTCCACTGTGTGGATATACAGCAGTACTGAGCAGTGTAGCTATGAATCCAGCATAGGGATGAGATAAACTTACTAGAAAGCAGCACAATCTATATTCTATGCTCTTCCCCTCTCCATAGGGGGGACACAGGAACTGTAATCTGATTCCTCAGTGAGAAGGCAACCAGTCTTGCTCCGTCTATGACCGCTTTGAGCAGCTTTCTAAAGTGGATCATACGATCGAGTCTGGGGGGTGGAGGAAGAAGTAGCTGATAAGTGGAGAAAGAAGCTTATTTCTCTGATAACCTATATTACAAAGCTTCTTGTACAATTGATTTATGCAAAGTTTGAAACAAGGGTGACCATTTAACCTAAATTGTGGTGGAGTAAAATACACCAAATTGATAGGCGTGAGCTTTGATTACTGTTCCGATCACCTGCTGTTTTTTGCCAAATAACATTCCGGAAACCCTGGCGCTACACCCACGTCTTTAGGCTGTTATTGCAATTAAAAACATATTTGGTTTTGTCCAGCAACAGCGCCACACCTGTTAATGGGTCGTGTCTGGTATTGCAGCAAAGCTCCATTAAAGTGGATGGGAGTGTGGTGCAATGGATCCATTCTCGAATCCCATTTTTATTCTGTTGGTTTCACAAATCTGAAAAACGAATGTAAATTTGTTGTTTTTTTGTTTGTTTTGTTTTTACTTTGCTCACTCGTCTCCTGGAGTAGTGTGGCCTCGATAATTGCTCTCCTGGTGTGCCAGCAAGGGTCTTCCTTGCTTCCTGGGCCCTGCGATGGCGGCAGCGCTGCGGGTGGTCTCCTTATGCCAGTACGGGCGTATCACTATTGCGCACATCTGACAGGAGTAGATGGGAACGTCCTCCAGACTGGACTGGAGGCAGATTATATCAGTCTCTGTACTCTGGACCTGTCAGGACCTATAAAACGCTCCTCAAGTCACTCGCTTAGGCCGTGGCCTACTTTCTCGGCTTAATTCTGCTTCATTAAATATTGCTGCTGCGGCAGAAGGCGGCGGTGCTGCAATTAACAACCGTTCACTGCCCTGCTAGACATAAGCACTTTGTTAGCACGGTGTGGTGCGTTTTTTTTCCTTTCCCGCCACACTATGTTTGTACTTCTAATATAGAAAGAAAATGCTGGTCTTCGGGCCCAGCTGAAGTGTCGCTCTTCACCCGCTCCGTGCCGTTACCATTGGTGCTTGCTGGTGACCAGACCACAGCGGCTGGGTGACACCGTGCACATTCATCCTTCTGGTTTCACCATCTGCAAATATCACCTGCACGGGGTTCACTGTTCGTCTCTTTCTGTTGTAGTTTGACAGGTAATTCACTGAAAAAAGGACTAAGGCTATGTGCACACGTCAGGATTTTCTAGCAGAAATTTCCTGACAAAAAACGGACATTTCTGCCAGAAATCCGCATGCGTTTTTTTTTTCCGTGTTTTTGCGCGTTTTGACGTGTTTTTTCCCAATGCATAGAATAGCGGGAAAAACGCGAAAAAAACGCAAAATTAATGAACATGCTGCTTTTTTTTTACCGCAATGCGTTTTTTTGCGGAAAAAAAATGCATCCTGTGCACAAAAATTGCAGAATGCATTCTAAATGATAGGATGCATATGTCGGCAGTTTCTAATGCGTTATCGCGAAAAAAAACTCGAAAAAACCTGAACGTGTGCACATACCCTAAAAGTCGATAAAAACACCACTGAATGAGAGAGCCGCCATACTGGTAATACCATGTCCAGACACAAATATACAAACAGGATGCAGCAAGACCCTCTCCTCTGTGGGCCCGCGGCCTCCCCTCTGTGGGCCCGCGGCCTCCGCTCTGTGGGCCCGCGGCCTCTCCTCTGTGGGCCCGCGGCCTCTCCTCTGTGGGCCCGCGGCCTCTCCTCTGTGGGCCCGCGGCCTCTCCTCTGTGGGCCCGCGGCCTCCGCTCTGTGGGCCCGCGGCCTCTCCTCTGTGGGCCCGCGGCCTCTCCTCTGTGGGCCCGCGGCCTCTCCTCTGTGGGCCCGCGGCCTCTCCTCTGTGGGCCCGCGGCCTCTCCTCTGTGGGCCCGCGGCCTCTCCTCTGTGGGCCCGCGGCCTCTCCTCTGTGGGCCCGCGGCCTCTCCTCTGTGGGCCCGCGGCCTCCGCTCTGTGGGCCCGCGGCCTCTCCTCTGTGGGCCCGCGGCCTCTCCTCTGTGGGCCCGCGGCCTCTCCTCTGTGGGCCCGCGGCCTCTCCTCTGTGGGCCCGCGGCCTCTCCTCTGTGGGCCCGCGGCCGCCCCTCTGTGGGCCTGCAGCCACCCCTCTTTGCAGTCGTATAGGCTCTATAATTTGGTTAGACACCAGGCCATCGTCCACCCTCCCATCTACAGCCCCATCCTTTACCAGAAATCTCCCCAATATCCCCGGGGAATTGTCTCACAATAGAGACGAGGAATATATTACAAGGTGACTCCTCTTCTTGAGCCGGCAGTCTTCTCTTTCCCTCCTCTACCTGCCTGTGTAAGCTTTTGTCCTCTGGAAACGACTGCTGGGGCCGAGTCTCCATGAGAATTGCTGACCTGTTACAGGAATGTGCGCTGAAGAAAGTTCATTAGCTGCAGTAACTGATTAGCATTCACTCCACACAGATCGCCTCATTAGTGCGCCATCATTGAGCCCCCTCCATGGTGATCAGATTCCGCCCGGATGACAGCGCTGCAGTTACCATCGCTGCAGGTTTTTGTTTTTTTTCGTCTTGTTGTGGCAGCAGAAAAAAATCAGTGTTTCTTTATTTTATTTTTTTTTTACCCCCTTTTTTTTTCATTGTTTAATCTGTCCCTGGAAAAGCTGAGTGATCGCCAAAATAGCCGCCAGCTAGACACCTCTGTGGCAGATCAGTCAGTTAAAATTTCCTTTGTCTAGTATCTTTGCAGTGTGTGTCTAGGGGCCCAGGAAATTTGTGACAACCATTGTGAGTATTACAGTGGCAGCAAAGTTGTCGTCACTTTTTTTTGCTGCCCGTGTTTGACCAAATTATGCCACAACACTATGGTCCGGGCTGCACAGTGAAGATTACTGTCCATTCAGGAGCATGGGAAAGCTGGGTGAGATCCAAGACCAAAATATTGAAGACCTACACTCCCAACCCCCCCCCCCCCCCCCCCCCCAACACCTAGCAGCTCCGTCATCAGCTGGTGGGTAGATGTGCATGGAGTATGGAGACGGAACTGCACAGCTTCATACACCATGTAGTGGCCGTTCTTGGGTACTGCAGCTCATTCATTTTTTTTTTTCTTCCCTTATTGAAAACACATGCAAGCTCCTATGAGACATGAAGGGGAACGGTTTTGTGTGGGAGAGTTCAGTAAATTCGGTTTGTGGGAAGAAGAGTGAAATATTCAATGTAGCTCCCACCAGCCATCCCACAGACCCATCTGTACATTGTACGGTCTCTGCTGGTTAGTCCGCTCTGCAGAGAGGGGTATGGTGGAGCCAAACAGAGAGGTGATTGTTTGGTGAACACGTTTACTACAATTGCGAGCTGCTGCTGGGCATTCCGAGGTTGGTGAAGCTGCTACATTGGTGTTTCATTCTGCCTGGAGTAAAGGACTGTCTGTCATCCATCGATACTGACGGAAGGTTGTTATAGTTTATGATGGATAACAAACTACATGCTGTTTTGATATAAAATCCCGGGGCTACGTGTATCCAAGAGCGTAAACGCCTACGCATCTCGACAACTTGCTTCTCACAGGGCCCATGACTTTTCTCCAAGAGTTATCAACTGGGAAAAAATAAAAAGAATTTTAGACCAAAATCTAAAGATCTCATCTACAGAGCAGACTCCTGCCTATTGCTCCCTGTTATCAGCCATCCAGGCGTTCTTTTTAGCATCCCTTGTTTTTTACGTTTGGCGCCCCTTTAAGAATTTTCATCTGTAATTTGACATCGCAGTCTGTGGAGCCGCAGCTGAAGATGTGTCTGGAAGCTCTGCGGCACGACGCCCAGGACTCCTCTGAATCATGATCTATATTAAAGCCTTGTGGTTTCATTGACTTTCAGAGAGTGTCTCTCAAGTGACGCATACATGGTGAACTGCAGTATTCCGGGAGGGAGCTGCATACCAAATTCTGCGCTGCGCCATGTACCAAGTGCATTGGGCTTTCTGTATGTAAGGTTTAGCTATGGAGAATACTACAAGAACACGGCTTACAGTAAATATGCCTTTAAGTAAAATAATAACAAAAGCTGCAGTATTAGTTATCTTCTGTTTCCTTGCACACTTGCAAAAGTCTTAGCGCCCCCTTCTACCACTCCACAAGGGGTAGGCTAAATCAGTGCGTGCATGGCTGCTATATAGATCATTTATAGCAGGGCCATTATTTCAAGCTTGTGGGCATTTGCGAAAATCTCGCTCAGTGATTTGTTTTTTTTGCACTTTTTTTTATTCTTCTGGGAGCCATAAAATACGTTACGTGTTTGGGGTTTTTTTTTTCTTTTTTTTTTTTCTTTTGTGCAATACTTTTTTTTTTTTTTTTTTTTTTTTTACGGACATTCATTTTACAATATATTGTGCTTAAAAAAAAAAAAAAAAAAACGGAAAAAATTGCAAATTTATGGGCTTGATTTTATTTATTTAAGGTATTTTTTATTTTAATTTTTTCATGGAGTAAATTTTGCAGTATAAATAACCTGTTTAACATGATTCTTCAGGTCAGTATGATTTTTTTTTTTTTTTGGGGGGGGGGGCTGTACTAAGCTTAAGACGGGATATAGATTGAATATATTTTTCACTTCTTTAAAATATTTGTCGTGATTTTCTGAGATTTGTAACTTTGCTTTTCAGTGTATTGCGTTTTTGTTTTTTTTAATCACTTGTATTTATGGGGGAGAAGTGTCACGACAAAAAAAACAAACAGCCGTTCTAATTTTGACTAAGAGCCTTAAACCTGCTTTCATTTGTTCGCTTGTCCTATAAATTACGAGATTACAGTATTGCAGAGTGTGTGTGTGTGTATGTGCGTATATATATATATATATATATATATATATATATATATATATATATATATATATATATATATATATATATATATATATATTCAGGTGCCAGCTGTGTTTTACAGTAAGCACCTACCATTATCAGCAGCGACCAGAGCTACTGTGGACCATGCAAAGATGCCCTTAATATGCTGCTGTCAGAGGGCCGCATTAAAATGGTTGAACAGCAGCGATCAGGGCTAGCTCTGGTTCCTGCTGTTAATGGTAGGTGCTTACTGTAAAACACAGCTGGCACCCGCCCGGTATGGAGTTGACTCCACTTCTGATTCCACTCCAAGTATTAGTACGTCCTATGTGAGGAAAGGGGTACATAGAATTGGTCTTCTCATATGGACCAAAGAGGCCATTTGTGTACTCCAAGCTGAGCTACCATTGTACCCCATATAGTTACTTCCCTGTATAAAAGTTGTAGACAGACGTATAGCTGAGATCCTACCAATGGTAGAAGTGCGACACAAAAGTCTTGGGCCTAATTGTAGACCTGATGCTCATTACTCGCATCTTTTGTTTTTCAGGTGTGTCAAACAGATCCCAACTCCGTGCCGATTCAAGGAAATTACGAAAGTTCACGCTGGCTAATGTGTGGAGTAGAAGACTCCACTGCTTGAACGAAACCACGCCTAGACATCACCACACCCAATATTTTGGGTTTAATCCACTTTGAATTCATTTACATCCAATAATTTTATAACCCAGCTTCAACATGGCCAGTAAAAGAAAGTCCACAACGCCTTGCATGGTACGGGCATCTGAGCTCGTAGATCAGGAAGACCAAGATGTTGATGTTTTGCGTAAAACTCCTGCTACCGCTTTAGAGACTAAAAATGACTGGCTAGCTGAGAGAGAATCTGAGGACCATGATGTGGCGGAAGAAAAGCCACCTGAGACTCAATCCAAAAAGTTGCAAGGTGGATATGAATGCAAATACTGTCCTTACGTAACACAGAATCTAAATGAGTTTACAGAACATGTTGACATGCAACACCCCAACGTCATTCTTAATCCTCTCTACGTTTGTGCTGAATGTAACTTTACCACCAAAAAATATGACTCTTTATCTGACCACAATTCCAAGCATCACCCGGGTGAGAGCAACTTCAAGTTAAAGCTGATGAAACGTAATAACCAGACCATTCTAGAGCAGTCCATCGAAGGTGGTGGTGATGTATCCAGCTCTCATGAAAACATGGATAACGATTACAGTCTGTCTGGCGGTTCCCTAAATAAGCTGCCCGTCGGTAGACTGGGAAAAAGTAAAAAATTGCGAAAGGCTGAAGAGTTTCTGTATGATGGCCAGTACGGACTCTCGGAAACAAATGGTGTTTTGGGAGATGGTTCAACTCACGTGATGCCATCTGTTCAACTTCCACCCAACGTCCACCTTCTTCCAAAAATCCCTGTACCTCTAAATAGCAACAAGTACAATTCCGCTCTTGACACTAACGCAACATTAATCAGCTCCTTTAATAAATTTCCTTATCCAACGCAAGCGGAATTGTCTTGGCTGACTGCAGCCTCAAAACATCCAGAGGAGCAAATAAGAATTTGGTTTGCTACCCAGAGGTTGAAGCATGGTATAAGCTGGTCTCCAGAAGAGGTGGAAGAAGCTAGAAAGAAAATGTTCAATGGGACTATCCAGTCTGTTCCACAGACTTTTACTGTTGTTCCAGCTCCATTAACAACTACTGCTAAGATTGCTCAACCGATTATCCAGACGGCCGTGCCTTGTCAAATTCTTGGGCAAACGGGTCTAGTCCTAACGCAAGTGACAAATGCCCCCTCTGTAACGGTTTCTTCATATTCTCGAAATGCATCTATAGCTCCAAGTCCAAGCAGGAAACGTTCCTTACTAATCTCACAAACTTCAGAGCCCAAGAGGCCGCGTACAGTAAGAGCTTCATCTCCATCTACTCCCCGATTAAGAATGGTGTCCTCATCTCGGTACGAACGTAAAAAGACCAACGAGCAGATTGCCCTTTTGAAGGCCAGTTTTGTAACTTGTCAGTTTCCTGATGATGTGGAGATATACAAGTTAATAGATCTCACTGGGCTTTCTAGGAGTGAAATTAAGAAGTGGTTCAGTGACTATAGGTATAGGAGCCAGAGAGGCATTTGTAACATCACTAGTGAAACACTAATGAGGGACCGAATGTCCTCCAGGAATCGACGGCCCTATCACTACAGAGACATTACCCCCACAAAGATTTCTGAACTCTCGGAAGAACAGCTCAAGTGCCTCGAAAACAGCTTTCAGAAGAACTGCTATCCAACACATTCTGATTTGGATATACTACGCTCCGAGACAAAACTGTCAAGGCGGCAGATAGATTATTGGTTTACGGACAGGAGGAAAGTTAGAGATTGCATGGAACAAGCAGTTTTGGATTCTATGGGTTCGGACAGCAATGATGGACTTGTGAACGGAGTAGCTACACAATCTGGTAACTTCTCAAGCTCATGGTCTTCGTCACCGTACAAATCTAAACCAGAGCAGCTCCATCTATTAAAAAGCACCTTTGCAAGAACCCAATGGCCAACTCCACATGAGTATGATCAACTGGCGACACAAACTGGACTCGTTAGGACTGAAATTGTAAAATGGTTCAAGGACAACAGATGTGTCCTCCGGAATGGAACTTTAAGGTGGATGGAGCAGTACCGGAAAATGTATGAGCGGTCTCTTGTAGAGCGTAAAAAGTTTATCAAGATGGTGTCGGCCACTAATGCTGGCAAAGACATTCTCGCCAAGTATTTTGAGGAATACGGACAGTTGCACGAGGAGGATGTCGATCTTCTGATGATCAAGGCTAAAGTAAATGTTGATGAACTGAGAACATATTTTTCAGAAATGCGGGAACAAGCAGTTTTAGATCAGATGAGTTACGAACAAGATGATGATAAACTTGATTTGGAGAGCGAAGCGAAATCGCATGGAGATGATGAAATCGTATCAGATGGTGGAGATAGCTGGAGTCAGACTGGACAAGACACCCAAGATGACGTGGGTGATTATGACTATGGAAGTACACCTAAAGATGATTCCTGTGTCTAACCAGGTAATAGGATTCGTTGGGTTTTTCTCTGCTTTGCCTAGAAAATGTTCAGAGCAGCCGGCCAATAGAGAATACCAAAACTCTGCTTTATTTATGGTTAAGTAGTACAGAGATTGTCATCATGAGCATCATTATGTGATAAAAGGTTTGTCAGTCTTTTAACTCTTGGGCCAATTAGTTTGGATCACAAATTGTCAAATGTCCAGAAATTTCAGGACAGCCTGGGAAAAATAGGGCACTTTTTTGCTGTGTCCTTAAAACAAATTTAAGGCTTCCACGATCTTTTTGACGCTGAAGAAACTTCTGCAGATTTTGTCTGTAATTGTCCTTATTTTACAGTGAATACAACGGATTAGTGATGAGCAAGCATGCTCGACACTCGATCAAAATCCATGGCCCCTTACTAGCCTGAGAATTCCAACCCCGAGCTGTCTGCTTTATCTTAGCTGGTTGTCAAAGACTGGAGGAACTCCACGCCATTTTTTTAATTATTTAAATAAAAAATAGAGTGGGGACCCCTCTATTCTTGATAACCAGCCTTTGCTGAAGCTGACTACTAAGGCTACTTTCACACTAGCGTCGTACAACGCACGTCGCAATGCGTCGTTTTGGGGAAAAACCGCATCCTGCAAAATTGCTTGCAGGATGCGTTTTTTTTCCATAGACTAACATTTGCAACGCTTTGCCACACGTCGCAACCGTCGTGCGACGGTTGCGTCGGACCGTCGAAACAAAAAAAAAAGGTTCCATGTAACGTTTTTTGGTGCATCGTGTCCGCCATTTCCAACGCCGGAACTCTGCCCTCTCCTCCCCGCAGCTCAGAATGGGGCAGCGGATGCGTTGAAAAACTGCATCCGCTGCCCCTGTTGTGCGGCGCTTGCACAGTATGCGTCGGTACGTTGCAACGTCGCATTGCAACGTGCGTCGTACGACGCTAGTGTGAAAGTAGCCTAAGGGATGCAGCCACCAGCTGTGAGTTTTGCCTGGCTGGTTATCAAGAATACAGGGGAACCCACACCAGGTCTTTTTTTTTTTGTTTAATTTATGTACAATGCAGGCGCCGGCTGATGAGTATTCCCATCAGCTGCTCCTGCTCTCGCTGTTATTAGCGACAGCAGGCATCGGCTGATGGGGGGGGCAGTAGTCCCATCAGCCAACACCAATGACCGAAGGTGAACTTTAAACCTCCGATCACAGCTGCACGCTCATGCTGTCTTTTGTCAGCGTGGGAACTGCGGCTCTCTGACCGGCGGTGATAATTTTAACGCTGATCAGAAGTGATGTTTGCCATCACCCGGTGTTCGAGCAGCTGAACCCGAGCAGTAAGGCCAGTCTCACACTTCCGGATAATTCCGGTACCGGAAAATTGGTACCGGAATTATCCGTGTCCGTGTGCTTACCGTGAACATCAGTGTGGCACACGTGCGGCAGCCGTGTGCCGCCCGTGTGCCAACTGGGTACCACACGGACCGTGCAGGAGACAGCGCTACAGTAAGCGCTGTCCCTCCAGCGTGGTGCTGAAGCCGCCATTCATATCTTCTTTCCAGCAGCGTTCCCTGGAGAGAAGATATGAAAAATCCTTTTTTTTTTTCGTGTTTAAAATAAAGATCCCTGTCCCCTCCCCCCTCCCACCCCCTGTGTGCCCGCCCGCTGTTAATAAAATACCCGACTCCCTCGAAGCGTCCTCTCCGCGCCGCACCTTCTCCTGTATGAGCGGTCACATGGTGCCGCCCATTACAGTCATGAATATATTCATGACTGTAATGGGCGGCACCACGTGACCGCTCATACAGGAGAAGCTGGCGCTGAGAGGACGCTGCGAGGGAGCCGAGTGAGTATTTTATTAACAGCGGGCGGGCGCACAGGGGGTTGGAGGGGGGAGGGGACAGGGATCTTTATTTTAAACACGAAAAAAAAAAAGGATTTTTCATATCTTCTCTCCAGGGAACGCTGCTGGAAAGAAGATATGAATGGCGGCTTCAGCACCACGCTGGAGGGACAGCGCTTACTGTAGCGCTGTCTCCTGCACGGCACACGAACAGTGTCCGTGTGCGGTACGTGTTTTACACGGACCCATTGACCTTAATGGGTCCGTGTAATCCGTGCGCTCCCACGAACACTGACATGTCTCCGTGTTTTACACACGGACACACGGTCCGTGAAAACACGCTGACATGTGCAGAGACACATTTGATTTCAATGTGTCTACGTGAGTCAGTGTCTCCGATACGTGAGGAAACTGTCACCTCATGTACCGGAGCCACTGACGTGTGAAACCGGCCTAACATGGACTTCCTGGTGAAGTCCGTGTTCGGTGTCCATGCCCGAACAGTTGGTGTTTAGTACAGACGCTGAACTTTACTGTTTGGGTTCACCCATCTCTAGTAGTCATTATTTTAGTTACTGACTAAATATTTACGAGCTACTACAATATTCTTCCTTTTTTTTTTCTCTTTCAGGTGTAAAGACTTTGGGAGTGTGCGGACTTGTTTTACTTTTGAAGATAAAATAGAGATATATTTTCCTACTGTTGATATGAAAACATGCTGGTTTCTGCTCAGCCTGGATTATGTCCATAGCCTTCTTGCAAATTGTAAAACTAAAAAGTTCTTTCCTTGCCAAAGAACGAAATTTCAAAGACTTTGTACATTTCCTGCCCATTTATTCTGTACTGGAACCATGTAGAGTGCATGAAAGATGTTGGTTACCCTTTTTTTTTCTCCCTTAATTTTGGCAAAAAAAAGATGCAATTCATATATATATTTTTTTTAATTAAACTTTGCATTGTTTAGTATTAGTAACCACTAAGTTGAATTATTATTTTTTTTTAATGTATATAGAAAATCACATTTCTTAGTTCCTAGTGGTAGAGCCATTTAAATATTGGGAACACTGGGGTCGAAGATTGAGGGAATGGAAACAAAAATTCAGAACAAATTCAACATGAAAGAGAACGAAAGAAATGACTGATGCATTCCACCAGAATGGACCGCGTTGTCAAAATTTGGGTGTTTTTTTTTTTTTTTTGTTTGTTTTTTTAAGATCCCGTCTCAAAAATGGACATTATTATGGTGGATATTAAACTTTAAGGGCTTCCTGGTGTGTTTTAGGTTTACGCGAGTGTTTGACTATACTTAAAAAAAAAAAAAAATTGCTAATGATATATATGTGTGCGCAGGAAATAGGTTTGTTTGTTTTTTTTTTCCCAAAAAATATTTAGACTTTTTTTTCTTTTTTTTTTAATATATGTATAAAGGGTATTTGAAGCCGCAAACACAACTATTTTTCAGTTTTTAGGCGTAGTCAAGCCTACCCAGTGAGCGCACTTTTTGGGGAAAATTTTGA